>NW_027362764.1:68647338-69346237 GCF_046119375.1 Phyllobates terribilis
CATGTGTGCCCAAACTTTGGAGCTCCCCCACAAGTGACCCCATTTTGGAAACTAGACCCCCCAAGGCACCTTTATAGATGCATAGTGAGCACTTGGAACCCCCAGGTGCTTCACAAATTGATTAGTAAAAATGAAAAAGTGAAAAAAAAAACACTTTTTCATTTTTACGAATCAATTTGTGAAGCACCTAGGGGTTCCATGTGCTCACTATGCATCTAGATAGGTGCCTTGGGGGGTCTAGTTTCCAAAATGGGGTCACTTGTGGGGGAGCTCCAATGTTTGGGCATACAGGGACTCTCTAAATACAACATGGTATCCGCTAACAAATTGAATGGAAAATCGGCTCAAATTGTTAGCGGACACCACATTGCGTTTGGAGAGCCCCTCTGTGCCCAAACTTTGGAGCTTCCCCACAAGTGACCCCATTTTGGAAACTAGACCCCCCAAGGCACCTTTCTAGATGCATAGTGAGCACTTGGAACCCCCAGGTGCTTCACAAATTGATTCGTAAAAATGAAAAAGTGAAAAAAAAAACACTTTTTCATTTTTACGAATCAATTTGTGAAGCACCTATGGGTTCCAAGTGCTCACTATGCATCTAGATAGGTGCCTTGGGGGGTCTAGTTTCCAAAATGGGGTCACTTGTGGGGGAGCTCCAATGTTTGGGCACACAGGGACTCTCTAAATGCAACATGGTATCCGCTAACAAACTGAATGGAAAATCGGCTCAAATTGTTAGCGGACACCACATTGCGTTTGGAGAGCCCCTCTGTGCCCAAACTTTGGAGCTCCCCCACAAGTGACCCCATTTTGGAAACTAGACCCCCCAAGGCACCTTTCTAGATGCATAGTGAGCACTTGGAACCCCCAGGTGCTTCACAAATTGATTCGTAATAATGAAAAAGTGAAAAAAAAAACACTTTTTCATTTTTATGAATCAATTTGTGAAGCACCTGGGGTTCCAAGTGCTCACTATGCATCTAGATAGGTGCCTTGGGGGGTCTAGTTTCCAAAATGGGGTCACTTGTGGGGGAGCTCCAATGTTTGGGCACACAGGGACTCTCCAAATGCAACATGATATCCGCTAACAATTTGAGCCGACAATTTGTTAGCGGATACCATGTTGCATTTGGAGAGTCCCTGTGTGCCCAAACATTGGAGCTCCCCCACAAGTGACCCCATTTTGGAAACTAGACCCCCCAAGGCACCTATCTAGATTCATAGTGAGCACTTGGAACCCCAGGTGCTTCACAAATTGATTCATAAAAATGAAAAAGTGTTTTTTTTTTCACTTTTTCATTATTACGAATCAATTTGTGAAGAACCTGGGGGTTCCAAGTGCTCACTATGCATCTAGAAAGGTGCCTTGGGGGGTCTAGTTTCCAAAATGGGGTCACTTGTGGGGGAGCTCCAAAGTTTGGGCACAGAGGGGCTCTCCAAACGCAATGTGGTGTCCGCTAACAATTTGAGTCGATTTTCCATTCAATTTGTTAGCGGATACCATGTTGCATTTAGAGAGTCCCTGTGTGCCCAAACATTGGAGCTCCCCCACAAGTGACCCCATTTTGGAAACTAGACCCCCCAAGGCACCTATCTAGATTCATAGTGAGCACTTGGAACCCCAGGTGCTTCACAAATTGATTCATAAAAATGAAAAAGTGTTTTTTTTTTCACTTTTTCATTTTTACGAATCAATTTCTGAAGCACCTGGGGGTTCCAAGTGCTCACTATGCATCTAGATAGATGCCTTGGGGGGTCTAGTTTCCAAAATGGGGTCACTTGTGGGGGAGCTCCAATGTTTGGGCACACAGGGGCTCTCCAAAAGCAACATGGCGTCCGCTAACAATTTGAGCCGATTTTCCATTCAATTTGTTAGCGGACACCATGTCGCGTTTGGAGAGCCCGTGATGTGCCTAAACAGTGGAGCTCCCCCACAAGTGTCCCCATTTTGGAAACTATACCCCTCAAGGATTTTATTAAGGTGTATAGTGAACATTTTGAACCCAGAGGTACGGCACAGAATTTGTTTACATTAGGTCATCATATTGAATAAGTTGTCATTAGTCTTGAGCGCAAGTGCTCGCTACTTGAGTTTGCATCGGGTACTCAGGTATGCACCATGTACAGCGTGTGCTCGAGTGACATGCTCGAGTCCCTGCTCCGCATGTTTCACGGTTATTAGACACCCAAAAAAAAACATGCGGGGATCGCTCGTGCATGGCAGGCAATCCCCGTAAAGTTTTTTGGCCGCGAAGCATATGGGGCAGAGACTCGAGCATGTCACTCAAATACCCACGATACTCAATGCATACCAGAGCACCCGATGCAAACTCAAGTAGCGAGCACTTGCTCTCAACACTAGTCGCCATATCGTCATCTTTTTTTCTTACTTTTGAAAAAAATCCCAACCCCAGCCCTAACCCTAGCACAACCCTAGCCCTAGAACAACCCTAGCCCCAGCACAACCCTAGCCCCAGCACAACCCTAGCCCCAGCACAACCCTAGCCCCAGCACAACCCTAGCCCCAGCACAACCCTAGCCCCAGCACAACCCTAGCCCCAAACCCAGCCCTAGCCCCAAACCCAGCCCTAACCCTAGCCCAATCCTAACCCAAGAGTTTATTTTTGACGCCGTTCCTTGTGCGGTATAAGTGATTAGACGACTTTATTCTTCGGGTCGGTGTGATTACAGCAATGCCAGAATCATATGGGGTTTTTATGACTGACAGCTGTCACACACTAAAAGACGCATTTTTTGTAAAATCTAGTTTTTGCATCGCCATATTTTGAGAGCTATAATTTTTCCAGATTTTGGCAGACAGTCATGTGACGGCTCGTTTTTTGCGGGATGACTTGACGTTGTTATTGGTGCCATTTTCAGGCACGTGACATTTTTTGATCGCTTTCTATTCCAATTTTTGGGAGGCAGAATAAACAAAAACCAACAATTCAGGAATTGTTTTTTTTTTTTTTTTTTTATTCTGTTCCGCATGTGGTAAAATTGATGAGGTAGCTTTATTCTTTGGGTCAGTACGTTTACAGCGGTACCACATTTATATCGTTTTTCTATGTTTTGGCGCTTATACACAATAAAAGCTATTTTATAGAAAAAAATATTTTTTAGTATCGCTTTATTCTGAGAGCTATAACTTTTTTATTTTTCGGCTGATGGAGCTGTATGGCGGCTTGTTTTTTGCGGGACGAGATGACGTTTTCAGCGGTATCATTTTTATTTATATGCGTCTTTTTGATCGCGTGTTATTCCACTTTTTGTTTGGCGGTATGGTGATAAAGCATTGTTTTTTGCTTCGTTTTTTTTTTTTTTACCGTGTTCACTGAAGGGGTTAACTAGTGGGACAGTTTTATAGGTCAGGTTGTTCTGGACGCGGCGATACCAAATATGTGTACTTTTATTGTTTTTTTTTTCTTTTTTTATAATAATATTTATTGATGGGTACATTATATTTTTATTTTTGGTGTATTATTTTTTTTATTTTTTTATAATATTTTTGCACATTTTTTTTTTTTTTTCCACTTTCACACAGTTTATACACTTTATTACTTTGTCCCACTCTGGGACTTTCACTTTTTTTTTCTGATCGCCTGCATGGCACAGGAATGGAGCACCATCCCTATGCCATGAAGGCTGTCAGAAGTGCACAGTGTGAAGATTGCTTGGAGATGCACTGCGCATGTCCAAGCAATCTTCCTGCTCTCTGGTGACCCGGATGTTGTCATGACGACATCGGGTCGTCATGGCAACACCCGGGAAGCCTTTGCAGACTGCGCTGGAAGCCGGAAGAGGAGGTGAGTATCGCCGATCACCTCCCCTTGCCCCCGCAATGCCGCGATCGACTTCGATCGACTTCGATCGCAGCATCGCGGGGGTTAATGTGCTGGGAGCGGTGCAGGACCGCTCCCTGCACATAGTACCGGGTGTCAGCTGTGACAATCAGCTGACACCCGGCGGCGATCGCGCCCGCACAGCCTGTGTGCGCGCGCGATCGCGATGACGTACTAATACGGGTCTGGCTCTTAAGTCCCAGGGCACAGACGCGTATTAGTACGTCAGATGTTATTAAGGGGTTAATAACTAGGATACAGCCCCATTTTTCAAATCACTTTAAGTGGAAATAATTGTGATACATCATATTTTCCATAAATTTAGGTCGATCTGTTCTGAGTTTATTTAAAAAAATAAAAAAAATAAAAAATTTTTACATTTTTAACCTTTAATGTGTCTGATCTTAAAACAAGTATATCACACAAAATAGTTAATTATTAACAATTAATTAACAATTAGTTAATTAACAATAATTAACAAGTATATCACAAAAAATAGTTAATAATTAAAATTTATTGTGGCACCCCAGGGGTCTGGTTTCCACAGTAACAGCAGTGTTATGTCTGAGAGCAGGTGGGAGGTCTCTTGGTCAGGAATCCTATGCATGCCACACCTCCTGCCCAGTCCTGGGAGGGGAAGGACTTCCCTTGTATAAACCTGGGGCTGAGGCAGGGTTAGAGAAGAGTTGAGAAGAAGAGAAGCAGCTATAGGAAAGAGAGATCAGGAGCTCTGGGGAAGTCGTGCTAAAAGGGAATCAGGGGCTGGCAGCTGTAGAGCTCGCCCTGATTGAAGAGTTACCACCGGACCCGGAGTCCGAGGCTGTGGGGATTAACCCAGACCCAGCAGCAGAAACCGCCCGGCAGGGGATTTCAGGTCCTCTGGCCAAGAAACCCGAAGGCACGGTCACACGCGTGGGACCAGCACCGCCGTCGTGGAGCGGAAGCCACTAGAAGGCCCCGAGTCACCGGCCATACGGGTGAGCACCACACGGTACACTCAGGGACGTGGGCTACTTTTACCCGCCTCTAGCAAGGTAGCCAGAAGAGTACAATTAGTTGGGGAGGCCTACAACTCCGCCTGGCCAAGGGGGATCCCATCTGCTCAAGGACTGACCAGGCCCCGACCGCTAGCCAGTACTCCGGGAGGGTCTATCTTTGTCACCAGTAAAGACCCTGAACTACACCGTATCGTCTCTGAATGATTCCTGCTACCCCCATCATCCACGTCGGCTGCCCTGAGGCCATACCCCTCCCGTTGGGGGTTATACCATCCACGCTGCACCATCCTCCCACCGGCCTCAGCGGTTTGCCCTGCAGCGGCAGCTCCATAGCTGCATTCAACGGGTGGCGTAGTCGTTCTTCATCTACTGCTAATATACTGCCACTTAGTCTGACTCCCTGGGCACGGACCGGGTCACCGCCACGAGACTACTACCCCTATCAGATCCGGCTCCGGGTAGTCCCTGCGTGCGCAACGCTGCATCACATAGGCCCAGGGCGCGTCAACTTTTAGCGTAGTCGGCAGGATTACGTGCCCGCAACCACCGGGTACTGCGTGCCTGAAAAAGACTGTTCAAACTTACCAGTGGTGAAGATTCCCGCCATCCGGCGCCATCTTCAGCCTTCTTCCCGCCATCGGTGAAGATTCCCGCCATCCGGCGCCATCTTCAGCCTTCTTCCCGCCATCGGTGAAGATTCCCGCCATCCGGCGCCATTTTCAGCCTTCTTCCCGCCTTCCGTGGAGTTTTCCCGCCGTTGGACGCCATCTTGAAGACGCCGCGCGGGAAGAAGAGGGGCGTGGACTCCGAAAGCGCGCGAGAACTGAAGCCCCGCCTCACGTCCGGACGTTGCGTAAGGTCCTGGAAGGAGCCCAGCAGACGCCGACGTCACAGGAGCGCGACGGAAGGTCCTCAACCCTGACGATCCACTGCGGAGCCGCGGCCTACGGAAGAGGATCATCGCAAGGTAGGCCACGGTCCACTAGGGGGGAGGAAGATGTCGGATACGGAGGAGAGCTTCACTGCCTCAACCCCCGCCAGCGCCACCGCTGCTGCAGTCATGCCTTTCACCATGCCCTATATCCCGGGAGCGGCCTGGCTACCCCAGTACTCAGGGGAGTCACATACTCTGCATGACTTTAGAGAAAAGCTGGATAGCCTCTTCCAGGTGTACCCCCTCACAGAAGAGCAAAAAGTGAGCATCCTGGTGGCCCAATTAACTGGGGCAGCCCAAAGGGAGGTAAAGTCCTGGCCACCTGGGGGAAGGACTGTCGCAGGGATACTAACCCGGCTGAAGGATACCTTTGATACCCGCACCTCAGCCGAGATCAAGCTTAGATTCTACGGGTGCAAGCAGCGAGCACAAGAGAGTATAAGGGACTATGCACTAAACCTACAAGAGGCCCTGAGAGCCATTAAGCAGACCGACCCTGACGGCGTGGGAGACGAGGACCGGCTGTTGACTGAACAATTTATAGAGGGTTTATATTGCAATGCCCACCGAACCCAGTTGCGGGCAATGGCCTTACAGGACCCTCATCTGGGATTTGCACAGTTCAAGGACAGAGCCATCCGGGTGCTCCGAGAACCGGCACCAGGTGGCGTTGTGACCCACAGACGCCCCACTACCACTTACCACCAAGAGGCGGCGCCCTTGTCGGCAGGGCCTGTGGGAGCTGATGCACAGGCTTTGAACAATGACCCGGCTCCCGACCTGCACCATCAGGTCCAAGAGCTAGCTAAAAGCGTTGCTGCGCTAACCCGAACTGTGCAGTCTTTACAGGTTTCTACTCCAGGGAAGATCCAGCTGACATCCGGACCGGAGGACATCCCGTGGCGCCGACCAAGGAGGACCCCACCGGCCAGAGGAAGACCCAGCGACCGATACAACGAGGACGGACAACCTATCTGCCGCCGCTGCAATCAACCCGGACATATGGCAAGGTACTGTCCTTTAAACTGGCACAACCTAGGGTAGAGGGCCAACCCCTAGGAAAAAGATCATCAGGCCCATCAAACTGGCGTGACAAATATGTGGGAGGACGTCCAGTCTTGCCTGTGGTACTGGATGGCATTCCTATGAGTGCCCTACTGGACACTGGGTCACAGGTCACCACCATCCCGTACGTGCTCTTCAAGCAGTACTGGAATGACTCGGATATAACCCGCTACCCTGACGACGACTTGAGTATCATCGCCAGCAATGGTCAGCCCGTGCCACAGATCGGATTTAAAGAGGTGACCATTAAAATCGGTAGAGTCGAGCTGGCAGCCCAGGGACTGATCATTGTGGACATTGATAAGCGCGAGAGTCACCCTAAGATAACTCTAGGAACTAATGTAATTGAAAATTGTCTTGCAGAGGTGATTTTTATTTTACAGCAGGTTGCCAAGAACGCCAGCTCCGGCCAGCAGCGAGTGCTCCAAAAAGAGATCCGGGCACTGATGCGACGGCAACAGGTGGAACTCTCCGGCGGTGAGATTGGTAGCGTGAGAATGTGTGACCCTTTCCCTATTGCCATGCCCCCAAAAAGTGAAATGATGATTTGGTGCCGGGCGGCTATTGGTCTGTGAGGTAGAGATTACCAGGCAATGGTAGAACCAGTTTACTCAGACAGTAGGCCCACCATTTTGACAGCACGGGGGGTGGTCAATGTACGCCATGGGAGGGTGCCCGTTCGCATAATAAATATCGGGAAGAGGGAAGTGTACCTGCCCCGGTATGCCACGCTAGCCAAATTGTATACCATCAATCAGAATTCTATACAGTCTGTAGAACCCTTGCCTCCATCTTCTCCGGAGGAAGGTAACGGCTCTAAACAACAAATGGAGGATTGGTGTCAGCAACTACATTTGGGTACTGACTCCACTCCCTCCCACCAGAAACAGGGAGTCTACCGGGTGGTTCAAGAGTACGAGAGAGTGTTTAGTAAACACCCGTTAGACTTCGGGCGAGTCAAGGGGGTAGAACATCACATCCCCACGGGAGACCATCCTCCCATAAAAGAGAGGTATCGACCCGTACCCCCTGCACACTACCAACACGCCAAGGGGATGCTTAGAGACATGAAGGAGGCTGGGGTAATCAGGGAAAGCTGTAGCCCCTGGGCAGCTCCACTAGTCTTGGTCAAAAAGAAAGACAACACCATGAGAATGTGTGTAGATTACCGGAAAATAAACCGTATCACACACAAAGATGCGTACCCCTTACCAAGAATAGAGGAGTCTTTGGCTGCTTTAAAATCTGCTAACTTCTTCTCCACCTTGGATCTCACTAGCGGGTACTGGCAGGTTCCTGTAGCAGAGGCGGATCGGGAAAAGACTGCATTCACCACCCCGATGGGACTTAGTGAGTTTACCTGCATGCCGTTTGGACTCTGCAACGCACCAGGAACCTTCCAGCGATTGATGGAGTGCTGTCTGGGACACCGGAACTTTGAGACGGTCCTGTTATACCTGGACGATGTCATCGTCTACTCCAAAACCTACGAGGACCACCTGAAGCACCTGGCGGAAGTGTTTGAAGCTCTGGCAAGTTACGGCCTAAAGGTGAAACCCTCCAAGTGTCACCTCCTGAAGCCAAAGGTGCAGTACCTGGGACACGTGGTGAGTGCTGACGGAGTGGCTCCCGACCCTGATAAGATCACCGCAATTAAGGAATGGCCAAGCCCCTCCAGTGTAAAGGAAGTGAGGCAGTTCCTCGGGTTGGTAGGCTACTACCGAAGGTTCATACCCGGTTTCACCAAAAAGGCAGCTCCTATGCAGGACCTCCTGATAGGCCAGTCCAGGAAGGCCAAGAACCAGAAGCCGCCCTTCAGATGGGAGAAGTTGGAAGAAGAGTCCTTCTGCCAGCTGAAGATGGCCCTCACGGGGGATGAAATCCTGGCGTACCCTGATTATAGCCAACCCTTTATCCTCTACACCGACGCCAGTAACATCGGGCTAGGAGCCGTACTATCCCAGATCCAGCAGGGGAAAGAACGGGTAATTGCTTACGCCAGCCGAAAACTGCGACCCACCGAAAGAAATCCTGAGAATTACAGCTCATTTAAGCTAGAGTTCCTGGCAGTGGTGTGGGCAGTCACCGAACGCTTTAAGCACTACCTCGCTTCTTCCCGGTTCACCGTGTACACGGATAACAACCCGTTGACACACCTGGACACTGCAAGACTCGGTGCCCTAGAGCAGAGATGGATGGCCCGCTTGTCCAACTATGAGTTTACAATCAAATACCGGGCAGGACGCTCCAATACCAACGCGGACGCCCTGTCCAGGATGCCAAACCTACCGGACGAGGGTGAGGATTCAGAAGATTTGGAAGAGGTCGAACTCCCTGCGTTCCACCGTCATGGGACTATCCAGTATTCCCACCGTGTAAGGGGTAAGCAAGCCGCTACGTTCAACCCCTTACCTCACTACAACTGGGCGGAAACGCAAGACAGTGACCCTGCCGTCCGGCTGGTGAAGGAGATGCTGACTCAGCCAGAAGCTCGCCTTGACCCAGACGCTCCGGAGGAGGCCAAGCAACTGTGGGCAGAGAAGAGTCGACTGTTCCTTTACAAGGGGAAGTTGTGCCGCAGAATGGTTAACTCCCGGACGCATGAACTGATCTGGCAAGTAGTGGTGCCAAGAAGGGACGCAGCTATGGTGATGGAGGCATACCACGACGGGGCTGGGCACTTCGGATGGAAGAAGCAGGAGTTCCTGCTGCGCGGGCGGTTCCATTGGGTAGGCATGAGAGGAACCATCGAGAGGTGGTGCAGAGACTGTGGCCCATGCAACCTAAGAAGGAAGGACCGTGCCAGCCAGAAGACCCCCCTTCAGTCCATCGTCACCCGGCAGCCGTTGGAACTGGTAGCCTTGGATCATGTAAAACTGACCCCAAGCAGAAGTGGCTACGTCTACGCATTAACCATTGTGGATCACTACTCCCGGTTCTTGGTTGTCGTCCCCGTCAAGGACTTAACGGCTCAAACAGCAGCTAGAGCCTTCCAGCAGCACTTCTGCCGTCCACACGGCTACCCAGAGCAGGTGCTGACGGACCAGGGACCTGCCTTTGAAGCGGAGGTCTTCCAAGAGTTCTGTACTCTGTATGGCTGCCGGAAGATCAGGACGACACCCTATCATCCGCAAACGAATGGACTTTGTGAGAAAATGAACCAGGTGGTGATAGATCTTCTAAAAACATTGCCCCTGGAAGAACGCAGTCTGTGGCCTGAGAAGCTGCCCGACCTGGTGGACCTATACAACTACATCCCTGTAGGTTCCACCAACTGTACCCCGGCTTACCTAATGAGAGCAAGACCCGGTAAGCTACCTGTTGACCTGGAGATGGGAGTCCTGACACCCGAGGACGCTTCACCGGAAGCAGACTGGGACACAGAAAGGCAGCAGCAGTACCGGAAAGTACAGGAGAGCGTGGAGCGAAGTCTCTGTCTAGCTAGGGAAAGACAAGAGAAAACTTACAACCAGTATGCTCCCGCTGTTCCCTTGGTACCCAGAGAGCAGGTCTTGAAGAGGAAAAGACGGCTCCACAAGTTGGACGACCAGTGGGAGAAGGACCCGTACATCGTACTGCCCTCAAGCCACGACAACCCGAAGGTCTGTACCATCAGTAAAGACGGAGGGGAAACCACAACCATTGTATCCCGGGATCACCTGAAGAAGTGTCCCGAACAGCTACGGAATCCTGAAGAGGAACAAGAAGACCCTCGACCCGTAGAGGAAAGGGAAGATGTGGTTAGTACTGTGCTCGGAGACTTCCCTCGGTCCTGGACTCAAGTCAATGGTGCAGTTGTGGTACCCGTCCTCACGTTCCTCCAACCAGCATCCCAAGTACTCGCGGAGCAACCGGTGGAGCTGGAAGAACAGCCGGTCCAGGAGGCAGAAGACTCCACACAAGCAGATCAGGAGGATCAACCCTCTGCTTATAGTGAGCCTGCCATACCCCTAGTGAGCCAAAGAGCCTGTAGACAGCTGCCCAGTTTACCCTTGACAGCTCCTACACCCTGTAGTTCAGGGCCAGACAGTCAGCTCCGTAGGTCCACTAGGGCCACTAAAGGCCAGTTACCCGCACGTTGGAGAATTTGAAGTGTTTAAATTGTTTTATTTGTGGTCACCTGTCTGTTACTTGTAAATAATTATGTGTTTCTAGTTATTTTTAGGAGTCCTTGGTGGATTTACCGGGAATCCTTGTACAATTGGTTAGAGCGTAACTTACGAATGGACTAAAGACTGTTAAGGACTCGGGGCAGGACAGACCCCTACCTGGTTACGTCTCCCTGTTTTGGTGAAATGGACACCTTGCTTTTCTTCAAAAACTGCACCCGGTTGCGGACACGCCGTGACCATTCTAATATGTTTTTTTTTATTGTACCGTTTCTGTTTGTATTGGTTATGTTTTTCTAAAATATGTTTAGTCCCGGAGTACTAAATTTCACTAGGGGGGAATGTGGCACCCCAGGGGTCTGGTTTCCACAGTAACAGCAGTGTTATGTCTGAGAGCAGGTGGGAGGTCTCTTGGTCAGGAATCCTATGCCTGCCACACCTCCTGCCCAGTCCTGGGAGGGGAAGGACTTCCCCTATATAAACCTGGGGCTGAGGCAGGGTTAGAGAAGAGTTGAGAAGAAGAGAAGCAGCTATAGGAAAGAGAGATCAGGAGCTCTGGGGAAGTCGTGCTAAAAGGGAATCAGGGGCTGGCAGCTGTAGAGCTCGCCCTGATTGAAGAGTTACCACCGGACCCGGAGTCCGAGGCTGTGGGGATTAACCCAGACCCAGCAGCAGAAACCGCCCGGCAGGGGATTTCAGGTCCTCTGGCCAAGAAACCCGAAGGCACGGTCACACGCGTGGGACCAGCCCCGAGTCACCGGCCATACGGGTGAGCACCACACGGTACACTCAGGGACGTGGGCTACTTTTACCCGCCTCTAGCAAGGTAGCCAGAAGAGTACAATTAGTTGGGGAGGCCTACAACTTCGCCTGGCCAAGGGGGATCCCATCTGCTCAAGGACTGACCAGGCCCCGACCGCTAGCCAGTACTCCGGGAGGGTCTATCTTTGTCACCAGTAAAGACCCTGAACTACACCGTATCGTCTCTGAGTGATTCCTGCTACCCCCATCATCCACGTCGGCTGCCCTGAGGCCATACCCCTCTCGTTGGGGGTTATACCATCCACGCTGCACCATCCTCCCACCGGCCTCAGCGGTTTGCCCTGCAGCGGCAGCTCCATAGCTGCATTCAACGGGTGGCGTAGTCGTTCTACATCTACTGCTAATATACCGCCACTTAGTCTGACTCCCTGGGCACGGACCGGGTCACCGCCACGAGACTACTACCCCTATCAGATCCGGCTCCGGGTAGTCCCTGCGTGCGCAACGCTGCATCACATAGGCCCAGGGCGCGTCATTTATCATATGTGTATTTTATGTTGGCATCATTTTTTTTATCAAAATACAGTGAGAAAGGGGGGGAAAAAGCCATCAGCTCACCAGTGAAGGAGGAATGCTAGATAGGGATCGGTGTACGGATAGCTCCAGGCCTGTTCTTGGGTTAAATAATGCAGGAGAAAAGGGTGTTCATCCAGCAGCCGCTATATCAAAACCCAAAAAATTAAAACTTAATATTAATTTGGATTAACATTAAAAACTGGAAAAAAAACACAAAATCCTGGCATTGGGTATCCAGACGCTTGGTTTACGCGTTTCGAGCAAAATGCTCTTAATCGTGACAATGTGTCTGATGGAAAGCAAAGTTATTTGTAGGAAAGAGATTCCCAGGAAAAAAGAGGGTGGAGGAGATTTGATATAGCGGCTGCTGCATGAACACCTTTTTCTCTATAATTTTTTATACCTCCTTTTATTTTTTTTTATACATTACAACCTTTCAGAAGCCTATTTTTTAGGGACGTATTCAGTTCAAAAGTGGCCTTGAAGTGCTTATGAAATTTGATATGCAGATATTCAATTTTAGCCATTTTTATTCTGTAACACAGCCATCCAAAGCAGGGAAAATCAAGTAAAGAGGTTTTCCGCTACTAATTTCTCCCCCTTTCCTAAGTCTTCCTAATTATCAGTTTGCTAATATACTTCTATTACCTGCCCTGCTCCTGTAAGCGTATCTCTGTGTGGGCCTGTAAGCAAGTTACTTCAATTCAACAGCACAGACAATTAGGAGACTGGTACTTAACCAACACTATTCATTTGACTAAACAGAAACAAAATCTATCTATAAGTATTTATATACAGGTAAGCACTAGATTGGGGGTAACAGTAGCAAGATCAATGCAGTATGCTATGACACTATACTATCAGAACACAGCGATGTGACTAAATGTAACATCTATGCAATTTTATATTATATACATTGTTCTTAATTTTCTTATTATCCAGCAGTTAAATGACTATTAATGCTATTTTAGGATTGGTA
Organism: Phyllobates terribilis; assembly: GCF_046119375.1. Taxonomy (NCBI): domain Eukaryota; kingdom Metazoa; phylum Chordata; class Amphibia; order Anura; family Dendrobatidae; genus Phyllobates; species Phyllobates terribilis. The sequence continues at coordinate 68,660,604 of NW_027362764.1, forward strand.
CTTCCTGTAGGTGGCACTAGAGTTCTAGTCCTCTTCCTCTCCGAAGAGACAATTTGCATATTTCCCAGAGGAGCACTGCGACTTTAAAAGTCTCCTCACCTTGACATGATTAACATGTCTCTCTCCGCAAGGAGAAAAGTTACCCCTTAGATACCGGTCTGATGCCTCTCACCCAGCCAAACCAGAACTCACACTTTGTACTGACGAGGGTCAGTACCTCGAAACACAGTGTCTGCAAATTGAGTTTCTGATTCTGGCTTACATCCTAAGTCATGTGATAAGGCTTGTTAAAGGGTCATTATTGACTTTTAGGATTGCTACTTCCTGCAGGTGGCACTAGAGTTTTAGTCCTCTTCCTTTCTGAAGAGACAATTTGCATATTAATGCTATTAATATTAATGCCTTTATGTCTCAGCTTAACAGGCATTACTCTCAATACTAGGCCTGTTCCCGTCGTAGTCTCTATAAGCATCTCTAATCGCTACACTGGCCCTAGCGGGGGTCACCGGTATTTCTAGGCTGCAAGTTATAGATATATGAGTCACTAGGTATACAATGTGCTCATTACACTGGCCATCTCTGTTCCCTGAAGCATGGCCTGAACCCAAACCCTTTACCATACGTCTACGCTGGAAATAACGGCCTACAGGAACGGTCCACTGCGCCCACAGGAACGGTCCTCTGCTACACCTGGATCGTCTCCCAAGCCTGGTCACGGTCTTCTTCTGGCATTGCTTACGGTCCTCTACTGGTGTTGCTTACAGTCTTCTACCGGCGTTGCTTACGGTCTTCTACTGTGGCTGGTTATGGTCTTCCTCACAGCTCAGCCTTTCTCCGAAATCTGACCGCTCTTGGATCCTTCTGTTGTTATGGTAGCTGTAAGCCCACTTTGTGGCCACCTGACCTGCCTGGTATAGGTTCTGGCGCCAACTCCTCCCTTCTCGACTTGTCCAGGCCTTTTAAAATTAGTAACTGTGACACAGGTGTCACCTGACCCAGAATCGTCTTCAATCTCTTCCCTGGGAACATACATTTCAACTTTTAGGGTTCCTACCACTATAATTCCTTCTTTACTTTCACTTTTGCCTTTGACCAGGAAATGGTGGAGTTGGCTTGCAGTTACTCAATTAGGCATCACATGTGCTTGTCTTCTCTCCTGTCTACCTCCTTACAGGTCATCTAGTCTTCTGTTGTGATTCTGGCTCTGCTACTACTGATCTGGAAATCGGAATCAGATGAACTGAGCAGCGCACATCATTGGTGGGAGCGCACTTTAAAGCATAGGCAGGATCCAATCAGAAAGGAGATTGAAGCCTGATCTCAGCTCTGTCATGCGTGGTGCAGACTGACTCTGACAAAGCTTTGAAGTGACGTTCCTTCAGCTGAGAAGCCCTGTGATATACTTTCTAATGAGGAGCAGCATATCACAGCACTCGTCAACTCAAGGCATGGCACTCAAAAGCATCGGCACGGATCCAGGTAGAGGAAGAGAGTGAAGTCTGATCTAAGAGGTAGTCGCGCCCCCACTAATGACGTGCGCTACTCAGTTCGTCCTATTCCGGAACAGAAGACTAGATGACCAACATAGAGATGAGCTTACAGGAGCAGGATAGGTAATAGAAGTATATTAGAAAACTGATAGTTAGGAAGAGTTAGGACATATGAAAGGGCATTAAATTAGTAGTGCAAAACCTCTTTAATTCTTATTACCCTGTTTCTGCAGATTTTAGAAATGCCCTATGTGGACCTAGTGTACTACTTGACTGAAACAAAAGCCTTAGAGATTAAAATGCACTTTGTGGATTTTGGGGCCTTATCTTTATTATGATTTTTTCAGGCATCTATATAATGCAATTTATCTTTGGATGTATTGAGCATTTTAATGAAAGTCATAGGAAACCTTGTGGTAACCTGGTATTCAGCTCACCCATGGACTTAGGATCTCCTCTGTACCGATGTCTTGTAGTATAGCAAGGAACAATGAAGAGAAAAGGAAGGTACATCCAGCACTGGGTTCTCATAAAAAAATTCTTCTTTATTGGAAATCCATAAAAAACTCCAGAGTAATCGATACGCGTTTCAGACGCTTATGTCCTTAGTCATTGCATACATACGCTACACTAAAACTAGACTAGCTATACACAGGTCATGTCCTGGAGGAATGCAGCTGTCAGGCATCTATATAATGCAATTTATCTTTGGGTGTATTGAGCATTTTGATCCCAAAAGTGTTTGATAGAGTTTTATAGTACGGGCTGATGCAAATTAGAAACTGTATTTTTTCTAATATATTTGATTTTAATTATTTTGGTTTTAATTATTTTATTTATTACATCAAAAGATTATGAAAGGATAAGCACCCCGCAATTTATTACACAGTTTTTTCAAACTGTATGGAAAAACCCTATATGTGGTCATACATTACCTGTTTGGGCACACTGTAGGGCTCTGAAGGGAAAGAGCGCCATTTGGCTTTCAAGCACTAATTTTGATTAAAAAAAATTCGGCTGACATATTGCATTTGCAGAACCCCTGAGGTATTAGTATAGTAGATAACTAGTGATGAGCGAGCACTAAAATGCTCGGGTGCTCGAAGCTCGGGTCGAGCACATTGGAATACTCGGGTGCTCGTGTAAGGTGCCCCAGCGAGGTAGTCGTGGGCGAGCTGTAGTCCCCACTCGCTATGGCACCCTACAGACAATACGTGTCCTCCCTCTGAAGTGTGGCTGTGTATGTGGTGCTCTTCACTTACTTCAAGCCATCCGATCGCGGCTGTCTCCAGGCATTTCTCTTCTGGGACCAGGGCAGCAATAAATTCAGAGGACACGAGGTTCTTAACCAGAACTTGAACTTTACTTGAGGAAGAGGAATATTTACAGTATTTACAGGCAGATATAATGGATAAGGCCCGACAGGCTATCATCTCTCTCACAGGCACTGGCAACATCTTCAGCCCTGGTTCCCTCTTTAAGTGAAGCATCTCGGTGACTCTATCTCTAGTCCACGAGACTCTTCTGTAACATTAACAGTGACCTGGATCAAATGTCTCCCCCACGTCCTAGCCTGGAGTCCTATTTATCTTCTTCCTGCTTCCTGCAGACTAGAAGTGCCTCGGGTCCTCACTATCTCTGATGAGTTTCTCCGACCAGCTAACAGGACTCTTGCTCTTGCGTGAGGATACTTGCACAGTAGTGATCCCACTGTCTGAGGGTGTAGAGCTCCCGTCTACCCTAGCAGCCACTATAGTCAGGCTGCCCGCACGATTCCCCGTACTGTCTCTTAATGGCCTCTGGACACTAAAACTGAGGCTTTTTGCCAATGTGCCCACCCCCTGTGAGCTGTCATCACACAGCATTAACTCATCACTGTCTGCAACCCTGCTAGCAGACTCAACCTGACCTCTGCACTCAGAACAGTGGCATCTTGTGGCTGTTTACAGGTACTGCAGCCCACAACGAATTATGCCAGGAACAAGCTCTATATCACTCAAGGCTTGATCCGGGCACTAAGTTCCCCCTTTACTCTACTGACTGGACCAGTAAAGCTAACCCCTTAGCTTGGTCTACCAACAGTTCAGAGAGGTCTGACTTCAGGAACACTCCCTTTAACTATCTCAGTACCAAGGGAAGGCTACGCCCTTCCCCACTATTACATTCCCCGACACTTTAATGTTGGTCGTCCCCGACCACACTAAACAATAAACACAAATCAGCAGCTATGACATTATATCACATTACTAAATTTTACTAAAACATTTTAGCAAACGACTGGTCCTGAGGTCATCTTCTTGGATGGAAGACCGGCCCTTCTCGGTTAAGGGCCCCGGAACAGCAATTCAGGACAGTCCATTATCAACCCCTCAGAGGTACCGGTCCTTCTTGGCAAGGACCCTGGAAACGCAATGTCCATGTCCATATTTTTAGGGCAGGCCAACACCTCAATAGCCCCCAATCTCCTTTGAGGGCTGCATTCTGAGGCACACAGTCACAGGTAACACCCTGTGAGTCTCTTTCTTCTTGGCCCTAGCGGGGGTCACCGGTTCTTCCCGCTAGGCCGCAAGTCTCTTAGGTTTGGAGGATATCCATCCTCAAGGTGTGCCTCAGCATTGTAAATTCCAGCAGAAAAAGGCGCAACAGGCGCAACAAAAATAAAAATAAAAAGTAAAAACAAAAGAGTAGCTCTCCTGGGCACACAACTTTTGGGTGCTGCTTAAGGCCTTCCTGGCCTGGGAGGTAGGGGAACAGTCCTCCATTTTTATTTATTTATTTTTTTTCAACTTAAATCAACATGGGGCACTCCGCCCCCACTGGGTAACAGTCCCAAACTGCAGACAAGACCACCATCGATGGGTCCTAAAGAGGAAAGTGGAAGGTCAACGGACCTTTCAGCCAGCTCACTTCTTTCGGGCCTCCTTCCTTTCCTTCATTAAGGCGGCCCATGCTGTAGAGGAAGGTGGCTTCTTCCACCTCCAGGGCTGGTCAGGGTATCGGCTACGCCCGGGGTCCTCATCCGAGGAGGTGGCGCTGCCACAGCCAACCTGTGTGGGGCCGTAGCTAGTCACGGTGAAGTTGTGAACCTCCTGACTGACAGCAGCCTGAGTCCTTTCGGCGACTCCACGACTAACCGCCTCGGCCCCTTCTGGGTGTTTGGTGGTTGAGCCTACAGCCTCACTGGGAGAGTCAGCCCTATTACAACCCGGGACATCCTTCTCTTTTTCGACGCCAGCTCCCCGCTGCTGGCGTCCAGACTCTTCTTCCTGTGGGATGCCGGCCTTGGGAGGGGACACGAATCCTCCAGGGGCTTCCCTAGCCCGACGTTGCCGAGCCTCCCTCTCAGCTCTTCGCCGGAAGACCTGCCTGTCCTTTTCCAGGACGTCCTCCCATTTATATGGGCGGATGACCGCAGCCGCGTACCACCCCCTTGCACACTCGCATTTCACGAAGTAAACTATCTCCCCTTCATGCAGGTTGTGGAGGCGATCGGGCAGGTATTCGCGCTTGACGGCTTCCCGGCTGACAAACACCTCATGCCCGGTCCACTCTTCCTCGAGGAACCCGTATCCCTCGCGGACACGGAACTCCACAACCCGCCCCCGGGTCTGGGAGTCCTCCCCTGACTCCCTCCGCGCCGCGTTGGACCCCTCTAGGCAGCCTCTTAGGAAGGTGTCGGTCCACTGCCGCTGCTCCCGCGAGGTCATCGGAGGGTCGCAGGTGGCCCACTGTGGACTTCCGGGCTTGGTGTACCGCTCTGCGGAGGGGGAATGTAGGGCCTCCAAGGCCAATGACCAGAAGCTATCTTGCGGGGCCTTTCTTTTAGGGGGCTTCTCTTCTGCTCCGCCTCTTGAGGGCCTGAGGGCCTCTGTTGCTGCCGAGGCTGCTGGGGCAGGTTCTACAGGGGTGACCGGCCGCTGGGGCATGGACCGCTCACCTTCTCTTAGCTCCGCTGCAACTATTGCTCCGGCCCCACCGGGATGTTCTCCTCCCTCAGCTGAGGGGAACGACTCCTCCGGTATCCGGCTCCAGCACCACACACGAAGCTCGTGAAGTAGCAGGCCCAGCTCCGGATCGGGCCTAGTGGCCCACTGGACAGCCACTGGGGGTAAAGGCAACGGTTCGCGGGCAGCGCCCGCCGGCGAACAGCTTCCAGCCGCGGCCCCTGGGGTAATAATCTGCAGGGGTTCCAACTCTCCGCCGGTCTCTCACACGCTGTTAGGCTCTGAGGCTGCCATTCTTGCAAGACGTCCGCTGCCAGATCTCCTTCTCCTGACGTGTCAGACAGAAAATGGCGCCGGTCGCTTACCGGTGACGCGCGTCCTGCGCGTCCAGCTCCGCCTCTTCCTAGGCCGGCCTTCTGACGCGACCGCCGCATCACTCGTCACTCTCGGCCGCTCCCCCTTCAGCTGCGCCCCCTCTCTGTGCGCGCTGATACTCATGGGGCCAGGCTTCACTTTACGCCGCGTCCTCTTCCTCTCTTGACGTCCCATCCTGGGACGCATCTTCACCGCTGGGCCCATCCCTCTTTGGGCCGGAACTCGTAGGGGCTGGACATCTTTTCGCGCTCTCCAGCGCCGTCCACTCCCACGATAGGCGGTTCTTCCCCCGGACTTTACCGCCGTCGTCACCATCTTGGAATCCATGCTTCGGGCCGCCATCTTGGGCCGCATGCCTTCCAACACTTTCTCCTCAGTGTTCTGCGTCGGCTCTTCCCCGCTTTCTTCATGCAAGGAGCTTGCATCCTGCCGACTACGCCAAATGTAAGGTGCCCCAGCGAGGTAGTCGTGGGCGAGCTGTAGTCCCCACTCGCTATGGCACCCTACAGACAATACGTGTCCTCCCTCTGAAGTGTGGCTGTGTATGTGGTGCTCTTCACTTACTTCAAGCCATCCGATCGCGGCTGTCTCCAGGCATTTCTCTTCTGGGACCAGGGCAGCAATAAATTCAGAGGACACGAGGTTCTTAACCAGAACTTGAACTTTACTTGAGGAAGAGGAATATTTACAGTATTTACAGGCAGATATAATGGATAAGGCCCGACAGGCTATCATCTCTCTCACAGGCACTGGCAACATCTTCAGCCCTGGTTCCCTCTTTAAGTGAAGCATCTCGGTGACTCTATCTCTAGTCCACGAGACTCTTCTGTAACATTAACAGTGACCTGGATCAAATGTCTCCCCCACGTCCTAGCCTGGAGTCCTATTTATCTTCTTCCTGCTTCCTGCAGACTAGAAGTGCCTCGGGTCCTCACTATCTCTGATGAGTTTCTCCGACCAGCTAACAGGACTCTTGCTCTTGCGTGAGGATACTTGCACAGTAGTGATCCCACTGTCTGAGGGTGTAGAGCTCCCGTCTACCCTAGCAGCCACTATAGTCAGGCTGCCCGCACGATTCCCCGTACTGTCTCTTAATGGCCTCTGGACACTAAAACTGAGGCTTTTTGCCAATGTGCCCACCCCCTGTGAGCTGTCATCACACAGCATTAACTCATCACTGTCTGCAACCCTGCTAGCAGACTCAACCTGACCTCTGCACTCAGAACAGTGGCATCTTGTGGCTGTTTACAGGTACTGCAGCCCACAATGAATTATGCCAGGAACAAGCTCTATATCACTCAAGGCTTGATCCGGGCACTAAGTTCCCCCTTTACTCTACTGACTGGACCAGTAAAGCTAACCCCTTAGCTTGGTCTACCAACAGTTCAGAGAGGTCTGACTTCAGGAACACTCCCTTTAACTATCTCAGTACCAAGGGAAGGCTACGCCCTTCCCCACTATTACACTCGACCCGAGCAACGAGCCCAATGTAAGTCTATGGGAAACTCGAGCATTTTTCTGGTGGTCCCCCCGGCGGTCTGCAGAAGGTGAAAAATTGCCCAAATCGATGGGAACAGTGCTCAATTAAACGTCAGGCAGGCAGAATATATAGGCAGACAGGCAGGCAGGGTATATAGGAGGGTGCATGAAAAACATAGCAGGGCACTTGGAACACACTAGTGCCCTCCGATTTTCATGCACCCCTCTCTTTAAAAACGCTGGCCGGCAATTCATCAGCGGCATACACCGGTACCCGACAATTTAGAAACGAAAGAATAGAGCATCACACATAGATTAGATAGATAGAAACATATCAGTCACATATATAATAAGTACAGTGACAGTGTTGGTTACTGTACTTGTTATTTAGTGTTAAAATAAAGGATTTATTAAAAAAAAAAAGAATAGTGTTTTTGTCTCTTTAAAAATGCCGGCCGGCAATTCATCAGCGGCATACACCGGTACCAGACAATTTAGAACAGAAAGAATAGAGCATTACACATAGATTAGATAGATAGAAACATGCCAGTCACATATATAATAAGTACAGTGATAGTGTTGATTACTGTACTTGTCATTTAGTGTTAAAATAAAGGATTTATTAAAAAAAAAAAATTGGCGTGGGGTTCCCCGTAATTTTAGTCTCTAGCGGAGGTTAAGCAGACGGCTGGGGCAGATGTTTGAAGCCTGGGAAGGGTGTAATACCCACGGAGCTTCCCAGGCTACTAATATCAGCCCCCAGCTGAATACCTAGCCTTTACCAGCTATTAAAATGGGTGACCCCCCAAAAAAATTACGTGGGGTCCCCCCTATTTTAATAGCTAGCAAAGGCTAGGCAGACAGCTGGGGGCTGATATTAATAGCCCAGGAAGGGTGCCATGAATATTGGCCCCCTCCCAGGCTAAAAACACCAGCCATCAGCCGCCCCAGAAATGGTGCATCCATAGGATTTTTTTTTAATAAATCCTTTATTTTAACACTAAATAACAAGTACAGTAACCAACACTGTCACTGTTCTTACTTAATTGCTCTTAAGTATAGTACCCTATATATAGTCATACACTACTGTTTCTGCACATGGCAGGGCTCAGAAGAGAAGAAGCACAATTTGGCTTTCAAAGTGAAAATTTTGCTTGATTGTTTTTTGGCCACCATGTCATATTTTCAGAGCCCCTGAGGTGAGTTCTACAACAGTGAAACCCCCCCACCAATATGTGATCGCATATATTGGTTGATTTCTACAGACAACATCAATGATTACAGTACAGTTATATATAATGAATTACAGGTTCTTTATGATTGGAGCCGTTTACTTTTTCATCTTTTACATTTGTGCCCAGACCACCATACCAACTTCTTTGTCTGCAGAGTTTGCAACATAGATACATATGACTCGCCCTCCCTGTGTTAGAACCCTCCTGTTAGTTTTTTCTATTTTGTGGTCACGTGACCTGCTGCCTATTTATTCCAGCTCCGCCCTTCTGGCTTTGCTGGACTTCAGTGTTACTTTGACTCTTAATCTAGCCAGATGCTTGTTTCCTATCTCTATAGTTTGCTTGGTCCTTGGACCTCTAAGTATTTTTGTCTGTTTGTCTTTTTGCTCCGCTACAACTTCTGCTAGGAGGTGTCCAATTTTGTCCCAGTCCTTAGTACTTTTAGGGACCCCTCCCTTATATCTATAGGTCTGCGTTCAGACTAGCTGAGGACGAAGGCGGGTCTGTTCACAAGGAACAGGTTGCCCGCTGCATCGTAGGGAATCAGCTTAGTCCTATTGTAGAGACAGTTTTCCTATCTTTCCTTAGTTCTTGTAGCAGATCATAACAGTAAGTCCAGCCCAAAATCAAAAAAAAGAAAAAATCCTAAGGAAAGCGATCCGGAGATCAGCATGGTGTTTGTTCAGGAATTGGCTCAACGCCTGCAGGGATTGTCTCTTGAGGTGGCCGACCTCCAGCAACACGTGAGTAGCTGTCCTGGAGCGCATTTTGTTGAACCGAAGGTAGGGCTGCCTGATTTTTTTTATGGTAAACAACAAGATTTTTTTTCCTTTAAAAATGCTTGTTTATTATATTTTCGTTTGAGACCCAGGTCCTCTGGGAATGAATCACAGCGCATTGGGTTTATCAGGTCACTTTTCTGCAAGGAACCACAGGGATGGGCTTTTTCTCTCCAACCTAATGATCCGTGTTTTAGATCAGTGGAAGATTTTTTTTCTGCTATGGGGTTGTTGTATGACGATCCTGATCGAGTCTCTTCTGCTGAGACACAACTGAGACGTTTAAGGCAGGGGTCGGGTGATGTTGAAAATTATTGTACACACTTCAGAAGGTTGTCTTCTGAAGTGAGATGGAATGATTCGGCATTAAAATGTTTGTTTCTTGCTGGTTTAAGTGAAAGGGTTAAGGATCTGCTGATTGCTTTCCCAGCACCTGGAACCTTGCAAGAAGCCATGCAATTAGCTATACGGGTGGACAGGAGACTGCGTGCCAGGGTTAATGAGGAGAAAACTCCTGCTATGGCAGCTCCTAGTCATCAGAGGGTCTGCTCGGACGACAGAGAACCGATGGAGATTGGGGCGATGTCACTCCGCTCTCAGGAAAAAGACCGCAGGTTTTCCAAGGGATTGTGTTTTTATTGTGGTAAATCTGACCATTTTGTTAAGAACTGTGGGCTTCTGTTAAACAAAGAAAAAAAAAAGGTCAGTTACGCCCGTATTGCTTGTTTAAACTCTAAGGGAGTATTTCTTTCAGAGAGTACCTCATTGCAGATGGAGTTGATTGAATTTCAAGTATTTGTGGATTGTGGTTCTACACTGAATGTGATTGATGAGGGAGTTTTGGAAAAACTTAAATTGGAACCCAAACCTGTCACGCTGTCTCTGTGTACTGGAGGTAGGGGGCCTAAGCTGACCCTGAGCTGGGGCCCTGACTAATCCCTCAACCTGGAGGTACTGTTAAAGGTACAGAGGTCCAGGCCGCCAGCGTAACCCCTACCTCCTGAGGATCCCTGCACCTAAGTAATCTAGTCCTGAGAAGGACCCCGATCACAACAAAAGGGGACAGGTAATAATATGCCAACACTCAGTACTTAGACGAACGAGACAGTACAAGGGTAAAACCAAAACCACCTTGCATACAAAAACTACACAACTACAACAGAGGGAACACCAACGGGAAAGGAGATAAATGATAAAGCGAGGAAGGGAAAAAACACTCCAAATACACTTATCTCTGAAACTCCAAATACCACGATCCGCTCTGTTAGTCTGCATGAAATGCTTTCACCGACACTTCCCTAACAGAGCAGCAGACATATGAAGGAATCTCACTACTGCAGAATTGATTGCAGCTGGGCGAGGCTGGACCTTGTCTAGCACAGAGAGAGAGAGAGTTAACTCCCTCACTGCCGAAAAGCACAAAGCACCAAAAACTCAGCTGCGAGAAGTCAGGCTGTGCAATCGTGACAATCTTCGTGGCGACACAACCATGACAAAACCTTTGTCATCTCCTATTTCTGTGGTTGCTGTTGATAACACTCCTTTGAAATGTGTTGCTCACAAGGTTTTTGAATTTCCCCTCACTGTTAATGGTATTCACCAAGAGAATTTGGATTTAGTGGTATTAAATAATTTACCTTCTCCAGTAGTTTTAGGTTTGCCTTGGTTAAAACTGCACAATTCTTTTCTGGACTGGTCTACTAATGAGATTAAATCTTGGAGTCCTAAGTGTTATGATAAATGTTGTAACGGTCGCATTGCTGCTGTGGAAAGAGGGGAATTACCTGTACCTATTCAGGATTTTTGGAAGTTTTTTTCAGAGGAGGAGTCGCAAATTCTACCTCCTCATAGGTACTATGATTGCACCATTGAGTTTGTTCCTGGAGCTACTCTTCCCAAGAGTCGCTTATTTAATCTTACTATCCCTGAAAGAAAGGCCTTGGAGGAATACATACAGACGAGCTTGGCTGCTGGTCACATTAGACCTTCTAAGTCACCTGTGGCTGTTGGATTTTTTTTTGTAAAAAAAAAAGGACGGCGGTTTACGTCCATGTCTGGACTTTCGAGAAATTAATAAAATTACCGTACGCAATTCCTACCCACTGCCGTTAATTCCTGACTTGTTTAACCAGTTAGTGGGGGCCAAGTGGTTCTCTAAAATTGATCTCCGGGGGGCATACAATTTGTTGCGAATGAAGGAGGGTGATGAATGGAAGACTGCTTTTATCAGCCCGGTGGGTCATTTTGAGAATCTGGTTATGCCTTTTGGTCTTACCAATGCACCAGCGTTTTTCAGTACCTTATTAATGACATCCTGAGACCTTTGATTGGTAAGAATGTGGTTCTGTATTTGGATGACATTTTGATTTATTCGCCACATCTAGAGTCTCATTGGCAGAGCGTATGTGAGGTATTGCAGTTATTAAGTGACAATTCACTTTTTGCTAAGCTGGAGAAATGTGAGTTCGCTGTGCAGAGGATTAGTTTTTTGGGCTACATTATCTCCAGCGAGGGCTTTGAGATGGACCCGGTGAAGGTTCAGGCTGTGCAAGAATGGCCTAGGCCTATTGGTTTAAAATCGATACAGAGATTTTTGGGTTTCGCCAATTATTACAGAAAATTCATTAAGAATTTTTCTATAATTGTTAAGCCGCTGACCGATCTCACCAGGAAAGGTGCGAATACGGTCCAGTGGACTACTGAGGCCATTGAAGCTTTTGTGTATCTCAAGGAGAGGTTCAGTTCTGCCCCCATCCTTATGCAGGCTGATGAGACCAAGCCTTTTTTGGTCGAGGTTGATGCTTCTTCGGTGGGGGTCGGTGCGGTTTTGTCTCAGGAGAACAAGGATGGGGTTCATCCCTGTGCTTTTTTTTCGAAAAAATTTTCTGAAACCGAACTTAATTACGATGTTGGTAATCGGGAATTGCTGACTATCAAACTCGCATTTGAACATTGGCGTCATTTCTTGGAAGGTGCTAAATTTCCCATTCAGGTTTTCACTGATAATAAGAATTTGATCTATCTAGATGCTGCCAAGCGCTTGAATGCCCGTCAGGCTAGGTGGGCTCTTTTTTTTTTGCGGTTTAATTTTTCCTGTTACTTACATCCCGGGTACTAAGAATGTTAAAGCTGATGCTTTATCTCGCAGCTTTTCTCCCATGGTTGGTACCGAGGAGGAGGAGAGCATTTTACAGGAAGGAGTTGTGATAGCAGCATTGGACTCCGTTTTGGAAGATGGGATTCTGAAAGCCCAGGAGGATGCCCCATCTAACACTCCCCATGGGAGGTTGTTTGTACCTAGAACCTTTAGGAGAGAGTTGTTTGTGGAGTATCATGAGTCTCGGTTGGCAGGTCATCCAGGAATTTCTGAGACTAAGAGACTGGTAGGTCGCAGTTTTTGGTGGCCTGGGTGGCAGAAGGAAATCATTAAATGGGTGCGTCAATGTACTGTGTGTACTAGTGACGCGCCCCTGGGCCTGCTGTGTCGTGCGGCATCGCGCGCACGGGGGCTTACCCGGAGCCGGATCAGATGGGGGTAGTAGTCTCGTGGCGGTGACCCGGTCCGTGCCCAGGGAGTCAAACTGAGCGGCAGTCTTTAGCAGTAGATGTTAGAATGTTCGACTACGCCACCCGTTGAATGCGGCTATGAAGCCGCCGCTGCAGGACAGTCCGCTGAGGCCGGTGGTACGGATGTGCAGCGTGGATGGTATAACCCCCAACGGGAGGGGTATGGCCTCAGGGCAGCAGATGTGGATGATAGTGGTAGTGATGGTGCAGCAAGGAAGCTCAGAGACGTGTGGTGCAGTTTCAAGGCTTTTACTCACAGGTGTTGCTCCGGTCACTTCGGCCAAGAGTGACCACCCGAGCCGTGCTGCGTCCACCAGGTGCGGGACTCGGCCAACTCCCGGGCAGTTCCAGAGCGTGGTCCTGAGCTCCCCTCTCTTCCTTCCTACGGGCCGTCCCCACCAGGGACCCACCTATGTCCGGCTCCCTCGGGCCTTTTGGTGGCGAAACCTTTCCCGGCTTCCCTGACCCTATGCGTGGTTTGCCTTCCTGGTGGATATGGTGAGGGGTCGCGCCAAAACTTGTCCACGACCTCCGGTTCCTGGCTAAGGATAATTAGCCTCTACCAGTTTGGGATCCGGTACCCTTTTCTGCCAACCCTTCACCCGTTCTTGTTCTCTTGTGGGATCTCAGGGTTCCCTCTACTCATGCGTCTCTGGGCTTCTCTTGGTGTTCCTGTTCCTTCTTCTCCTTCCTCTCTCTGCCTCAGGCCTTCACTCCAGGCCTGGCTCTGGAGCTGGGCCCAGCCGGAGCCACCGCTCCCTGTCAGCCCTCTCTGGCTGAACTCTCTCTCAGAACAGACCCTGTCTCAAGATGGTGCCCACCTTATATACTCCCTCTGACACCCGAGCCCAGGTCACAATGCAACCATGGGCTCCTCCTATGCCCAGAGTCCCTCCCCTGACTGCTCCTACACTACTGGGATGTTCCTCCCCCCCTCCCACTCCAGCCAGGGACAGACGCTGTCGTACCTGCACATCTATCTGGTGGGAGTACCGTTGTTCTGTCCCCCGGAAATGGGATGAGTGTAGTGCATGCAACAAGCTGAGCTCAGTCCCACCCTCCATCCTTACCCGGGAGTGGAATACCACACCTCTGGTTCGAGGTGCAATACCCCTGTAGCAGCCGAGCCCTCGGGGTGCTACACTAGATCAAAGGCTTCACATGCTCCTGCGGCGGGGTTGCTTTGCCCTCTGGAGGTTCCTAGTGCACGTTGGACGCAGCTTGCAATGGATTTTATTACTGACCTTCCTGTGTCCGAGGGTTTCTCTGTCATCTGGGTGGTCGTGGACCGTTTTAGCAAGATGTGTCACTTGGTTCCTTTCATTAAACTACCCTGCGCTAAGACACTCGCTAAGGCTTTTGTCAAGGAAATTGTCAGACTCCATGGCGTTCCCACCGACATTGTTTCTGATAGGGGACCTCAGTTTGTGGTTCGTTTTTGGCGTGCTTTTTGTGACAGGTTGGGAGTCCATTTGTCATTTTCATCTGGGTATCATCCTGAGTCTAATGGACAGACAGAAAGAAAGAACCAGGTTGTTGAGCAGTTTTTGCGTTGTTTTCTGGCAGACAATGAAGAGGGGTGGTCTGAGTTTCTGCCACTTGCTGAATTTGCTCTTAACAATCATACATCCTCTTCTGCTGGGTGTTCTCCATTTTTTTGTTGTACTGGGAGACATCCGTTGTTTGGTTCGTTCTCCAAATTGGTGTCGGCTGTGCCGGAGGAGGAGAATTTTTCCGGTGATTTGGAGAGAGTTTGGACTGATGTACGTTGTAATCTTCAAGAGGCTAACAAAAAGTCTAAGAAGTATTTTAACAGGAAATGTCAAGAGGTTTTGTTTACGGTTGGTGACATGGTTTGGTTGTCCTCAAAGAATCTGCGGTTGAGGATTCCTTCTAAGAAATTGGGTCCGACGTTTGTGGGACCATTTAAGGTGCTTCGGGTGGTTAACCAGTCTGCTGTTAGGTTGGAGGTTCCCTCCTCCTGGAAGATTACTCCGGTGTTTCATTTTTCCTTGTTGAAAAAAGCTGATGTATCGGATAGGGATGCCACTGTCACAGTTCCTCCGGTGGTGGAAGACGGTGAATATGAAATTTCTCGTATCCTGAATTCCAGAAGGCATAGAGGGAGATTGCTGTATCTCGTCGCTTGGAAGGGTTTCGGTCCTGAGGATAACTCCTGGGTAAGGGCAGATGATGTCTCTGCTCCTAGACTTATCAGAGCGTTTCACAGGAGGTTTCCTGATAGGCCTGGGCCTGGAGGATCCTCATAGAAGAGGGGGTACTGTTAGAACCCTCCTGTTAGTTTTTTTCTATTTTGTGGTCACATGACCTGCTGCCTATTTATTCCAGCTCCGCCCTTCTGGCTTTGCTGGACTTCAGTGTTACTTTGACTCTTAATCTAGCCAGGTGCTTTTTACCTATCTCTATAGTTTGCTTGGTCCTTGGACCTCTAAGTATTTTTGTCTGTTTGTCTTTTTGCTCCGCTACAACTTCTGCTAGGAGGTGTCCAATTTTGTCCCAGTCCTTAGTACTTTTAGGGACCCCTCCCTTATATCTATAGGTCTGCGTTCAGACTAGCTGAGGATGAAGGCGGGTCTGTTCACAAGGAACAGGTTGCCTGCTGCATCGTAGGGAATCAGCTTAGTCCTATTGTAGGGACAGTTTTCCTATCTTTCCTTAGTTCTTGTAGCAGATCATAACACCCTGAGCAGTGGGGTACTCGGAGCCGGGCCTTGCAGATGTCGCAGGGATGCAGTCGTGGCCTTGAAAAGAAAATGGGATTTTTGGGATGAGTGGTTGTTCGACTACGCCACCTGTGGTTTCTGGTGAAGGCCACCAGCGCTGCAACAGTCCTCTGAGGTTGATGTTCTGGCAGCTTGGTTGGTACTACTCCCCACAGACGGAGTAGGCCTCAGGGCAGTGTTTGGTGCACGATCAGTATGGAGGAATGGTGGGTGCAGTGCCGCGCAAGAATAAACAAGCGGAGGCGGTGAATGAAGTCATCCGGGTCTTTACTCACTTTAGATGAACTTTCAGCCGCAAAGCTTCTCTCTGCTTCACACGGCATACTGCGGCCACCGGGTAGGGGGTTCAGCACTTCCCAGGTAGATCAGGAGCACCTGTTAAGACCCCGCTGGTGTGTTCCTCTCCTTCTTATCTCCTCCCGCTTGTGTTCCTCCCTGGGATCCACTAAGCCGCCGGGCTTTTCCAACAGTGACGTGAAGTACACAGTCAGATATCTGGGGCGAGTCACCCCTCTTGCAGCAGGAATCCCTCTGGCTAAGCCAGTGTGAAGAATACAGGTGGCGACTCCACTCCGTCCGTATCCCCCTGGGATCCTTTTGCCTGTGGAGCCTATCTCCTCTGCTCCCCTCCAAGGCCTTCTTAGAACAGGACCCTGACCGGGTAGAGACACTGGTTAACTCTGACCCGCTCCTCGTCTCAAGGCCAGAGTACGAGGACCGCAAATCTTCAGCCAGCTGCAGACTCTTGCTGGACCCTGACAGAAGACCCACAATCAAAGACCTTGAACATAAGATGGCCGTATATTATATATGATACTGTATGTGCTTCCTGTAAGTGTTTCCTCCACCCTCACCCACTACTTGGTTCCCCCTATCTTTGGTTCCCCCCATCTCCTCTCTCCCGGGCCGGGGCAGCACCCTGGTGCATTTAGGCCCCCTACAGGACAGGAGTGGTGTAGGGTTGAGTGTGAAGTAGGGTCCTGTGTGATGCTCCATCCTTACCCGGAAGAGGAGATACTACACCTCTATCTGAGGTGCAGTACCCCTGTGGCGACTGAACCCTCAGGAGCGCCACACATATTAATTCTCACATCTCCAGCAACATCCCTACACAAATTCCAAATGTTGCTGCTACCCCTAATTCTCTGATGTTTGCAGCCCCAAACTTGTATATAAGGCAAAATAAATAAGCAAAAACAAAAATGCTCCTCCACACCTTGGGCTATGTTCACACGTAGCGTTTTTGATGCGTTTTTGTACTTTTGCATTGCTTTCAACCAAGACAAATGCATTCACTGGGAAATGTCATTTTAACATTTTACAACCGTATCTGGCCATGTGGTGTGTGACACATCATCAGACACATCCTGTCTAATTTATGATGGAGGGATTGTGAAAGACACAAAGCCTATTTTTATAGGGCCATCAGGCGGCCCTTACTATTCTGAAAGGGCCAGCAGTTGGCTATGTTTTGTTGTTCCCATTATTATTGAGCGGGTCTCCTATACTGTTATTACATATGCAGTGACTGCAAAGGCTGCCAAAAATTTGGACGCAGCCCAATATCCCTTTGAAGAGACATAGAGGAGGGGCTCAATAAAAAAAATGTTCCCATCATTAAGGAGCGGGTCTCCTATAGTGGTAATGCCCATGCTGTGAATGCAAGGGCTGCCAAAATTTGGGAAAAACCCCACTAACAATTTAAAGACATATAGAGTTGGGCCACAGTAACGACATGTTCCCATTAAAAAGGAGAGGGTCTGCTATACAGTTATAGGGTATGCAGTGAGTCCAACGGATGCCAAAATTTAGGAAAAACCCCACTAACAATTTAAAGACACATTCCAAGTGCGGTGAAATTGCAAAAAAAGTGCAATACCACAGTTGTTTTTTTTTGTTGTTTTTTTTACCACGTTCACTGAATGCTAAAACTGACCTGCATTCTTATTCTCCAGGTCATTACAAGTTCGTAGATACCAAACATGTATAGGTTCTTTTTTATTTAAGTGGTGAAAAAGAATCCAAAGTTTGCTAAAAAAAAAAAAAATGGCGCCATTTTCCGAGACCTGTTGCGTCTCCATTTTTTGGGATCTGGGGCCGGGTGAGGGCTTATTTTTTGTGCGCCGAGCTGACGTTTTTATTTATACCATTTTGGGGTAGATCCGATGTTTTGATCGCCCGTTATTGCATTTTATTGCACTGTTGTGGTGACCAAAAAACGTAATTCTGGCGTTTAAAATTTTTTTACAACGCTCACCGATCGGATTAATTATTTTTTTATATTGATAGATCAGGCGATTCTGAACGTGGCGATACCAAATATGTGTATGTGGGTTGTTTTTTTTTATTTTATTTTCAATGGGACGAAAAGGGGGGTGATTTAAACTTTTATATTTTTTTATTTTTTTAATATTTTTAAAAACATTTCTTTACACTTTCTGCATGCTTCAATAGTCTCCATAAGAGACTAGAAGCAGCAGTTGTCTGATTGCTTCTACTGCATACAGGCGGAGAGCAGATCGCCTGTATGCAGTATAAATGATCATGTGCTATGAGCGCCGACCACTATGTGGCGCTCATAGCAATCTTTACATGACAACCACAGGGGTCTGCTGCAGACCCCAAGTTGTCATGCCCACGCATCGGTGACCCACGATCATGTGACGCGGTTACCAATGGGCGGGCTAATGCCGCACTTCCGGCGTGGCGATGTTAAATGCCGCTGTCAGAGATTGACAGCGGAATTTAACTGGTTAACAGCTGCGGGTGGATCGCGGTTCCACCTGCGGCTGTTGCGGACACATGTCAGCTGTAAGAATCAGCTTTAAAAAGGATAAAGACACATAGAGCTGGGCCACAGTAACGACATGTTCCCATTAGAAAGGAGAGGGTCTGCTATTCAGTTATAGGGTATGCAGTGAGTCCAACGGCTGACAAAATTTAGGAAAAACCCCACTAACAATTTAAAGACACATAGAGCTGGGCCACAGTAACGACATGTTCCCATTAAAAAGGAGAGGGTCTGCTATACAGTTATAGGGTATGCAGTGAGTCCAATGGCTGCCAAAATTTAGGAAAAACCCCACTAACAATTTAAAGACACATAGAGGTGGGCCTCAGTAATGACATATTCCCATTAGAAAGGAGAGGGTCTCCCATATTGTTTGCCTATGCAGTGACTGCAATGGCTGTCAAAAATTTGGAGGCACTTCAATGCCCCTTGCAAGAGACGTACATTAGAGGTCGTAGGGCCTCCTGAAAACAATGTTCCCATTATTAGGAAGTGTGTCTCCCATACTGTTTGTCTATGCAGTGAAGCATCGGCTGCCAAAAATTTGGAGGAACTTCAGTGTCCCTTGCAAGAGATGTAGATATGTTGATATGGTACATATGGTGGTGATATGGTGGTGGAGGCAGGGCTGTGTGGAATCACCCTGTATGGTTCCTTGCTCCATCTCATCGTGCTCCGCCTACAATGCATCCTCTTTAATTGTGAACAGAGAGCGTTTCAGAAGACAGAGAAGCGAGATGGTGATACTAATTATGGTGTCATCACCACTCACCATCTTGGTGGAGTCCTCAAAGTTTTGGAGAATGGTACATATGTCTGCCATCCATGTCCACTCCTGAGGTTTTATGTGTGGAGTCTGACCTGAATACCGACAGCCTTGTTGATGCTGGTAGTCAACAACTACCCTCTTCTGCTCACAAATCCTTCCCAACATCTGAATGTAGAGTTCCAACACGTGGGGACATCGCAGATCAGTCGGTGAGATGGTAGCCACAAACGCTGCTGAAGCAAGGCAAGGGCGGCGGAAGCTGTAGCTGACTTTCTAAAATGGGCACACAGGTGGCGTACTTTGACAAGCAGATCTGACAGATCCAGGTACGTTTTGAGAAACCGCTGAACCACGAGGTTAAGCACATGGGCCAGGCATGGTACGTGTGTAAGCTCGCCTCGTTTCAGAGCTGCCACCAGGTTCCGGCCATTGTCACACATGACCATACCTGGCTTTAGGGTCAGTGGTGTCAGCCACAGATCTGCCTGCTCTTTCAGAGCTGTCCACAACTCTTCAGCGTTGTGCAGATTGTCACCTAAGCATATTAGCTTCAGCATAGCCTGTTGCCGCATGGCCGAGGCCGTGCTGCAGTGCTTCCAGCTTGTGACTTTTGTGGTCATTTCGGAGATGGAGGCTGAAGAGGAGGAGGAGGAAGAGGAGGTGCAGAAGCTGTAGAATGTGGGGTCAACCCTGAAACCATGATTGGCCCAGGGCCCGCAATTCTCGGAGTCGGGAGGACGTGTTCCGTCCCAAGGTCCGACTGGGTCCCGTCTTCTTGTATATTAACCTAGTGTGCCGTCAGCGAGATGTACCGTCCCTGCCCATAAGCACTTGTCCACGTGTCAGTGGTTAGGTGGATTTTCCCAGTATCTGCGTTGTTGAGGGAACATCTAATGTTGTTGTACAGGTGTTCGTGTAATGCGGGGATGGCACACCGGGAGAAATATTGGCTGCTGGGGACCGAGTACAGAGGGATGACCACCGCCATCAGGTTGCGGAAAGCTTCCGTCTTCACGAGCCTAAAAGGCAACATTTCGAGCGCAAGCATTCGCGAAATGTGTGAATTTAGTAGTGTGGCCTGTGGGGCGTTGGCTACGTATTTGCGCTTGTGTTCCAAGGACTGGGGTAGGGACAACTGAACGCTGCCCTGGGACAAAGACGTGGACGTGTTTGCTGATGGTGATAGTTGAGAGTGTTCAACGACAGATGCAAGGCGGGAGGCATCTTGGCATGAACCATGGACAGGGGATTGGCGTGAACGCACAACAGCGGAACAAGCAGTGGTGTTACCCTCAGACACTGTTCCTGGACCCTGGGGTTCGGCCCACTTAGTCAGGTGCTTTGCTGCCGTGTGCCTGATTATGCTGGTGGTGGTCAGGCTGCTAGTTTTGCTACCCCTGCTGATGCTGGCCTGGCAGGTGGTGAAAATGGCCTTTTTGGGGTTATCTGTAGAGTCTTTAAAAAATAACCAGACTTGGGAAGACCTAACAGTTGTACTGGCAACTTCTTTCGTTTTGGCGTTACGAGGAACGCTTTCCTGCCTTGTGCCTGCGTCCACCATACTGCTTCTACCTGCCTGTCGTGGTGCTCTGCCTCCCTTCCTCTGTGTGCTGCTGTCCTCACTCTGTATGTCCCCCTGCCAGGTTGGGTCAGTTACTATATCATCCACCACCTCGTCTTCCACTTCCGCACCCTGGTCCTCCTACTGACTTTCTGGCAATTGTGTCTCATCATCATCATCATCATCATCCACCTCTTGCGACAGTAATTGCACTTTCCCACCATCGCCTTTGTGTGACCATGGCTGCTCCAATATTTAGGCATCGCTACACACGTTCTCCTCTTGACTCACTTGATGCTGGCCGGGCGAGATGCCCAGATCTTCAAATGGAGAAGTGAACATGTCTGATTTTGGAACACTCTTATAGGTGTTATGTCTGACAGAGAACCACGGTTGTTAATGGTAGGCCTGTAATTTCTAATACTATTCTACACAGAGACCTACTGTGAATAGCTTGACTGACACACTGCAACGAAATGAAAATGGAAGAAATGGCTGATTTTGGAACACTCTTATAGGTGTTATGTCTGACAGAGAACCATGGTTTTAAATAGCAGGCCTGTAATTTGCTAATACTATCCTTCCCAGACACCTAGTGTGAATAGCTTGACTGACACACTGCAACAGAATGAAAATGGAAGAAATGTCTGATTTTGGAATACAATTATAGGTGTTATGTCTGACAGAGAACCACAGTTTTAAATAGCAGGCCTATAATTTGCTAATACTATCCTTCACAGACGTCTAGTGTGAATAGCTTGACCAACACACTGCAACGGAATGAAAATGGAAGAAATGTCTGATTTTGGAACACTCTTAAAGGTGTTATGTCTGACAGAGAACCACGGTTTTAAATAGCAGGCCTGTAATTTACTAATACTATTCTACACAGAGACCTAGTGTGAATAGCTTCACCGACACACTGCAACAGAATGGGAAAGGAGGCCAATATTTTCCACGTTCAGTTTAAATTTCTGGATTTTTATCGCTGAAATATGGAACAGATCTGGCTTTATTCTGCAATGAGAACAAGCAAATGGAGCAGAAAAATGGTGTACACTGGATTGCTTTTTAAGCAAATAACCAGGATTAAGATCAAATTATTTTTTTTCCTGGCCCCTGATATGTGGGGCTATGTCTACAAATATCTGTAATTATTACAGCAGCAGCAGACAGAACGTTCAATAAACCCTCTTGTGCTGTATCATACTCCAGTCTGCCACATACACTGCCTGCCTAGCACTGATTATATGCAGCAGCATTAGTCCTCAGAAGGACTGTTAGTTCAGATGGATATATATATATATATATGTTGTGAAATAAATATACTAACACGACGTTCAATGGACCCTCTTGTGCTGTATCATGCACTGCAGTCTGCCACATACACTACTTGCCTGCCTAACTCCTGCTATCACCACTGAATATATGCAGCTGGCTTAGTCCTCATAAGGACTGTTAGTTCAGATGGATATATACTGTATATATGTTGTTGAATATATATATACTAATTATAAAGAAGCAAATCCCTCCCTGACACAGCAGCAGCTCTCCCTACTCGGCCTGATTCCGGGGTAGACTGTGACGAGCATAGCGGCGCCAGGTCTTATATAGACATGATGACGCTGTGCGGCCAGCCAATCACTGTAATGCCCACAACCAACATGGCAACGGCACTACAGTGCATGGCAGGCTATCCCTGCATGTTCATTGGCTCTCTAAAGAGCGCCAAACATGCAGGTAGGGGACTTGAGTTCCCGCCCGAGCAACCCGAAAATACTCGCCGAGCGCCAAGCTCGTCGAGCACAGTGATGCTCGGGCGAGTACGGAGCAGTGGCAAACACGTTCGCTCATCACTAATCCTAAACAGTAAAAGTGTCATTATTTGTGCCACACACAGTAATTGTGCCCCCTATGTGTCACACAGTAATAATGCTCACTTTCTGATTTCACACTCTAATAGGACCCACTGTGTGCTCAACAGAAATTAATAATGCCCCCGCTGTGTGCCCTTTATGCCCAGCAGTATTAATTCCCCCATAAAGGTAAAAATGCTTCCTGAGTGCCTCTTTGAGTAATCATGCCCCCCTTAGTGTCCACTTTAAGCAATAATGCCCTCTTCAGTGCCCCCTAAATATAATAATGGCACCCCTTGAAAAAAATAAAAGTTGTAGTCACCTAATCTGATCCTTGATGACCATAGCCATTGAGTTCTCTTCTGCCCTGGCCAGCACAAGCAGTGATGTCACTGCGCCGCCTGTGCAGAGACACTTTCAACAACAGCCTGCAGTATATAAGACAGAGTGTGTAAGGCTGTTGTGCTGATGTTGACGCGCCCCTGGGCCTGCTGTGTCGCGCAGCGTCTCGCGCACGGGGGCTTACCCGGAACCGGATCAGATGAGGGTTGTAGTCTCCGAGTGGCGGGGACCCGGTCCGTGCCCAGGGAGTCAACTCAATGTGTGGCAGTCTTGATAGATGTTATTGGAGTGTCGACTACGCCACCCGTTGATTTGCAGCTATGGAGCTGTCGCTGCAGGGCAGACCGCTGAGGCCGGTGTAGAATTGTGCAGCGTGATAGTATAACCCCCAACGGGAGGGGTATGGCCTCAGGGCAGCCGACGTGGAAGATGAGGGTAGCAGGAACCACTCAGAGACGGTGCGGTGTAATTCAGGGTCTTTACTGGTAACAACGATAGACCCTCCCGGAGTACTTGCTAGCGAACGGGGCCTGGTCAGTCCTTGAGCAGATGGGATCTCCCCTGGCCAGGCGGAGTTGTAGGCCTCCCAAACTGACTGTACTCTTCTGGCTACCTTGCTAGAAGCGGATATAAGTAGCCCACGTCCCTGAGTGTACCGTGTGGTGCTCACCCGTATGGCCGGTGACTCGGGGCCTTCTAATGGCTTCCGCTCCACGATGGCGGAGCTGGTCCCACGCGTGTGACCGTGCCTTCGGGTTTCTGGGCCAGAGGACCTGCAATCCCCTGCCGGTCGGTTTCTGCTGCTGGGTAAGGATTAGTCCCCACAGCCTCGGACGCCGGGTCCGGTAAGAAAGCTTCTCAGTCAGGGCGAGCTCTGCAGCTGCCAGCCCCTGACTTGTAGTAGTATTGCTCCCACTGAGCTTCTGCTGTTTCTTCCTGTGACTGTTTCTTGTCTCTACTCTCCTTGACTGACTAACCCTGCTTCAGCCCCGGGTTTATATAGGGGAAGGTCTTCCCCTCCCAAGACTGGGCAGGAGGTGTGGCATGCACAGGATCCCTGGCCAAGAGACCTCCCACCTGCTCTCAGACATAACATTGCTTGTTACTGTGGAAACCAGACCCCTGGGGTGCCACATTCCCCCCTAGTGAAATTTAGTACTCCGGGACTAAACATATTTTAGAAAAACATAACAAGATATAACAATAACAATACAATAAAGAAACACATAAAGGTGGTCACGGCATGTCCGTAACCGGGTGCAGTTTTTGAAGAAACAAAGGTGTCTATTTCACCAAAACAGGGAGACGTAACCAGGTAGGGGTCTGTCCTACCCCGAGTCCTTAACAGTCTCTAGTCCATCCTGGGTTACGCTCCAACTAATTGTACAAGGATTCCCGGTAGATCCACCAAGGATTCCTAAAAATAACTAGAAACACAAAATTATACACAAGCAACAATACACAGGTAAACATAAATAAAACAATTTATACACTTTAAATCCTCCAGCGTGCGGGTAACTGGCCTCTAGTGGCCCTAGTGGACCTACGGAGCTGACTGTCTAGCCCTGAACTACAGGGTGTAGGAGCTGTCAAGGGTAAACTGGGCAGCTGTCTACCGGCTCTTTGGCTCACTAGGGATATGGCAGCCTCACTGCAAGCAGAGGGTTGATCCTCCTGGTCTGCGGGTGTGGGGTCTTCTGCCTCCTGGACCGGCTGTTCTTCCAGCTCTACCTGTTGCTCCGTAGGTGCTTGGGATGCTGGTTGGAGGAAGGTGAGTACGGGTACCACAACTGCACCATTGACTTGAGTCCAAGACCGAGGGAAGTCCCCGAGCACAGTACTAACCATATCTTCCCTTTCCTCTACGGGTCGATGGTCTTCTTGTTCCTCTTCAGGGTTCCTCAGTTGTTCGGGACACTTCTTCAGGTGGTCCCGGGATACAATGGCTGTAGTTTCCCCTCCGTCTTTACTGATGGTACAAACCTTCGGGTTCTCGTGGCTTGAGGGCAGTACGGTGTACGGGTCCTTCTCCCACTGGTCGTCCAACTTGTGGAGCCGTCTCTTCCTCTTCAAGACCTGCTCTCCGGGTACCAGGGGAACAGCGGGAGCATACTGGTTGTAAGTTTTCTCTTGTCTTTCCCTAGCCTGACAGAGACTTCGCTCCACGCTCTCCTGTACTCTCCGGTACTGCTGCTGCCTCTCTGTGTCCCAGTCTGCTTCTGGTGAAGTGTCCTCGGGTGTCAGGACTCCCATTTCCAGGTCAACAGGTAACTTACCAGGTCTTGCCCTCATTAGGTAAGCCGGGGTACAGTTGGTGGAACCTACCGGGATGTGGTTGTATAGGTCCACCAGATCGGGCAGCTTCTCAGGCCACAGACTGCGTTCTTCCAGGGGCAACGTTTTCAGAAGATCCATTACCACCTGGTTCATTTTCTCACAAAGTCCATTAGTTTGCGGATGATAGGGTGTCGTCCTTATCTTCCGGCAGCCATACAGAGTGCAGAATTCTTGGAAGACCTCCGCTTCAAAGGCAGGTCCCTGGTCTGTCAACACTTGGTCCGGGTACCCGTGTGGACGGCAGAAATGCTGCTGGAAGGCTCTCGCTGCTGTTCGAGCTGTTAAGTCCTTGACGGGGACGACAACCAAGAACCGGGAGTAGTGATCCACGATGGTTAGTGCGTAGACGTAGCCACTTCTGCTTGGGGTCAGTTTTACATGATCCAAGGCTACCAGTTCCAACGGCTGCCGGGTGACGATGGACTGCAGGGGAGTCTTCTGGCTGGCACGGTCCTTCCTTCTTAGGTTGCACGGGCCACAGTCTCTGCACCACTTCTCAATGGTTCCCCTCATGCCTACCCAGTGGAATCGCTCGCGCAGCAGGAACTCCAGCTTCTTCCACCCGAAGTGTCCAGCTCCATCGTGGTATGCCTCCATCACCATGGCTGCATCTCTTCGTGGCACCACTACTTGCCAGAGTAGTTCATGCGTCCGGGAGTTAACCATTCTGTGGCACAACTTCCCCTTGTAAAGGAACAGTCGACTCCTCTCTGCCCATAGTTGTTTGGCTTCCTCCGGAGCGTCTGGTTCAAGGCAAGCCTCCGGGCGAGTCAGCATCTCCTTCACCAGTCGGACGGCAGGGTCGCTGTCTTGCGTTTCCGCCCAGTTGTAGTGAGGTAAGGGGTTCAACGTAGCAGCCTGCTTACTCCTTACCCGGTGGGAGTACTGGATAGTCCCATGACGGTGGAACGCAGGGAGTTCAACTTCTTCCAGTCCCTCCGGATCTTCTCCTTCGTCCGGCAGGTTGGGCATCCTGGACAGGGCGTCCGCGTTGGTATTGGAGCGTCCGGCCCGGTATTTGATTGTGAACTCGTAGTTGGACAGACGGGCCATCCACCTCTGCTCCAGGGCACCGAGTCTTGCCGTGTCCAGGTGTGTCAACGGGTTGTTATCCGTGTACACGGTGAACCGGGAAGAAGCGAGGTAATGCTTAAAGCGCTCGGTGACTGCCCATACTACGGCCAGGAACTCTAGCTTAAATGAGCTGTAATTCTCGGGGTTCCTTTCGGTGGGTCGCAGCTTTCGGCTGGCGTAGGCGATTACTCGTTCCTTCCCCTGCTGGATCTGGGACAGTACGGCTCCTAGCCCGATGTTACTGGCGTCGGTGTAGAGGATAAAGGGCTGGCTATAATCTGGGTACGCCAGGATTTCGTCCCCCGTGAGGGCCATCTTCAGCTGGCGGAAGGACTCTTCTTCCAGCTCCTCCCATTTGAAGGGCGGCTTCTGGTTCTTGGCCTTCCGGGACTGGCCTATCAGGAGGTCCTGCATAGGTGCTGCCTTTTTGGTGAAACCGGGAATAAACCTTCGGTAGTAGCCTACCAACCCGAGGAACTGCCGCACTTCTTTTACGCTGGAGTGGCTTGGCCATTCCTTAATTGCGGTTATTCTTATCAGGGTTGGGAGCCACTCCGTCAGCGCTCACCACGTGTCCCAGGTACTGCACCTTTGGTTTCAGGAGGTGACACTTGGAGGGTTTCACCTTTAGGCCGTAACTCGCCAGAGCTTCGAACACTTCCGCCAGGTGTTTCAGGTGGTCCTCATACGTCTTGGAATATACGATGACATCGTCCAGGTACAACAGGACCGTCTCGAAGTTTCTGTGGCCCAGACAACACTCCATTAGTCGTTGGAAGGTTCCTGGTGCGTTGCAGAGTCCGAACGGCATGCAGGTGAACTCGCTAAGTCCCATCGGGGTGGTGAATGCGGTCTTCTCCCGGTCCGCCTCTGCTACAGGAACCTGCCAGTACCCGCTAGTGAGATCCAAGGTAGAGAAGAAGTTAGCAGATCTTAAAGCAGCCAATTACTCCTCTATCCTTGGTAAGGGGTACGCATCCTTGTGTGTGATACGGTTGATTTTCCGGTAATCTACACACATCCTCATGGTGTTTTCTTTTTTTCTGACTAAGACTAGTGGAGCTGCCCAGGGGCTACAGCTATCCCTGATCACCCCAGCCTCCTTCATGTCTCTAAGCATCCCCTTGGCGTGTTGGTAGTGTGCAGGGGGTACGGGTCGATACCTCTCTTTTATGGGAGGATGGTCTCCCGTGGGGATGTGGTGTTCTACCCCCTTGACTCGCCCGAAGTCTAACGGGTGTTTACTAAACACTGTCTCGTACTCTTGAACCACCCGATAGACTCCCTGTTTCTGATGTGAGGGAGTGGAGTCAGTACCCAAATGTAGTTGCTGACACCAGTCCTCCATTGTTTTCTTAGAGCCGTTACCTTCCTCCGGGTGAGATGGAGGCAAGGGTTCCACAGATTGTATAGCATTTTGGTTAATGGTATATAATTTGGCTAGCGTGGCATACCGGGGCAGGTACACTTCCCTCTTCCCGATATTGATTATGCGAACGGGCACCCTCCCATGGCGTACATTAACCACCCCCCGTGCTGTCAAGATGGTGGGCCTACTGTCTGAGTAAACTGGTTCTACCATTGCCTGGTAATCTCTACCTCTCAGACCAATAGCTGCCCGGCACCAAATCATCATTTCACTTTTTGGGGGCATGGCAATAGGAAAAGGGTCACACATTCTTACGCTACCAATCTCACCGCCGGAGAGTTCCACCTGTTGCTGTCGCATCAGTGCCCGGATCTCTATTTGGAGCACTCGCTGCTCGCCGGAGCTGGCGTTCTTGGCAACCTGCTGTAAAAGGAAAATCACCTCTGCAAGACAATTTTCAATTACATTAGTTCCTAGAGTTATTTTTGGGTGACTCTCATGTTTGTCAATATCTACAATGATCAGTCCCTGTGCTGCCAGTTCGACTCTACCGATTTTGATGGTCACCTCTTTAAATCCGATCTGTGGCACGGGCTGGCCATTGCTGGCGATGATACTCAAGTCGTCGTCAGGGTAGCGGGTAATATCCGAGTCATTCCAGTACTGCTTAAAGAGCACGTACGGGATGGTGGTGACCTGTGACCCGGTGTCCAGTAGGGCACTCATGGGAATGCCATCCAGTACCACAGGCAAGACTGGACGTCCTCCCACATATCTGTCGCGCCAGTTCGATGGGCCTGGTGATCTTTTTCCTGGGGGTTGGCCCTCTACCCCAGGTTGCGCCCGTTTAAAGAACAGTACCTTGCCATATGTCCGGGTTGATTGCAGCGGCGGCAGATGGGTCGTCCGTCTTCGCTGTATCGGTCACTGGGTCTTCCTCTGGCCGGTGGGGTCCTCCTTGGTCGACGCCACGGGATGTCCTCCGGTCCGGATGCCAGCTGGATCTTCCCTGGGGTGGAAACCTGTAAAGACTGCACAGTTCGGGTTAGCGCAGCAACGCTCTTAGCTAGCTCTTGGACCTGATGGTGTAGGTCTGGAGCCGGGTCATTGTCCAAAGCCTGCGCATCAGCTCCCACAGGCCCTGCCGACAAGGGCGCCGCCTCCTGGTGGTAAGTGATAGCTGGGCGCCTGTGGGTCACAACGCCACCCGGTGCCGGTTCTCGGAGCACCCGGATGGCTCTGTCCTTGAACTGTGCAAAGCCCAGATGGGGATCCTGTAAGGCCATCGCCCGCAACTGGGTTCGGTGGGCATTACAATATAGTCCCTCTATAAATTGTTCGGTCAACAGCCTGTCCTCGTTTCCCTCTCCATCAGGGTCGGTCTGCTTAATGGCCCTCAGGGCCTCTTGTAGGTTTAGTGCATAGTCCCTTATACTCTCATGCGCTCGCTGCTTGCACCCGTAGAATCTAAGCTTAATCTCGGCTGAGGTGCGGGTATCAAAGGTATCCTTCAGCCGGGTTAGTATCCCTGCGACAGTCTTCCTCCCAGGTGGCCAGGATTTTACTTCCCTTTTGGCTGCCCCGGTTAGTTGGGCCACCAGGATGCTCACTTTTTGCTCTTCTGTGAGGGGGTACACCTGGAAGAGGCTATCCAGCGTTTCTCTAAAGTCATGCAGGGTATGTGACTCCCCTGAGTACTGGGGTAGCCAAGCTGCTCCCGGGATATAGGGCATGGTGAAGGGCATAACTGCAGCAGCGGTGGCGCTGGCGGGGGTTGAGGCAATGAAGCTCTCCTCCGCATCCGACATCTTCCTCCCCCCTAGTGGACCGTGGCCTACCTTGCGATGATCCTGTTCCGTAGGCCGCGGCTCCGCAGTAGATCGTCAGGGTTGAGGACCTTCCGTCGCGCTCCGGTGACGTCGGCGTCTGCTG
Organism: Phyllobates terribilis; assembly: GCF_046119375.1. Taxonomy (NCBI): domain Eukaryota; kingdom Metazoa; phylum Chordata; class Amphibia; order Anura; family Dendrobatidae; genus Phyllobates; species Phyllobates terribilis. The sequence goes on from NW_027362764.1 coordinate 68,690,248, forward strand.
GGCTCCTTCCAGGACCTTACGCAACGTCCGGCCGTGAGGCGGTGCTTCAGTTCTCGCGCGCTTTCGGAGTCCACGCCCCTCTTCTTCCCGCGCGGCGTCCTCAAGATGGCGTCCAACGGCGGGAAAACTCCACGGATGGCGGGAAGAAGGCTGAAGATGGCGCCGGATGGCGGGAATCTTCACAGATGGCGGGAAGAAGGCTGAAAATGGCGCCGGATGGCGGGAATCTTCACCGATGGTGGGAAAACTTCACGGATGGTAAGTTTTAAAAGTCTCTTTTTCAGGCACGCAGTACCCGGTGGTTGCGGGCACGAAATCCTGCCGACTACGCCAAAGTTGACACGCCCCTGGGCCTGCTGTGTCGCGCAGCGTCTCGCGCACGGGGGCTTACCCGGAACCGGATCAGATGAGGGTTGTAGTCTCCGAGTGGCGGGGACCCGGTCCGTGCCCAGGGAGTCAACTCAGTGTGTGGCAGTCTTGATAGATGTTATTGGAGTGTCGACTACGCCACCCGTTGATTTGCAGCTATGGAGCTGTCGCTGCAGGGCAGACCGCTGAGGCCGGTGTAGAATTGTGCAGCGTGATAGTATAACCCCCAACGGGAGGGGTATGGCCTCAGGGCAGCCGACGTGGAAGATGAGGGTAGCAGGAACCACTCAGAGACGGTGTGGTGTAATTCAGGGTCTTTACTGGTAACAACGATAGACCCTCCCGGAGTACTTGCTAGCGAACGGGGCCTGGTCAGTCCTTGAGCAGATAGGATCTCCCCTGGCCAGGCGGAGTTGTAGGCCTCCCAAACTGACTGTACTCTTCTGCCTACCTTGCTAGAAGCGGATATAAGTAGCCCACGTCCCTGAGTGTACCGTGTGGTGCTCACCCGTATGGCCGGTGACTCGGGGCCTTCTAATGGCTTCCGCTCCACGATGGCGGCGCTGGTCCCACGCGTGTGACCGTGCCTTCGGGTTTCTGGGCCAGAGGACCTGCAATCCCCTGCCGGTCGGTTTCTGCTGCTGGGTAAGGATTAGTCCCCACAGCCTCGGACGCCGGGTCCGGTAAGAAAGCTTCTCAGTCAGGGCGAGCTCTGCAGCTGCCAGCCCCTGACTTGTAGTAGTATTGCTCCCACTGAGCTTCTGCTGTTTCTTCCTGTGACTGTTTATTGTCTCTACTCTCCTTGACTGACTAACCCTGCTTCAGCCCCGGGTTTATATAGGGGAAGGTCTTCCCCTCCCAAGACTGGGCAGGAGGTGTGGCATGCACAGGATCCCTGGCCAAGAGACCTCCCACCTGCTCTCAGACATAACATTGCTTGTTACTGTGGAAACCAGACCCCTAGGGTGCCACAATGTCACATCGACAGCCTGCGGCCATGTGTCGCTGGGCTCAGAGATTGGCTGAAACACTGTTAATATGACACCATCACTGCAGCTGATCAACAGAAACCAGGGAAATGATATAAATGCAGTGATAGGCTTGGGAAGGGTAAGCAAAGCTCAGTGTTTGTTTTTTAATACACGTCACTGATCCTATGTTCAAAATTTAGTTGGAAAGGGACAATCACCTTAAAGGAATACTATATTTAGAACATATAAAAAACATTTTTTAAAAATTCCAACTATAGTAGGGGATATGGCCTCTACAAGATAATCTTTCAACTATGGTGTCTTATTGGCAATGCAACAATGCCATAACTATTGTGGAAAAAGAGTTCCAGTTGTCCTGCCCAGAGCCTAGGGGGGCCCAAAAGGTTCCTTTGGCGCATATGAAAAGACCAATATTATAGACCAGTGATATTTAGGGGACCTGTTGCATTTGGGCCTAAGGGCTTCAAGTTAATCCATGGCGAATAAAGTATGCAAATTAGCTAATAAAATAAAATAATTCTGAAAGTGCAACCTAATGGCAGTAGCTAGCTTATAAGTCAATGGTAAACCTTTTAACAAGCTTTGCAACATGACCAGGCATAACAGCTAAGGTAAAACCTCATCTCAAACAACTGTTTTTGGGTGTTTGACCCTCATTAAAGTAGAACAGTGTTTGGCCCTTTGAAAGAGACTCCCTCCCCAAAACTCTGTCAAGAAGTTGCCTTTATGGGACAACCTCCTGTCAGGTGGATCCTCAAAGTCCTAGGTCTAGGTGGGCACACAGTTCTCAAGCATCAGTGCAGCAGGCAGCTGAGGCACACCAGAAACAAGTAGCAGATGTCCGGGAGATTGCAGACAGGTAGCAAAAATCTGGAGATCGCAGGCAGACAGGAGGCCGGGAACAGGTAGCAGAGGTCCTGGAAGCCCCACGCAGAAAGGAGCCGTTCTGGAAGCCGCAGGTCGACAGGAGACCGGTAACAGGTAGAAGAGGTCCTGGAAAAACCGGGAACAGTTAGCAGAGGTCCAGGAAACCACAAGTGGACTGGAGACTTTTTTGCAACCCGCAGGTGGACAGGAGACGACGAACAGGTAGCAGAGGTCCTGGAAAACTGGGAACAGATAGCAGAGCTCCTGAAAGCTGCAGGTGGACAGGAGACGCCCTGGAAGCCGCAGTGAGGCAGGAGACCGGAAACAGGTAACCGAGGTCCTGGAAGAACGGGAACAGGTAGAAGAAGTCCTGGAAGCCACAGGTGGACAGGAGATACTCTGGAAGCTGCAGGCGGATAGAAGACCAGAAACATGTAGCAGAAGTCTTGGGAGACTGGAAACAGGTAGCAGAGGCCCTGTAAGCCGCAGGCGGAAACAAGACATCCTGTAAGCTGCAGGCAGACCGCAGACCAGAAGCAGGTAGCAGAGGTCCTGAAAGTCTGCAGGTGGATAGGAGACCAAAAACAGGTTGCATGCAAACAGGACTCAGAAACACTAAAAGTATTAATACCAAGACACAGGTGTGTATCTTGGTAGTTCTTGTATTGGTGACGCGCCCCCTGGGCCTGTGCTGCTTCTGCTGCGCAGGGGGATACCCGGAGCCGGATCTGCTGGGGATAGTAGTCCTCGTGGCGGTGACCCGGTCCGTGCCCAGGGTGTCAAACTAAGCGGCGGAGTTTAGTATAAGATGTTATAGTGTTCGACTACGCCACCCGTTGAATGCGGTTATGAAACCGCCGCTGCAGGGCAGACCGCTGAGGCCGGTGGTACGGTTGTGCAGCGTGGATAGTATAACCCCCAACGGGAGGGGTATGGCCTCAGGGCAGCGGACGTGGATGATGGGGATAGTAGAATTGCTCGCAGGCACCAGGAACCACTCAGAGACGGTGCGGTGTAGTTCAGGGTCTTTACTGGTGGCAAAGGTAGACCCTCCCGGGAGTACTGGCTAGCGATCGGGGCCTGGTCAGTCCGTGAGCAGATAGGATCTCCCCTGGCCAGGCGGAGTTGTAGGCCTCCCCACTAATTGTACTCTTCCTGGCTACCTTGCTAGAAGCGGGTAAAAGTAGCCCACGTCCCTGAGTGTACCGTGTGGTGCTCACCCGTATGGCCGGTGACTCGGGGCCTTCTGGTAGCCTCCGCTCCATGACAGCGGTGCTGGTCCCTTGCGTGTGACCGTGCCTTCGGGTTTCTTGGCCAGAGGACCTGAAATCCCCTGCCGGTCGGTTTCTGCTGCTGGGTATGGCTCAGTCCCCACAGCCTCGGACTCCGTGTCCGGTGAGATCTCTTCAGTCAGGACGAGCTCTACAGCTTCCAGTCTCTGACCCCTTTTATCACTGCTCCCACAGAGCTCCTGATCTTGCTCTCCCTGTATCAGCTCCACTCCAGACCAGACTGTGTCTCTGTCTGGGACTCCTCTTCTTCTCCCTAACCCCGCCTCAGCCCCAGTTTATATAGGGGAAGTTCTTCCCCTCCCAGGACTGGGCAGGAGATGTTGCATGCTTAGGATTCCTGACCAAGAGACCTCCCACCTGCTCACAGACGTAATATTGCTATTACTGTGGTAACCAGACCCCTGGGGTTCCACATTCCCCCCTAGTAAAATTTAGTACTCCGGGACTAAACATATTTTTGAAAACATAACAGGGTATAAACAGGAGCAATACAATAAGGAAAAATACATTAGGGTGGTCACGGCGTGTCCGCAACCGGGTGCAATTTTTGAAGCAAAAAGGGTGTCCATTTCACCAAAGAACAGGGAGCCGTAACCAGGTAGGGGTCTGTTCTGCCCCAAGTCTTTAACAGTCTTTAGTCCGTTCCTGGGTTACGCTCCAAACATATATACAACAGAGTTCCGGTTAATCCACAAAAGACACCTATAAAATAACTAGAAAAAACATAATTATTTACAAGCAACAGTAAACAGGTAAATACCAATAAAACAGTCTGAACACTTTAGATCCTCCAACGTACGGGCAACTGGCCTCTAGTGGCCCTAGTAGACCTACGGAGCTTACTGACCGGTCCTGAGCTACAGGGTGTAGGAGCTGTCAAAGGTAAGCTGGGCAGCTGTCTACGGACTCTTTGGCTCACTAGGGGCACGGCAGGCTCACTATAAGCAGAGGGTCGATTCTCCTGGTCTGCTTGTGTGGGGTCTTCTGCCTCCTGGACCGGCTGCTCTTCCAGCTCTACCTGTTTTTCCGTAGGCACTTGGGATGCTGGCTGGAGGAAGGTGAGGACGGGTACCACAACAGCGCCATTTACTTGTGTCCAAGACCGAGGGAAGTCTCCGAGTACAGTACTGACCATCTCTTCCCTTTCCTCTGCGGGTCGAGGGTTTTCTTGATCTTCTTCAGGGTTTCGTAGTTGCTCGGGACACTTCTTCAGGTGATCTCGGGAGACAATGGCTGTGGTTTCTCCTCCATCCTTACTGATTGTGCAGATTTTTGGGTTTTCATGGCTTGATGGCAGTACGGTGTACGGGTCCTTCTCCCACTGGTCGTCCAACTTGTGGAGCCGTCTTTTCCTCTTCAAGACCTGCTCTCCAGGTACCAGGGGAACAGCGGGAGCATGCTGGTTGTAAGTCTTCTCCTGTCTTTCTCTTGCTTGACAGAGACTTCGCTCAACGCTCTCCTGTACTTTCCGGTACTGCTGCTGCCTCTCTGTGTCCCAGTCTGCTTCTGGTGAAGTGTCCTCGGGTGTCAGGACTCCCATATCCAGATCAACAGGCAGCTTACCAGGTCTTGCTCTCATTAGGTAAGCCGGGGTACAGTTGGTAGAACCTACAGGGATGTGGTTGTATAGGTCCACCAGATCAGGCAGTTTCTCAGGCCACAGACTGCGTTCTTCCAGGGGCAATGTTTTCAGAAGGTCTATCACCACCTGGTTCATCTTCTCGCAGAGTCCATTGGTTTGCGGATGATAGGGTGTTGTTCTTATCTTCCGGCAGCCATACAGAGTGCAGAACTCCTGGAAGACTTCCGCTTCAAAGGCAGGTCCTTGGTCCGTCAGCACCTGCTCTGGGTATCCGTGTGGACGGCAGAAGTGCTGCTGGAAGGCTCTAGCTGCTGTTTGAGCCGTTAAGTCCTTGACGGGGACTACAACCAAGAACCGGGAGTAGTGATCCACGATGGTTAACGCATAGACGTAGCCACTTCTGCTGGGGGTCAGTTTTACATGGTCCAAGGCTACCAGTTCCAACGGCTGCCTGGTGACGATGGACTTCAGGGGAGTCTTCTGGCTGGCACGGTCCTTCCTTCTTAGGTTGCATGGGCCACAGTCTCTGCACCACCTCTCGATGGTTCCTCTCATGCCTACCCAGTGGAACCGCCCGCGCAGCAGAAACTCCAGCTTCTTCCATCCGAAGTGCCCAGCTCCGTCGTGGTATGCCTCCAGTACCATTGCCGCGTCTCTTCTTGGCACCACTACTTGCCAGACCAGTTCATGCGTCCGGGAGTTAACCATTCTGCGGCACAACTTCCCCTTGTAAAGGAACAGTCGACTCTTCTCAGCCCAAAGTTGCTTGGTCTCCTCCGGAGCGTCTGGGTCAAGGCGGGCATCTGGCTGAGTCAGCATCTCCTTCACCAGTCGGACGGCGGGGTCACTGTCTTGCGTTTCTGCCCAGTTGTAATGAGGTAAGGGGTTGAACGTAGCGGATTGCTTACCCCTTACACGGTGGGAATACTGGGTAGTCCCATGACGGTGAAACGCGGGGAGTTCAACTTCTTCCAGTTCCCCTGGATCTTCCCCTACGTCCGGTAGGTTTGGCATTCTGGACAAGGCATCCACGTTGGTATTGGAGCGTCCTGCCCGGTATTTGATCGTGAACTCATAGTTGGACAGGCGGGCTATCCATCTCTGCTCCAGGGCACCGAGTCTTGCAGTGTCCAGGTGTGTCAACGGGTTGTTATCCGTGTACACGGTGAACCGGGAAGAGGCGAGGTAGTGCTTAAAGCGTTCGGTGACTGCCCACACCACTGCCAGGAACTCTAGCTTGAATGAGCTGTAATTCTCAGGGTTTCTTTTGGTGGGTCGCAGTTTTCGGCTGGCGTAAGCAATTACCCGTTCTCTCCCCTGCTGGATCTGGGACAGTACGGCTCCCAGCCCAATGTTACTTGCGTCGGTGTAGAGGATAAAGGGCTGGCTGTAATCAGGGTACGCCAGGATTTCATCCCCCGTGAGGGCCATCTTCAGCTGGCGGAAGGACTCTTCTTCCAGCTTCTCCCATCTGAAGGGCGGCTTCTGGTTCTTGGCCTTCCTGGACTGGCCTATCAGGAGGTCCTGCATAGGAGCTGCCTTTTTGGTGAAACCGGGAATGAATCTTCGGTAGTAGCCTACCAACCCGAGGAACTGCCGCACTTCCTTTACACTGGAGGGTCTTGGCCATTCCTTAATCGCGGTGATCTTATCAGGGTCGGGGGCCACTCCGTCAGCACTCACCACGTGTCCCAGGTACTGCACTTTTGGTTTTAGCAGGTGACACTTCGACGGTTTCACCTTCAGACCGTAGTTTGCCAGGGCTTCAAACACCTCCGCCAGGTGTTTCAGGTGGTCCTCGTAGGTTTTGGAATAAACTATAACATCGTCCAGGTACAGCAGGACCGTCTCAAAGTTCCGGTGTCCCAGACAGCATTCCATCAATCGTTGGAAGGTTCCTGGTGCGTTGCAGAGTCCGAACGGCATGCAGGTAAACTCGCTAAGTCCCATCGGGGTGGTGAATGCGGTCTTCTCCCGGTCCGCCTCTGCTACAGGAACCTGCCAGTACCCACTAGTGAGATCCAAGGTGGAGAAGAAGTTAGCAGATTTTAAATCAGCCAAAGACTCCTCTATCCTTGGTAAGGGGTACGCATCTTTGTGTGTGATACGGTTGATTTTCCGGTAATCTACACACATTCTCATAGTGTTGTCTTTCTTTTTAACCAAGACTAGTGGAGCTGCCCAGGGGCTACAGCTATCCCTGATTACCCCAGCCTCCTTCATGTCTCTAAGCATCCCCTTGGCGTGTTGGTAGTGTGCAGCGGGTACGGGTCGGTATCTCTCCTTTATGGGAGGATGGTCTCCCGTGGGGATGTGGTGTTCTACCCCCTTTACTCGCCCGAAGTCTAGCGGGTGTTTACTAAACACTCTCTCGTACTCTCGAACCACCCGATAGACTCCCTGTTTCTGGTGTGAGGGAGTGGAGTCAGTACCCAAATGCAGTTGCTGACACCAGTCCTCCATTTGTTGCTTAGAGCCGTTACCTTCCTCTGGATGAGATGGAGGCAAGGGTTCCACGGACTGTACAGAATTTTGGTTGATGGTATACAATTTGGCTAGCGTAGCATACCGGGGCAGGTACACTTCCCTCTTCCCGATATTTATTATGCGAACGGGCACCCTCCCATGGCGTACATCAACCACCCCCCGTGCTGTCAAAATAGTGGGCCTACTGTCTGAGTAGACGGGTTCTACCATTGCTTGGTAGTCTCTACCTCTGAGACCAATAGCTGCCCGGCACCAAATCATCATCTCACTTTTTGGGGGCATGGCAATAGGGAACGGGTCACACATTCTCACGCTACCTATCTCACCACCGGAGAGTTCCACTTGTTGCCGTCGCATCAGTGCCCGGATCTCTTTTTGGAGCACTCGCTGCTGGCCGGAGCTGGCGTTCTTGGCAACCTGCTGTAAAATGAGAATCACCTCCGCAAGACAATTTTCAATCACATTAGTTCCCAAAGTTATCTTTGGGTGACTCTCGCGCTTGTCAATGTCTACAATGATCAGTCCCTGTGCTGCCAGTTCGACTTTACCGATTTTAATGGTCATCTCTTTAAATCCGATCTGTGGCACGGGCTGACCATTGCTGGCGATGATACTCAAGTCGTCGTCTGGGTAGCGGGTTATATCCGAGTCATTCCAGTACTGCTTGAAGAGCACGTACGGGATAGTGGTGACCTGTGACCCGGTGTCAAGTAGGGCACTCATAGGAATGCCATCCAGTACCACAGGCAAGACTGGACGTCCTCCCACGTATTTGTCACGCCAGTTCGATGGGCCTGGTGATCTTATTCCTAGGGGTTGGCCCTCTACCCAAGGTTGTGCCAGTTTAAAGGACAGTACCTTGCCATATGTCCGGGTTGATTGCAGCGGCGGCAGATGGGTTGTCCGTCCTCGTTGTATCGGTCGCTGGGTCTTCCTCTGGCCGGTGGGGTCCTCCTTGGTCGGCGCCACGGGATATCCTCCGGTCCGGATGCCAGCTGGATCTTCCCTGGAGTAGAAACCTGTAAAGACTGCACAGTTCGGGTTAGCGCGGCAACGCTTTTAGTTAGCTCTTGGACCTGATGGTGCAGGTCTGTAGCCGGGTCATTGTTTAAAGCCTGCGCATCAGCTCCCACAGGCCCTGCCGACAAGGGCGCCGTCTCCTGGTGGTAAGTGGTAGCAGGGCGTTTGTGGGTCACAGCGCCACCTGGTGCCGGTTCTCGGAGCACCCGGATGGCTCTGTCCTTGAACTGTGCAAAGTCCAGATGAGGGTCCTGTAAGGCCATGGCCCGCAACTGGGTTCGGTGGGCATTACAATGTAGACCCTCTATAAATTGTTCAGTCAACAGTTTGTCTTCGTTTCCCACGCCGTCAGGGTCGGCCTGCTTAATGGCTCTCAGGGCCTCTTGTAGGTTTAGCGCATAGTCCCTTATATTCTCATGTGCTCGCTACTTGCACCCGTAGAATCTAAGCTTGATCTCGGCTGAGGTATGGGTATCAAAGGTGTCCTTCAGCCGGGCTAGTATCTCTGCGACAGTCCTCCTCCTCCCAAGTGGCCAGGACTTTACCTCCCTTTGGGCTGCCCCTGTTAATTGAGCCACCAGGATGCTCACTTTTTGCTCTTCTGTGAGGGGGTACACCTGGAAGAGGCTATCCAGCCTTTCTCTGAAGTCATTTAGGGTATGTGACTCCCCTGAGTACTGGGGTAGCCAGGCTGCCCCCGGGATGTAGGGCATGGTGAAAGGCATGACCGCAGCAGCGGTGGTGCTGGCGGTGGCTGTGGCAGTGAAGCTCTCCTCCGTATCCGACATCCTCCTCCCCCCTAGTGGACCGTGGCCTACCTTGCGATGATCCTCTTCCGTAGGCCGCGGCTCCGCAGTGGATCGTCAGGGTTGAGGACCTTCCGTCGCGCTCCTGTGACGTCGGCGTCTGCTGGGTTCCTTCCAGGACCTTACGCAACGTCCGGACGGAGTCCACGCCCCTCTGCCGACTACTCCAAAGTTGACGCGCCCCCTGGGCCTGTGCTGCTTCTGCTGCGCAGGGGGATACCCGGAGCCGGATCTGCTGGGGATAGTAGTCCTCGTGGCGGTGACCCGGTCCGTGCCCAGGGTGTCAAACTAAGCGGCGGAGTTTAGTATAAGATGTTATAGTGTTCGACTACGCCACCCGTTGAATGCGGTTATGAAACCGCCGCTGCAGGGCAGACCGCTGAGGCCGGTGGTACGGTTGTGCAGCGTGGATAGTATAACCCCCAACGGGAGGGGTATGGCCTCAGGGCAGCGGACGTGGATGATGGGGATAGTAGAATTGCTCGCAGGCACCAGGAACCACTCAGAGACGGTGCGGTGTAGTTCAGGGTCTTTACTGGTGGCAAAGGTAGACCCTCCCGGGAGTACTGGCTAGCGATCGGGGCCTGGTCAGTCCGTGAGCAGATAGGATCTCCCCTGGCCAGGCGGAGTTGTAGGCCTCCCCACTAATTGTACTCTTCCTGGCTACCTTGCTAGAAGCGGGTAAAAGTAGCCCACGTCCCTGAGTGTACCGTGTGGTGCTCACCCGTATGGCCGGTGACTCGGGGCCTTCTGGTAGCCTCCGCTCCACGACAGCGGTGCTGGTCCCTTGCGTGTGACCGTGCCTTCGGGTTTCTTGGCCAGAGGACCTGAAATCCCCTGCCGGTCGGTTTCTGCTGCTGGGTATGGCTCAGTCCCCACAGCCTCGGACTCCGTGTCCGGTGAGATCTCTTCAGTCAGGACGAGCTCTACAGCTTCCAGTCTCTGACCCCTTTTATCACTGCTCCCACAGAGCTCCTGATCTTGCTCTCCCTGTATCAGCTCCACTCCAGACCAGACTGTGTCTCTGTCTGGGACTCCTCTTCTTCTCCCTAACCCCGCCTCAGCCCCAGTTTATATAGGGGAAGTTCTTCCCCTCCCAGGACTGGGCAGGAGATGTTGCATGCTTAGGATTCCTGACCAAGAGACCTCCCACCTGCTCACAGACGTAATATTGCTATTACTGTGGTAACCAGACCCCTGGGGTTCCACATTGGCATAGGCAGATAATCACATGGAATCATGCCGGTCCATCTACAAAGCCCAATGTGGAGCACAACAGAGCTTAGCGGATAGAGGTGAAGGGAGCAAAGCCCGGATCTGTGACAGGTGCATAACACCTCTTTTATCCATTATTTATTCGTACTCCCATGACAGCACCACGAGAGAGAGAGGATCCGCCTATCAAGGACAGGAAACCTACAGGTTGAAAAGGTTGGCACCTCTCTCCTGCCTCAGTTTAGGTTTCCTGTCCTTGATGGGAGACCTCTCAGGCTTACCTGCAGGATGAAGATGGTCTCTTGCCCCAGATGGAATCGACAGGGTATCTGGAGCGGTGAAGTTTCCTGCCCTAGTCGGTCCTGGACCTCTGGAGACGCCACGGCAGGGCTCATTAGGGCACCTCCGTGTGCGTTGCAGCCGGCGTGACTTCCCCTCTTGTGGAGATAGATGGTCCGCCATGTGTGGAGCCGCATGCGGGCATCCCCCCCGCTATGCTACGCAAGAGATCTGGGCCGCGCCGGCGGGGAACATGACAGGCGCAGCCCTGTGACTTGTTTCCGGTGCGTCGGAGGCTCCACCGGAAGTGGGCGGAGCTCGCACACGGGCAGGAAGTAGGGGACCGCATGCGAGCATGGTGAGCACGCCGGAGCAGGAGTTTGTTCACCGGATGGGAGGAAAGTCCAGGGGCGTTCCGCCAGTGCTGCTAACAGCCAGTGATCAGCCCACCTGGGGGGGGAGGGGGAAATTCCTTCCGAAAACCCACCACACAGGTACCAGGTATGGCCAGTATAAAAGGGACCTGGCAACATACAGAGGTGCTTCCCAGCCCATTGTTTTTTCCTTGGTAAACATGGGAGATACACAGGAGCAGCTATCACCTCAGCAAGAACAACTGCTGCAGGAGCAGCCCTCTGGGGAGCCCTCACAACAGGTAGTGCAACGACGTTTCCGGTCTGGGTCCAATCGTTCAACTATAAAGTTCACCGCAAAAAGTAGGAAGGAAGGTCCGGTTGTTCGGCGTGATCCTCCGCTGGTTAAGATGGCTTCTTCTGCTTCTACGAGCAAGAAATGTTCATTTAAAACTAAACATAAGGAATGTGCCCTATGCAACAATCCACTCCCTGATGCATATATTGAGAAATTGTGCCAACCTTGTATTGACAAGGTAATGACGGAAGAAACCCCGGGGTTTTCCTTAGGTCTAAAGACTTTAATCAAAGAAGAAATAGGCAAGGCTTTGCGAGGGAATTCTGAGTCCAGGCATTCTCCTCGGGACCCTCAGCCAGGCTCAGGCTCTGATATCTCAGACATTTCTTCCTCTTCCCTCTCTTCCTCTAATAGCGAGTCGGATAGACAGTGTTTTCCTCTGCAGGAGGTTGATGCCTTGGTGAAAGCTGTCCGAACTATCATGGGCATTGTGGACACGAGACTAGAAAAATCTGTAGAGGATGTAATGTTTGGGGGATTAGGTCAGAAAAAGAAGAGATGTTTCCCCATGAATACAAAAGTTAAAGATCTTATTGATAAAGAGTGGAAAAAGCCAGACAGGAAGGGCAGCATTCCTCCCTACTTCAAAAGGAGGTATCCATTTGATGATGCCACATGTTCCTCTTGGTCAAAAGCACCAAGGCTAGATGTTGCCATTGCTAAGGCATCAAAATAGTCTTCTCTCCACTTGGACGACATGAGAGCATTAAGAGACCCCCTGGACAGATGAGCCGATACCTTCCTGAAAGGTGTATGGGAGACAGCTGCAGGAGCCCTGAAACCAGCAGTGGCAGCCACCTGCACATCCAGAGCCCTGATGGTCTGGCTGGAACAGCTAGACAACCAACTAAAGGAGGGTGTCTCAAGGAAGGAGATTATTTCTTCCCTTCCCCTAGTCCAGGGTGCAGCGGCCTTTCTAGCTGATGCGTCTGCGGACTCGGTTAGATTGGCAGCAAAATCATCAGCTCTATCAAATGCTGCTCGGCGAGCCCTATGGCTTAAATGCTGGCCTGGAGATGTACAAACGAAGTCTAGACTTTGTACAATTCCTTGTGAGGGGGAATATCTTTTCGGCCAGACCATGGATGAACTGTTGGAAAAAGCCGGAGATCCTAAGAAGGGATTTCCGTCTGTACCTCTACCCTCTTTTAAGAAATCGTTTCAGAAAAAGAAATTTGCCCGAAAAAGATTTTTCAGAGAACATGAGAAATTCGAAGAAAGAGGTCGCAAAGGTAGAGGCCTACTCTTTGGTTCTTCTTCCAAAGATGAGCAGAAGCCAGGGGAATCACAATCGACCCAGGTGGGAGGGAGATTGTCATTATTTTTCCCGGCTTGGGACCGTATTTCACATAGTAATTGGATTTTGAGCCTGATTAGATTTGGTCTTAAATTTCAATTTCAAACTCTTCCTTACAGTAGCTTCATGATTATTCCCTCTAGTTCCTTCCCAGAGCGGCAGACTGCCCTTGTATCGGAAATTCAAGACCTAATAAAGAGAAACGTCCTGATTGAGGTTCTGGAAACAGAAGAGGGTCACGGATTTTACGCTCCGCTCTTCCTGGTCCCCAAACCGGATGGGTGTTTCAGGACAATCATAAATTTAAGACCCTTAAATAGCTTTCTTAAAATAGACACCTTTAAAATGGAATCCTTAACAACGATAATAAAATTACTTTTTCCCCACTGTTATATGGTAGTTCTGGATTTTAAAGATGCATATTACCATGTTCCCATTCATAAGGATTATCAAAAGTATTTGAGGGTGGCCATTGAAATAAGAGGGGTGGTTAAACACTTCCAGTATACCGCCCTTCCCTTTGGGTTGGCTATAGCCCCGAGAGTTTTTACCAAACTAGTGGCAAAGGTTATGGCCCATATAAGAGAAAAACACATCTTAATAATCCCTTACCTTGATGATTTCCTGATAATGGGGAACTCCTTTGTTCAATGCGAGGCCCACCTTCAGGTAACAATTTCTGTCCTAGAAGGACTAGGTCTAAATCTGGAAAAATCTAGGTTGACTCCACTAAAAGCTCAACAGTTCCTGGGGGTCATTTTAGATTCTGAAAGACAGTTATGCTATTTATCAGAAGAAAAGATTGCAAAAATCCAGGGCTTAGTGAAACATTGTATGGATAGACCCTCTATGTCACTCCGTAAAGCCATATCATTATTAGGGTCCCTGACCTCAAGTTTAACCTCAGTGCGTTGGTCCCAATTTCACTCAAGGGCACTTTAATGGGATATATTGTATAATGACTCAATCCTAGATGGACATCTAGACCGGGAGTTTACCTTGGCCCCTCGCTCCTTACAATCCCTTCATTGGTGGTTGGTACACACTAATCTTTCTAGCGGAGCCCCTTGGGAATGTAAACCTACTGCAGTCTTGACTACAGATGCAAGTGCTACAGGTTGGGGAGCTCATTTTGAAGGTAACTTAATTCAGGGGACCTGGTCAGAAAATGAGGTATAGTTTTCCTCAAATGTTAAGGAACTTTTGGCGGTTGATTATGCGTTCAATAAGTTCCTTGTATATTTACAGGGCCAGGATGTCCGTATACTCTCAGACAATCAAGTCTCAGTAGCATATATAAATCGTCAAGGGGGAACCCGTTCAAAAGACTTAATGAGAGTAGCGGACAGACTTCTTCAGAATGCAGAGGATCATTGTCTCTCCCTTTCTGCTGTTCATCTAAGAGGGAAAGAAAACGTCACAGCAGATTTTCTCAGCCGTACTTCCATAAAAGAAGGAGAATGGTCCTTGAACCCTCAGATATTTTCCAGGATTGTGGCAATGTGGGGTCTTCCAACAGTGGACTTGTTTGTGACAAAATCCAATCGAAAGGTGGCAGCGTTTTGTTCCCTAAACCCCAGAGAAAGGCCCCTGGTAGTGGACGCCTTCATGGTTCCCTGGGAGTTTCCTTTGGCGTATGCATTCCCTCCCATGGTCCTGCTTCCGTCAGTCATAAGGAAGATCAGGGCAGACAAAGCCAGAATGATCCTCATATGCCCCTTTTGGGCCAAGAGACCGTGGTTCTCTTGCCTCCGGAGAATGTCCATATCAGACCCCTGGGTTCTTCCGGAGTTTCCGGACCTTCTCACTCAGGGTCCGGTTTCCCATCCTCCAGCCACAAATCTCCATTTAACAGCTTGGAATTTGAAAGGGTGTTGTTAACTAGCAAAGGTTTTTCCACAAATGTAGTAAACACTCTCCTATGTAGCAGAAAACCCGTTACTACCCGCATCTACGCTAGGAATTGGAGGAAGTTTCTGTCCTTTTCAAAATTTAAACCAGAGGATGAGCCCCCTATTGGGAAAATACTAGAATTTCTACAGCGGAGTTTAGAACAGGGCCTTACCACTAGTACATTGAAAGTACAAGTTTCGGCTTTAGGAGCTTTGTTTACTTCCGATATAGCAGCTAATTATTGGGTAGCGTGGTTTATAAAAGCCTTTTTTAGGTGTAGACCTATTATTAAAACTAAATCCTCTCCCTGGGATTTAAATCTAGTCCTAAATGCCTTGACTAACCCTCCCTTCGAGCCCCTAGATTCAGCCTCACAGAAAATTATTCTTCTTAAAACAGCCCTGTTAGTTGCCCTGACTTCAGCCAGAAGAGTAAGTAACATACAGGCTCTTTCTATATCCCCACCATTTACTCAAATTCTGGATGATAGAATTGTATTAAAGCCTGACCCAGCCTTTCTTCCAAAGGTAGTCTCACGATTCCATAGGACTCAGGAGGTTAATCTTCCAACTTTTTGTTTTCCCCCTAAGAATCAGAAAGAGGAGAAACTACACACATTGGATGTTAGGAGGTGTGTACTTAAATACCTGGAGGTTTCACACAGTTTTAGGAAAGATAGTTTCCTGTTTATCATCAGGGGGCTAGGAAAGGTTGTAAAGCTTCAAAATCTACGATTGCGAGGTGGATTAGAGAGGCCATCACCCTCGCCTACTCTTCGGGGGATAAGGAAGTACCAGAGGGGTTGAGGGCTCACTCCACCAGAGCAGTAGCAACCTCCTGGGCAGAGAAGACGGGGGTTTCCATTGAAGACATATGTAAGGCTGCCACCTGGTCTTCTCCCTCCACCTTCTATAGGCATTATAGATTGGATTTAGGTGACTCTTCTGATCTCACCTTTGGGAGAAGGGTGCTTCAAGCTGTGGTGCCTCCCTAATCTCCTTTCGTCTCTGTAATTCTCTTGTGGTGCTGTCATGGGAGTATGAATAAAACCTTAGTTACTTACCGGTAACGGGATTTTTCGGAGCCCATGGCAGCACCCTTATATTCCCTCCCTACACTGGTGTTTTCGCACTCCTGTAGAGTTATTTTCCTTTTTTGCACCCTCAGGGGAAGTTAGTTATAGTAATTGGCTTAAAATTAATTTGTTTTGTTGTAATTAACCTTGGTGGTCCTCTCATGCTCTGTTAACTAAACTGAGGCGGGAGAGAGGTGCCGCCCTTTTTAATCTGTAGGTTTCCTGTCCTTGATGGGCAGATCCTCTCTCTCTCGTGGTGCTGTCATGGGCTCCGAAAAATCCCGTTACCGGTAAGTAACTAAGGCTTTACCACCACATCACAGGAAGGCCAGGTTCAGACAGCCATATAAATAATTTGACCAGAATAACACATTCTGCTATTTTTCCATGCAAACTAATGCTCAATATAAAAAATTGCAATTCTATTTCCATGGTTGTGGTCACAAGATTGGGACACTTAACCCTTAACAAATGAAATAATCAATTTTTCATCATTCATGAACTTTTAATATTGAATCAAAATTGGAAACATAGTTGGCACTAGTCAAGGAACTTGGTGGAATACCAGTCAATTCACATGTTTTTGTCTACTGTTCCCAGTCAGTGGAGCACTTTATGACATCTGGTCTGACTCAACTTGAAGAACTTTGCTCAGCATAAACAAGTGTATTCAGTCTGCTCATCATCAGAAGAACCTGAAGCTGTTTACGTATGGAGCCAAGGAATTTGTGCTTTTGATGTGTAGCTTCTATTTAAAGCCTACATTGATAACTGGCTTCAATTTAGGAATGCTCCACCTATTAATGTCATGCTGCAGAGTGGAGCAGGCCTATCAATCTGATCAGAGTATTTTTGAATCACTGTATGTTCAGAAATAGAAGTATAATAGAACATTAGGCTGCAGAAGAACTTCATAGAAAAGTGGTGGCTTAGACATAATTGAGGGCTCTTGTGGTTTGTTTAAATTCCAGATTCTAGAACTAAACATTACTACACAGTGAAATTCCTGTACTCCGGATTTATCCTGAACCAACATGTTCTTAAGTGTAAAGCAATCCAGGCTATCCTACAACACAGAAAAATACAGAATAGATTCACCAGCAGTCTTAAAGGGAATCTGTTATCAGATAGCAACCTATTGTTTTAATCAGGTTTTTCTGTTACATGTATTTTTTTAAATGTTTTATATACAGTACAGACCAAAAGTTTGGGCACACCTTCTCATTTAAAGATTTTTCTGTATTTTCATGACTATGAAAATTGTACATTCACACTGAAGGCATCAAAACTATGAATTAACACATGTGGAATTATATACTTAACAAAAAAGTGTGAAACAACTGAAAATATGTCTTATATTCTAGGTTCTTCGAAGTAGCCACCTTTTGCTTTGATGACTGCTTTGCACACTCTTGGCATTCTCTTGATGAGCTTCAAGAGGTAGTGACCGGAAATGGTCTTCCAACAATCTTGAAGGAGTTCCCAGAGATGCTTAGCACTTGTTGGCCCTTTTGCCTTCACTCTGCGGTCCAGCTCACCCCAAACCATCTCGATTGGGTTCAGGTCTGTTGACTGTGGAGGCCAGGTCATCTGGCGTAGCACCCCATCACTCTCCTTCTTCGTCAAATAGCCCTTACACAGCCTGGAGGTGTGTTTGGGGTCACTGTCCTGTTGAAAATTTAATGATGGTCCAACTAAACGCAAACCGGATGGAATAGCATGCCGCTGAAAGATGCTGTGGTAGCCATGCTGGTTCAGTATGCCTTCAATTTGGAATAAATCCCCAACAGTGTCACCAGTAAAGCACCCCCACACCTTCACACCTCCTCCTCCATGCTTCACGGTGGGAACCAGGCATGTAGAGTCCATCCGTTCACCTTTTCTGCGTCACACAAAGACACGGTGGTTGGAACCAAAGATCTCAAATTTGGACTCATCAGACCAAAGCACAGATTTCCACTGGTCTAATGTCCAGTCCTTGTGTTCTTTAGCCCAAACAAGTCTCTTCTGCTTGTTGCCTGTCCTTAGAAGTGGTTTCCTAGCAGCAATTTTACCATGAAGGCCTGCTGCACAAAGTCTCATCTTAACAGTTGTTATAGAGATGTGTCTGCTGCTAGAACTCTGTGTGGCATTGACCTGGTCTCTAATCTGAGCTGCTGTTAACCTGCGATTTCTGAGGCTGGTGACTCGGAAAAACGTATCCTCAAAAGCAGAGGTGACTCTTGGTCTTCTTTTCCTGGGGGGGTCCTCATTTGAGCCAGTTTCTTTGTAGCGCTTGATGGTTTTTGCAACTGCACTTGGTGAAACTTTCAAAGTTTGCCCAATTTTTCGCACTGACTGACCTTCATTTCTTAAAGTAATGATGGCCACTCGTTTTTCTTTTCTTAGCTGCTTTTTTCTTGCCATAATACAAATTCTAACAGTCTATTCAGTAGGACTATCAGCTGTGTATCTACCAGACTTCTGCACAACACAACTGATGGTCCCAACCCCATTTATAAGGCAAGAAATCCCACTTATTAAACCTGACAGGGCACACCTGTGAAGTGAAAACCATTTCCGGTGACTACCTCTTGAAGCTCATCAAGAGAATGGCAAGAGTGTGCAAAGCAGTCATCAAAGCAAAAGGTGGCTACTTTGAAGAACCTAGAATATAAGACATATTTTCAGTTCTTTCACACTTTTTTTTTAAGTATAAAATTCCACATGTGTTAATTCATAGTTTTGATGCCTTCAGTGTGAATGTACAATTTTCATAGTCATGAAAATACAGAAAAATCTTTAAATGAGAAGGTGTGTCCAAACTTTTGGTCTGTACTTTATATATATATATATATATATATATATATATATACACATATACATACACACTGTGTGCAGAATTATTAGGCAAATAAGTATTTTGATCACATGATACTTTTTATACATGTTGTCCTACTCCAAGCTGCATAGGCGTGAGAGCCAACTATCAATTAAGTAAATCTGGTGATGTGCATCTCTGTAATGAAGAGGGGTGTTGACTAATGACATCAACACTCTATATAAGGTGTGCTTAATTATTAGGCAACTTCCTTTCCTTTGGCAAAATGGGTCAGAAGAGAGATTTGACTGGCTCTGAAAAGTCCAAAATTGTGAGATGTCTTGCGGAGGGATGCAGCAGTCTTGAAATTTCCAAACTTTTGAAGCGTGATCACGGAATAACCAAGCGTTTCATGGCAAAGAGTCAACAGGGTCACAAGAAGCGTGTTGGCCAAAAAAGGCACAAAATAACTGCCCATGAATTGAGGAAAATCAAGCGTGAAGCTGCCAAGATGCCATTCGCCACCAGTTTTGCCATATTTCAGAGCAGCGTTACTGGAGTATCTAAAAGCACAAGGTGTGCGATACTCAGGGACATGGCCAAGGTAAGGAAGGCTGAAAAATGACCACCTTTGAACAAGAAACATAAGATAAAACGTCAAGAATGGGCCAATAAATATCTTAAGACTGATTTTTCAAAGGTTTTATGGACTGATGAAATGAGAGTTACTCTTGATGGGCCAGATGGATGGGCCAGAGGCTGGATCAGTAAAGGGCAGAGAGCTCCACTCCAACTCAGACACCAGCAAGGTGGAGGTGGGGTACTGGTATGGGCTGGTATTATTAAAGATGAACTTGTGGGACATTTTCGGGTTGAGGATGGAGTGAAGCTCAACTCCCAGACCTACTGCCAGTTTCTGGAAGACAACTTCTTCAAGCAGTGGTACAGGAAGAAGTCGGTATCGTTCAAGAAAAACATGATTTTCATGCAGGACAATGCTCCATCACATGCATCTAACTACTCCACTGGCTGGCCAGTAAGGGTCTAAAAGAAGAAAAAATAATGACATGGCCCCCTTGTTCACCTGATCTGAACACCTGAACCCCATAGAGAACCTGAGGTCCATCATAAAATGTGAGATCTACAGGGAGGGAAAACAGTACACCTCTCGGAACAGTGTCTGGGAGGCTGTGGTGGCTGCTGCATGCAATGTTGATCGAAAACAGATCAAGCAACTGACAGAATCTATGAATGAAAGGCTATTGAGTGTCATCATAAGGAAAGGTGGCTATATTGATCACTAATTTTTGGGGGTTTTGTTTTTGCATGTCAGAAATGTTTATTTCTAAATTTTGTGCACTGATATTGGTTTACCTGGTGAAAATAAACAAGTGAGATGGGATTATATTTGGTTTTTATTAGGTTGCCTAATAATTCTGCACAGTAATAGTTACCTGCACAGATATCCTCCTAAGATAGCCAAATCTAAAAAAAACCCACTCCAACTTCCAAAAATATTAAGCTTGGATATTTATGAGTCTTTGGGGTTGATTGAGAACATAGTTGTTGATCAATAATAAAAATAATCCTCTAAAATACAACTTGCCTAATAATTCTGCACACAGTGTATATATCTATGTCTATCATGATCTTACTTTAAAAAAACAACCTGTTGATGCTGGTGAAATCATCCTACAGTCTAATGTGTATCAGGGTCTCCCAACTCTGCCCTTACAAATGATGTTGGGGGAGAAAATGATCCCGCCTATTGAATTATTGAATGGCCAATTCTGACATAAACTGCTGTCAGAAGGGTCTTGGTGTGTCTCTCTCATAGAGGACACAGGAATGCCTATGAGGGTGGGGAGAGAGCTGTTGGCCAAATGATTGTTTGCCAGACAGCTATCTAATATGTGCGGAGGCCTTTATGCATGCCAAGGTACCTAAGGGGATATAAATAAACCAATAGCAGCACAATATGAAGCTGCTAGTGGCTCGTAAGTTCGTGAGCATGGTGTCCTCTCACTTCCCCTGACATCACTGTGTATACATATGGTAGATGTTGGAAGGCATGACATGGAGTAGACTCATGTGCCAAGACCACTCCATACCCAGCAGATGCTCTAATTGAAACTATTTCTAACTGAAGCAGCATAACCACTGTGGTTGTTGTGGTGAACAGCGACCATGGCATCTACGTAGTCAAGAGGGATCCTCTATCATTACTATTGGCCCAATGTGATGTGTTTGCAAGAACCTGATGGAGTTACATTGGGGGGCCCAATATTAACCCTTGCTATAGGTCCCCATGATTTTATGTACGCCCTTGGTTTAAATATTTTAGATGTTAAATACACAAAACTTTACTTTTTTTCTGGTTACCGGAACTGATCTAGTACGATTTTTTTCCATCATTGTACACATTCTTTGAGCTAGAATAATTACATGTTTCACAATTTTCTAATCATATTCCAATATTTTATGCAGGGACTATCACTAGTGAATGGCCACCTAACACATTCCCACGACCTCCCACTGGAATCCCACTTGAATGATCAGTCAAGGAAAGCCAAATCAACATCTACTATTCAGCTCGTAAGTCTTGAGATGTGAAGGAGCCACATAATCCTGATGTCAATAAGTAACTGTGATTGTTTTAATTTACAGTATATGGTAAAGTTCATAGCATATATTCACCTCTGCGCAAATTCAGCAAAATAATAGTTCGAAGCAGTAGTGGATGGTGAGATATGGAGTTTGAAAGTCAAAAGTTCAAAACATTGTTACACTTTTGTTCGTCATGGTTCTGGGATGATTATTCCTAAAAATCCAACAGACAATTACAGTTAGTTGACTTGGAGAAAATGTCCGTATAGAACTGCACGTCTTCAATGTAAATAATTGTATCCAGAAACTGCAGCTCACTACTGGAATATGTTATAGTGAATTGCAGTTCTGAATATATGTGATTTAATGTACTATGGAATTCAGAAAGTAGTTCCTCAGTACCTGTCCAAATAACAAATATGTCATCAATATATCTCAGCCAGCACCGAATGTGCATTCAATATGAATAAGTGTAGATGAAATTATCCTCCATGGCTGCCATGTAGATATTAGCGTAAGTTGGTGTTACATTAGAGCACATGGCGGTACCACGGCACTGTAAATAAAAATTATCTTCAAATAAAAAATAATTATTGTACAGTACAAATTTCAAAAGATCCAAAATAAATTGGGATTTATTGGGGACACATCCAGAGCCGGCCAAGACATTCTCTTTTTGGCATACTTGCAACCACTACCTACATATCAATTTATATGTGGTGAGATGCTGCCCTAAACTTACTATTAATCAGTGCTCTTTAACAGGCTGAAATCGGTCTTCTAAATGCACTTTTAAGTTCAAAAAGACACATTTATATTAATTCCTCTTGGATACGGGCTACTGCTATAATTTTTAGACTTAGTAAAGTATGACTTTTGTATGAGTCGAATGGACCTTATACATATGAAGAAATCGTAATGATTCATATGTAATGTCATGTTATTATTTATTTTTCCATTTTAATAGTTCTGTTTTAAATTATATTTTTAGTATGTAATGTTTTACTTCAAATTGCATTGATGGGTAAAAACCTTACATAATGACCAAAAATCATGAGGAACAGAGCATTACATGGAGAAACTAAATGCTAAAAGTACGCAATGTTCACATCTATTGAATGAGTCTTTTAAAAATCCTAATTATATCTATGTAACACTGCACCCATAGTAAAATAATGAAGTTTAAAATAATAAATACTAGTTATATGGTAGATGTGCATTTTACAACTTTATTTTTTGTGATCTTTTAATTTACATTACATTTCTCACGATTATTTTTATAGAGGAGTCCAGAAGACTGCGAACCTACAGATGGTGTGATAGCAGATATTAATCCAGTCAATCTCAGAGTTAGAAAGAAACGTAAGTACATTGGAGATAGAAATATTAAATCCTATGTAAAGAAAAAGAAACATTAACCAGTTATAATTGGCACACAAGTCTTGTTAAAGTGTCGATAGTTACTCTGGATGAATAAATCTTTTAAAATTCAAATTTGTCAGATTTACCAAATTTTCCCATGTAATTCAATTGACGGCTAGTCAATTTGTGATCATTTGAAAGTGCTCCAAAGCCAATGAAAAATTTGTATGATACTATTTTCTTTTCCTTACACAGTAACCTTCACTGCTGTGCTGTCACACACTATTTGTACAGTTTCTTCAGTGTTTTATGGCTTTCTCTCCCTATCTCTGTTTCTGAGCAGTGACGTCCTCTCACTATCCAGATTCATTATAAGACAGCTGCTGCATTTCCTGCTTCTGCTTTTACACTGGCTATGATAGTATTCCTTTATTGGCTGTGCTATTGTCACGCAAGGTATGGGAAAGACTAAGTGCAACAAGAAGGGAAGAGGGGAAGGGAGCCCAGACGCTAGGGTAAGGGGGAGTGGAGACTTTCTAGGCTGATCTGATATCACCCTGATATCGTCCCTATATTGGTTCCTCACCAATCGCCGCACAGGAACCTAAGCCCTGTATTTCCCTAGCACTAGGCCCTGGAAAGGGAAGGGGGAATGATCAGTAGTCAGTCCCCACTAACAACTAAAGACAACAAGGGAGACACACACGGGGAAAAGTAGCTTAGCTTGAGCCGACTTCAGAGAGATTACACTAAACGTCCTCCTAGCACCGGGGAGGAAGTAAGTCGACTGCAACAGCTCCAAGCCTTCACAAGGAAACATGTGAATATCACCGGCACCACCATGCTGCAAACAGAAAGTATTTAAACACCCAGGCCTGGGTGTCAATTAGCAGGAGGGAGGTAGCCACTGGGTCCTAGAGTGAGACAGATTCAAGAAGGTGTCTGTAATGCCAACCGAAGAGATCTTCTGCAACCAACTGTAGGGTGACTGTCTGTCACATCTGACACACCCGTGACAGCTATACTATGTGAGGTGAAAAGTCATTTGATCTTTCTCTGGCTGATGTAATGTTCTACAGTGTGTAAAATTTTATGCCCATTTTAGATGATTGGAGCTAAGCAAATCACAATCGTGCCACACATACGCAATTTAGACAGAAGATGAGTATCAAGGGCTAACAAGGTTGTCAATTAGTGCCAAATAGTTTGGGCAGGCAAAAATGAGTCAATGTTTGGAATGCCAAAGGATCACATATGGAAACATTAGAGGCAGACAAGATATAATATTCAGGAGAACACTAATGAGAGCCAGAAGTAACCCTAGGAGACAAAAATTATAATAAAATGTCATTGTACTTAACGAAAAAATAATTAAAAAGAATTACTTTAGAAGTTAGCACCTATCCATGTGATAGAAGAAAACTTAGTCATTACTGGGAATTTGTTAGGCTAGGCATGGGAAGAACCCAGTGTACGATGACGGGAAAAGGGGGGAAGCCCAGCAACTAGGGAAAGGGGGAATGGAGACCCCCTAAGCAGATCTAACAACGCCCTGACTCCCCTATCGTCCCTAAATAGGTTCCGCACCTATCGCCAAGCAGGATACCTTAGTCCTGGCTGACCCTGGAGCTAGGCCCTAGGTAGGGAGGGGGAGGGGTAAGCACTAGTCAGCCCCACTGCAACTAAAGATGAACCAGGGAAACAGACAAGGGGATACACTTAGCTTTGAGAAGACACCAGAGAGATCACGACTACAATCCACAAAGAAACTCCAAGGAGAATCTAGCCAACAGCTAGAATTCCAGACCTGAACAGAGGCATTAACTCTATCACCAGCAACTCTCTGGAGAAACAGAGTGTATTTAAAGATCCAGAAAGGGTGTGTTAATTAGCAGCAGAAGGTGGAGATCACCGCTGGGTTCTAGAGAGGGAGGGATGATGAAAGGATCAAGAAGGTGTCTGCAAGGCCAAGTGCAGCGACCTTCTACAGCCGGATCCAGAATGACTGTCTGTCGAACCTGACACACCTGTGACAGAATTCAACTTGCTGGAACCACCATCAATCCCGAGAATTGAGATCTGATATGCCCCATCTAAATGAACCGGTGGCTGCACTTGACAACCGCTCCATTCATTCACTATAGGGCTGCCAGAGGCAGCAGAATATACAGCTTTCCGTTTCTTCTGGAATTCTATTGGAGAATGGATGGAGCATTGGTGCACATGCCTGTCCAGTTGTCCATTCAGATGGAGCACTACAAAGCCTGGTCTCCTAATCTGTGGGAGTGCCAGAGAACGAACCTCCACTAATCAGCAACTTATCGCTTATCCTATGGATAGGTGATAACTTCTAAAGAAAGGAATAACTCCTTAAAGACCATAATAAAAAAGAGAAAATAAAGGGGATATTGAGGGGATAAAAAATATTTTATTCAGACTGGTATAAAATAAGAAAGGAATAAATAATTACCAGCACCAATTCCCGCAGCAGTGTTTCAATGCTTACCTGGTCCCTGCTAGTCACTGATACAACCAATTGCTGTCTATAGTGATGACTTTCCTCAGCCATTGATTGGCTGAGCAGGAATTTCCAGGCATTTCTGGTGTATCGAGAACCAGGTTGAGTAGAGACGAGTAGGGAGTAGATAAGCATCAGAATGGGAGCTGCGAAAAATCGGTGAAGGTTAGTGACAGTATTTTTTTTTTATAACAGTCTGAGCCTTTTTAAAAAATAGTTTTTATCTGCTAGCCAACCTCTTTAGGGTGTGTGCAGACGATCCGGACCGCTGCGGGTTTTTGATCCTGCGGACTTATGCAGCATCAAACCCACAGCGGCCAGATGTTGCAGCATAGTGGATGGGATTTGTAGAAATCCCATGTCCACTATGCATTTCTGGGCACCTGCGGATACTGACATGCGGCGCGTCTTTCCAAACCGCAGGATGTCAGTTTCTTCTGCGGGTCTGCATGCGGGCTTTCCCCATAGACCTAACCTCTATGGGGAAAGTCTGCTTGTGAAAAAAAAATGTTGGCCGCTCATTTGCATAAAATGAGCGGAAGCCGCAGGCAGCTCTTCCGCAGCGTCTGGACCGTGGGCACATACCCTTAAAACCAGTATAAAGATTACATATATTGACTAATGTGAAACAATTAAGCAATAAACATGATGGCAAAAATTATCTTTTATACTTTTTTTTTCTTTTTTAGATAAAGGAATAACCTTGTTAGCAATAATGATCTTGGTTGGAGACAGTCTGCATAACTTTGCTGATGGCATGGTTATAGGATCTGCATTTTCATCTTCAACCGAAACAGGCGTGGCAACAACTATTGCAATTCTATGTCATGAAATCCCCCATGAAATGGGTATGTACTTCAAATCACTGATATGTATTGTAGTTACATTTGTGATTGTAAGGAATAATGTAGTAACTCATGTAGAGCGAGTACACTAGTAAACCACAGGACACACTCAGGAAGATAAAAGTGCCTAATATTTACTAAGTGTAAACTTAGACAAGATAGTCTTAAGTGGCTCCTGCTGATTAGTAAATTTTGTGCATTTTTACTTTTTTACACCTCCTATTATTTGCTTACTTTGAGTCAAAACATTTTTGCTAAAATTTTGACACACAGTGCACCTTACCTCTCTCCCACTAAAAAAAAGTCCATTCATACCTTACAATACAGCCAAGATACTAATTGGCCATTATTCTCCTAAAATTATGGTAATAGAAATTCTTAGAGTAAATGTGGCGCCCTGCTGCGCACTCGTGCCACAGATCCCAGAGGGGTGCATGGATGGACTTCTCCACAATAGGCTCTCAACACATTCACACACCTCCACCCTACCACCTCAGACCAGCAGAGGGAGCCCGCTAGGGACATATATAGGGAAGGTGGAGCTAGGCAGCTCAGATTAGTCACAGTTTAGTGTTCAGATAGGAACACAGCTCTGAGTGAGCAGAGAGTGTGCCGACGCTCAGAGAGCTGTGAAGACGCAGCACGCCAGCTGCCAAGTAGTGAGGGCCCCGAGTGTGGTCGACGGCGAGGAGAAAAGGAGAGTGGAACTAAGGGAGCAGAGGAGCATAGTAAGCTCACCCCGATTTATATACCGGACACCGTGTTCGCGCCTACAGGGACTCCTTATACCCAGTAGGAACCACCGGAACCCCTGGAGAACTACAGGTCCCAGGCTCACCTATTGCTGATTGTAGTACCAGAGCCAGGAGTCACAGAGGTCCCAGCGTCCAGGGAGAGTGAAATCCAAAGAGAAGGCCCTACCACCAGGTCAGCAGGTGCAGAGAGAGAGAGAGCAACCAAGCTAGGCCCAGCTCCAGGCAGGCCAGAAGCTTAGGGAAAATAAGCAACAGATCAGGAGGCCCTATACCCGCTCACTGGGGAGAGTCCAGAAATGCGCCCTTCTCCTGGAGTACCCTGGACCGTACCTGCAGCATCATCAGTAAAGGTAATGAAGCTTACCCCCGTGTGAGTGTCCGTCCTTCCTCCGGGACCGTCTTGCCGTCTCTCCCCTGCACCATTATCCATCTACACTATTACACTGCCCTGAGGCCTGCTCCACCTGCGGGGAGCCGTCCCATCGAAGCTGCCCCTAACATCTGCCTCAGCGGACTTTCGCAGCGCTGGTAATCCATTACCAGATACCGCAGGTGGCGTTACGAACATTTACAAACCTATTATCCCAATATACATTCCCCTCTTTTCAGTTGTCCGCCCTGGGTCACGGACCGGGCCAGCCACCATGATATCCATACCCCCCAAGTATCTAAAGGCCCGTGCTGCAAAGTACCCCACAGCCCCGGGGGCGCGACATAAACACAACTTCATACGTTATAAAAAATAGTTTTCTTTAATAATTTTCAAATGCAAAGAGACAATAATACTGTAGAATAGACGCATACAGAGATAAAATGGAATGTGCACACAGTGATATAGACAAGATTACCACCACATAAGCGGTAATAGAAAAAGAAATGCTCAGCTTGTGATTTCAAAAATCTCCAAGACTTGCTGGAGTGTTCTTTTATTTATACTCTTCATAAATATAGTCATTCCATACATAAATTTAGGCGGTTCATACATAATATCAAATAGCCAAATTCATAGCTACATAAAAAGTAAAATCCACTCCCTGTGTCCATCCTGCTTAATCATACCCCTCAACAGTTCTTTGTTTGGGCTCGTGTAGACAACCGTATTTTCGGTCCTAGTGCTATCCGACAAAAGTTCTGATCGCCCTCAGACCATTGTTATTCTATGGGTCTGTGCACATGTCTGATTTTTTTCCTCGGACAGAGTCTGTCCAAGTAAACAATCTCAGCATGCACGATTTGCGTCTTATATTCAGATCACACTTGGCCTTGCTAGTCAATGAGTGCATGGAAAACATGGATGGAGATTTTTTTTGCATTTCCTCCATTTTTTGAAAAAATCGCACTGTGATCAAACTCTGATCAGAGTGTGATTAGCATAATTGGCCTGATTCTCTCGAGTGAGAGAAGACACGGTGTTGTGACCATAGCTTTTCAATGAGTTCTCATGAGAGCTACCAAACTCTGTAAGATTTGGCAAGCCTGAACACAATAACCTCTTTCTTACTCTACTATCTTTCTATACAACCTGTGCTGTCCCACATAAATCTAATATGAAGCTTGATATTTTCTGAGTGCTATAAGCTAATCGACACCAAGTGGTCTGAAGGGAGTCTCCAGACCATACTCAGCGCATCCTCTCTGCCTGCAGGCGCCATCTCTCCATCTAGGATTGATGTGGATGGTGTCTGCTATGTTATCCATACAGTCATTTAAATGAGTGTTCTCAAGTTTAAAAGTTATCCTCTATCTACGGGATAGGGGACAACTTCCTGATCGTTTGTCTGTCAGACCACCATGGCCCCCATTAATCCAGAGAACCAGGAAAAGCGCTGAATGGAGCAAAGATCGATCATGCGCACTACCGCTCCATTAATTCTTAATGGGAGTGCCGAATATCGCCAAGCACATTATTTGGCTGATCTTCGGCACTCCTAATAAAAATGAATGGCGAGGCAGTGCGCATTATTGACCTCCGCTCCAATGAGCAGGGGCTTTTCAGAGCCCCGGTTCTCGGGATCGGCCATCAGACCTGCAACAATCGGAAGCATATCCCCTATTCTTTGGATAGGAGATAACGTTCAAACTTGAGAACACCCTTTTAAGTCTTGTGTCTGTTTAAACAGTTCAGTGCTCATTCACACCTTCTTGTTTTCCAACTATCTTCGCCCTCCTCTTTCTTCATTTCGCTTTACAGAGTCAGAGAAAGATGAAGATCGATGGAAAACAAGTAGGTGTGGAGGTACACTAATCTGCTCAACTGTGCTGAGGGTGCACCGAGAGCCTGTGCTTGGTTTCAAAAGTAATTTTGTGTTAAAAGACTCCCTTTAAGGAAAAAAAAAACTTTTTTTTATCTTACAGGAGATTTTGCAGTGTTACTGAATACTGGACTTACAGCAAAAATTGCCTTTCTCATGAACTTTATCAGTGCATTAACAGCCTTCGCTGGTCTCTACATTGGCCTCTCAGTGTCCAGCAACCCCGATGTACAGATCTGGATATTTGCTATCACCGCAGGAATGTTCCTGTATCTGTCACTAGTGGAGATGGTGAGTGATTACTACAGTGCTATATCACTTCATCACCCTCATATACACAGAAAAGTGCTGTCTTGTAGTGGTCTGATCGCTGTGATCCCCGATCATCACAAGAATAAAATGACAGGGCCACCACTCCATGCAAATGATTACTTATCTGCACCGAACGTTCATGTGTTTTGAATGAGCAGAAGAAGTATACTGCCAGACATCTCTGTTAGCCCCTAATCTCTTTAAACAAATGGATTTGTGGAATGGATAATCATACCCTTTCCTCTTCCTCGATGCTTCTCACTCCCCCTTCCCCAAAGGGTCGGAAAACGCCAAGCACATGAGATGGTCAGTCGATCTGGCTGGAAATTGGTGGCTTCGGATGACTTGCATGTAATGTGCACAGAGGATCGTGTTCCTGTTATTCAGTCATCATGATCAGTGTACGCCTCACACAAACTTGTTTTTGGATAACTATAAACCTCAACTTATTTTTTGCTATAAGAAGTTGACTTTGCGCAAAACCTGCAACTAATCGATGGTGTCTTTGCTGCCTCCTCCAGTTGCTGACTCGAGTTGGCTGGCATTTAATAAGATAACATAATATGAGTGCTTCATATAAACTAATGCAAAATGTTTCATAATGCGTCCGACCCTTCTTGAATCATCTCGATATAAAAACCTCAAAACATCTATCATTAGATGGAATTGACACATGAGTCGAAAGATTAAACAAAAACCCATCTGGAAAATTTCTTTCTAGTTTAATGTCAGAAATATGATAATCGTCAGATGGATCCACAGTCTTGTGTCATGCTGAAACAACATCAGACTTGCTGCAGCTTCGTTACAAGATCCTAGTCCTATTGTGGCTGTCATTTTACTGCTATCTATCTCATATATATCTATCTATCCATCTATCTCATATCTATATATCCCTCTATCTATCCCATATCTATCCATCTATCTATCTATCTATCTATGTCACGCCAGGTGTGGGGAAGACTTAGTGCAACACAGAGGGAAAAGGGAAAGTGAGCCCAGACACTAGGGAAAGGGGGGAAATGGAGACCTCCTAGTCTGGTCTAGCGTCACCCTGTCTCAACTATCAATCCTATATTGCCTCCTCAGCAATCGCCGCACGCATGCCTCGCCCTACTCTCCCTGGCTTATGACTACGGCTAGGGATGGAAGGAGATGAGCACTAATCAACCTCCACTAAACTGTATAGACAACAAGGGTGGACAAAACAGGAGAAATGGCTTAGCTTTAGATGGACTCCAAATAAGCACACAACCTCAAGCTCCAGAGAGGACGAAGTACTGCTCCTGCTAAGCTTCACAAGTAGAAATGGATATAGCCGGCGACTCCCTCTCAGACACACCAGGTATATATACACCCAGGCCAGAGAGCTAATTAGCAAGAGAGAGGTAGCCGCTCGGACCTAAAGACAGCCTCTTATCTAAGAAACTGTCTGCAATGCCAAATGTAGAGATCTCCAGTAACCCACTGCAGGGTGACTGTCTGTCACCTCTGACACACCCGTGACAATCTATCCCATATCTATTTATCTATCTATCTATATATCTATCTCATATCTATCTATTATATATCTATCTGATATCTATTTCTCTATCTATCTCATATCTATCTATCATCTATATATTATCTATCTATCCATCTATTATCTATCTATCCCATATCTATCTATCTATCCGTTAGATAGATAGACATGGGATAGATATATATGATAGATGATACAGTACAGACCAAAAGTTTGGACACACCTTCTCATTTAAAGATTTTTCTGTATTTTCATGACTATGAAAAATTGTACATTCACACTGAAGGCATCAAAACTATGAATTAACACATGTGGAATTATATACTTAACAAAAAAGTGTGAAAAAACTGAAAATATGTCTTATATTCTACGTTCTTCAAAGTAGCCACCTTTTGCTTTGATGACTGCTTTGCACACTCTTGGCATTCTCTTGTTGAGCTTCAAGAGGTAGTCACCGGAAATGGTTTTCACTTCACAGGTGTGCCATGTCAGGTTTAATAAGTGGGATTTCTTGGCTTATAAATGGGGTTGGGACCATCAGTTGTGTTGTGCAGAAGTCTGGTGGATACACAGCTGATAGTCCTACTGAAAAGACTGTTTGAATTTGTATTATGGCAAGAAAAAAGCAGCTAAGTAAAGAAAAACGAGTGGCCATCATTACTTTAAGAAATGAAGGTCAGTCAGTGTGAAAAATTGGGAAAACTTTGAAAGTGTCCCCAAGTGCAGTTGCAAAAACCATCAAGCGCTACAAAGAAGCTGGCTCACATGAGGACCGCCCCAGAAAAGGAAGACCAAGAGTCTCCTCTGCTTCTGAGGATAAGTTTATCCGAGTCACCAGCCTCAGAAATCGCAGGTTAACAGCAGCTCAGATTAGAGACCAGGTCAATGCCACACAGAGTTCTAGCAGCAGACACATCTCTTCAACAACTGTTAAGAGGAGACTTTGTGCAGCAGGCCTTCATGGTAAAATGGCTGCTAGGAAACCACTGCTAAGGACAGGCAACAAGCAGAAGACTTGTTTGGGCTAAAGAACACATGGAATGGACATTAGACCAGTGGAAATCTGTGCTTTGCTCTCCACAGTCACCAGACCTGAACCCAATCGAGATGGTTTGGGGTGAGCTGGACCGCAGAGTGAAGGCAAAAGGGCCAACAAGTGCTAATCATCTCTGGGAACTCCTTCAAGATTGTTGGAAGACCATTTCCGGTGACTTCCTCTTGAAGCTCATCAAGAGAATGGCAAGAGTGTGCAAAGCAGTCATCAAAGCAAAAGGTGGCTACTTTGAAGAACCTAGAATATAAGACATATTTTCAGTTGTTTCACACTTTTTTGTTAAGTATATAATTCCACATGTGTTAATTCATAGTTTTGATGCCTTCAGTGTGAATGTACAATTTTCATAGTCATGAAAATACAGAAAAATCTTTAAATGAGAAGGTGTGTCCAAACTTTTGGTCTGTACTGTAGATAGATGATAGATAGATATGAGATAGATATATAGATAGAGAAATAGATATGAGATAGATAGATATATAGATAGATTGATATGGGATAGATAGATAGATAGATAGATAGATAGATAGATAGATAGATAGATAGATAGATAGATAGATAGATAGATATAAATATGAGATAGATAGACATGGGATAGATATATCTATCTCATATCTATCTATTTATCATTTATATCTATCTATCTATCATCTATCAATTATATCTATCTACATATCTATCTATTATCTTCTTAATAGAAACCCCATCTCCATTCTCGATATAGTGTTATTAATATTTATCTGATTTTTTGCAGTTACCCGAAATGACTCACATTCAGACGCAGAGACCTTGGTTGATGTTTTTCCTGCAAAATCTAGGCCTTCTCCTTGGATGGCTGTGCCTGCTGCTATTAGCAATATATGAACATAAAATTAAACTATAACATTGATGTTACCATTTTATTATACTGTATTGCTTTTTTTCCAGACCATGTAGTAAGATTTTATGTATTAAGAACAATGTCTGACCTATAATATCTATAAGTTGTTTTTTGTCCTTATTGTTTTGTTTAAATAGAAGACACATGAATTTAATAAGTTATATTGTGGCACCCCAGGGGTCTGGTTTTCCACAGTAACAGCAATGTTATGTCTGAGAGCAGGTGGGAGGTCTCTTGGTCAGGGATCCTATGCATGCCAAACCTCCTGCCCAGTCCTGGGAGGGGAAGAACTTCCCCTATATAAACCTAGGGCTGAGGCAGGGTGAGTGAGTAGAGAAGAAGCAGAGAAAAGAAGCAAATATAGGAAGAAACAACAGGAGCTCTGTGGGAGCAGTGTTACAGGAGTCAGGGGCTGGCAGCTGCAGAGCTCGCCCTGACTGAGAAGTTATCACCGGACCCGGAGTCCGAGGCTGTGGGGACTAACTCCTATCCAGCAGCAGAAACCGACCGGCAGGGGATTGCAGGTCCTCTGGCCCAGAAACCCGAAGGCCCCGAGTCACCGGCCATACGGGTGAGCACCACACGGTACACTCAGGGACGTGGGCTACTTATACCCGCCTCTAGCAAGGTAGCCAGAAGAGTATCGTTAGTTTGGGAGGCCTACAACTCCGCCTGGCCAGGAGAGATCCCATCTGCTCAAGGACTGACCAGGCCCCAATCGCTAGCCAGTACTCCGGGAGGGTCTATCTTTGTCACCAGTAAAGACCCTGAACTACACAGTACCGTCTCCGAGTGGTTCCTGCTACCCCCATCATCCACGTCGGCTGCCCTGAGGCCATACCCCTCCCGTTGGGGGTTATACTATCACGCTGCACAATCCTACCACCGGCCTCAGCGGTCTGCCCTGCAGCAGCAGCTCCCTGGCTGCACTCAACGGGTGGCGTAGTCGTCCAACATCTACCGCTAAAACAGCGCCACTTAGTCCGACTCCCTGGGCACGGACCGGATCACCGCCACGAGACTACAACCCTCAACAGATCCGGCTCCGGGTAAGCACCCACGTGCGCAACGCAGCGCGACACAGGCCCAGGGGCGCGTCAACTTTTGGCGTAGTCGGCAGGATCTCGTGCCCGCAACCACCGGGTACTGCGTGCCTGAAAAAGACTGTGAAAACTTACCCGTGGTGAAGATTCCCGCCATCCGGCGCCATCTTCCGCTTTCTTCCCGCCATCGGTGGAGTTTTCCCGCCATCCGGCGCCATCTTCGGCCTTCTTCCCGCCATCCGTGGAGTTTTCCCGCCATTGGACGCCATCTTGAGGACGCCGCGCGGGAAGAAGAGGGGCGTGGACTCCTAAAACGCGCGAGAACTGAAGCCCCGCCTCACGTCCGGACGTTGCGTAAGGTCCTGGAAGGAGCCCAGCAGACGCCGACGTCACAGGAGCGCGACGGAAGGTCCTCAACCCTGACGATCCACTGCGGAGCCGCGGCCTACGGAAGAGGATCATCGCAAGGTAGGCCACGGTCCACTAGGGGAGAGAAGGATGTCGGATACGGAGGAGAGCTTCACCGCTCCAACCCCCGCCAGCGCCACCGCTGTTGCGGTCATGCCTTTCACCATGCCCTATATCCCGGGGGCAGCCTGGCTACCCCAGTACTCAGGGGAGTCACATACCCTGCAGGACTTTAGAGAAAAACTGGATAGCCTCTTCCAGGTGTACCCCCTCACAGAAGAGCAAAAAGAAAGCATCCTGGTGGCCCAATTAACCGGGGCAGCCCAAAGGGAGGTAAAGTCCTGGCCACCTGGGGGGAGGACTGTCGCAGGGATACTAACCCGGCTGAGGGACACCTTTGATACCCGCACCTCAGCCGAGATCAAGCTTAGATTCTACGGGTGCAAACAGCGGGCACATGAGAGTATAAGGGACTATGCCCTGAACCTACAAGAGGCCCTGAGAGCCATTAAGCAGACCGACCCTGACGGCGTGGGAGACGAGGACAGGCTGTTAACTGAACAATTTATAGAGGGTTTATATTGCAATGCCCACCGAACCCAGTTGCGGGCAATGGCCTTACAGGACCCTCATCTGGGATTTGCACAGTTCAAGGACAGAGCCATCCGGGTGCTCCGAGAACCGGCACCAGGTGGCGTTGTGACCCACAGACGCCCCACTACCACCTACCACCAGGAGGCGGCGCCCTTGTCGGCAGGGCCTGTAGGAGCTGATGCGCAGGCTTTGAACAATGACTCGGCTCCCGACCTGCACCATCAGGTCCAAGAGCTAGCTAAAAGCGTTGCTGCGCTAACCCGAACTGTGCAGTCTTTACAGGTTTCCACTCCAGGGAAGATCCAGCTGGCATCCGGACCGGAGGACATCCCGTGGCGTCGACCAAGGAGGACCCCACCGGCCAGAGGAAGACCCAGTGACCGATACAACGAGGACGGACGACCCATCTGCCGCCGCTGTAATCAACCCGGACATATGGCAAGGTACTGTCCTTTAAACTGGCACAACCTAGGGTAGAGGGCCAACCCCTAGGAAAAAGATCATCAGGCCCATCAAACTGGCGCGACAAATATGTGGGAGGACGTCCAGTCTTGCCTGTGGTACTGGATGGCATTCCTATGAGTGCCCTACTGGACACCGGGTCACAGGTCACCACCATTCCGTACGTGCTCTTCAAGCAGTACTGGAATGACTCGGATATTACCCGCTACCCTGACGACGACTTGAGTATCATCGCCAGCAATGGTCAGCCCGTGCCACAGATCGGATTTAAAGAGGTGACCATTAAAATTGGTAGAGTTGAACTGGCAGCACAGGGACTGATCATTGTAGACATTGACAAACACGAGAGTCACCCAAAGATAACTCTAGGAACTAATGTAATTGAAAATTGTCTTGCAGAGGTGATTTTCCTTTTACAGCAGGTTGCCAAGAACGCCAGCTCCGGCGAGCAGCGAGTGCTCCAAATAGAGATCCGGGCACTGATGCGACGGCAACAGGTGGAACTCTCCGGCGGTGAGATTGGTAGCGTGAGAATGTGTGACCCTTTCCCTATTGCCATGCCCCCAAAAAGTGAAATGATGATTTGGTGCCGGGCAGCTATTGGTCTGAGAGGTAGAGATTACCAGGCAATGGTAGAACCAGTTTACTCAGACAGTAGGCCCACCATCTTGACAGCACGGGGGGTGGTTAATGTGCGCCATGGGAGGGTGCCCGTTCGCATAATCAATATAGGGAAGAGGGAAGTGTACCTGCCCCGGTATGCCACGCTAGCCAAATTATATACCATTAACCAAAATGCTATACAATCTGTGGAACCATTGCCTCCATCTCACCCGGAGGAAGGTAACGGCTCTAAGAAAACAATGGAGGACTGGTGTCAGCAACTACATTTGGGTACTGACTCCACTCCCTCACATCAGAAACAGGGAGTCTATCGGGTGGTTCAAGAGTACAAGAGAGTGTTTAGTAAACACCCGTTAGACTTCGGGCGAGTCAAGGGGGTAGAACACCACATCCCCACGGGAGACCATCCTCCCATAAAAGAGAGGTATCGACCCGTACCCCCTGCACACTACCAACACGCCAAGGGGATGCTTAGAGACATGAAGGAGGCTGGGGTGATCAGGGATAGCTGTAGCCCCTGGGCAGCTCCACTAGTCTTAGTCAAAAAGAAAGACAACACCATGAGGATGTGTGTAGATTACCGGAAAATCAACCGTATCACACACAAGGATGCGTACCCCTTACCAAGGATAGAGGAGTCTTTGGCTGCTTTAAGATCTGCTAACTTCTTCTCTACCTTGGATCTCACTAGTGGGTACTGGCAGGTTCCTGTAGCAGAGGCGGACTGGGAGAAGACCGCATTCACCACCCCGATGGGACTTAGTGAGTTTACCTGCATGCCGTTCGGACTCTGCAACGCACCAGGAACCTTCCAACGATTAATGGAGTGCTGTCTGGGCCATAGAAACTTCGAGACGGTCCTGTTGTACCTGGACGATGTCATCGTATATTCTAAGACTTATGAGGACCACCTGAAACACCTGGCGGAAGTGTTCGAAGCTCTGGCAAGCTACGGCCTAAAGGTGAAACCCTCCAAGTGTCACCTCCTGAAACCAAAGGTGCAGTACCTGGGACACGTGGTGAGCGCTGACGGAGTGGCTCCCGACCCTGATAAGATCACCGCAATTAAGGAATGGCCAAGTCCCTCCAGTGTAAAGGAAGTGCGGCAGTTCCTCGGGTTGGTAGGCTACTACCGCAGGTTCATCCCCGGTTTCACCAAAAAGGCAGCTCCTATGCAGGACCTCCTGATAGGCCAGTCCCGGAAGGCCAAGAACCAGAAGCCGCCCTTCAGATGGGAGAAGTTGGAAGAGGAGTCCTTCCGCCAGCTGAAGATGGCCCTCACGGGGGATGAAATCCTGGCGTACCCGGATTACAGCCAGCCCTTTATCCTCTACACCGACGCAAGTAACATCGGGCTAGGAGCCGTGCTGTCCCAGATCCAGCAGGGGAAAGAACGAGTAATCGCTTACGCCTGCCGAAAACTGCGACCCACCGAGAGAAACCCTGAGAATTACAGCTCATTTAAGCTAGAGTTCCTGGCAGTGGTGTGGGCAGTCACCGAACGCTTTAAGCACTACCTCGCTTCTTCCCGGTTCGTCGTGTACACGGATAACAACCCGTTGACACACCTGGACACAGCAAGACTCGGTGCCCTAGAGCAGAGATGGATGGCCCGTCTGTCCAACTACGAGTTCACAATCAAATACCGGACAGGACGCTCCAATACCAACGCGGACGCCCTGTCCAGTATGCCAAACCTACCGGACGTAGGAGAAGATCCAGAGGGACTGGAAGAAGTCGAACTCCCTGCGTTCCACCGGCATGGGACTATCCAGTATTCCCACCGGGTAAGGAGTAAGCAAGCAGCTACGTTTAACCCCTTGCCTCACTACAACTGGGAGGAAACGCAAGACAGTGACCCTGCCGTCCGAATGGTGAAGGAGATGCTGACTCGGCCAGAGGCTCGCCTTGACCCAGACGCTCCGGAGGAAGCCAAGCAACTGTGGGCTGAGAAGAGTCGACTGTTCCTTTATAAGGGGAAGTTGTGCCGCAGAATGGTTAACTCCCGGACGCATGAACTAATCTGGCAAGTAGTGGTGCCACGAAGAGACGCAGCCATGGTGATGGAGGCATACCACGACGGGGCTGGACACTTCGGATGGAAGAAGCTGGAGTTCCTGCTGCGCGAGCGGTTCCACTGGGTAGGCATGAGGGGAACCATCGAG
Source organism: Phyllobates terribilis (assembly GCF_046119375.1). Lineage (NCBI taxonomy): Eukaryota > Metazoa > Chordata > Amphibia > Anura > Dendrobatidae > Phyllobates > Phyllobates terribilis. The sequence continues at coordinate 68,728,336 of NW_027362764.1, forward strand.
AGGTGGTGCAGAGACTGTGGCCCGTGCAACCTAAGAAGGAAGGACCGTGCCAGCCAGAAGACTCCCCTGCAGTCCATCGTCACCCGGCAGCCGTTGGAACTGGTAGCCTTGGATCATGTAAAACTGACCCCAAGCAGAAGTGGCTACGTCTATGCACTAACCATCGTGGATCACTACTCTCGGTTCTTGGTTGTCGTCCCCGTCAAGGACTTAACAGCTCGAACGGCAGCGAGAGCCTTCCAGCAGCATTTCTGCCGTCCACATGGGTACCCGGACCAAGTGTTGACAGACCAGGGACCTGCCTTTGAAGCGGAGGTCTTCCAAGAATTCTGCACTCTGTATGGCTGCCGGAAGATAAGGACGACACCCTATCATCCGCAAACTAATGGACTTTGTGAGAAAATGAACCAGGTGGTAATGGATCTTCTGAAAACGTTGCCCCTGGAAGAACGCAGTCTGTGGCCTGAGAAGCTGCCCGATCTGGTGGACCTATACAACCACATCCCGGTAGGTTCCACCAACTGTACCCCGGCTTACCTAATGAGGGCGAGACCTGGTAAGTTACCTGTTGACCTGGAAATGGGAGTCCTGACACCTGAGGACACTTCACCAGAAGCAGACTGGGACACAGAGAGGCAGCAGCAGTACCGGAGAGTACAGGAGAGCGTGGAGCGAAGTCTCTGTCAGGCTAGGGAAAGACAAGAGAAAACTTACAACCAGTATGCTCCCGCTGTTCCCCTGGTACCCGGAGAGCAGGTCTTGAAGAGAAAAAGACGGCTCCACAAGTTGGACGACCAGTGGGAGAAGGACCCGTACACCGTACTGCCCTCAAGCCACGACAACCCAAAGGTCTGTACCATCAGTAAAGACGGAGGGGAAACCACAACCATTGTATCCCGGGATCACCTGAAGAAGTGTCCCGAACAGCTACGGAACCCTGAAGAGGAACAAGAAGACCCTCGACTCGTAGAGGAAAGGGAAGACATGGTTAATACTGTGCTCGGAGACTTCCCTCGGTCTTGGACTCAAGTCAATGGTGCAGTTGTGGTACCCGTCCTCACCTTCCTCCAACCAGCATCCCAAGCACCTACGGAGCAACAGGTAGAGCTGGAAGAACAGCCGGTCCAGGAGGCAGAAGACCCCACACCAGCAGACCAGGAGGATCAACCCTCTGCTTGCAGTGAGCCTGCCATATCCCTAGTGAGCCAAAGGGCCCGTAGACCGCTGCCCAGTTTACCCTTAACAGCTCCTACACCCTGTAGTTCAGGGCCAGACAGTCAGCTCCGTAGGTCCACTAGGGCCAATAGGGGCCAGTTACCTGCACGTTGGAGAATTTGAAGTGTATAAATTGTTTTATTTGTGGTTACCTGTTTATTGTTGCTTGTGTATAATTATGTGTTTCTAGTTATTTTTAGGAGTCCTTGGTGGATTTACCGGGAATCCTTTGTACATAGTTGGAGCGTAACCCAGGACGGACTAAAGACTGTTAAGGACTCGGGGCAGGACAGACCCCTACCTGGTTACGTCTCCCTGTTTTGGTGAAATGGACACCTTGCTTCCTTCAAAGACTGCACCCGGTTACGGACATGCCGTGACCACCTTTATGTGTTTCTTTATTGTTATTGTTATATCTTGTTATGTTTTTCTAAAATATGTTTAGTCCCGGAGTACTAAATTTCACTAGGGGGGAATGTGGCACCCCAGGGGTCTGGTTTTCCACAGTAACAGCAATGTTATGTCTGAGAGCAGGTGGGAGGTCTCTTGGTCAGGGATCCTATGCATGCCACACCTCCTGCCCAATCCTGGGAGGGGAAGATCTTCCCCTATATAAACCTAGGGCTGAGGCAGGGTGAGTGAGTAGAGAAGAAGCAGAGAAAAGAAGCAAATATAGGAAGAAACAACAGGAGCTCTGTGGGAGCAGTGTTACAAGGAGTCAGGGGCTGGCAGCTGCAGAGCTCGCCCTGACTGAGAAGTTATCACCGGACCCGGAGTCCGAGGCTGTGGGGACTAACTCCTATCCAGCAGCAGAAACCGACCGGCAGGGGATTGCAGGTCCTCTGGCCCAGAAACCCGAAGGCCCCGAGTCACCGGCCATACGGGTGAGCACCACACGGTACACTCAGGGACGTGGGCTACTTATACCCGCCTCTAGCAAGGTAGCCAGAAGAGTATCGTTAGTTTGGGAGGCCTACAACTCCGCCTGGCCAGGAGAGATCCCATCTGCTCAAGGACTGACCAGGCCCCAATCGCTAGCCAGTACTCCGGGAGGGTCTATCTTTGTCACCAGTAAAGACCCTGAACTACACAGTACCGTCTCCGAGTGGTTCCTGCTACCCCCATCATCCACGTCGGCTGCCCTGAGGCCATACCCCTCCCGTTGGGGGTTATACTATCACGCTGCACAATCCTACCACCGGCCTCAACGGTCTGCCCTGCAGCAGCAGCTCCCTGGCTGCACTCAACGGGTGGCGTAGTCGTCCAACATCTACCGCTAAAACAGCGCCACTTAGTCTGACTCCCTGGGCACGGACCGGATCACCGCCACGAGACTACAACCCTCAACAGATCCGGCTCCGGGTAAGCTCCCGCGTGCGCAACGCAGCGCGACACAGGCCCAGGGGCGCGTCAACTTCATGTTTAAATACGTGAGCCATCTGGTGTATATATTTTACATGGTAATAAATTGTAAGGACCATTCATCAGAAAGAAATCAGATCGGGAATGAAAGGTATAATGAATGCAAATAATGTCGATCCGTCTGACTATCCATCTATATAAAGCTTCTATTTACAATACCGATATCTATCTGAAGCCTATCAGTATGATATATACATTACATATATCTATAATATAATCGTAGAAGCGTGTCTCTGTCTGAAGCCTCGATAGACTGCACATGCGTGACGCGCAGTCTGGCTCCAGACAGAAGCAGGCATCCAGCCGTTACAGGTAAGAGGAGGTGTATGGCGCCGGAGATCGCGCGGTATGCGTAGACACTGAACGCTTACCGCGGATCTCCGGCGCCATACTTACATACTTACCTGACCGGTAGGAGCGTTGCCGCGGCGCCTCTCTTCGCTGGAGACCGGGGGGCGGAGTGAAGGTGTCGGACCGGCGCATGCGTATTGCGCTATCCGGCGCCATTTTACTGAAGACACATTTACACTGCCTCCGGCAGAAGAGGATGCAGCAGCGCTGGAGCACAGAGAAGAAAGGTGAGTATAACGGTTTATTTTTTTTGTATGTGTGTACAGTGTGAAAGGGATGAGGGGGCCACACATACCAGGATTGGGGTGAGAGGTACCACACATACCGGGATTGGGGGTGAGGGGTACCACACATAACAGGATTGTGGGGTGAGGGGTACCACGCATACCGGGATTGGGGGTGAGGGGTGCCACGCATACCGGGATTGGGGATGAGGGGTGCCACGCATACCGGGATTGGGGATGAGGGGTGCCACGCATACCGGGATTGGGGATGAGGGGTGCCACGCATACAAGGATTGGGGATGAGGGGTGCCACACATGCCGGGATTGGGGATGAGGGGTGCAATGCATACTGGGATGAGGGATGGGGTACCATGCATACCAGGATGAGGGATACCATACACACCAGGATAGGGATGAGGGGGCCACAAATAACAGGATTGTGGGGTGAGGGGTACCACACATACCAGGATTGGGGGTGAGGGGTACCACACATACCAGGATCAGGAGTGAGGGGTACCACACATACCAGGATTGGGGGTGAGGGGTACCACGCATACCAGGATTGGGGGGTGAGGGGTACCACACATACCAGGATAGGGATGAGGGGTGCCACGCATACCGGGATTGGGGGTGAGGGGTGCCACGCATAATGGGATTGGGGGTGAGGGTTGCCACGCATACCGGAATTGGGGGTGAGGGGTGCCACGCTTACCGGGAATGGGGGGGAGGGGTGCCACGCCTACATGGATTGGGGATGAGGGGTGCCACGCATACCGGGATTGGGGGGATGAGAAGTGCCGCACACACCGGTATTGGGGGGGGTGACTGCTGCCACGCATACCGGGATTGGGGGGGATGAGGGGTGCCACGCATACCGGGATTGGGGGGATGAGGGGTGCCACGCATACCGGGATTGGGGGGGATAAGGGGTGCCACGCACACCGGGAATGGGGGGATGAGCGGTGCCAAGCACACCGGGATTTGGATGAGGGGGGCCATGCACACCAGGATGAGGAATACCATGCATACCAGGATAGGGATGAGGTATGGGGTACCATGCATACCAGGATTGGGGTGAGGGGTACCACACATACCAGGATTGGGGTGAGGGGTACCACGCATACCAGGATTGGGGTGAGGGGTACCACGCATACTAGGATTGGGGTGAGGGGTACCACACATACCAGGATTGGGGTGAGGGGTACCACACATACCAGGATTGGGGTGAGGGGTACCACACATACCAGGATTGGGGTGAGGGGTACCACACATACCAGGATTGGGGTGAGGGGTACCACACATACCAGGATTGGGGTGAGGGGTACCACACATACCAGTATAGGATGGTGGGGACAGGATGGGGGCAGCACAAATACCAGGAGGGGGGCAGCACAAACCAGCATGAGAGACCATATGCCAATAAAAATGCTCGCCACCCGGGCGTAGAACGGGTGGTTCAATAGCTAGTATACATTATATATATATATATATATATATATATATATATATATATATATATATATATATATATATATATATATATATATATATATATATATATATATATATATATATATACTGTATATGTAATCTTGCTCCTATTTTGTGTCTTATGCCTATCTCTTACTTATGTATTCTCTTTTATACTTCCTCTATGTGTAGGTATGGTAGACAGTAGTGTTGAGCGAACATGCTCGACACTGCTCGGTACTCGCCCAAGCATCACGCTACTCAGGATGTTCGGCGAGCACCGAGCATTTCCGGGTTACTCGGGCGGGAGCTCGGGTCTCCGCCCTGCATGTTTGGCGCTCTTTACAGAGCCAATGAACATGCAGGGATTGCCAGCCAGTCACTGTAATGCCGCAGCCATGTTGGTTGTGGGCATTACAGTGATTGGCTGGCCGCACAGCGTCACCTCGAGTATTTAAAACCGGGCGCCGCCATCTTGGACACAGTCGCTCCGGATCAGACAGTGTAGGGACAGCGCTGCTGATTTAGGGAGAGATATAAACTGCGAAATAGTTAGTGTATGGTCTGTAAAGGCTGCCAGATCAAACAAACAGTCCTTCTCAGGACTAATATCCATCCCAGATATCAGGCAGGCAGGCTGTATAGGAGACGCAGTGGTTATACCAGCAAACGCTGCATTACAGTCCTGTGTGCTGCTCCTGTTGCTGAAATTGCTGGACTTAGCTACAGGTCTCAGGGGACAGGAGAAATCCTTTTTTTTTTCATCTAAATCCTCTTTTTTTTTTCCTCCTTCACACTGTACAAATACCCGTCTTATTAACCTTTTGGTGTGTCGTCCCCCCCCCCAAAAAAAAGCGTGTCTCTGATTTTTCAGACACAAATATATCTGATGAAAATAGTCAGGTGTAGGCTAGAGAAACAGAAGTGTTGTTTTGCACTTCCACAGTTCAAACCTTTGTATTATCCACTTTTGGGCCATTTGTATCTAAAAAAAAAATAGTTTGAGTGTGTCGCTCACTGTTCAGCCGCAAATATATCTAATTAAAAAAGTCTGGTATACCCCAGTAAACAATAGCTGTGGTTTTGCCATCCCATGGTAAAAAATCTCTATTATTCAGGTTTTGGTATATTTTCCGTAAATAAAAACAGTAGTGTCTCCTGACTGTTGTGACACAAAAATATATCTGTTGAAAACAGTCTGGTGTAGGCCCGACAAATCCCAGTGTGGTTTTGCAGTTCCATGGGTCAAATCTCTGTACTATCCAGTTTTAGGCCTTTGGTATCTAAAAAAAACACAGTTTGAGTGTGTCGCTCACTGTTCAGCCGCAAATCTATATATTTAAAAAAGTCTGGTATACCCCAGTAAACAATAACTGTGGTTTTACCATCCCACGGTAAAAAATCTCTATTATTCAGGTTTTGGTATATTTTCCGTAAATAAAAACAGTAGTGTCTCCTGACTGTTGTGACACAAAAATATATCTGTTGAAAATAGTCTGGTGTAGGCCCGAAAAATCCCAGTGTGGTTTTGCAGTTCCACGGGTCAAATCTCTGTACTATCCAGTTTTGGGCCTTTGGTATCTAAAAAAACACAGTTTGAGTGTGTGGCTCACTGTTCAGCCGCAAATCTATATATTTAAATAAGTCTGGTATACCCCAGTAAACAATAACTGTGGTTTTGCCATCCCACGGTAAAAAAATCTCTATTATTCAGGTTTTGGTATTTTTTACGTAAAGAAAAACAGTAATAGTTTCTCCCTGATTGTTCAGATTGTTTAAAAGAGTCGGGTGTAGGCCAGAGAAATAGAACTGTGGTTTTCCTCTTCCACGGTTCTAATCTACTTTTTATTACCCTTTTTCCATTGATAGTGCAAGTGTAAGCTATTTTACTTCCTTTACAATGGGCAAGGCGCGTGGCAAGGGACGTGGAAGTGGACGTTCTGGTGATGGTTCGTGCAGAGGACGGGGCCGTGGCCAAGGTGAAAATGTGCCACAACCAACAGCCACATCTTCTCGCTCCCACTTCTTGACCGAATTACTAGGGAAGCACAGAACAACACCAGTATTGCAAACTGATCAGTGTGAACAGGTTATTAATTGGATAGCAGATAATACTTCCAGTTACCTGGGCACCACCACCTCCGGTCTGTCTTCCACATGGTCAACTCTTAGTAGCCGTGAGTCTCGACCGCATACTCCTCCTCACCCTGATGCTCCTTCCTCCCACCATGCCGAGTGTCGTCAGACAGCAATTGATCCCACACTTGGACACTCTGAAGAGCTGTTCACTGGTCCATTTCCATATTTGTGCCCCTCGCCTGATACGCTTGAAGTGGTGGAAGAGGAGATCCCATGTAGCAATGCCCAAATATTTGAACAGCCACGGCCACAGGAAGTCGACGCTGGCAATTTGTCACAAGAGGTGGACGATGACGAGACACAATTGCCAGGAAGTGAGGAGGAGCATTGTGGTGCGCAAGTGGAAGAGGAGGAGGTGGTGGATGATCTAGTAACTGACCCAACGTAGCAGGAGGTCATGCAGAGTGAGGCCAGCAGCACACAAGGGGAGGGAGGCAGAGTACCCCAACAGGCAGGAAGAAGCAGTGTGGTGGCCGCAGACAGAAGGCGGGCAACCGTTCCCCGTAACACCAACACGAGGGACGTTGCCAGTACAAGCGGTAGGTCTTCCAGAGTCTGGAATTTTTTTAAAGACTCTGCTGATAACCCCAAAAAGGCCATATGTTCCACCTGCCATGCCAGCATCAGCAGGGGTAACAAAACTACCAGCCTGACCACCACCAGCATGATCAGGCACATGGCAGCAAAGCACCCGACTTTGTGGGGCGAAACCCAGGGTCCACGACCAGTGTCAGCGGGTGTCACCACTGCTTCTTTCACTGTTGTGCATGCAATAGAACCCCCTGTTGTGTGTGCAAGGCAATCCCCTGTCCATACTGCATGTAAAGATGCCCCCTCCTCTCAGTCTTCACTTGTTATGGCAGTTTCTCAAGAAACAGCATCAACGTCCACGTCCACATCCCACCGCAGTGTTCAATTGTCCATATCCCAGACCTTTGAACGAAAGCGGAAATTCGCAGCTAATGCCCCACAGGCCACAGTCCTAAATTCGCACATTTCACGACTGCTTGCGTTGGAAATGTTGCCTTTTATGCTGGTGGAGACGGAATCCTTCCGCAATCTTATGGCGGTGGCCGTCCCTCGGTACTCGGTCCCCAGCCGACACTATTTTGCCCGGTGTGCCATCCCCGCACTACACACGCACGTGTCCCAAAGCATCTGCCATGCCCTCAACAACGCAGTTACTGGGAGAGTCCACCTGACAACGGACACGTGGACAAGTGCTTGTGGCCAGGGACGGTACATCTCTCTGACGGCACACTGGGTAAACATAGTGGAAGCCGGGACCCAGTCGGACCTTGAGACGGAGCACGTCCTCCCCACACCGAGGATTGCGGGCCCTATGTCAGTCATAGTTGCCCCCACAGTGTATAGCTCCTGCGCATCATCCTCCTCCTCCTCCTCATGTTCAGCCTCCATCTCAGATATCACCACATCAGTTACAAGCTGGAAGCACTGCAGTACTGCCTCCGCCAAGCGGCAACAGGCTGTGCTGAAACTCATAAGCTTAGGTGATAAACCTCACACTGCTTGTGAGTTGTGGACAGCTGTGAAAGAGCAGGCAGATCTGTGGCTGAGACCGCTGAACCTACATCCCGGCATGGTCGTGTGTGACAATGGCCGTAACCTGATGGCGGCTCTGAGGCGAGGTGAGATCACACACGTACCATGCCTGGCACATGTGCTTAACCTCGTGGTTCAGCGGTTTCTTAAATCGTACCCCGAGTTGCCAGATCTGCTCGTGAAAGTACGCCGCCTGTCAGCTCACTTTCTCAAGTCGGCTACAGCTTCCGCCGCCCTTGCTGTGTTGCAGCAGCGTTTGCAGCTTCCGGCACACCGACTGGTGTGTGATGTCCCCACACGTTGGAACTCTACCCTCCACATGTCAAAGGATTTGTGAGCATAAGAGAGCAGTTGTGGAGTACCAGCTGCAACAAGGCCGTCGATATTCAGGTCAGACTCCACACATAAGACCTCATGAGTGGACCTGGATGTCTGACATATGTACCATCCTGACAAACTTTGAGGAGGCCACCAAGATAGTGAGTGGCGATGACGCCATCATTAGTGTCAGCATCCCACTTGTCTGTCTTTTGCAACGCTCTCTGCAGAGAATTAAAGAGGAGGCATTGCAGCCAAAGTATGATGAGATGATTCAAGAAGCCGTAGTGGGCAATTACACACAGCCCAGCCTCATCTCATCCCAACGTGCATTGGGGGACAATGAGTGAGAGGAGGAGGAGGAGGAGGAAGAACAGGCGCTGCTATCATGCGCTGTAGACGGTAGTACCTGTACAAGTGTCATACCGTCGGTTCAGCGTGGGTGGCCTGAGGACAGGGGGGAGGAGGAGGAGAGCATGGTCAGTCGTCATCTTGGTGAGGACACGGAATAAGCAAATCCTATGGGAGACCCACTCCCCAAAAATGGGACTTATGTTTGTAATATGCTGTACTGCATGGCTCTTGTAAGGGGCATTGCAAGTTGCTCCGTCCTAATTTTCAGAGGCTTTTGCTTGGAAGGCATAAGCAAATCCAATGGGAGACCCACTCCCCAATAATGGGACTTATGTTTGTAATATGCTGTACTGCATGGTTCTTGTAAGGGGCATTGCTAGTAGCTCCGTCCTAATTTTTGGAAGCTTTTGCTTGGAAGGCATAAGCAAATCCTATGGGAGACCCACTCCCCAATAATGGGACTTATGTTTGTAATATGCTGTACTGCATGGCTCTTGTAAGGGGCATTGCAAGTTGCTCTGTCCTAATTTTTGGAAGCTTTTGCTTGGGAGGCATAAGCAAATACTATGGGAGACCCACTCCCCAATAATGGGACTTATGTTTGTAATATGCTGTACTGCATGGCTCTTGTAAGGGGCATTGCAAGTAGCTCCGTCCTAATTTTTGGAAGCTTTTGCTTGGAAGGCATAAGCAAATACTATGGGAGACCCACTCCCCAATAATGGGACTTATGTTTGTAATATGCTGTACTGCATGGCTCATGTAAGGGGCATTGCAGTTCCTCATAATTTTTGGAAAGCCTTCCACTCACTGCTTAGGCCAACAGTGCACAGGAAACCCAGTTGCTATAAATGGAAAAAAAGGTTTAGTTAAGGCCCTCTGACCTCCATGTCATTTCCAAGGGGCATTGGAGTGCCTCGAAATTTTTGGTAGGCATTGCACTCACTGTATGCCCTATAACTGTGTAGCCGAACTGCTCCTTTTGTTACAGAAACATATCCTACAAGACATATCTGGTTGACTGGCCTGATATTGATGTGAATGGTCCCTGTTCCTCCTGCTCTTTCTCCTTTGCCACTACCTCATCCATCATTTATCACCTGAAGCTTTGTTTTAACGGGAGTCATAGAACTTGGATAGTAGCAGGAAAACATCCTGCAATCCTCGGAGGAGGTAGGATATGCGCCAAAACGCTTACCACCTCAGGCCTAGCCGCTACTACATACATGCGCTTGCATTACAACAAAGCAAAGCAGATGCTAACTTCTATCATCCTCATCATGCTCCTCACCTTGGCACTCTCAACTCCCCTGATGGAGAAGCCAGGGCCCACCGGAGGAGTCTGGTTGTCTGGTGGGCTCGGCCAAAGCTGCCCTAAAGCAGGCCAGGCTAAGAAAAGTGTGGGAAAGGTTACCGGGACAAATAGGGGTGGCTGGGGACCGAGTATGGACACCCGGCCGCCCCCTGGAGGCTGGGGAGCAAGCGGGGACATCCGGCCACCGGGGGGCTGGGGACTGAGTATGGATACCAGGCCGCCGACGCAGCCATGGCGTGGTGGCCAGATTCCGCCTCCACATGCCTAAAAGGCCCAATTTCAAGTGCAAGCAAGCAAGCAGTATGGTATTTCAGCCTGGGGGTGGGTGTGTGGCAGGCTGCATACTTGCGCTTGCATTGCAAGGAATGGGAGAGGTACAATTGAACACTGCCCTAGGACAAGGACTTGAACGGGGATACTAGCAAGTCTGCAATGACAGGTGTAGGGTGGGAGGCATCTTCGCATGTACCATGAACAGGGGTTTGGCATGCACACACTACAGCGGAATAGGCTCTCCTTCCCACTAAATGCACTGGGGAGGGCACAGGTAATGTTTTGGTATACGCGCTTAATCTTATGTATAAGGCACACCAGGACAAATAGGGGCGGCTGGGGACTGAGTATGAATACCTCGCTGCCGAAGCAGCCATGAGGTAGTGGCCAGCTTCGGCCTCCTCCAAACTAAAAGGCCCCATTTCAAGTGCAAGCTAGCAGTATGGCATTGCAGTCTGGGGGTGGGTGGGTGGCAGGCTGCACACTTACACTTGCATTAAAAGAAAACAATGCAGATGCTAACTTCTGTCATCATCATCATGCTCCTCACCTTGGCACTCTCAACTCCCCTGATGGAGAAGCCAGGGCCCACCGGAGGAGTCTGGTTCTCTGGTGGGCTCGTCCAATGCTGCCCTAAAGTAGGCCGGGCTAAGAAAAGTGTGTGGGGGGATGTTCCAAGGAGAAATAGGAGCGGCTGGGGACCGTTTATGGACACCCGGCTGCCCCCAGGCGGCTGGGGACCGAGCATGGACACCCGGCCGCCGGGCGGCTGGGGACTGAGTATGGATTCCAGGCCGCCAACGCAGCCATGACGTGGTGGCCAGATTCCGCCTCCACATGCCTAAAAGGCCCAATTTCAAGTGCAAGAAAGCAAGCAGTATAGTATTGCAGCCTGGGGGTGGGTGGGTGGCAGGCTGCATACTTGCGCTCGTATTGCAAGGAATGGGGGAGGTACAATTGAACACTGCCCTGGGACTAGAACTTGCACGGGGATAGTTGCAAGCCTGCATCTTCTGCAAGGATCACTTATGATGGGCACACTTTTAGACAGTGACCTGGGTGTCAGAGATGCTTCCAGGGGTCTTCCCCATGCTGTTCCCATGTCTTTTCAGCACTTTATGTATGTGTCACACAGCACATGGCCAGATAAGGTTGTAAAATGTTAAAATGACATTTCCCAGTGAATGCATTTGTCACAGTTGAAAGCAATACAAAAGTGCAAAAACGCCTAAAAAAATGCTACTTGTGAACATAGCCCAAGGTGTGGAGGAGTATTTTTGTTTTTGGTTATTTATTTTGCCTTATACACAAGTCTTTACCCTGGAAAATAAATTCCTTAACATATTTCACAGGAAAAAAGTTTCAGTTTCGTTTTTGAACGTTTTATTGTGAGCCCGTAAAAGTGGCTTAATACCTCTGACCACGTTGTGACCTGGGGGTCAGAAATGCTTCCTGGGGCGATCCCCATGCTGTCCCCATGTCATTTGAGCACTGTCACTATCGTTTTGGGCACTTGTTAGGCTTTTAAAAGACTGCCGGGGGTGCCACCGCAAAAATGCTCGGGTCTCCCATAGACTAACATTGGGCTCGTTGCTCGGGTCGAGCACCCGAGTATCACGGCGAGCTCGGCCCGAGCTTCGAGCACCCGAGCATTTTAGTACTCGATCAACACTAGTAGACAGCCAAATGCCTGCAAATCCCAGCGAATAAAGTAGGCTCTACAACCTATACACCTTCACATTCAATTCAGCCAAGTATTGAGTATGTCCCAAGTTAATAAGTCATCCCCTATTGATAGGACAAAAATCTAGTACTTAGTAAAGCCACTCTGGCTGTTATAATCTGCTGCAGACGTGATGCATAGTTAGACATCAGTTTCTGGCTGCGTTCCTGAGGAAAGGCAGCCCATTTCTCATGTGTGATGGTCTGCAATTCACTAATATTTTTTGGCTTACATGCTGCAACCACCTTCTTCAAGTCTCAAAAAGATTTTCTGTGAAGTTCAAGTAAGGTAACTCTGATGGCCACCCTAGAATTTTCTAGGACTTCTGAAACCAAGCCTTGGTGTGCTGTGAAGTATGTTAGGGATCATGATGCCCAAGCTTCAGCTTCCTCACAGAAGACAATGTTTTCTTCCAGGATTCCCAGATACTTCATTGAATCCATCTTGCCCTCCACATGCTGCAGGTTGCAGGTTCCCAGTGCCAGAGGAAGCAAAGCAGCCCCAGACAATCACTGAACCAATACCAGGTATCACTGTAGGCATCACTAAGCTACCACCATGCTTCACTATAGGCATCACTGAGTCACCGCCATGCTTCACTGTAGGCATCAATGAGCCACCATCATGCTTCACTGCAGGCATCACTGTGCCCTCACCATTCTTAACTGTAGGCTTCACTGAGCCCCCACCATGCTTCACAGCAGGCATTACTGAGCCCCCACCATGCTTCACTGTAGGCATCACTGAGTACCCACCATGCTTAAATGGGTATTCCCACTTCCATAAGGCCCATCACTTAATGATAGGGATTTTCTGTTTTCAGATAACTTCTGTCCCCAAGAGCAGCTTGTTTTAAAAGAACCGACTGTACTCACCCTTACTTGGTCCAGTTGTGAGTCTCCGCCACTGCTCCTGGTGTCCGTTATTGTCTACAGTACTACCGTTGAGAGTGCTGCAGGCAAACAGTGAGTTCAGTAGACATCTCAGAGCCAATGAGCTCGCTGTTTGGCTGAAGTGCTATCAGCAACTCAGTGCTGGACAATGGGAGTGTGCAATAAGTACAGTTAGTTTTTAAAATTTTCAGAAAACCCCTTTAATGATCATTGGAATCAAAGTTCCAATTTTTGAGCCTCCCGACAATAAAGGGGCTGCAGTGCCCCCAGCCATATGCCTGTGCAGGGAGCTGCAGCAGATTCATTAATTTTTAATATTATTATTTATTATTCTAGTGCCATTTATTTCATGGCGCTTTACATGTGAAAGGGATATACATAGCACAAACAAATTTCAATAAATTTTGAACAATACAAGTCGGCGACTGGTACAGGAGCTCCGAGAACCCTGCCAGCGAGGGCTCACAATCTACAGGGGATGGGTGAGGATACAGTAGGTGAGGGTAGAGCTGGTCGTGCAGCGGTATGGTGGAGCGAGGGTTAGGCTTGTCTGAAGAGGTGGGTCTTCAGGTTCCTTTTGAAGGTTTTTCAAGGTAGGCGAGAGTCTGATGTATTGGGGTAGAGAGTTCCAGAGTAGAGGGGTGCACGGGAGAAATCTAGTATACGATTGTGGGAAGAGGACATAAGATAGGAGCAGAGAAGGAGATCTTGTGAGGATCGGAGGTTGCGTGTAGGTAGTATCGGGAGACTAGGTCACAGATATATGGAGGAGACAGGTTGTGGATGACTTTGTATGTCATGGTTAGGGTTTTGAACTGAAGTCTCTGGGCAATGGAGAGCCAGTGAAGGGATTGACAGAGAGGAGAGGCCAGGAAATAGCGGGGGACAGGTGGATTAGTTGGGCCGCAGAGTTTAGGATAGATTGGAGGGGTGCGAGAGAGTTAGACAGGAGGCCACAGAGCAGGAGGTTATGTGGCGCCCGTGAGGGTTCAGTCGCCACAGAAGTACTGCACCTCACCCAGAGGTGTGGTATCTCCTTCTCTCAGGTAAGGAGGGAGTGCTGCCCGGAACCCCAACACCCACATTCAACACTACAGTACTCCAGGCCAGCTGGAAGGGCAACATGCATGTGCGCAGCTGCTGAGCCCTGTCCCTGGCTGGAGTGGGGGGAACCCAGAGGTAGGGGGAACCAGTAGTGGGTGTGGGTGGAGGAAGCAGTTTAGCGGAGCACCATAGAAGGGGGTCTTTAAAGGGAAGCCATCTTAGGGTGGCAGTGCAGTTCAGAAGAACAGTTCAGGAAGTCAGTCTGGGAGCAGAGGCTCTTTAGGAGCTCTGCTCTATAAGTAGGGCCCAGTCCTAGAGGCCCAGGAGGGGAGCAGAGGAGTAGGCTCCGATCTACAGAAGGGATCCTAGGGGGTACGGCGTGTGTAGGACGGCACCCGTACGCCCCCAATCTGTCAGAAGACAGAGGGATCGTAGGCCGCAAGAAGGGGACCGGCCCCTGGACCAGTCATGTAACTTCAAGTCTCGGCTGGAAAAACTGGAGGCTTCTGGCTTCCATAGACCAGTTGCCACAGCCCTATTCTAATCTCTGTGAGGGTCAAGCAGGTCTGGGAACTCCAGCAAGACAGGAGGGACCTCAGAGCACCCGAGCGGGATTGAGAGTGGGGAAGCGCAGGGCAGGAGGGAGAAAGACCCAGCGTGAAGACGGTCTAGCTAGGAACACAAGAAAGTGGGGTTCTGTCAGGTGCTCCTAATCTGCCTGAGGAAGAGCTGAACCCCTGCCTGGCGAACGCACTGCGACGTGGGAGGCTGGCACCCGTGCAGTGCACCAGTGGAACTGCCATAAGAACTGTGAGTAAAAACTCGGATGACTGCACCATACTGCCTCCGTCCATTCTTTCATTTGTGCCGTTTCCTCCCGGCACCACAACGCCCAGCGCACCTTACACGTCCTGGAACTAGCTCTTCCTGTGGAGAGCCACACCATCCCTGCTGTCATAACACCAGCTCCAGAGGACTACTCCGCAGCGGCAGCTCCCTTTAGCCGCATTCCACAGGTGGCGTCAAGAACACTTCCAAAAACTTCACAAATCCCCTATAAATAATAATTCCCCCCCCCCTTTTATTGACCGCCCTGGGTCAAGGACCGGGTCAGCCACCGTGATATTCCCCATACCGGCATCCATAGGCCCAGCTGCCGAGTACCCCACGGCCCTGGGGGTGCGTCAGTTACAGTAGTCGAGGCGAGAGATGATGATGGCGTGCACTAATGTTTTTGCAGATTCGTGATTGAGGAATGTGCGGATTCGGGAGATATTTTTGGATGAAGTTGGCCGGAAGTGGAAAGGGCTTGGATATGTGGTTTGAAGGAGAGATTAGAGTCCAGGGTTACCCCGAGGCAGTGAGCTTGCAGGACTGGGGAGAGTGGGCAGCCACTGACTTTGATGGATAGGTCAGTTGGGGGGTTTGAGTGAGACGATGGAAAGATTATGAATTCAGTTTTATCTGTGTTAAGTTTTAGAAATCTGTCAGAGAACAAGGATGAAATAGCGGAAAGGCATTGTGGGATTCTGGTTAGTAGGGAGGAGATATTGGGTCCAGAGAGGTAGATCTGTGTGTCATCAGCATAGAGGTGATACTGAAAGCCATGGGACTCTATGAGCTGTCCAAGGCCAAAGGTGTAGATGGAGAAGAGCAGGGGTCCTAGACTGAACCTTGGGGGACACCGACAGATAGGGGGCGAGATGAGGAGGCGGTGTGTGAGTGGGAGACACTGAATGACCTGTCTGTTAAATATGAGAAGATTCAAGCTAGGGCCAAGTCTTTGATGCCAAGAGATGAGAGAGTCTGTAGTAAGAGGGAGTG
Organism: Phyllobates terribilis; assembly: GCF_046119375.1. NCBI lineage: Eukaryota > Metazoa > Chordata > Amphibia > Anura > Dendrobatidae > Phyllobates > Phyllobates terribilis. Next base: position 68,744,464 of record NW_027362764.1, read on the forward strand.
GTCCACTGTGTCACAGGCAGATGACAGGTCCAGGAGGAGGAGAACAGAGTAGTGTCGTTTTTGGCAGTTAGTAGGTCGTGGTAACTTTACTCAGGGCAGTTTCAGTGGAGTGGTGCCGTGGGAAGCCAGATTGTAAGCAGTCAAAGAGGGAGCAGGAGGAGAGGTAGGAGGACAGTTCAGAATGGACGTGTTGTTCCAGTAGTTTTGAGGTGTAAGGGAGAAGTGATATGGGGCAATAGCTAGACAGAGAGGATGGGTCAAGGGATGGCTTTTTGAGGCTAGGTGTGATTGAGGCATGTTTGAAGCATGAAAGAAAGACACCAGTTGTTAGTGACAGGTTGAAAAGGTGGGTTAAGGTTAGGATGAAGACTGTTGTGAGGTTAGGGATGAGGTGGGACAGGATTGGGTCAAGTTCGCAGGTGGTGAGGTGTGATTTGGAGAGTTAAGAGGAAAGTTGATCGTCCGTAATGGTGGAGAAGCTGGTTTTGGAGGAAGAGGGTTGAGTAGATATGAGGAGGGGCTGTGGGGACTTTAGGCAAAAGCTTTGTCTGATGGGGTCAATCTTCTACTTGAAGAATGAGGCAAAGTCTTCGGCTGATATGAGAGGAGAGGGAGGGAGTGCTGGGGGATGGAGGAGAGAATTGAAAATGTTGAATAGCTGTTTCGAGTTGTGAGACAGGGAGCATATGAGAGATGAGAAGTAGGTTTGTTTTGCTGCAGTAAGTGTGGACTTGAAAGTAGTGAGGAACTGTTTGAATGCGATGAAATGCTCATTGGAGTGGGACCTTTTCCATTTCCGCTCAGCAACCCTGGAGGCCCTTCACAGTTCTTTAGTCAAGTTGGTGTGCCAGGATTGTCTGTTAAGTGGGCGAGCTGTGGTATGTATGAGGGGGGCAACCGAATTGAGAGCTGCAGCTGTTGTGGTGTTATATAAAGTGGCAGCAGCATCTGCATCATGTAATCAACTTATGCCTGTGAGAGGGAGAAGGGATTCAGAAAGTGAATGTAGGTCAAGTTGTCTGGGATTTCTGCAAGGGTGTGCAAGTTTGTGGAGTGGGGCTTGTGCACCTGGAGAGGAGAGTGAAGAGAATGTGAGTAGGTTGTGGTCAGAAAGAGGGAGAGGTGAGCTAGAGAGGTTAGATAGGGAACAAAGGCAGGAGAAGATGAGGTCCAGTGTGTTGCCATCTTTGTGAGTGGGGTCAGAAGACTATTGAGCAAGGCTGAAGAAGGAAGTGAGGGTTAGAAGCTTGGAGACAGATGAGTGGGAAGTGTCAATGGGGATGCTGAAGTCGCCCATGATGATAGTGGGATGTCAGCGGAAAGGAAATGAAGCAGCCAGGTGGTGAAGTGGTCAAAGAAGGTGGTGGCTGGACCTGGGGGGCGGTAAATGACGGCCGGTTGGAGGGGAAGTAGATGCGCACACAGTGCACCTCAAAAGAGGGGAGAGTAATGGAGGGTGGCAGTGGGATATGGGTGAAGGAGCAGTTATCTGACAGGAGAAAACCTACTCTTCCACCATGTTTGCCATTGGAGCAGGATGTGTGAGAAAGATGGAATCCACCGTACGAAAATGCAGCTGCGGAGACTGTCAGAGGGGGTGAGCCAAGTTTCGTTGATGCTGAGGAAGGACAGTTTGTTAGTAATGAAAAGATCATGGATGTAGGAAAGTTTGTTGCAGACGGAGAGAACCTTCCATAGAGCTCCTGTTAGTGGGACTGGGGAAGCGGGGGCTGGGCGGATGGGTATAAGGTTTGAAAGGTTGGGAGAATTTGTGACAGATCGTGGATAGGAGGCGGAAGTGACTATGGGGATGTGCTGAGGAGGGCCAGGATTTGGCTAGATATCGCCGGCAGTCAGAAGGAGCAGGGAAAGTGTTAGCAGGTGGGAGCAGGAGAGGCCGTGAGGTGGTAGTCTGTTTTTGGAGACACAGGAGTGAATATTGAGGAATAGTTCTGAGGAGGAGGTGAGATGAATGGGGAGGATAGAGGAAGAGATGAACTGTTCCTTATTAGATGTAGGGATTAGGGGGTTAGTAGAAAGTGAAGGACTATAGTGGAGAGAGTGAAAACAAACAGAAACATTGTTTACTTTGCCTGGGTATTCTGTTTCCTTCTGTTCTCTTCAGGTTCAATTCAGAATTAATTCAATGCCACACTTGTATGACTTCACAATATATATGCTAGCAAATGCAATCAGCTGTTAAGCAGAGGGGAGAGGCCTCTGACCCATGTTTATCAGATAAGTACAAATTAGGCCAGATGCAGGATATAAAACACAAGCAAAGTAAAACAGGCTGGTCATAAAGAAAAGAAAAGTGTTGAACAGGGGTCGTGCTGTGGTCAGCTTACAAACATACCAGGTTAGTGCAGACAGGAATGGCCAGATATACACACATATGGAAAGCTGGGTGTCGTACTAGGTTAGTGCACACAGGAATGGCAAGATAGATCACACATATGGAAAGCTGGGTGTTGTACCAGGTTAATGCAGTCAGGAATGGCAAGATAGATCACACATATGGAAAGCTGGGTGTCATACTGGGTTAGTGTAGACAGGAATAGCAAGATAGATCACACATATGGAAAGCTGGGTGTCGTACTGGGTTAGTGTAGACAGGAATGGCAAGATAGATCACACATATGGAAATCTGGGTGTTGAACAAAACTTTGAAAGAATGCAACACTGAAGCAGCATCGGGAAACCCAGGATTGATAAATGATCCAGTGGAACCTTCGGACCCCCCAGAACCCAGAAACTATTGGGTGAAGGCATGTTCTAGTTTTATGTCAACACTTACTGGAGTGGGAATACTCTTTTAAAGGTACTGGTGGTCAACATGTCAGCGTGGTTTCCCCAGGAGATATTCAAGTAGGATGTGATTGATCAGTCCTTGTCACAGCCTCTTTCCAAAAAATAGCTGAAAAATATGAAAATTTATTAAAGGTGATGGTACATTATACAAAGTAAAAAGTAAAAACAATACGGTTACGGTGTCATACGTACAGCTGAAGATCATTCGTCTTCTGCCTCATGCGCTCCTAGAACTATTTGTACCTGACAAAGATCTTGATATATTTAGTGATTCAGACGTGGTTTATGTCTTCAGCAGACTTTTTAATTGTGTGTTCTTGTCAGACTCACATAATTTTTGCTTTCATTTAACTGCAGAATAAAAGATTCTGGAGAAATTTTGCAATAGCTGCAATAGGATTAATCCTTACCGTCAGACAAATGTTGAAGGGGTTTTGTAGTTGTTATTTGCAGACAATGTACATCAACATAGTATTATAAGCTGTTGGGGGTCTTCAAGATGAATTTTTAGGGACTTGGGCTGTGCAGAATTTGTGTCTATTGCACCAGAGCTGCCTACATTGTTATGTGAGTCTATGAATAGCTTGTAAGAGAGTTGAAAATGGGTCAACCACCCTCCTACAAATGTTACAGACTGTTGCTGCTTCAGGTTTTTGCCACCTAATGTGAAGGCAGCATAATTTAGAGGCAGAGAACCTGATTCCAGTGACTTGTTAATTATTGTGCTGCTTGCTGTAGTTTTGATAAAATCACAGTTTTATTAGCAGGAGATTTTTACTACTGGACTAGTAAACCTGTTACCTTGTAACATAGCTCCCAACCATCCTGGATCCAGCAGGACAGTTCTGATTTGGGGGAGCTGTCACACTGTCCCGGGACGTCAGAGCTACATCCTGACTTTGACTCACTCTCTGTCTGTCTGTGGTGTGTAGTCTCCTGTCGTGCAGTCTCTGCTCAGTGGTTCCTCCTCCCCGCCTGTCGTTGAACTGCTTTGGTGCATTATTTTATATGGCTTCTATGGCGAACCTGAAAAAATGCAGTTGCATTTTTAAGTGTACAATCAAAGCTATCTGTACTATAAAAAACACATTAAAACAACTCTGCATCAAATATGCACCAAAAATGCATCAAATAAGGGCAAAAACACATAAAAGAATTCAGCAACCAGAAAAGATTGGTATTGCATAGTTTGGTGCAGACACCTGCAGGAAAAAATGCAACATACAACATTTACACTATGTATGATTATGGCCTTACAGACATGTTTAACATAATGTAACTTCCTCATAAAGACCTCATATATTGAAAGTTATGTCAAATAAAAAAGTTATGGCTGCTGTGAATGAATGATCAAAAAATAAATCCATAGATTCCAACCATACCGGAGACAACAGGACAGTCCTGGATGTTGGCCTACACCACTATTGACAAGAAGGGTGACTGTGAGAAGGAGCTGTGACTATCACTGTAGATCGATATTGAGCTGAGTTGTGAAAGAAACAAGGATTGTGTCTGATAGAAGGAAGTGCTGCTGAGGTGTTTGCCAGCAGACGCTCTGAAATACGATCAAAGTATCTCCAGTGTTAGCTTGTTGCTGTATGCTAATCATCTACCTGTGTTCAAGCTCGTTACCTCTTAAAGAGTCTCATCAAGCTAGTTACCTCCTAATGAGTAAAATAGTAAAATTAACTTGCACCATTGCTGGTGTATGTCTTTTCCAACAAGGGCCAGGTTACTAAACTATTTTAAGTAGCATATCACCCATGTACATCTCTTATAGAGAGGCCATACAAAGATAGGAGTACAAAGCTCATCTAGAGATGCAAAGAACTGCATAAATAGTAATGCTGCAATAGTGGTAGACCTGGTATGATTAAAATGGCTAGAACCAAGTGGCATAGTATGGATCTCCCACTGTAGTGCAGATATAAAATCACCATTCAGTGACTAAACATTAACTGTGCTAGCAAAATAAAACTAATAAAAATAAAGCTAACATAATAATCCAAAGGTTAAATTATACCACAATCTGATACTGGAATTACAGAGCCATAATGCCCAAATATTACTACGGTACTTGAAGGACATTTTCTTGGGAAGACAGTTTTCAGGTAGGACCAAAAGAGCCCAGAGCACAGTGGATAGAAGAATTCTTCTGCTTGTAATAGGTAAAGTTGTAGCAAATTTGGTAGCAGTATTGATGGCGGAGATAAAGCCAAGCACTCCTGGGCCACACACTTGTCTAAAAATGCCAAGGAACTGGTTGCAGAACTCCAAAAATACATTCAGACCATGTTGATTCCTAGCATATAGTAAGTCTAACAAGCATAAAACACAGACCCACAAATCTGCTACTTCTATTAGCATAGCTACAGAGTTAAAGTATTGTGGACACTTTCCAAATATTACTTTCCAACATGTTCATAATATGATTATGAAGAATTTACTAATATTCAAAGGTACCTGATCTTTAGCTATCAACCAGGTCTAGTGTTTAGTGCTCCACTTCAGGTCGTCTACTTTACGTGGGAAAGTAAACTGCGATGTGTGTGATGGAGGCTGACTGACTGCAAATTTCATGTGCTAAGCTCATCCCTTTCTTAGTCATAGACTAGCCAATTCCCTTTTTCTTTTATAACCAATGCATAAACAGAAACGGTGTTGGCTTAGTTATTAAAGGGGTTGTCCACTACTTGTACAACCTTTTCTAAATCATTATGTTTCCCCCTAGAAAAAGTGTAACACCTATACTCAACTTTGGAGCCGTTCCAGCAGTTTCATCACTGGTTCTCCCTAGGATTGCGTGACATTGTTATGCCCTGCAACTAATCAGCGCTGGCTTCATTCTTCTTTCCAACTAAGGACTTAATTGAGATCATCAGCAGCAATTCTCATGCCCTCCTGATGTCTTGATTTGTCCAAAGGAGGGGAGCGTGAAACCAACACTGATTGGCCTCAGGGATCGCATGACATAACAATGTGATGCGAGCCCCGGGAGAACCAGTGCCAACACCTGATGTGAGAATGAGTGTTACTATTTTACTGGGGGGAAACAAATGGATTAAGAAGGGGTTGCCCGAGTAGTGGACAACCCCTTTAAAATTAGCCAGTCAACCAGACCCCTTCTGTCAAACCTAGGGCTGGAATGTGAGCTACCGAACCAGGGACTGAAGCTGATCTATCTATAAAAAACAAAGTTTGACGGTAAGTACTAAACACATCTATGTCTTTTTTTTAAGTGGGATAAAACTCCATATGTAAGGAGCCACCATTAGGGGTAGCTAATTGCATTTCAAATACTGGCAGTATTATATGTCTAACCTACATGTAGACTTTCCTTAGGGAAATCAGTTCAGTGCATGGTCCCCTCTTACCACAGACCCAATAGCAGTCGACAGGTCTGCCATATACACTGCTCAAAAAAATAAAGGGAACACTCAAATAACACATCCTAGATCTGAATGAATGAAATATTCTCATTGAATACTTTGTTCTGTACAAAGTTGAATGTGCTGACAACAAAATCACACAAAAATCATCAATGGAAATCAAATTTATTAACCAATGGAGGCCTGGATTTGGAGTCACCCCCAAAATTAAAGTGGAAAAACACACTACAGGCTGATCCAACTTTGATGTAATGTCCTTAAAACAAGTCAAAATGAGGCTCAGTATTGTGTGTGGCCTCCACGTGCCTGTATGACCTCCCTACAATGCCTGGGCATGCTCCTGATGAGGTTGTGGATGGTCTCCTGTGGGATCTCCTCCCAGACCTGGACTAAAGCATCCGCCAACTCCTGGACAGTCTGTGGCGCAACGTGACGTTGGTGGATGGAGCGAGACATGATGTCCCAGATGTGCTCAATCGGATTCAGGTCTGGGGAACGGGCGGGCCAGTCCATAGCTTCAATGCCTTCATCTTGCAGGAACTGCTGACACACTCCAGCCACATGAGGTCTGACATTGTCCTGCATTAGGAGGAACCCAGGGCCAACCACACCAGCATATGGTCTCACAAGGGGTCTGAGGATCTCTTCTCGGTACCTAATGGCAGTCAGGCTACCTCTGGCAAGCACATGGAGGGCTGTGCGGACCTCCAAAGAAATGCCACCCCACACCATTACTGACCCACTGCCAAACCGGTCATGCTGAAGGATGTTGCAGGCAGCAGATCGCTCTTCACGGCGTCTCCAAACTCTATCACGTCTGTCACATGTGCTCAGTGTGAACCTGCTTTCATCTGTAAAGAGCGCAGGGTACCAGTGGCGACTTTGCCTATCCAGGTGTTCTGTGGCAAATGCCAAGTGTCCTGCACGGTGTTGGGCTGTGAGCACAACCCCCATCTTTGGACGTCGGACCCTCATACCACCCTTATGGAGTCGGTTTCTAACCGTTTGTACAGACACATGCACATTTGAGGCCTGATGGAGGTCATTTTGCAGGGCTCTGGCAGTGCTCCTCATGTTCCTCCTTGCACAAAGGAGGTAACAGTGCTGCTGCTGAGTTGTTGCCCTCCTATGGCTCCCTCCACATCTCCTGGTATCTGCTCCATGCTCTGGACACTGTGCTGACAGACACAGCTACTCTTCTTGCCACAGCTCGCACTGATGTGCCATCCTGGATGAACTGCACTACTTGAGCAACTTCTGTGGGTTGTACTGTAGACACTGCCTCATGCTACTGTACCTCTAGGGGTGAGAGCAATGGCAAAATGAAAAAGTGACCAAAACAACAGCCAAAAAGCATGAGAACAGAGAAATGGTCTGTGGTCACCACCTGCAGAACCACTCCTTTATAGGGGGTATCTTGCTGATTGCTGATCATTTCCACCAGTTGTCTGTTCCATTTGCACAACAGCAGGAGAAACTGATTCACAATCAGAGCTGCTTCATAACTGGACAGGTAGATTTCACAGAAGTGTCATTGACTTGGAGTTACATTGTGTTGTTTACGTGTTCCCTTTATTTTTTTGAGCAGTGCACCTGTATAAGAATACTAATGAAGGAGTCAAAACTGTATAATGTTATGTCTCAGCAAGTCCAAGACTCTGCATAAAGATCTTAATCAATGTGACGCGCCCCTGGGCCTGTGTCGCGCTGCGTTGCGCACGCGGGAGCTTACCCGGAGCCGGATCTCTTGAGGGTTGTAGTCTCGTGGCGGCGACCCGGTCCGCGCCCAGGGAGTCAAACTGAGCGGCGATGTACTAGCAGTAGATGGTTGGTGACTACGCCACCCGTTGAATGCAGCTATGGAGCTGCCGCTGCAGGGCAGACCGCTGAGGCCGGTGGAAGGATGGTGCAGCGTGGATGGTATAACCCCCAACGGGAGGGGTATGGCCTCAGGGCAGCCGACGTGGATGATGGGGGTAGCAGGAACCACTCAGAGACGGTGCGGTGTAGTTCAGGGTCTTTACTGGTGACAAAGATAGACCCTCCCGGAGTACTTGCTAGTGATAGGGGCCTGGTCAGTCCTTGAGCAGATGGGATCTCCCCTGGCCAGGCGGAGTTGTAGGCCTTCCCAACTAACTGTACTCTTCTGGCTACCTTGCTAGAGGCGGGAATAAGTAGCCCACGTCCCTGAGTGTACCGTGTGGTGCTCACCCGTATGGCCGGTGACTCGGGGCCTTCTAATGGCTTCCGCTCCACGATGGCGGTGCTGGTCCCACGCGTGTGACCGTGCCTTCGGGCTTCTGGGCCAGAGGACCTGAAATCCTCTGCCGGACGGTTTCTGCTGCTGGGTAGGAGTTAGTCCCCACAGCCTCGGACTCCGGGTCCGGTAAGAAATCTTCTCAGTCAGGGCGAGCTCTGTAGCTGCCAGCCCCTGACTCGTTGTAACACTGCTCCCCACAGAGCTCCTGATGTTTCTTGCTATGCTGCTTCTCTTCTCTACTCTTGTTCTGTCTTCTTTCTCACTTACTCTGCCTCAGCCCCGGGTTTATATAGGAGAAGTCCTTCCCCTCCCAAGACTGGGCAGGAGGTGTGGCATGCACAGGATCCCTGACCAAAGGACCTCCCACCTGCTCTCAGACGTAATATCTCTATCACTGTGGCAACCAGACCCCTGGGGTGTCACATTCCCCCCTAGTGAAATTTAGTACTCCGGGACTAAACATATTTTTTTTAGAAAAACATAACAAGGTATAACAATAACAATACAATAAGAAAAACACATAAGATGGTTACGGCGTGTCCGCAACCGGGTGCAGTTTTGAAAAGCAAGGTGTCCATTTCACCAAAACAGGGAGACGTAACCAGGTAGGGGCCTGTCCTGCCCCAAGTCCTTAACAGTCTTTAGTCCATCCTGGGTTACGCTCCAACTATGTACAAGGATTCCCGGTAAATCCACCAAGGACTCCTAAAAAGAACTAGAAACACAAAATTATACACAAGCAACTATAAACAAGTAAACATTAAAAGATAGCTTAAACATTTAGATCCTCCAACGTGCGGGTAGCTGGCCTCTAGTGGCCCTAGTGGACCTACGGAGCTGACTGTCTGGCCCTGAACTACAGGGTGTAGGAGCTGCCAAGGGTAAACTGGGCAGCTGTCCATGGGCCCTCTGGCTCACTAGGGGTATGGCATGCTCACTATAAGCAGAGGGTTGATTTTCCGGGTCTGCTTGTGTAGAGTCTTCTGCCTCCTGGACCGGCTGTTCTTCCAGCTCTACCGGTTGCTCCGTAGGTTCTTGGGATGATGGTTGGAGGAAGGTGAGGACGGGTACCACAACTGCACCATTGACTTGAGTCCAAGACCGAGGGAAGTCCCCGAGCACGGTACTAACCATATCTTCCCTTTCCTCTACGGGTCGATGGTCTTCTTGTTCCTCTTCAGGGTTCCTCAGTTGTTCGGGACACTTCTTCAGGTGGTCCCGGGATACAATGGCTGTGGTTTCCCCTCCATCTTTACTGATGGTACAGACCTTCGGGTTTTCATGGCTTGAGGGCAGTACGGTGTACGGGTCCTTCTCCCACTGGTCGTCCAACTTGTGGAGCCGTCTCTTCCTCTTCAAGACCTGCTCTCCGGGTACCAGGGGAACAGCGGGAGCATACTGGTTGTAAGTTTTCTCTTGTCTTTCCCTAGCCTGACAGAGACTTCGCTCCACGCTCTCCTGTACTCTCCGGTACTGCTGCTGCCTCTCTGTGTCCCAGTCTGTTTCTGGTGAAGTGTCCTCGGGTGTCAGGACTCCCATTTCCAGGTCAACAGGTAACTTACCAGGTCTTGCCCTCATTAGGTAAGCCGGGGTACAGTTGGTGGAACCTACCGGGATGTGGTTGTATAGGTCCACCAGATCGGGCAACTTTTCAGGCCACAGACTGCGTTCTTCCAGGGGCAATGTTTTTAGAAGATCCATTACCACCTGGTTCATTTTTTCACAAAGTCCATTAGTCTGCGGATGGTAGGGTGTCGTCCTTATCTTCCGGCAGCCATACAGATTGCAGAATTCCTGGAAGACCTCCGCTTCAAAGGCAGGTCCCTGGTCCGTCAGCACTTGGTCCGGGTACCCGTGTGGACGGCAAAAGTGCTGCTGGAAGGCTCTAGCTGCTGTTTGAGCCGTTAAGTCCTTGACGGGGACGACAACCAGAAACCGGGAGTAATGATCCACGATGGTTAACGCGTAGACTTAGCCACTTCTGCTTGGGGTCAGTTTTACATGATCCAAGGCTACCAGTTCCAACGGTTGCCGGGTGACGATGGACTGCAGGGGAGTCTTCTGGCTGGCGCGGTCCTTCCTTCTCAGGTTGCACGGGCCACAGTCTCTGCACCACTTCTCAATGGTTCCCCTCATGCCTACCCAGTGGAATCGCTCGCGCAGCAGGAACTCCAGCTTCTTCCACCCGAAGTGTCCAGCTCCGTCGTGGTATGCCTCCATCACCATGGCTGCGTCTCTTCGTGGCACCACTACTTGCCAGAGTAATTCATGCGTCCGGGAGTTAACCATTCTGCGGCACAACTTCCCTTTGTAAAGGAACAGTCGACTCTTCTCTGCCCATAGTTGTTTGGCTTCCTCCGGAGCGTCTGGTTCAAGGCGAGCCTCCGGCCGAGTCAGCATCTCCTTCACCAGTCGGACGGCAGGGTCGCTGTCTTGCGTTTCCGCCCAGTTGTAGTGAGGTAAGGGGTTCAATGTAGCAGCCTGCTTACTCCTTACCCGGTGGGAATACTGGATAGTCCCATGACGGTGGAACGCAGGGAGTTCAATTTCTTCCAGTCCCTCCGGATCTTCTCCTTCGTCCGGCAGGTTGGGCATCCTGGACAGGGCGTCCGCGTTAGTATTGGAGCGCCCTGCCCGGTATTTGATTATGAACTCGTAGTTGGACAGACGGGCCATCCACCTCTGCTCCAGGGCACCGAGTCTTGCCGTGTCCAGGTGTGTCAACGGGTTGTTATCCGTGTACACGGTGAACCGGGAAGAAGCAAGGTAATGCTTAAAGCGCTCAGTGACTGCCCATACCACGGCCAGGAACTCTAGCTTAAATGAGCTATAATTCTCGGGGTTCCTTTCGGTGGGTCGCAGTTTTCGGCTGGCGTAGGCGATTACTCGTTCTTTCCCCTGCTGGATCTGGGACAGTACGGCTCCTAGCCCGATGTTACTGGCGTCGGTGTAGAGGATGAAGGGCTGGCTATAATCCGGGTACGCCAAGATTTCATCCCCCGTGAGGGCCATCTTCAGCTGGCGGAAGGACTCTTCTTCTAGCTCTTCCCATTTGAAGGGCGGCTTCTGGTTCTTGGCCTTCCGGGACTGGCCTATCAGGAGGTCCTGCATAGGCGCTGCCTTTTTGGTGAAACCGGGAATAAACCTTCGGTAGTAGCCTACCAACCCGAGGAACTGCCGCACTTCTTTTACGCTGGAGGGGCTTGGCCATCCCTTAATTGCGGTGATCTTATCGGGGTCGGGAGCCACTCCGTCAGCGCTCACCACGTGTCCCAGGTACTGCACCTTTGGTTTCAGGAGGTGACACTTGGAGGGTTTCACCTTTAGGCCGTAACTCGCCAGAGCTTCGAACACCTCCGCCAGGTGTTTCAGGTGGTCCTCATAAGTTTTGGAGTATACGATGACATCGTCCAGGTACAACAGGACCGTCTCGAAGTTTCTGTGGCCCAGACAGCACTCCATTAATCGTTAGAAGGTTCCTGGGGCGTTGCAGAGTCCGAACGGCATGCAGGTGAACTCACTAAGTCCCATCGGGGTGGTGAATGCGGTCTTCTCCCGGTCCGCCTCTGCTACAGGAACCTGCCAGTACCCGCTAGTGAGATCCAAGGTAGAGAAGAAGTTAGCAGATCTTAAAGCAGCCAATGACTCCTCTATCCTTGGTAAGGGGTACGCATCCTTGTGTGTGATACGGTTGATTTTCCGGTAATCTACACACATCCTCATGGTGTTGTCTTTCTTTTTGACTAAAACTAGCGGGGCTGCCCAGGGGCTACAGCTATCCCGGATTACCCCAGCCTCCTTCATGTCTCTAAGCATCCCCTTGGCGTGTTGGTAATGTGCAGGGGGTACGGGTCGATACCTCTCTTTTATGGGAGGATGATCTCCCGTGGGGATGCGGTGTTCTACCCCCTTGACTCGCCCGAAGTCTAACGGGTGTTTACTAAACACTCTCTCATACTCTTGAACCACCCGGTAGACTCCCTGTTTCTGGTGGGAGGGAGTGGAGTCAGTTCCCAAGTGTAGTTGCTGACACCAATCCTCCATTACTTTCTTAGAGCCGTTACCTTCCTCCGGGTGAGATGGAGGCAAGGGTTCCACAGACTGTATAGAGTTTTGGTTGATGGTATATAATTTTGCTAGCGTGGCATACAGGGGCAGGTACACTTCCCTCTCCCCGATATTGATTATGCGAACGGGCACCCTCCCATGGCGTACATTGACCACCCCCCGTGCTGTCAAAATGGTGGGCCTACTGTCTGAGTAAACTGGTTCTACCATTGCCTGGTAATCTCTACCTCTCAGACCAATAGCTGCCCGGCACCAAATCATCATTTCGCTTTTTGGGGGCATGGCAATAGGGAAAGGGTCACACATTCTTACGCTACCAATCTCACCGCCGGAGAGTTCCACCTGTTGCCGTCGCATCAGTGCCCGGATCTCTTTCTGGAGCACTCGCTGCTCGCCGGAGCTGGCGTTCTTGGCAACCTGCTGTAGAAGGAAAATCACCTCTGCAAGACAATTCTCAATTACATTAGTTCCTAGAGTTATTTTTGGGTGGCTCTCATGTTTGTCAATGTCTACAATGATCAGTCCCTGTGCTGCCAGTTCGACTCTACCGATTTTGATGGTCACCTCTTTAAATCCGATCTGTGGCACGGGCTGGCCATTGCTGGCGATGATACTCAAGTCGTCGTCAGGGTAGCGGGTAATATCCGAGTCATTCCAGTACTGCTTAAAGAGCACGTACGGGATAGTGGTGACCTGTGACCCGGTGTCCAGTAGGGCACTCATGGGAATGCCATCCAGTACCACAGGCAAGACTGGACGTCCTCCCACATATCTGTCGCGCCAGTTCGATGGGCCTGGTGATCTTTTTCCTGGGGGTTGGCCCTCTACCCCAGGTTGTGCCCGTTTAAAGAACAGTACCTTTCCATATGTCCGGGTTGATTGCAGCGGCGGCAGATGGGTCGTCCGTCCTCGCTGTATCGGTCACTGGGTCTTCCTCTGGCCGGTGGGGTCCTCCTTGGTCGACGCCACGGGATGTCCTCCGGTCCGGATGCCAGCTGGATCTTCCCTGGGGTGGAAACCTGTAAAGACTGCACAGTTCGGGTTAGCGCAGCAACGCTCTTAGCTAGCTCTTGGACCTGATGGCGTAGGTCTGGAGCCGGGTCATTGTCCAAAGCCTGCGCATCAGCTCCCACAGGCCCTGCCGACAAGGGCGCCGCCTCCTGGTGGTAAGTGATAGCTGGGCGCCTGTGGGTCACAACGCCACCCGGTGCCGGTTCTCGGAGCACCCGGATGGCTCTGTCCTTGAACTGTGCAAAGTCCAGATGGGGATCCTGTAAGGCCATTGCCCGCAACTGGGTTCGGTGGGCATTGCAATATAAACCCTCTATAAATTGTTCAGTCAACAGCCTGTCCTCGTTTCCCACCCCATCAGGGTCGGTCTGCTTTATGGCCCTCAGGGCCTCTTGTAGGTTTAGTGCATAGTCCCTTATACTCTCATGCGCTCGCTGCTTGCACCCGTAGAATCTAAGCTTAATCTCGGCTGAGGTGCGGGTATCAAAGGTGTCCTTCAGCCGGGTTAGTATCCCTGCGACAGTCTTCCTCCCAGGTGGCCAGGATTTTACTTCCCTTTTGGCTGCCCCGGTTAGTTGGGCCACCAGGATGCTCACTTTTTGCTCTTCTGTGAGGGGGTACACCTGGAAGAGGCTATCCAGCTTTTCTCTAAAGTCATGCAGGGTATGTGACTCCCCTGAGTACTGGGGTAGCCAAGCTGCTCCCGGGATATAGGGCATGGTGAAGGGCATAACTGCAGCAGCGGTGGCGCTGGCGGGGGTTGAGGCAGTGAAGCTCTCCTCCGTATCCGACATCTTCCTCCCCCCTAGTGGACCGTGGCCTACCTTGCGATGATCCTGTTCCGTAGGCCGCGGCTCCGCAGTGGATCGTCAGGGTTGAGGACCTTCCGTCGCGCTCCGGTGACGTCGGCGTCTGCTGGGCTCCTTCCAGGACCTTACGCAACGTCCGGACGTGAGGCGGGGCTTCAGTTCTCGCGCGCTTTCGGAGTCCACGCCCCTCTTCTTCCCGCGCGGCGTCCTCAAGATGGCGTCCAATGGCGGGAAAACTCCACGGATGGCGGGAAGAAGGTCGAAGATGGCGCCGGATGGCGGGAAAACTTCGCGGATGGCGGGAAGAAGGTAGAAGATGGCGCCGGATGGCGGGAAACCTCCACGGATAGCGGGAATCTTCACCACTGGTAAGTTTGAACAGTCTTTGCTTTTCAGGCACGCAGTACCCGGTGGTTGCGGGCACGAAATCCTGCCGACTACGCCAAAGTTGACGCGCCCCTGGGCCTGTGTCGCGCTGCGTTGCGCACGCGGGAGCTTACCCGGAGCCGGATCTCTTGAGGGTTGTAGTCTCGTGGCGGCGACCCGGTCCGCGCCCAGGGAGTCAAACTGAGCGGCGATGTACTAGCAGTAGATGGTTGGTGACTACGCCACCCGTTGAATGCAGCTATGGAGCTGCCGCTGCAGGGCAGACCGCTGAGGCCGGTGGAAGGATGGTGCAGCGTGGATGGTATAACCCCCAACGGGAGGGGTATGGCCTCAGGGCAGCCGACGTGGATGATGGGGGTAGCAGGAACCACTCAGAGACGGTGCGGTGTAGTTCAGGGTCTTTACTGGTGACAAAGATAGACCCTCCCGGAGTACTTGCTAGTGATAGGGGCCTGGTCAGTCCTTGAGCAGATGGGATCTCCCCTGGCCAGGCGGAGTTGTAGGCCTTCCCAACTAACTGTACTCTTCTGGCTACCTTGCTAGAGGCGGGAATAAGTAGCCCACGTCCCTGAGTGTACCGTGTGGTGCTCACCCGTATGGCCGGTGACTCGGGGCCTTCTAATGGCTTCCGCTCCACGATGGCGGTGCTGGTCCCACGCGTGTGACCGTGCCTTCGGGCTTCTGGGCCAGAGGACCTGAAATCCTCTGCCGGACGGTTTCTGCTGCTGGGTAGGAGTTAGTCCCCACAGCCTCGGACTCCGGGTCCGGTAAGAAATCTTCTCAGTCAGGGCGAGCTCTGTAGCTGCCAGCCCCTGACTCGTTGTAACACTGCTCCCCACAGAGCTCCTGATGTTTCTTGCTATGCTGCTTCTCTTCTCTACTCTTGTTCTGTCTTCTTTCTCACTTACTCTGCCTCAGCCCCGGGTTTATATAGGAGAAGTCCTTCCCCTCCCAAGACTGGGCAGGAGGTGTGGCATGCACAGGATCCCTGACCAAAGGACCTCCCACCTGCTCTCAGACGTAATATCTCTATCACTGTGGCAACCAGACCCCTGGGGTGTCACAAATGCACCGCTTGGAAGGTGTTCAAATATGTGTGCCTGCATGCGGACTAAATTGCAGAAAGATAGACTGCCTTCTAGTATATTGGTCGACTGTTCCAGATAGTGCACAAGATATCACAGGAGGTAGCAGGTTGTGAATTTACAGCATTCCCTAAAATCTCCTCCATTACCTTATATGACTTCCTATGCCGTAGATTTAATGCACAGTTATAAATGGATTGTATTTATATTCAGAACATAAATTCTGCTTTATTTCTTTTTTAGACTTTATTTTAGAAGCGCATCGTTTATTTTTAATACATAACACAGAGCCAGATAAATATTTGCTGGAGAAGACTTCAGGCAAACCAGAAAACCCAAGATCAAAGAACAGCCGTGTGTCTGTGCCAAGAAGACTACAGTTTCCTAGATACAAGCAAAGATATTAAATTTGGTTGTATTTTACGTCTCTTATGTATTGGGCGATAAGTTTGACTATGACGCACATACTCTTAATTTATGTGGTCTCACAGTTGCAATAAAAACTATACAACCCTATTGCAAATTTGGTTTATTAGCAAAATTTACAAACATTCTACTGTTTGCAATAAACCAATGAAAAAAATAATATAAATAGTTCAACACAACTAATATAATAAGTGGTTTCCCAGTACTTAGCAGAGCCCCTCTGGCTGTTGTAACCTGCTCGAAACATGATTGCATAGCCAGACACCTGCTACCGCCAGTGTTCCTGGGGTTTCATAGCCCATTCCTCATGGGCAATGGCTTCCAGTTCATTAATGTGTTGGGTTGTCAAGAGAGTGGCCCAAAATTATGAGATCATTGCCTTGCAGGAAATGATAACTAGGGGTGCAAGGTGAATGATCCTCACCCATCTGATGTGTATGATCAATGGAATTGATAGGTTATTAATATCAAAATAGTAGACTACCCCTTAAATGTTGCTGAATCGAATCGAGCGAAGGTGAAGCACCAAAATTGGCGCATCTCACGTGATGCTCCATTTTTCGGGCGATTGCGGGCTTGTACATTTAGGCTGGAAAGGGCCCAATAACTATGGACATTTCCAGCCTGATAATATCAGCTCTCAGCTGTCTGCTTTACCTTGGCTGGTTACCAAAAATGACCCCAATTAATTTTCTTCAATTATTTATTAGATTAATACATGTACAGTAAACTACACACGTAAGGCACTATCTATCTACCATCTATCTATCTATCTATCTATCTATCTATCTATCTATTGACTCGCCCAGGGGGATATGGGGGACCCGGGCCTTTACCTTCTTGGGATATCACGGCGGTCGGCTCCCAGGCCCGTACCCTGGGGTCACTCTTAAAAGGGGGGTTGTTGCTTGGGGAGATGAATAACAGTTTTATCTCGTGACGCCACCTGTGGTTCCTGGTAATGGGTACCAGCGCTGCTGCAGACCTCCGGGGGTGATGGGATGGCAGCTGAGATGTTTCTGCTCCCCACAGGTGGAGAGGTCCCCCGGGGCAGGGTTGATGGAAGGGATCCAGGTGAGAGGTGGCCCGGTCGGGTCAGGGGGAATGACGGACACACACACAGGGGATTCGTTTCAGTACCTTTACTGGTGTAAACGGCAGGTATGGTCCAGGGTACTTAGTAGGAAGGGTGCACTTCTGGACTCTCCCCAGTGAGCGGGTAGTAGGCCTCCTGATCCGTTTCTTCCTCTCTGTCTCTGAAGCTCCTGACCAGCCCTGAACTAGGCCTAGCTTCTGTACTGTTTCACTCTCTCACCTGTCTGCTTGGTAGTAGAACTTTTCTCTGGCTACCACTATCCCTGGACGCTCGGCCCTTCGTGGTTCCAAGTTCTGTAAATGATGGTAGCTTCAAGTTGACCAGGGGTCTGGAATCCTCCTGGTATGCCGGTTGTCCCTACTGGGTGTAGAGGACCCTGTAGGCGCGGACCCGGTGTCCGGCTTGTTTTCTGGGGTGAACTTCAGATGCTCCTCTGCCCCCTTAACTCCTCTCTCCTCTCCTTGCCTCCAGCCACACTCTGGGCCCTCAGCTCAGCAGCAGATGTGCTGCTCCTTCACTGATCTAAAGTGTCAGCACACTCTGCCTGCCTAACTCCACCCTCCAGTATATATATCCCTAACAGGGCTCCCTCTGGTGGTATGAGGTGGAAGGGTGGAGGTGTCTGTTATGTAATGAGGGCCTCTTGTGGAGAAGTCCGTCCATGAACCCTTTTGGGTCCTGTGGTACCTGTAATAGCAGGGTGCCACATTCCCCCCTAGTACAACTCAGTACTCCTGGACTGAAGTATTTTTTTTTGTAACAAGTAACAACAATAATTACAATTATAATAACAATAACACATAGAAGATTTTCAAACAGCTTTTCAAAGTTACAGTGAGTCCCATAACCAGGTGTCCATCTCACTGGTGAAGGTGCAATATGAGCAGCATGAGGGACCTGTCCGAAAACCCTCAACGTAGGCCCTGGGCGTGGCTGCAAGGCATAAGTGATCCAGGTGTTGGACCACGTCTTCGGCCACGCCAAACGGGTTTTTGTTCAGTGGTCTTTTAATATAAAACCAATAGGGGGCACTTTAATAAGTGCAAGTATTTACAATGGACAGTTTTTGGCTGCTCACAGTCCTCAGCCTGCAAGTCTTTATGCCCTTTACGGGTAACTAAATGCACACATATAACTTTTTCAGTTCACACAAACAATGCTATACCCTTCCGGGTAGCTATTTTGTACCTTATTCCCTATACCTGGTAGGGATTTGGCCTTGTGTGCTGAGTGTGGATCTACGTAGCACTGGGGAGATGCTGGTGTCTGTGCATGCACTATCCGCTAACCTATCAGGTCTACGTGCGGGTAAGTTATAGAACTGCCTCAACATCTCTATAGGACTGGCAAGTGCACTGTTTACTGGACCCTCAGGTTCTGCTTCAACTGGTGATCCTTCTCTTACTGGGGACTCTTCCTGTTCCTGAGCAGGTTCTTCCAGGGCGCTCACAGGTTCTTCTTGTGGTGGATGTTCTTCTGGTGGCTGACAGAAGTGTATCACTGGTATACATAGGCGGATTATAATGAGGACGATCTGGGCTACCGCCCGGGGCCCCGAACCTCCAGGGAGCCCGGGGCTCTGGGGTGTCTATGGCCAGATTGTCCTCATTATATGTGCGGCGCCGCGGCACATACCGGCAGACAGTGGCAGGGGGGGCCCCCGGACCGCTTCCCCATCGCTTCTTCTTCGGCCGGGCCAGCACTGCAGCAGTTAACTTCCCTGTGCTGGCCCGGCCGCGTCACTGCTAGGAGACACGGCCCTGTGCGCGGCCGTGTCTCCTAGCTGTGATGTCACGCAGTTTGCACCTGGCCTGCAGTGCTGCACAAGAAAGGAGCAGGACCACTGGAGCCGGGAGCAGGACCACTGGAGCCGAGCCGGGGGATGGTGAGTGTGTGTGTGTGTGTGTGTGCAGGCAAATATCATTGTGTGATGTCTGTTTATATGTATTTTTGTGTTTCAAATGTGTTTATGCGTGTATGTATATGTCTGTATATGTTTGTGTGCGTGCGTGACTGCGTGCGGCCTCCTGCTGAGTATAGATGGCGCCGTGCGGCCTCCTGCTGTCTAAGGGGGGGGCGCCGTGCGGCCTCCCGCTGTGTATAGATGGCGCCGTGCAGCCTCCCGCTGTGTATATATGGCGCCGTGCGGCCTCCTACTGTGTATAGATGGCGCCGTGCGGCCTCCCGCTGTGTATAGATGACATCGTGCGGCCCCCTGCTGTGTATACACTGTGTTCCAAATTATTATGCAAATAATATTTTCTCAGATTTTCCCAAATTACCTATATGAATTGCAGTCATTGTAATTTTCCAGTCAAATAACTATTAGAGTACAATTGAAAGGTCTTTGTACAAACTGCCTATGATAACAGTATATTTTTTAAAAAATAAAAAACTCAAACTGCACTCAAAATGCATGTTCCAAATTATTATGCACAGCAGAGTTTTCAACCTTTTCATTTTAATAAAGAACAAAAAAATTGTCATTTTTGAAATTATAAGCATTAGCAGGTTATTACAAACTGAAATCAAACAGTTTTCAACTCAAAACTTTATTCTAGGTGATGTTACATTTGCACATAGGACCCCTTGTTCGAAAGGAGCTTCTGAACTCTCTCGTCCATTGAATTTGTCAGGTTTTGGATTGTTTCTGCTTCAATTGTTTTGCATGAGGACAGAATACCCTCCCAGAGCTGTTGCTTAGATGTGAACTGCCTCCCGTCATCATAGACACTCCTTTTGATGATGCTCCAGAGGTTCTCAATGGGGTTGAGGTCAGGGGAGCATGGGTGCCACACCATAAGTTTGTCCCCTTTTATGCCCATAGCAGCCAGAGATGCAGATGTGTTATGTGCAGCATGAGACGGGGCATTATCATGCATGAAAATGACCTTGCTGCGGAATGCACGGTTCTTCTTCTTGAACCATGGAAGGAAGTGCTGTTTGAGAAACTCAACATACATTATGGAGTTCATCTTTACCCCTTCAGGGATCCTAAAAGTACCGACAATCTCTCTCCCCATGATTCCAGCCCAAAACATTACTCCACCTCCTCCTTGTTAGCGCCGTAGCCGTGTTTGCATGGGGTGTCCATCAACCAGCCATCCTCCACTCCATCCATCTGGACCATCGAGATCATTTCATGCATGATAATGCCCCGTCTCATGCTGCACATAACACATCTGCATCTCTGGCTGCAATGGGCATAAAAGGGGGCAAACTTATGGTGTGGCACCCATGCTCCCCTGACCTCAACCCCATTGAGAACCTCTGGAGCATCATCAAAAGGAGTGTCTATGATGGCGGGAGGCAGTTCACATCTAAGCAACAGTTCTGGGAGGGTATTCTGTCCTCATGCAAAACAATTAAAGCAGAAACCATCCAAAATCTGACAAATTCAATGGACGAGAGAGTTCAGAAGCTCCTTTCGAACAAGGGGTCCTATGTGCAAATGTAACATCACCTAGAATAAAGTTTTGAGTTGAAAACTGCTTGATTTCAGTTTGTAATAACCTGCTAATGCTTATAATTTCAAAAATGACCATTTTTTTGTTCTTTATTAAAATGAAAAAGTTGAAAACTCTGCTGTGCATAATAATTTGGAACATGCATTTTGAGTGCAGTTTGAGTTTTTTATTTTTTTAAAAATATACTGTTATCATAGGCAGTTTGTACAAAAACCTTTCAATTGTACTGTAATAGTTATTTGACTGGAAAATTACAATGACTGCAATTCATATAGGTAATTTGGAAAAATCTGAGAAAATATTATTTGCATAATAATTTGGAACACAGTGTAGATTGCATTGTGCGGCCTCTTGCTGTGTATAGATGGCACTGTGCGGCCCCCTGCTGTGTATAGATGGCGCCGAGCGGCCTCCCGCTGTGTACAGGTGGCGCCGTGCGGCCTCCTGCTGTGAATAGATGGCGCCGTGCGGCTTCCTGCTGTGTATAGATGGCGCCGTGCGGCCTCCAGCTGTGTATAGGTGGCGCCGTGCGGCCTCCTGCTGTGTATAGATGGCGCCGTGCGGCCTCCTGCTGTGTATAGATGGCGCCGTGCGGCCTCCTGCTGTGTATAGATGGCGCCGTGCGGCCTCCTGCTGTGTATAGATGGCTACGTGTGGCCTCCTGCTTTGTATAGATGGCTATGTGTGCTCAATATTGAGTCATACAATTAATGTAAGGCTATGTGCCCACGATGCAGAAATGCTCCGGATTTTTTCTGAGCGTTTCTGCATCTCCCTGGCAGAAAAAACGCATGCGGAGTGTACATGCGGATTGTACATGCGTTTTTCCTGACAGGGACATGCTGATGTGAAGCGTTCCTCACATGCATTTCCGCATGCGGGTTGACAAGCGCTTTCCAAGCGATTTTAGCATCACTTGGAAAGTGCTTGACAACTTGGTCACACTATATAAATCCATGCAACCGGCATGGATTTATATAGTGTGACCGTAAAAGAATGGTAAAAAATAAATATATAATTACCTTCTCATGGCCTGCCGACGTCAGCGGTCGCGTGACCCGTCACATGACTAAATGACGTCACGGCAGGTCCTTTTCAGACCATCGGGAGCTGCCGGCAAGCCAGGACGCATCGGATAAAGACACCGGGGGCCATCAGAAGGTAAGTATGATATTTATTTTTTATTTTATTCTTTTTTTACAGGTTCTATGGTACCCGGATCCGGAGGAGAGTCTCCTCTACTCCAAACCCAGGTACCATCCACACATTGAAACGCATGGATTCTGAATGTACAGATGCAGTGATGCGGATTCCATGTGTTCCAATGCAAGTCAATGGCGGCGAAAGCGCCGCGCTTCCACAAAATAATTGGTAGTGCTGCGGATTTTTCCGCAATGGTAATCCGCAGCGGAAATTTCCGCAGCATGTGCACAGCACATGCGCATTATCATTGGGGAACATGGCAGACCTTCTAGCAAGCGTTTTTAAGCGTTTCTGCAGCAGAATTGCCGCTGCGGAAATGCTTAAAAAACGCATAGTGGGCACACAGCCTAAAAAAAATTATTATAATTAATATTGTGCCAAATTAATTTCACGTGAACTATCACAGGGGATCATGTGACATGTCATGTGATACATCAGGTGTGTGTGTGTGGGGGGGGGGCGCCTTCTAAACTGCCAGGGGCCCTTGCTACTCTTAATCCACCCCTGCTGGTATGATAACTGCTCCATCGAGTTGAGGCCAGTCCGCGGGGAAGTCTCCTAGAACTGTATGAACTACATCTTCCTTGAGTTTTTCCGGTATTATAAGAGGTACTTCTTCCTCCTGTGTTTTCAGTAGACCTGGGCACAATTTCAAGTGGTCTCTTGAGATTGTTGTGGTTGTCCTACCTCCATCCTTGCTGATCAGGCAGGTTTTGGTGTTGTCAAATCTGGAATTTAACGCGTTGTAGGGCTCTCTTTCCCACTGGTCATCGAGCTTGTGACCTCTTCTTTTCCGCTTTAGCACTATTTCTCCGGGCGCCAAGGGTTCTGCTGGTGCATGCTTGTTATACTGATCTTCTTGTCTTTCCCTTACCTTGTTTAGGCTTTCTTCGACACAGGCCTGTATTTTCCTGTACTGCTCTTGCCGATTTGTGTCCCAGTCTTCAGTGGACATATCTGCAGTAGGTTCTACCACTCCGAGTTCCAGGTCCATGGGCAATTTTCCGGGTCTTGCTCTCATGAGGTACGCTGGGGTACAGTTAGTAGAACTCACAGGTATGTGGTTATACAGATCCACCAGGTCAGGTAGTTTGTCTGGCCACTGGTTCCTCTCTTCCAAAGGTAGGGTTTTTAAGAGGTCAATGACGATGTTATTAATTTTCTTGCACATACCGTTGGTTTGAGGATGATATGGTGTAGTCAAGATCTTCTTGCATCCATACAGGTGACAGAATTCTTTGAATAGCTCAGCTTCAAAGGCAGGGCATTGATCTGTTAGCACCTTGTCCGGATATCCATGGGGCCTGCAGAAGTAGGCTTGGAACGTTCTTGCTGCAGTTTCTGCTGTCAGATCCTTGACAGGGGCTACCACCAGGACCCGGTGTCTGGTTTGTGTCTTGGGGTGAGCCTATGATGCTCCTCTGCCCCCTCAACTCCTCTCTTCTCTCCTCTTTGCCTCTGGCCACACTCAGGGCCCTCAATACAGCAGCAGATATATATATCCCTATCAGGGCTCCCTCTGGTGGTATGAGGTGGAAGGGTGGAGGTGTCTGGATGTAATGAGGGCCTCTTGTGGAGAAGTCCATCCATGCACCCTTTTGGGTCCTGCGGTACCTGTGAACAGCAGGGTGCCACATTCCCCCCTAGTACAATTCAGTACTCCTGGACTGAAGCATTTTGTAACAGGTTACAACAATAACAATAGTAATAACAATAATAAAGTTACAGTAAGTCCCATAACCCGGTGTCCATTTCACCGAAGAAAGCGTAAAATGAGTAACATGAGGGACCCGCCTGAAAACCCTCAACGTAGGCCCTGGGCCTGGCTACAGGGCATAAGTGATCCAGGTGTTGGACCATGTCTTCGGCCACGCCAAACGGGTTTTTGTTCAGTGGTCAAATAAGGGGGCACTTTTGATGAGTGCAACTATTTACAAGGACAGTTTTTTTTTGGCTGCTCACAGTCCTCAGCCTACAAGTCTTTGTACGCTGATGGGTAACTACAGGCACATATTAATTTCAGTTTACGCAATAAACAATAGGCAATACCCAACTGGGTAACTAGTTATAATGTAGGCACTTTGTGCTTATTCCCTAAACCTGGCAGGGTTTAGTCCTTGTGTGCTGCGCGTGGACCTTCGTAGCACTGGGGTGATACTGGTGTCAGTGCATGCCCTCTCTGCTAACCTATCAGGTGTACGTGCTGGAAGATTATAAAACTGCCTCAATCTCTCTATGGGACTGGCAAGTGCACTGATTACTGGTCCTTCAGGCTCTGCTTCAACGGGTGATCCTCCTCTGACTGGGGACTCTTCCTGTTCCTGAGCAGGTTCCTCTAGGGCGCTCACATGTTCTTCATGTGGTTGATAGAAGTGTATTACTGGTATAATAACTGCTCCATCAAGTTGAGACCAGTCCGCAGGGAAATCTCCTAGAACTGTGTGAAGCACATCATCCTTGGGTTCTTCCGGTGCTATAGGAGGTACTTCTTCCTCCGTTGTCTTCAGTAGACCTGGGCACACCTTCAAGTGGTCTCTTGAGACTGTTGCGGTTGTCTTACCTCCATCCTTACTAATCAGGCAGGTTTTACTGTTGTCAAATCTGGAGTTCAGCACAGTGTAGGGCTCTCTTTCCCACTGGTCATCGAGCTTGTGACCTCTTCTTTTCTGCTTTAGCACTATCTCTCCAGATGCCAAGGGTTCTGCTGGTGCATGTTTGTTATACTGCTCTCCCTGTCTTTCCCTCACCTTGTTTAGACTATCTTCAACACAGGCCTGTACCTTCCTGTACTGCTCTTGTCGACTTGTGTCCCAGTCTTCAGTGGACGTATCTGCAGTAGGTTCTACCACTCCGAGCTCCAGGTCCATGGGCAATTTTCCAGGTCTTGCTCTCATGAGGTACGCTGGGGTACAATTAGTAGAACTCACAGGTATGTGGTTATACAGGTCCACTAGGTCAGGTAGCTTTTCTGGCCACTGGTTCCTTTCTTCCAAAGGTAGGGTTTTCATCAGGTCTATAACGATGTTGTTCATTTTCTCGCACAAACCGTTGGTTTGCGGATGATATGGCGTAGTCCAGATCTTCTTGCATCCATACAGGTGGCAGAATTCCTTGAATAGCTCAGCTTCGAAAGCAGGGCCTTGATCTGTTAGCACCTTTTCTGGATATCCATGGGGTCTGCAGAAGTAGGCTTGGAACGTTCTTGCTGCAGTTTCTGCTGTCAGGTCCTTGACAGGGGCTACCACCAGGAACCGGGAATAGTGATCCACCATGGTCAGTGCATAGGAGTAGCCTGATCTGCTGGGCGACAGTTTGTCGTGATCCAGAGCGACAATCTGCAAGGGTTGGGTTGTTTTGATGGACTGCAAGGGTGCTTTCTGGCTGCCGTAGTCTTTCCTTCTGAGGCTACAGGGTCCACAATTCTGGCACCACCTTTCTATGGAACTCCACATTCCAACCCAATAGAACCGGTCCTTCAGCAGAGTTTCCAGCTTCTTCCAGCCAAAGTGACCTGCTTGGTCGTGGTAGGCCTCTAACACCATCTGGATATCTGTCCTAGGTACAACAATCTGCCACACCATTTCATGGGTCTTGGGGTTGACATACCTTCTGCACAGCTTCTCTCTGTAGATGAACAGCCAGCTTCTCTCATTCCACAGGTGCTTGGCTTGTGGGGGAGCATCCTTCTCCAGGTGAGAACCTTCTTGGGTTATCAGTCTTTTGATGAGGCTGACAACCGGGTCACTGTCCTGGGTCTCCTTCCAGCTGTGATGAGGTAGAGGGTTTGGCGTCCTACCACGACATCTTCTGGAGGCGTGTTGCTCGTGGACCATTCCATTTCTGTGGAAAGCAGGTAGTTCAATCTCTTCGAGATCATCCACTTCATCCTCGGTGTGGCATTCTTGACAAGGCATCAGCATTGGTATTCTTGTGACCTGCCCGGTACTTGATTGTGAACTAATAATTCGACAACCTGGCTACCCAACGCTGTTCCATGGCTCCCAACCTGGCTGTCTCCAGGTGCGTCAAGGGATTATTGTCGGTAAATGCTGTGAATTTAGTTGAGGCTAGGTAATGCTTGAATCTTTCAGTGATAGCCCAAACCAAAGCCAGGAACTCCAGCTTGAAGGAACTGTAATTCTCCGGGTTCCTCTCAGTATGGCGAAGCTTCCTACTGGCATACGCAATTACCTTTTCTCTGCCTTTTTGCTTCTGGGACAACACAGCTCCCAGTCCCTCGTTGCTGGCGTCAGTGTACAACAGGAAAGGCTGGCTGTAGTCAGGGTAAGCCAGGATATCTTCACCAGTTAGGACTTCCTTCATTATTGCAAAGGATTCAGCCTGTTCCTTACCCCACTGGAATGGGGGATTTTTACCTCTCTTGGACTGTCCTACCAGGAGATCTTGCAAAGGTGCTGCCTTTTTGGTGTAATCCCTTATGAACCTCCTGTAGTACCCGACCAGTCTCAGAAACTGACGTACTTCCTTGATGTTTCTCGGTTCAGGCCACTTCTGGATGGCAGTCACCTTCTCCGGGTCTGGTGCTACTCCCTCCGAGCTGACTACGTGTCCCAGGTACTGAACCTTCTGTTTGAGCAGGTGGCATTTAGTTTCATCCCATACCGGGACAATGCCTCAAATACCTCCGTCAGGTGCTTCAGATAGTCTTCATACGTCCTCGAGTACACGATAACGTCATCCAGGTGCAGAAGCACTGTCTCAAAGTTCCGGTGTCCTAAGCAACACTCCATCAGCCTCTGGAACGTTCCGGGAGCGTTGCAGAGCCCAAACGGCATACTGTTGAACTCGCATAATCCCATCAGGGTGGTGAAGGCTGTCTTCTCCTGGTCTTCCTCAGCAACAGAGACTTGCCAGTACCCGCTAGTGAGATCCAATGTAGAGAAGTAATTGGCAGATTTTAGTGCAGCCAGGGATTCCTCTATACGGGGCAAAGGGTATGCATCTTTATGTGTTATTCGATTAATTTGTCTATAATCTACACACATCCTCATGCTACCGTCCTTCTTTCTGACCAGGACCAGGGGAACTGCCCAGGGGCTACAGCTATCCCTTACTACCCCTGCCTTTTTCATGTCATGCAACATTTCCTTGGCTTTTTGGTTATGTGCTGGTGGTACGGGTCTGTAACGCTTCTTAATGGGTGGATGATTACCGGTGGGTATGTGGTGTTGTACCCCTTTAACCCTTCCAAAATCAAGTGGGTGCTTACTAAACACTTGTTCATATTCCTGAACCACTCTGTAAACACCGTGTTTCTGATAGGCAGGAGTGGCGTCAGTCCCAACATGGAGCTGTTGACACCAATCCTCCAGCTGAGCTTCGGAGTCATTGTCCTCCACTGTATCTGGTGGGGTCTAGGATTCCACTGTGTGTATGGCATCATTATTCACAGTATACAATCTGGCAACAGTGGCGTACCTTGGCAATTTGACTTCCTCCTCCCCACAATTTAGGAGACGTACAGGTACCCACCCATTGCGTACATCAACTACCCCTCTAGCAGTTAGGAGTGTAGGTCTGTGCTCTGAGCTAATGGGCTCCACTACCGCCTGGTAGTTCTGTCCCTTGAGACCTATTGCTGCTCTACACCAAATCAGCATCTCACTCATTGGGGGAATCACAATGGGTATCGGGTCTGTCACCCGTACATTGCCAGTCTCACCACCTGTTAGCTTTACCTGTTGCTGGTACAGGAGGGCTCGAATTTCTTTCTGGAGCACCTTCCTCTGCCCTGGTTTGGCAGTGTCAGCAATCTGTTGGAGTAAAAACAACACTTCTCCCAAACCGTTACCAACAATATTTGTACCAAGTATCATATACGGATTGGTATCACCAGGGTTAGATTCTATGACAATTAGTCCTGGGTCCTTTAGTTCCACTCTCCCCACCTTCCACTCTCCCCAGGACTGTCGGCGAGTACGATCCTTCCTTCTGGCTCGGGCTCCGTCTGTAGCTGCAGGGTGCTCAGGACAGTGGTCAGGGTTTTACTTAGCTGACGCACTTCAGAGCGCAGGTTGTCCAGCTCGCTAGGGGGCACTGTTTTCATCTTTGTTTCAGCCGTTAATGAAGGAGCAGTGGTTGCTGCGGGCACTGGGGTGACCCCACCCTGGTAACGCTGGATAGCAGTATCTGTTGGTTCCAGGGGCTGTAGACCCTTAATAGCCATGTCCTTCAGGGCATCAAAGGTGGCATTTGGATGATCTAAGGCCCACCACTGTATGGTTCTGCTCTCCTCCAGGGACCTCAACCCCCGGATGAATTGTTCTGTCAGCATTTTGTCCTCACCATGTATGCTGGCTGGACTAACCTGTTGCAGGGCCCGCAAGGCTTCCTGTAAGTACTAGGCGTAGTCCCGGATACTGTCCTCAGGTTTCTGGGTACAGTGGTAGAACCTCATCCGGAGA
Organism: Phyllobates terribilis; assembly: GCF_046119375.1. Taxonomy (NCBI): domain Eukaryota; kingdom Metazoa; phylum Chordata; class Amphibia; order Anura; family Dendrobatidae; genus Phyllobates; species Phyllobates terribilis. Next base: position 68,772,901 of record NW_027362764.1, read on the forward strand.
TCTGTCTCAGTGTGGTTTTCAAACACTGTTTGCAGTCTCTTAAAGATAATGGATACTGATCCCTGGTCTGCGGCTGGCCAGGTTTCAACTTCCCGCTCTTCCGCACCAGTCAATTGTCCCAGCACAACAGCGTCTCTCTTTTTACCAGTTATTGAGTACATATCCAGTACACCGCATATTTTCCTTTTGAATCCAGACAGGGTGTCTGGTTTGCCGTCATACTGGGGAAGCCATTTTGCTCCAGGTATATACGGCAGGGCCATGGGTATCAACGGAGTCACGTCTCCTGCTGGTGGGGCGGCCACTCCGGCCTGAGCAGCGCCAGGCGCGAGTTGAGTATCGGGAGCGTTAACTGGTGCTCCGGCGTCTTGCTGGTCATCGGCCATGGTTGCACCCCCCTAGTAAACCGTAGCCTACCTCCTGTTTCTTTAATCGGGTAAGCCGCAGCTCCGCAGACGACGGTCACCTTCCAGGACCTGACGCTTCCTGGTGCTGTGTCAGAGCGCGAGGCGGGGCTTGAGTTTCGCGCGCTTCCATCAGTCACGACTCTCTGGTTCCCGCGGTTACGCCCCTCTTCTTCCCACGCGGCGACGCGGTAATGGCGGCGATGTTCACCACAGTACAAACACAGTTCAATTACGGCATACAGTACACGGTGGCAACGGGCACGAAATCCTGTTCGCGACACCAGGAAAGAGAGATGTGTTACCCAGGGGGAATATAGGGGACTTGGTACCCGGGCCTTTTACCTTGTTTAGGAGGTCACGGCAGTCGGCTCCCGGACCTGCACTCTGGGTCTCTCTTTAAAAAGGGGTTTTAGTGTACAGTTTGTCTCGTGACGCCACCTGTGGTTTCCGGTAATGGTTACCGGCGCTGCTGCAGACCTCCGGGGGGTGATGGGATGGCAGCTGGGATGTTTCTGCTCCCCACAGGCGGAGCGGGCCCCCGGGACAGTGTAGATGAAAATGGTGGTGATGCTGGGGCTTGCAGTGCAGGAGAGATGGTGCAGCAGGAGTAACTGACAGAGACAGGAGATTCACTTCAGTACCTTTACTGGTGCGGATGTCAGGTACGGTCCAGGGTACTCAGTAGGAAGGGTGCACTTCAGGACTTCTCCCCAGTGAGCGGGTATAAGGCCTCCTGGTCCGTGTCTCCCTCTCTCTAAGCTCCTGGCCAGCCTGCAACTGGGCCTAGCTTCTGTGTCGTGCTGTTCCTTCACCTGTCGCTTGGTAGTAGGACCTTTTTCTGGCAACCATTATCACTGGACGCCGGGGCCTTCGTGGTTCCTAGTCCTGTCAAGGGTTTAGCTTCAGGTCGACCAGGGACTTGTAGTCCTCCTGGTATGCTGGTGATCCCTACTGGGTATAAAGGACCCCGTAGGCGCGGACCCGGTGCCCGGTTTGTGTATTGGGGTGAGCCTATGATACTCCTCTGCCCCCTCAACCCCTCTCTTCTCTCCTCTTTGCCTCTGGCCACACTCGTGGCCCTCAATACAGCGTCTTCACTGCTCTCAGTGGCAGCACACTCTCTGACTAAACAACTCACTGAACTGCCTGGCTCCACCCTCCATATATATATCCCTAACAGGGCTCCCTCTGGTGGTATGAGGTGGAAGGGTGGAGGTGTCTGCATGTAATGAGGGCCTCTTGTGGAGAAGTCCATCCATGCACCCTTTTGGGTCCTGTGGTACCTGTGAACAGCAGGGTGCCACATATGGCATTATTATTCACAGTATACAGTCTGGCAACAGTGGTGTATCTTGGCAATTTGACTTCCTCCTCCCCACAATTTAGGAGGCGTATGGGTACCCTTCCATTGCGTACATCAACTATCCCTCTAGCAGTTAGGAGTGTAGGTCTGTGCTCTGAGTTAACGGGCTCTACTGCCGCCTGGTAGTTCTGTCCCTTGAGACCTATTGCTGCCCTACACCAAATCAGCATTTCACTTATTGGGGGTATCACAATGGGTATCGGGTCTGTCACCCGTACATTACCAATCTCACCACCTGTTAGTTTTACCTGTTGCTGGTACAGGAGGGCTCGAATCTCTCTCTGGAGCACCTTCCTCTGCCCTGGTTTGGCAGTGACAGCAATCTGTTGGAGTAAAAACAACACTTCTCCCAGACAATTACCAACAACATTTGTACCAAGTATCATATATGGGTTTGTATCACCAGGGTTAGACTCTATTTCAATCAGTCCTTGGTCCTTTAGTTCTAGTCTTCCCACCTTCACTGTCACATCCTTAACCCCTACTAGGTTAAGAGGAAGGTCATTAGAGGCATACGCAGAGAGGTTTGGGTCTGGCGGGTGGAGTTCATCTATGGACCAGTACCTTTTGTAGAGGACATCAGGTATGATGTTTATCTGTGACCCGGTGTCCAGTAGCACAGGGGTTGCTATGCTGTCCAGCACGATGGACAGGAAAGGCCTTCATCCTACAAACCGGTCGTACCAGCTTGATGGGCCTGGTTGATCTATTCCTGGATGTTGGCCCTTGGCCCCAGGGTTTGCCCGTTTAAAGGACAGTCCCATGCAGTGTGGCCTGCCTTGTGGCAACGGTAGCAGATGAAGTCTCCTGGAGGGCGAGGTCGGTCGTTAGTCCTCCCACGGGGTGGCATTGTCCTCCTTCTTCTCCTCATCCAGGGGACATCCTCAGGACTGTTGGCGAGTAGGATCCTTTCATCCGGCTCGGGCTCCGTCCGTAGCTGCAGGGCACTCAGGACAGTGGTCAGGGTTTTACTTAGCTGACGCACTTCAGAGCGCAGGCTGTCCAGCTCGCTAGGGGACGCTGTTTGCACTTTTGCCTCAGCCGCTAATGAAGGGGCAGTGAGTGCTGTGGGAATTGAGGTGGCCCCACCCTGGTTACGCTGGATAGCAGTATCTGATGTTTCCAGGGGCTGCAGGCCCTTAATAGCCATGTCCTTCAGGGTGTCAAAGGTGGCATTTGGATGATCTAAGGCCCACCATCATACAGTTCTGCTCTCCTCCTGGGACCTTAACCCCCGGATGAATTGTTCTATCAGCATTTTGCCCTCATCATGTATGTGTGGTGCCCCTGAGGGTTTGGTCGCCACAGAGGTACTGCATCTCAACCAGAGGTGTGGTATCTCACTCTCGGGTAAGGAAGGAGTACAGCTCAGGACCCTAACACCTGCATCCAACACATACCCGCAGTGGGGGTAGAGCGAGCTTGCTCCTAAGGGAGAGCACAGTCCCGGGTCCCTAGCTGGGGGCAGGAACTATGTAGTGGGTGTGGGTGGAGGAAGTAGCTTAGGGGAGCACATGAGAGGAAGGTATAAAAAGGGAAGCCATCTTAGAAAGGAAGGTCAGTCTAAGGAGAGAGAGAGAACAGTCTGCAGTGAGAGGAGTGGAGCAGGGCTCTGCAGGAGCTCTGCTCAGGCAGAGGGCCTGAGGAGAGGCCCAGGACTGAAGAAAGAGAAGAGGGAGCAGGAAGGGCTCCAGGAACAGAAAAAGGGACCCCTGGGGTATGGGCAGTGCTGGAAGCCACCCGTACGCCCGAATCTACCAGGAGGTGGAGGGGTCAGGCCACACAAAGGGGACCGGTCCCTCAACTAACAGAGAACTTTATGACTCAACTAGAAACCGGAGGCTGCAGTATTTCAACAGTCCATATCAGTCTCACCAAGAAGGTAGCTATAGAGGACCCAGGGGACGGAACAGACGTCGCCCGACAAGGCCCGCAGGTACCGGATTGGGACACTAGGTATGAGGTGCAGGGAGACGGCCAGAGAGAGGACACAGAAGGGGGTCCTGCTAAGTATTCCTGAGATATCTGAGGGTGGACTGAACCCCTCCCTGAGTAAGCGCAGCATGACGAGGGAAGTTACTGTGGTACCTGTAACTTGGACTGCAACAACCGTGAGTAAAGACCCTGAGGGCTGCACTTCATTGTCTCTGTGATTATTGCTGCGCCATCAACCCTTGCACTACAACGCCCAGCATAACCCACAACATCTACACTGCCCTGGAGCTAAGCTCTACCTGTGGAGAATTGAACCAACCCTGCTGCACTAATACCAGCTCCAGAGGTTCTGCACAGCAGCGGCGGCTCCTATAGCCGCATACCACAGGTGGCGTCACGAACTTTGTACATAAAGCCCCTTGTAAATATTCCCCTGTTGAATGACTGCCCTGGGTCACGGACCGGGTCACCGCCACTGTGACATCCCCAGGCATCTATCGGCCCGGCAACGGGTACCCCATGGCCCAGGGGGTGCGTCATATGCTGGCTGGACTAACCTGTTTCAGGGCCTCTTGTAAACGCCAGGCATAGTCCCGTATACTGTCCTCAGGTTTCTGGGTACAGTGGTAGAACCTCATCCGGAGATCTGTCTCAGTGCGGTTTTCAAAGACAGTTTGCAGTCTCTTAAATATAATAGATACTGATTCCTGGTCTGCGGCTGGCCAGGTTTCAACTTCCCGCTCTGCGGCACCAGTCAATTGTCCCAGCACAACAGTGGCTCTCTGTTTACCAGTCATTGAGTACATGTCCAATACACCGCATATTTTTCCTTTGAACCCAGACAGGGTGTCTGGTTTGCCGTCATACTGGGGAAGCCATTTTGCTCCAGGGACATACGGCAGGGCCATGGGTATCACTGGAGTCACGACCCCTGCTGGTGGGGCGGCCGCTCCGGCCAGAGCAGCGCCGGGCGCGAGTTGAGCATCGGGAGCGTTAACCAGTGCTCCGGCGTTTTGCTGGTCGTCGGCCATGGTTGCGCCCCCCTAGTAAACCGTAGCCTACCTTTTTTGCTTTTATCAGGTAGGCCGCAGCTCCACAGATGGCGGTCTCCTTCCAGGACCTGACACTTCCTGGTGCTGCGTCAGAGCGCGAGGCGGGGCTTGAGCTTCGCGCGCTACTAACGGTCACTCCTCTCTGGTTCCCGCGGTTACGCCCCTCTTCTTCCCGCGCGGCGACGCGGTAATGGCGGCGATGTTCACCACAGTTCAAATACAGCACACAGTACCCGGTGGCAACGGGAACGAAATCCTGTTCGTGACGCCAGGAAGAGATGACTCGCCCAGGGGGATATGGGGGACTCGGTCCCCGGGCCTTTACCTTCTTGGGATGTCACGGCGGTCGGCTCCCGGGCCCGTACCCTGGAGTCACTCTTAAAAGGGTTGTTGTTGCTTGGGAAGATGAATAACAGTTTTGTCTCATCGTGACGCCACCTGTGGTTCCTGGTAATGGCTACCAGCGCTGCTGCAGACCTCCGGGGGTGATGGGATGGCAGCTGAGATGTTTCTGCTCCCCACAGGTGGAGCGGGCCCCCGGGGCAGGGTTGATGGAAGGGATCCAGGTGAGAGGTGGCCCGGTCGGGTCAAGGGGACTGACGGACACGCACACAAGGGATTCGCTTCAGTACCTTTACTGGGGTAAACGGCAGGTATGTTCCAGGGTACTTAGTAGGAAGGGTGCACTTCTGGACTCTCCCCAGTGAGCGGGTAGTAGGCCTCCTGATCCGTTTCTTCCTCTCTGTCTCTGAAGCTCCTGACCAGCCCTGAACTAGGCCTAGCTTCTGTACTGTTTCACTCTCTCACCTGTCTGCTTGGTAGTAGAACTTTTCTCTGGCTACCACTATCCCTGGACGCTGGGGCCTTCGTGGTTCCTAGTTCTGTAAATGATGGTAGCTTCAAGTTGACCAGGGGTCTGGAATCCTCCTGGTATGCCGGTTGTCCCTACTTGGTGTAGAGGACCCTGTAGGCGCGGACCCAGTGTCCGGCTTGTGTTCTGGGGTGAGCTTCAGATGCTCCTCTGCCCCCTTAACTCCTCTCTCCTCTGCTTGCCTCCGGCCACACTCGGGGCCCTCAGCTCAGCAGCAGACATGCTGCTCCTTCACTGATCTAAAGTGTCAGCACACTCTGCCTGCCTAACTTCACCCTCCAGTATATATATCCCTAACAGGGCTCCCTCTGGTGGTATGAGGTGGAAGGGTGGAGGTGTCTGTTATGTACTGAGGGCCTCTTGTGGAGAAGTCCGTCCATGCACCCTTTTGGGTCCTGTGGTACCTGTAATAGCAGGGTGCCACACTATCATCTATCTATTATCTATATTTTTGAACATCTTTAATGCCCAAAAATGTGAAATTTGTATTCTGCAATCTATTCCGGTCAAATGGACGGCTCACGGATGTCACACAGATGTCACACACACGGATGGTATACACGTACCATCTGTGCAGGTTTACTAGCCCTCTAGTGACAATTTCCTGCTGATAAAACTGTGATTTTATAAAAATTACTGCAAGCAGCCCAGTAAGTATACATGGACGGCCAATAGAAAACCACAGTCTCAAGCATACATTTTTTCAAGCAGACGTGTGAAGGGGACCTTAGTGAGAAATGTGCCAATATATACGAAGCTCAGAAACTGCTCCCTTGGCATAGTCATGCAATATTCGGAGGTGCAGCTATAGGGGGTGCAGACGTACCCATCAAACAGGGACCTGGTGCCTGAGGGAGCCCAAAGGTATTTCACTCAGGACGACAGTTGTATAGTTGGCCCATGCTGCGGGATGTGGCTTGTTACAGACTTTGCATTGGGGACCAAAAGCTTCAATTTATGAAGCCGTCAATATTTCTCAACAGCCATAGTTCATTTCTATATACATTTGTATATACTGTGCAGTCTACTCAGCAGCCTCTATGTGCTTTCTAAAGCAAAAGCGAGCACAGAAGGTTAGCTGAAGGTCAGGACAGAGTGCTATGAGCCACTTCACCATGTCAGATGTACACAATGGGTTCTTGACTTAAAAGGTCCGGTCACAGAAGTGCACAATCTCTGGCACAGAGGTGATGACAGACACAGGTGCCTGCTGCAATCGGATGTGCCGCCAACCTGTTATCACATAGTGCCACCGCTATCTGTGCTCTGCTTAGTGTCACTTATATAGCTTTCTCCCTGCGCGTGTGTACTCCAACACAACAAAGTCACCTACTTTTCAGCAGAGGACTTAAAAATAAAGAATAAAGACATAAATTACATAGTTTACAAAGACTTGCACAAGCACAGCTCTGCACCCAGCTGAATAATTTCTTTTTTTTGTATGAATGCCCCACATAAAGATATGGTCCGAATAGGTGCATGAGACTGAGTTTGATCAGCGGTGGACAATCCCTTTAATCCCTTAATGATGAGCTCTGTACATGTACGGCGCTAGTCTGGAGTGGGTATATGGAGCGGGTTCTGAGGCTGAGCCTGCTTCATTCCAGGCAGATGATGGCTGTGTTACTCAGCCATCATCTGCTTGTAACAGTCACAAGTGGAGCGGAGCTCCACTGCTGTTAACCTATTCAATCTCTGACAGCAGCATTTATATTGCGCAGTCGGAGGAGCACAGTTCCACAAGGTATTTGGTGCCTATGGGTTGCCATGCAGTCGAGGGTCTACTGAAGACTCCTGTGTCTGCCATGATGTTACCTCTGTTAAGACCAGCATGTACCAATGATTTTTACTATATTCTGCAATACAATTGTTTTAAAGCATGTAGTATAAACAATCACAGGCTCAAGTCCGCCAATGGGACTAAAAAAAAAACAATAAAAAAATATTTTAAAAACATAATTACAAATTTTAAAGGGAATCTGTCACCAATCTTTTGCTACCCCTATCTGAGATTAGCATGATGTAGGGGCAGAGACCCTGGCTTCCAGTATATAAAAAAACATCAAATTTTATTTAATCCATTAAAAAGTGAAAAAAAATTTACATACTTTAAAAAAAGCTGAAGTGACTATCCTCAATAAATAAACGTGCTTCAAACGCTATGGCCTAATACAGATACAAATATTTGGTATCACTGTGTCCATAAAAGTCTGATCTATCAAAATATTAAGATAAGAGAAAAAAAATCAAAATAGCGGAATAATCAAGTTTGGTATCGGTGTAATCATATTGACCTGGAGATTTATATTGCCAGGTTATTTTTACCATGCAATGAATACTGTAAAAACGAAATAATGCACAATATGTCTGGATACAACTGGAGTATTTATATAGGTTTTCACCAACATATGAAAAATAACAGCACGGTCTTTATGGAGAAAAAAGCTTGTCAGTGTTGGCTGTGCGCTAACTATGGTGAGTTAAAGGATTTTTTTGCTTTTCTACCATAAAAACAAAACCCAACAACAATTGCAGAATTTTGTTTTTTTCATCACATTTGGATTTTTTTTGTTCCATGGTAAAATGGATGGTATAATTCAACTCATCCTTCAAAAAAAATAAGCCCTCATTCAACTATGTCACAAATTAACTTTGAAGGAATTTTTTTTAAGTATCTTATTGATTTATTTTTCCATGTATTTTTATTTTAAAGAGCTACATGAAGATAAAAGAAAAGCATTTGTGAAGATACAACAGTTTATAATAGCAGAAATAAAATATATACAGTCATATGAAAAAGTTTGGGCACCCCTATTAATCTTAAGCTTAATGTTTTATAAAAATTGGTGTTTTTGCAACAGCTATTTCAGTTTGATATATGTAATAACTGTTGGACACAGTAATGTTTCTGCCTTGAAATGAGGTTTATTGTGCTAACAGAAAATGTGCAATCTGCATTCAAACAAAATTTGACCGGTGCATAAGTATGGGCACCCTTATCATTTTCTTGTTTTAAATACTCCTGCCTACTTTTTACTGACTTACTAAAGCACTTTTTTTGGTTTTGTAACCTCATTGAGCTTTGAACTTTATAGCCAGGTGTATGCAATCATGAGAAAAGCTACTTAAAGTGGCCACTTGCAAGTTGTTCTCCTGTTTGAATCTCCTCTGAAGAGTGGCATCATGGGCTCCTCAAAACAACTGTCAAATGATCTGAAAACAAAGATTATTCAACATAGTTGTTCAGGGGAAGGATACAAAAAGCTGTCTCAGAGATTTAACCTGTCAGTTTCCACTGTGAGGAACATAGTAAGGAAATGGAAGAACATAGGGACAGTTCTTGTTAAGGCCAGAAGTGTCAGGACAAGAAAAACATCAGAAAGGCAGAGAAGAAGAATGGTGAGATCAGTCAAGGACAATCCTCAGACCACCTCCAGAGAGCTGCAGCATCAACTTGCTGCAGATGGTGTCACTGTGCATCGGTCAACTATACAACGCACTTTGCACAAGGAGAAGCTGTATGGGAGAGTGATGCGAAAGAAGCCGTTTCTGCAAGTACGCACAAACAGAGTCGGCTGAGGTATGCAAAAGCACATTTGAAGAAGCCTATTTCTTTTTGGAAGAAGGTCCTGTGGACTGATGAAACCAAGATTGAGTTGCTTGGTCATACAAAAAGGCGTTATGCATGGTGGCAAAAAAACACAGCATTCCAAGAAAAACACTTGCTACCCACAGTAAAATTTGGTGGAGGTTCCATCATGCTTTGGGGCTGTGTGGTCAGTGCCGGCACTGGGAATCTTGTTAAAGTTGAGGGACGCATGGATTCCACTCAGTATCAGCAGATTCTTGGCAATAGTGTTCAAGAATCAGTGATAAAGTTGAAGTTACGCAGTGGATGGATCTTTCAGCAAGACAATGATCCAAAACACCGCTCCAAATCTACTCAGGCATTCATGCAGAGGAACAATTACAATGTTCTGGAATGGCCATCCCAGTCCCCAGACCTGAATATCATTGAACATCTGTGGGATCATTTGAAGAGGCTGTCCATGCTCGGCGACCATCAAACTTAACTGAACTGGAATTGTTTTGTAAAGAGGAATGGTCAAAAATACCTTCATCCAGGATCCAGGAACTCATTAAAAGCTACAGGAAGCGACTAGAGGCTGTTATTTTTGCAAAAGGAGGATCTACTAAATATTAATGTCACTTTTCTGGTGAGGTGCCCATACTTATGCACCTGTCAAATTTTGTTTGAATGCAGATTGCACATTTTCTGTTAGTACAATAAACCTCATTTCAAGGCAGAAACATTACTGTATCCAACAGTTATTACATATATCAAACTGAAATAGCTGTTGCAAAAACACCAATTTTTATAAAACATTAAGCTTAAGATTAATAGGGGTGCCCAAACTTTTTCATATGACTGTATCATGGCAAAATAGAAAAATAATAACAAAAAAAAGTCCAACATAACAATCCCAGAGGACTTATAAAATATTAATAGTTCACATATCCATAGTTTAATTGTACCCAAGGGAAACGCATGCTAGGAAATTCTCAGCAGATCCAAGGAAAAATTACGGACAATAACAGAAAATCCTTCTGGCTGAAGAGATCGAGAATTTACTGTACATTCTCAAATTCCAAATCAAATGATAATAAGATATATAGGAATGTCAAAGAAAATGCATTTTAATTTATTCAATAACTTCAAATAGTTGAAGGATTTTTTTGGAGATATTATTTGCTTGCTTGTTAAGTTGTGAGTTTTAAAATTTAGATCTACACAATAAATAATTTACTTCCATCCCCCCAAAAACGTGAACCCTATGTTATTTGCTTTGTCAAACTTAATGGGTTACCAAGCTATCCAAACAGAGGAACTGCGATAGAATTGTTCCTTAGAAATGAATGGACAATTGGCGCAGGCTACATCTTATTATTGAGGGAAATGTAACTTTGTTGATCACCTCATCTTTATCTCAGAAGAATCTTTTCTTGATATTGTAAAATTCAATCCAAATATTCCAAGTTTTAAGATATTTATCATATGTCCACTTTCTGGTCCATGCATGATGTTTTTTTCCTTCTAATCTCTTAAAATTAAAATCTTTGCTGAATTAATAAAATGTGGGGTAAACAGATGCCTGATGTGAACAACAAAATTTAAGATTATGGATAATATTAAGATGGTAAAAATGTATCTTTACTTATTTTAGTGGTTATCTCCAGTTAATAAAATTGCTCTAAGATTCAGTTTGAATTTTTCATTCCTTTATTCATTTTCACACCTCCTGATGTGCAGTTTGCAGCCTCATCCAATTTTATATTTTTGTCTTGTGGCAGTGTCCATCCCAGTAATCTATTACTTTGTCTATGCTTTGGAGATCTGGGTACAATTCCTGCTTCTTATTATCTCTAACACTATGAAAAGCGAAAGAGAGAGCAGAAAGAGCTGTCAGACCCAGGAGCAGAAGCTCTGATGGATTTGTAACATTTTTGCATATTACTCAGCTAGATAAAGGACTTACAAACAATCTGCAGCAGCAAGTGGTAGAACATTTTTTAATAAAGACTGCGTGGAAAGTTTTTTAACTTTACTTTTAGGAAGAAAATGAATAATAAATAAAATCTGTATAAAGCTGTTCATAACTTTTAAATAAAATTTGCATTGGAGTTAGTTTAATTTGGATACAGAAAAATGGTATAATGGCTCACTTGGGGAGGGGGATTCTCTGATCCAGAGGTGAGCAGCACAGACTGGAGGTGATGATTCAGCAGAGCTGGACTTGCTGGACAGCACGTGGTTAAGCAAGGACTGGTACTCAGGCAGGAATCAGCTGTCTGAACCAGCCTTAAAAGACCATGGGTGATGACATCAGAGGAGCATACCGAGTTACCACAGTAAAAGTATGTGTCCACAATATTTCAGGGTTTTTTCACGTGGGTCTGTTCCTAAACCCATCTGAAAAAGAGCAAACTAAACGCTCTAAAGAATGAACATATGAACTCAAAGACTTGATTTTCAAAAGTTCCGATTTTTGAGCATCCTTTAACTGCTTCAGATTTCCAAAGACCGCAAAGCTGTTAAAATAAGTAAGATGACCATTTTTTCAAGTGTTTTCTGCTCTGAAGATGATCCATACTTTACAATACAAGTCAATTGGAAGGCTCAAAAGGTGACCAATAGAAGCTCTTATGTATTTTTGAGCATTTTACCTGAAAACTCAGCTTTTTTCCAGTCTATTTGGCTGCCTTAAGATGCATTGATATCAGAATTTAGCCATTTGGAGTACAGATGCTGGCAGTGAAAGGGTCGGTACTAGGGTTGAGCGAGTATGTTCTGTCCGAGTATGCTCGGGCCGAGCTCCGAGTATTTACAGCTGCTCGGTGATAAAGGTTAAATCGCTCCCGTGTGCATGATTTGCAACTGTTTGACAGCTTTATTACATGTGAGGAATGTGTAAGAATAGCTCGGCCCGAGCATACTCGGCGAAAGGGTTAATAGAACATACTCGCTCAACACTAGTCGGTACCTGTCTCCACTACTGAGTGTTGAGCTTATCAGAACAATCTCTTGCAGCAGCTTGTCTCCATAGTTAGTGAGACATAGATGCTGAGCTGATCCATCACTGCCATCATCTGTACTCCAAATGAGTACACTCTGTTATCAATACAGCTAAAGGCAGGCAAATAGATGGGGGAAAAGCCAAGGTATGAAAGTCACTTAAATGCAATTTTCTTACACGAATGAAGACAAATCTCCTAATAAAGTGATTTTCAAAGTTTCACAACTTTCCATGCTGGACAATATTCTATGTAAGTTTACTTACTTTTTAAGCACAATCACGGTCCCCATTCTCAAAATCAGTAGATGTCCCAACAATTTTTTGCTTATCCTGTGAATTAGCGATACAGATTTGATAATTTTGGTATAACCCCTTTCAGGCCCTGTTCACACCAGAATTATTTTTTTCTGTTGTTAACATAATATAACACTATGGATACAACCAATACTTGATAGAGCCTTACAATGAGGCTCTTTTACAGATAAATGTGTATATTGTACCTTGGAAATACTTTTTTCCCCTTCAGCCATTGTTTACTGGTGATGGTGACAGATGAATTTATCTTCTCTCCTTTCCCGAGCCTTCCTTCATTTACAGAACAATATGTTACATGCAATTTTATGTAGGAGGGAAAAAAAATTGCAGCTTTGTTGTAAAGCGCTCGGTTTTGACAAGAAAATACTTTTGATAATCCATTAATTATAGTCGTACAGTGAGATAACAGGAGAGACGGACGTCGTGTACAGAATCTGCATCACAATAGCGCCTGCATGGTAAGAAGATACAGAAGTGTCGTTCTGCACAGACATGTTTCAGAAACATCAAACAGTCCAACATTGCCCAAACATGCCAAAAATAAGATTTTCCTACTATGTGACTAGCATGTATTACTATAGCGCCACACGTAGGTGGAGGTACGTTCATTGAAGATACATAAAATCATGGAAATGATTCTTCTCGGAGAATGTGCTGTAATTCCTACAGATATTACCCAGCCAAATCAGAGCTCATACTTTGCACTGATGAGGGGAAACAAATTGAGATTCTGGTTTGGCTTTTATCCTAAGTCATATTGCAAGGCTTATTAAAAAGTCGATATTGACTTTTAGGATTGCTACTTCCAATAGGTGGTGCTGGAGTTCTAGTCCTCTTCCTCTCTGAAGAGACAATTTGCATATTTAATTTCCCAGTGGAGCATGCATGGCGTATAAGTCTCCTCACTCTAACATGCCATGCCTGGCTTGTCACTCTCCACAAGGAGAAACGTTACCCCTTAGATCTCAGTCTTAAGCCTCTAGCCAAATCAGATCTCATACTTTGCACTGACAAGGGGCAATACCCTGAAACATGTTAGATTCTGGCTTGGCTTTTATCCTAAGTCATATGGCAAGACTTGTTAAAGGGTCGATATTGACTTTTAGAATCACTGCTTCCATTAGAGTTCTAGTCCTCTTCCTCACTGAAGAGACAATTTGCATATATCATTTCCCAGAGGAGCTTGCATGGCTTATAAGTCTCTTCACTCTGACATGCCAGGCTTGGCTTGTCACTCTCCACAAGGAGAAACGTTACCCCTTAGATCCCTGCCTGTAGTAAAATACTTACCAATCACAGTTTTATGCTGTTCTCGGCGTCACTCCAGTACTCTTCTGCGCCACTGTACCCAAGTTTTGACGAGCTGGATTACTCCAATGTTTGCTGGGTGACCGGATGTCACCTCAATGTAAGTCTATGAGACTCAGAAACAGTTACATTAGGAGAGATAGTGACTTTTAGTGAAAGTGACGCTAGCAGTGACTTCCGGCCAGTCAGAGCTGCGTCCACAAGATGGCAGAGAGAGAAATGAGCGGCGGCAGGAAAAATGTAACTTGCTTTTCTCTTTTCTGCAGGACTTCTAATTAGGCTGCCACACATGTTAAAATGATATGTACCTGCATATTACCATTTTGGCTACAGGAAGATAGTGTTTTTTTGTTTTGTTTTTTACTGATAGATTCCTGTAAGCAGCTTTATAAATAATCTTCATTAAAAATTTTCTATCACTTTGTTCTTACGGTGTTTGTAAGTCCTTTATCTAGCTGTATGTTCTGCGGAAATGTTGCAAATCCATCACCGCTACTGCTGCTACTCCTGGTTGCTCTCCTCTCTGCTCCTCTCCTCCCTCCTTTCAGTGTTAGAGATAGCAGCAGGGAGGGGTAGGGTGAGTTTATAGATCTCTAGTGGAGTGAGGGGAAATCATCTCAAGTTTTATGGAGAGCAGAAAAAGAAGAATACAGACAAAGAGGAAATTACATAAGGTTGAGTGATACATCAAAACAAATGAAGGCATCAGCACTCTAGAATCAAACAGAACTCCCATCCAGCCTGTATTACTGAGAGGGATACTCCTACAAGACAAAACACTGTGACACTTGTATCAAAGCTGCAAACTACATACTGTATCAAAGAATCTGAAAATGAATGAAACTGAATAAAGGAATTAAGATTGGAGACTGGAAACTTAATAGTTACCTTTAGTTACTAGAATTGCACTAACATACCGTATGCAAAAATATGTTTTTCCATGTCAAAAGTGTACAGTAAATAGTATTTAAATGATGGCGAGCAGCCGGAAAGGAGTCTCCTGTACAAAAAGAGTTGGATTACATTAACGATATGCGCCCTGCCCTGCCGATTGATAGGATTCTTCCTATGTCCATCGACAGGGAGAAAATTGTCAATCAGCAGTTGCAGATTGGGAAGGGAGCATATCATGAATATCATTAAACTATGGTGACGATTATCAGATTCCCATTTTCAGCATTCTGGTCCATAAACTCACAAAAAATGTTAAGTTGATAATTCTTATTTTCAGGTCAGAAAAAACTTTTTGGCGGCTAGGTGCTTAGCAGTGCAGCTTTACAGCGCTGGGGTCCTGGGTTCAAATCCCACCAAGGACAACATCTGCAAGGAGTTTGTATGTTCTCTCCGTGTTTGTGTGGGTTTCCTCCGGGTTCTCCGGTTTCCTCCCACGCTTCAAAGACATACTGATAGGGAGTGTAGATTGTCAGCCCCAATGGGGACAGTGTCGATAATGTTTGTAAAGCGCTGTGGAATTAATGGCGCTATAAAAGTGAATAAAATAAATAAAATAAATAAATAATAATAATTAGACTATCGTGAAGCTGTCAGTAACCGTACGGGGCGTATACACATATTCCATGTGTTGGAATCCGGAGGTGTGACACCATCTCCGGTTTCCTCCCACACTCCAAAGACATACCGATAGGGAATGTAGATTGTGAGCCCCAGTGGGGACAGAGATGATGTCTGTAAAGCGCTGCGGAATATGATGGCGCTATATAAGCAAAATAAATAATGTCTCAGAGATGATGGGCACATTCATGCAGTGCAGAAGTGGACTGATCATGATCTCCTGACCGAGCTGTGACTGTGCTGTGTTTGCTTAGTCATTTGTCTATTCCTGCAATTTATGTTACGTTCAGTCCACAAACGTGAAATCAGATTACTACATTTAATTTCTAATACAATTACTTTGCAAATAATTATAGAGTTCATTAACAAGTACAGAGAAGGAAGCTTGAAGACATCTGGCACAGTAATCATCTCGACACTGGATATTTCCATGAGGATAGATGAATGTTTTCTGTAGAAAGTGTTATTATGTTCTCACCGGTATTCATGTACTTACATTGACACAACCCACCCGCAACCCCCGCTAAAAAGACATTAATGCGCTCACAACTCGCCACCTAACCCTAAGGGCCTGTGCACGTGGGCAGATACAGGAATGCAAATGGAGCATGAAAAAGCCTCTCTGCTTCCTAAATAGAGACATTTCCCCACCACGTCATCTGTAGCCGATTAATTAGCTGCCCAGATCATAACAAATGTGTTAGGGCTCATTCAGACATCATTTCCATCACATACGAATTCTATCCTTAATTTTTTAATGGATAGAAGTCTTAATCCATTATAGTCTATGATAGGGGCCGACAACTGATTTTCCTGAGGGGCCACATGAGAGACCGTGACTATTGTGGACGCCAAAATCAATTCTGCGATTTTCCGTTTTTTTTTTTTCGTTTTCTTTTTTTTCTTCCCTTCTTCCCAGAGCCATCACTTTTTTATATTTTCGTCAATATGGGCATTGCTTTTTGCAGGATGAGTTTTACTTTTGAATGACACCATTGATTTTACAATACAGTGCACTGGAAAATGGAAACAAAATTCCAAGTTCGGTAAAATTGCAAAAAAAAGTGCGATTCCACAATTGTTTTTTTTTTGTTTTTTTTACCATGTTCACAATATGGTAAAACTGACCTGCCATTATGATTCACCCGGTCAACACGAGTACGCAGATACCAAACAGCTATAGTTTTTTTTATTTAAGTGGTGAAAAAAAAATCTGAAATTTATATGAAAAAAAGTTTTTGCGTTTGTCACCATTTTCTGAGACCCGTAACATTCTCATTTTTCATGATCTGGGGCCGGGTGAGGGCTTATTTTTGCGCCCCGAGCTGACATTTTTATCGATACCATTTTGGGGTTTTATTGCAATGTTGCGGCAACCCAAAAAATGTAATTCTTGCGTTTTGATTTTTTTCTCGGTACACCGTTTACCGATCTGATTCATTTACTTTATAATTTGATAGATCGGACATTTCTAAACGCAGCGATACCAAATATGTGCATTTTTTTCTATATATTTTTTTTTAATGGGGCAAAACGGGGGTGACTTGAACTTTTGTGCTTTTTTTATTTATTAAATATTTTTTTAAACATTTTTTTCAGTTTTTACTGTATGTATTAGTAACCTTAGGAGACTTGAAGCTGCGATCATCTGATCACCTGTGCTACACATAGCAGGGCTTCAGCACAGGGCTATAGTAGAAATCACAATCTCCTATGAACGCAGGCCACAAGCCGGCTTTCATAGAAGATTAACAATGACAGGCACGAGGGTCTTCTGCAGACCCCCGACTGTCATGACAACCCATTGGTGCGCAGCGATCACGTGACAGGTGCCGATGGGCAGGATCAATGACACGCTTCTGGCCGGCACGTGTTAAATGCCGCTG
Organism: Phyllobates terribilis; assembly: GCF_046119375.1. Lineage (NCBI taxonomy): Eukaryota > Metazoa > Chordata > Amphibia > Anura > Dendrobatidae > Phyllobates > Phyllobates terribilis. The sequence continues at coordinate 68,790,185 of NW_027362764.1, forward strand.
TCAGTGATTGATAGCGGCATTTAACGTGTTTATCGGGCAGGGGTTGATCTCGCATCCACCCGCAGCTGTTAGAGGCACTTGATGACTGATTTAATCAGCCATTAAGTGTGGGGAAAGATGTAGGCTCAGCACCGGAGCCAGAATCAAAGACAGGGACTTGGCCGATGACGTAAATATACGTAATCAGTCGTGAAGGGGTTAATATTAATCTTAACATGTGAATTATAATTAGCATTTTATATGAATATTATTTGCATCACCTAATATTGAGCAGAACTAATTATGCTGACACCCCTATATACACAATGAGCCCCCACATAGCCTCCCTATATTCAGTATGAAACCTCACATAGCCCCCTATATACAGTGTGAACCCCCCATATAGTCTCCCTATACAGTATGAGCCCTCACATAGCCCCCTATAGATAGAGTATGAGCCCCCCCATATAGCCTCCCTATATATGTCATGGGTGTGTCAGAAGATGTGGCAGACAGTCGCCCTGCAGTTGGTTGTAGGAGATCTCTTCGTTTGGCATTACAGACACCTTCTTAGAAACTGTCTTACTCTAGGATCCAACAGCTACCTCCCTCCTGCTCTAATTAAAACACTGGCCTGGGTGTTTAAATACTTTCATTCTGCTATAGGGCGGCGCCGGTGATATTCATTTGTTCTCTGGTGAAAGCTTGGAGTGAGTGCAGCCTGTTTACTTCCTCTCTGGTGCTAAGAGGACATGTGTGTTATCTCGCTGAAGTCGGCTCAAGCTAAGTTATATTTCCCCCATGTCATGTATGTCTACCTTGTTGTCTTTAGTTGTCAGTAGGGATCGACTAGTGCTCATCCCCCTCCTTCACTAGCCATAGCCAAGCGCTAGGGAGATACAGGGATAGGTTCTTGTGTGGCGATTGGTGAAGAACCAATATAGGGATGGTAGGGGAGACAGGGTGATATTAGGTCAGCTTAGGAGGTCTCCACTTCCCCCTTTTTCTAGAGTCTGGGTTCCCTTCCCCTCTTCCTTTTGTGTTGCACTTAGTCTTTCCCACACCTTGCATGACAATATACAGTATGAGACCTCACATAGCCCCTATATACAGTATGAGCCCCCACATAACTCCCTATATGCAGGGTGAGCCCTCACACAGCCTCATATATACAGTATGAGCCCTCACATAGCCTCCCTATATACAGTATGAGCCTTCACATAGCCTCAATATATTCAGTATGAGACCTTACATAGCCACCTACATACAGGATGAGCACTAATATAGCCCCTATATACAGTATGATCCCCCACATAGCCTCCCTATATACAGTATGAGCCCTTACATAGCCCCCTATATGCACTATGAGCCCCACATAGCTCCCTATATGGTCTATGGGGTTGTTCACATGTCCATGGTATTTTGTAGACTGAGTGGTCTACACTAAAACATGGAGACATCTCTCCATAGCAAACTGGCCAACGCAGTGTATTGTGCAGTGAAAAAAAATCAAACAGCAGTTGTCTGCCATCCTTGTTGCATCCGTGTGCTGTCCAAATTTCTCTCAGTGTTTACTAGGAAAAGCTTCAGAAACCTTCATAAGCAAGAAGAGCTGATAAAACTGTAGTAAGACTGCGTTCACACTACCGTATTTTCAGTCCGAGTGCTGTCTGTGGAAAAAACTGACATCACACGGACAGCGCTAGGACCAACGTTATTCAAATATTTCCTATGGAGCTGATGTCAGGTGACTGCAATGGTCACTCCAGAATCTAAAAAATATAAAAACATCCATCACTCTGGGGCTATAATGGCACACAAACATATATTTGTAGAGCTCGTGATCAGGTCAGACCCTTATACTAAGCAACTAACAAATATAGTTGCACTCTGTAACGCTTTAGTATGCAAACATGAAATTGGAATTGCATTACTGCTTTAGAAAATAGGATAAAAAGAAGATAATTAGTGCATAAATTGGCCAATTCATGTATGCCCAACAGCCAAGGCAAGGTGACCTTCTTTGCTGGGAACCTAACCTAATGTGAAGCCTCTCCTGGGCTAATAGGCTATATTTATATGGGTAGGTAGGATCCTGCTGTGATTAAAACTACCATAGGCTGATGGGTGGAGTGCTCAGTCAGAGAGACTATGTATAAATATCAAAGACTGACCGTTACTTCCAAACAGAGACCAGGTGTGAACAGGTGCTAAGAGTAGCCATCTACATATATAAATAACAAATAAAGTTGCACTCTGTAACGCTTTAGTATGCAAACATGAAATATATGAAATTGGAATTTCATTACTGCTCTAAAAAATAATAAAAAACTAAGATAACGGAAGTGACGGTCAGTTTTTGATGTTTATATTACCATACAAATATCAAGCAGACATTTAACATATACTGTATATTTTCTGAGTAGCATAAATAAGCAAGTGGGAAGGTGTAAATAAATGTTTGGCAGTGGCATGATGCACCGAGCGCCTGGACTTAGTTTGAACAGTCATCCTGTGCTAACAGAGTCCCTTTAAGATCAATGATGACTGGTGGAAATTGCTCACTTGCGGAATGAAAAGAAAGTTAATCTTTTTTCCTCCATCAGGAAATCTACAGTAGTAAAAATCTTATGTAAATCATGCGGCATGAGCTGCCACACATGCAGAACTGGCTCCTGGATGCACTTTGCAACTTCGGCAATGAAGGTAACCCTTGTGGTGCAGCCGCCTGACACTTCTGACAGCTCAGCCCTCTGGAGATCACTTCTGAGAACTTCTAAAGACTGTAAATTCTAAAAGTTCTTTGTTTATTTAACAAAAACACAAAAGTTGCAACATCTCCAAGCATTCCACTTCTCCGCATGATTTAATCTCTGACCTCCAGCACTTTAAACACATAAATCTATGGCTGCTTGTGTCTAATGTGAAAACCTCCTGCGTTTAATGACACCCTGATGGGTTTTGGCCTCCTCTGTGATGGATCACTCCATGCAGTCATGGTCATTCTCATGAATAATGCTTCTTTTCTCACTGATGATGTACAGTGGCTGCTGAAATCTAATTTTATTACATTGTATTTCTGCTATGTACCAGGCCACATGAGTCATGGATACATTGCAGCAGAGTGGTGAGCAAGGATAGGGAGGGCTGAATGCAGGGCTATAGGGATAGGGATAGAGTTTATATATAGGGATAGAGTTTGGATGAAGGCATGGGTGTCCCCATCTTGGAGCATGTCTCAGCTCAGTGCTGTGTATAATGCTCAGGCAGGAGAAGCACTCCTCTTCCTCCTCCTCCTCCTCTTCTATGTCTCCAGCCTGCCTGGGAGGTGGCTCAGCTGTGAGCTCTTCTTGCTACACATACAAGTCACAGAGAGTGAAGTGCATCTGGAAAGAGTAGCAAGCAGCTGCCATCCTGGGACTGATCCTCCTTCTACCATGATACCATATCAGGCAATATAACAAGACCAGGCTGCTTGGATGTAGGAGAAGCTTGTGCCTGGTGCAGAATTCAACCTCTATTAGTTTTTTTTTTTTTTTTTTACTGTTTACTTTATTTTTTCTTCCTTCTTTTCCAATGGTCCAAAATAACATGTCCAAGACCCCCTCAGCCTCACAGGAGATCCACTTGGATGTACTGGAGAACCCTACTATACAGGTATAAGTGGCCTTTATTTCTTTATAGAACGTTTATATACTGTGGGGAATGTTTAGTAAATACGATGTTCTGCTGTTTTGTCCTTTTCTTCATGTGACGTTTCGATTGTTTTTGATTCATCATTGCATTTAGTATATTAGTGATCAACTTCAAATCTCAGACTTCTAGTCTGGCAACTATTGCAAAGTTTCCTAAGTTCAGATTGGGCTTTATTGTATTGTTGTTTTTTCCTATTGTACGGCAAGGATTGTTTGCAAGGTTTTTATATATAAAGTTGGAACCACCTGTTCTCCAAGCCTGTGTACAGAGAGAGATGCATTGGTCATTTGTTCCTAAACTGCATTATATTGAAAAATCAGAGGCTTTTTTTTTAGTGGTTACATTGTGGAGGCCAGTGATTGTTCTAGATACATTTGTCATATATGGCTGTATTCGGAGACTAAACAACTCCAAGATCAGGTTTGTCTAAATATAGTTTCAGCCAAGCAGGGAAAACATCAGTTATAGTCATAAAAAGGGAAAAGGGAAAATAAAATGACTTAATATGTTTTCCAGACACATATACAACTGTAGCTTTATCTGTTATAGAACTTTCTAATATTTTCTTTTGTATATTGTATTGTCATTTCTCCAGGATGAGAAAATTGTTACGTATTAACTGATATCAATAAATGGATCCTATTCTTCATCGTTAGACTCAGATGTATCAGTCGTCATCAGTTATTTTAGTTTATTTCATTATCCATTTAGGTTTTTTGGATTCAGCATCAACAGGTGACATTTTATGTAAAGCTGTATTCACATCTGTGTTGGATCCCCATTGCAAATTTCGAGACAATTGATGGAAAAAAATAATTAGCAAAGTAGACAGAGCTATTTTCCGGACATACCCCGTTATAGGTCAATAGGATCAGTTGAGTGCCGCCAGTGTCTGTCATGTGACCGTCCATTCTCAGTTTTAATTAAGTTTTTCTGCTCCAAAGGGATCGTTCAGATGAGCGTATTTTATGTCTGTGTGTTGTCCGTATGCCAAACAGATAGCACATGGATCAATGCAAGTCACGGGGATAGTTCACATCAATGTCTACAGACTGATGGTCCACATGTAAAAAAAAAATTGCCGCATGTTCTGATCCGATCCGATTTTTGGATCAGACTCAACTATTAAATGCCATGAATGCATAAAAAATGGACGCCTTATGGACACCATCTATTTTTTATGTATCCATTGCAAATATTAAAGTAGAAAACTGTATTTGGCCTTTTATTACTTTTTACATTGTTGATGGTTAAAGCGGATGTTCTATAGATGTAAGAAAAAGATATACGGATGACATACGGAGGGAGCACCATACGGATGAAAAAGTCTCCTTTTTTTATGAATGAAATGTACGCTCATCTGAACCCAACCTCACATGAAGGAGAAAAACAGAGTTTACAAGCCATATTTAATTAGCAGACAATCTGAATGCAACTTTAGGCCTCATTCAAATGTCCGTTTTTCACAGATAGAATACGCACTCATTAAAGTCTATGGAGCGGTTCATATGTCCATGTTTTTTCTTCTGGACAGAAAATCCATAAAATAAAAAATCACTCATACATATCATGGACCAAAATTATCCATACAAGTCTAAGGATCCATTAGACAGACAGCACATGGATGGTGTCCTTGTATAATCCGTGCGCTGTCCGTTGTTAATGTTGCAATGGATAGGAGAAGCTTTGTCATTTGTTTACTTTTTTCATACGTGAAAATCATTGATGAAACACTGATGGTAAAAACTGATGCACTGACTCCGATCGGATTTTGCCCACTTGAAAAATTAGGGGTGTCTGAATGAGGCTTACAGTCAGATCCTATAATGCTATAAGAAGAATGTAGGAATTGCATCTGAGACACTTTGCAAGAGAATACATATTCGATAAGTCCTCTCTGTTATCCAAAGGCTAAGGTTCAGGCTCATCTATAGAGTATCAGACTTGTTTTTGGCCCTAGTTTATTCCATAAATTTTGGAGCAGTTGGATTCCAAACTGGGTTGCTCCTTATGTGCCACTTTGCCTCCCATACATCTTCTTTTAAAAGATACCAGAATGGTCCATTGATTATTGAGCCAATGGGACACTCAGTAGACCAGCGTGAGCAGTGTCAGACTGAAGAACATTGGGCCCACCAGAGGGTTTGATTCTGAGGGCCCACCACCTTTCTCCCCCACTCAAGAGCCCCATAGCAGCTGCAAGGTTTGCACTATGAACTCTCCTAAAGGAGAAGCCAGGGCCCACCAGAGGAGTCTCCAGTTCTCTGGTGGGCCCCTCCAACCCTGACCGTGGGTACTATTAATCTATTGTTTTTGTAACTTACTGTTGACATCGCTTAATATGGTGGAAAGAGTCCTTCAAGAGGTCTGTCTTGGAAATGTGGTTCATGAAGACTTATCTCGGTGATTGCTGCTATGATTTGGTATAAATTACAGTCATTATTAACATAAAAGTGTCCATAGACGTAGTGTACAAAGACCTATCTATTGATTACATAGAGAAGATTGGATAACTGTATCTTTTTCATTGCTTTGGTATTGAGCTTTAATTGTGTATTTATGGGGAATATTTTAAAGGAACTTGTCACCAGGTTTTCCCAAAATAAAGTTCGGTCAACACCTTTAAGCCATCTTTTACAGCATTTTGGTATGTTGTATGTATGTCCCCAAACCCTATGCAAGGCACCCAAAACACCTTTTATTATACTCACAGATGGCGCGGTCCGGTCCCATGGTCGTCTCTGGTGTTGATCTGGTGCCTCCTCTCTTCTTGCGATCGCTGTCCTCCTTCGATGCTTCATATGGATGACGAGTCTTACGTAATCCATACAGTGTTTCCCAGTTGTGCTCCATCACAGGCACACTTCTCTCTTGCTGTGCCGAGGACAGAGCTAAGTACTGTAATGCGCATGTGCCGGGAAAGGTCAGAGAGCGCCAATGACCCATAGGTTAAACCGGTGCCTGCGCACTACAGTACTTTGCTCTGCCCTTTTCACAGCAGAGAGAAGTACGCCTGTGCATGAGAGCGATTGGGGGACGCTGTGTGAATGACGTAGGACCCACCATCCGCAAGAAGCAGGCAAGGGGGAAGTTGATCGTAGGAAGAGAAGAGGCACCGGATGAAGATCAGAGTTGCCCATCAGACCAAACCGTGCCATCTGTAAGTATAATAAAAAATCTTCATTGTGCCTTGGATAGGGGAAAGGGGACTTATATACAGCATTCTAGAATGCTGTAAAAGAGAGCTTAAAAGTGCTGGCCGTACTTTATATTGGGAAAAGCTGGTGACAAGTTCCCTTTAAATAATGATTATGATGGCAGTTGTGTCCCAGAATGTGTATTGGATCGAACATTGAAATTCAACATGCCCGATCCTTTTCTTCCCCAACATCATCTATCAAGCTAGAGTTGAGATGCCCCATACCCACTAGATGCTAAACCTTTCCTGCCAAAATATCAGAGTTTTCTTAGACTCTATGAACATACTATTCCAAATCTTCTCAGTTTCCCTTATATAAATCTTTCTCCTGACATTACAGATCATTTTAATCCTGTATTTTTAGAATTAGGATTATTGTGTATCAGTTGGATTTCTGGCCCATGAAATTCTGGAAACAAGTTTTTGGTAATTTTTTATTTGTCGAACATAGATAACTATTTTCTGTCTCCAGAAAGCTATTCTCTATAGGATTTGCATCCTTTTAAATAAATTACTTAGACATGTTATGGCTATTCTTGGTAGGGGTAAGTGGCCAAGACCCTCACTGGTCACTAGAAGGAATTGGTTGTATTCTTTCAGATTCAGTGAGATCTCCCGGAGAGAAACCAAAATGGAGAATCCGATCTACACTCAATGGAGGGTTATTAGCTTTGCTTAACAATAAGACAACTAATTTCTAATAAGCTCAGGACTCTGAGGTGACTGCAACCTCTCCACCCCTTATGGTTACTGCCTCGCTCTTGATGAACACTACGACCTGTTCCACACCACAGGATACTTATAGGAAATAGATATGACTTTACTAGAACAGATCTACCAGCAGATAGAGCAGAGGATATTTGTTCATATCTTGGCATAGCCGGAGTGAATCCATTCTAGGATGTAGGCAGCCAAAGTACTCGGAAACATGCTGGTGACACCTAACTTTTTAGGACATTTTCCTTCTACATCAGGATACATGTATAATCATTATCAATCATCTGAGAGTTCAAAATATGACATTGGATGGTGTCCATGAGTGGAGATTACTACCGATAGGTAAATCTTGAATATATTTTAACCATCACTTATCTCGGTGCTCCATGCCTCCATTGGAAGAGATTCAATGCTGACCATATGGAGATGTGTATGTAGACAATCATCAATAAAGCCCCCTTACACATTAGACTAATGTCCGCTGAACCACCCGATATCGTTGAGTTCGGCCAACAGTCTAATATGTATGTGGTCCCCGGACAGATAATGTCAGAGGTGATTAGGATCCGATATGTCCGATTTTGAACTGACGATCCTTTTGTACTCAAAGAGATAAGCCACAGAGATGTTTGACAGTGGCTCTCTCATAGCGCCAATCGCTGCTGTTAACCCTTAAATATAACGAAATTTAAGGTGTGTGATCACAATGTCGCTCTGTTCCAACACCCATTCATCATTTCCACTTCACTTTTGGGGTGTCAATTGGTAGTAATGTCAGCCGATGGGAAGCTGAAGTCTCCATATTGCCACCATCTTTGTACTTCTTTTGAGGCCCAGACAGACACTAAGAAGACTAAAACATAAAGTTTAATATAAAAATGTTTTTAAAAATACAATATAAAAAATATTATGGAAATTCAAATTACCTGCCTTAACCCCGCTTAAAAATAAATAATTAGCCCATATGGTAAATGTTGTAAACCAAAATAAATAGAATGCAATAAAAAACTTATCAAATTCAGAATTTTTTTTACCACTTAAATAAAAAAAAAGTTACAAATTTGGTATCTCCTTAATCGCACTAACATGTAGAATTATGTTTCAAAGTTACTTTCACTGCACAATGAATTCTGTAAAAGCAAAACCCAAAAAAACATGATGGAATTGTATTTTTTCACCATTTTGTCACACTTGGATTTTTTTTCCCCTGTTTTCCATTACATTCTGTGGTAAATTGCTCAAAACTACAACTCATGCCAAAAAATGAAAGCCCTCGTATAGCTATATAGATGGAAAGATAAAAAAGTTCCAGGTCTTGGAAGAAAAAATCAAAGTGCAAAAGGAAAAATTTGCTGGAATTAACGGAATTCTCAGACAGTAAAATATATATATATTTTAGCCACGAATTGATTAAAAATAATAAACAGATGCCTTCCATTGTCCCCCTGGATCCAGTGCAGAATATCCCATTTGGTCACAGCACCACTGCAGCATGTGATTGGCTGCAGCAGTCTTCTGTTAGAAGAGTGCATCATCAAAGAAACATCCGTAAAAATGGTGGAAGATGAGTGTGCCACCGTTTATTATTTTTAATCAATCCAGGCAAAACCTTTAACGCACACTTTTGATCTCAGGGTAGTCATAAACATATTTTAAGGTTGTAAAGTGAATATACTTTACTAAGAGACTGGGTTCGGGTTCTCCATCAGCAATCCTGGAAGATTTGATGGGAACAACGGTGTTGCCAAAACGTAGAAGCTACAGGGGTTGCCAAACACTTCAAAAATTATCGACAGTCCTTAAAAATATGGCATTTTAGTTCTAGAGTCCTTAAAGATGTCCATGTTTGGGGTTCAAGTCTGCAGTCACTTTGTGTGCTGGCGAGGAGCTGGCGTGTGACCACAAGTATTTGATTTACATACATGTGGTCACCTGCTGACTAGACTGCGTGGCCTCACTCAATACAAGTGAATTGAGCGAGGCCGGACATGTCTAGTCTGAATGTGGCCAGAAATTTGCAAATCACGTAACCGCTCGCTCCCGGCGCTGGAAAATCCTGACAGCGCACAACCTTTGATATATGTGCTGCCCCAAAACAGGACAAGATAAGTACAGAACTCACTTTTGTCTAACATTTGTAAAACCCAGAGCTACTGTATGTGACCTGGTAAATAATGTTGCCCTTTTTTGCTGTGTGAATTCGAGAACAGAGCTACTTTGTACCCATCGGACAAGGATCGGATACCATCCATGCCTGATAATGGGATCATCTCGGTGACATCTCCTTGCATGGAGTTAGAGGCATTTTGGAGACACGGAAAAAGAAAACGTAATATATCCAGAGAGCAGTGAATTGTTCAGACGCTCTATTGATGCGTGCACGGAAGTTACAGTATGTTCTATGAGATTTCTATGAAATTATTTGTCTTCGGTGCCAGCACAAATTGAATTGTCGGCATGGCAACTATCACATGATATTTTATCTGTAGGCTGCGGAACAGTTTAAGTAAACACCATGATGCATGGAGTAATGTATGGCAGTGCCGAAACGGATCAGCCTGCACTCGTCTGTGCGATATCGGATATATAAAATATATATTACTCTCTGTCTATCCATTCTTCTTAATAATTTCCCTCTATCTCATCTATGTATGTAATATATCAATCTGTCTACTTGTCAATCTTTCTAGCTATGTGTCTGTCCGTCTTATTTCATATCTATCTTATTATCTATAGATCTCATATCTATCGTATATTTAACATATATCTATTTATATAGCAATCATCTATCTAGTATCTAATGGTCCGTCTAATTTATATCAATATCATAACTTTCATCTATCTCATACAGTGGGGAAAATAAATATTTTGCCGATTTTGCAAGTTTTCCCACCTACAAAGAATGGAGAGATCTGTAATTTTTATCGTAGATACACTTCACCTGTGAAAGACAGAATCTTAAAAAAAAATCCAGAAAATCAAATTGTATGATTTTTATATAATTAAATTGCATTTTATTGCATGAAATAAGTATTTGATACAATAGAAAAACAGAACTTAATATTTGGTACAGAAACCTTTGTTTGTAATTACAGAGGTCAGACGTTTCCTGTAGTTCTTGACCAGGTTTGCACACACTGCAGCAGGGATTTTACCCCCTCCTCCTTACAGATCTTCTCCAGATCTTTCAGGTTTCGGGGCTGTCACTGGGCAACATTGAGTTTCAGCTTCCTCCAAAGATTTTCTGTTGTGTTCAGGTCTGGAGACTGGCTAGACCACTGCAGGACCTTGAAATGCTTCTGACGGAGCCACTCCTTAGTTGCCCTGGCTGTGTGTTTTGTGCCATTTTCATGCTGGAAGACTCACCCACGACCCATCTTCAATGCTCTTACTGAGGGAAGGAGGTTGTTGGCCAAAATCTCGCGATACATGACCCTGTCCTGTCCCCTGTGCAGAAAAGCACTCCCAAAGTATGATATTTACCCCACCATGCTTCACGGTTGGGACGGTGTTCTTGGGATTGTACTCATCCTTCTTCTTCCTACAAGCACGGCTAGTGGAGCTGATACCAAAAAGTTCTATTTTGTTCTCATCTGACCACATGACCTTCTCCCATGCCTCCTTTGGATCATCCAGATTGTCATTGGTGAACTTCAAACGGGCCTGGACATGTTCTGGAGTGAGCAGGGGGACCTTGTGTGCCCTGCAGGATTTTAATCCATGACAGAGTAGTGTGTTACTTATGGTAATGTTTGAGACTGTGGTCCCAGCTTTCTTCAGGTCATTTACCAGGTCCTCCCATGTAGTTCTGGGCTTATTCCTGACCTTTCTCAGAATAATCCTTACCCCACGAGGCAAGATCTTGGATGGAGCCCCAGACTGAGGAAAATTGACAGTCATCTTGTGTTTCTTCCATTTTCTAATAATTGTGCCAACAGTTGTTGCCTTTTCACCAAGCTGCTGCCTATCTACAATTTTGTCCCTGGTGTCCTAAGACAGGTCTTTGGTCTTGGTCATGGTGGAGAGGTTGGAGTGTGACTGATTGAGTGTGTGGACAGGTGTCTTTTATACAGGTAACAAGTTCAAACAGGTGCAATTAATACAGCTAATGTGTGCAGAGTAGGAGGGCTTTTTAAAGAAAAATGAACAGGTCTGTTAGAGCCAGAATTCTTACTGGTTAGTAGGTGATCAAATACTTATTTCATGCAATAAAATGCAATTTAAGTATTTAAAAATCATACTATGTGATTTTCTAATTTTTATTTTAGACTCTGTCTCTCACAGTTGAAGTGACCTACGACAAAAATTACAGACCTCTCCATTCTTTGTAGGTGGGAAAACTTGCAAAATCGGCAGTGTATCAAATACTTATTTTCCCCACTGTATCTATTTATCTACATAACTATCTATCCAATGCTGTAGCTACAGATATTGCAGGGATAGGTGAGGTAGCAGTACCTCCAATTATGGGGTCTTTAGGTGCCTAATGGTACAACAGAGAACATCAGCACTATAATGTATGTGTGCAATGCAGAGACATATCCGGATAAATGCATAGTAATGCAGTCGTGCTACACTCATCTATCTCACTAGAAACACTTTTGGACCTGTCACATAGAAATCTAGGGAATGGATGTGCAGTGCTTAACAAGGTGTGAGTTACAATTAATGATAGTTTTTGCTGTAACATCAGGCACCAATATTTATGAAAAGTAATTGAGAAAATGGTGTTAATGCATTTAATAGGGTCATATCCATTAGATATTTCAGACTAAGTAGTCCAGTAGAAGCCCTATTTTTGACGATTCTATGTTGAAAACTTGGTCTGGGGAATAAAACTGAACACTGGCAGCCAGTGGCGTAACTAAAGTTCCATGGGCCACTGTGTAAAATTTGGACTTGGGCCCCACCTCCATGTTGATGAGATGTAGGGGCCGTTGTAGCGTTCTAGATCATATGAAGTCATACGTGTTCACCCTCCATTTGTTAATGTCACCATCGTGGCACCTTCATATAATAATGTCCCCTGTCCTTGCCCCTTCTTGTAATAATGTCCCCCATCATGGCCTCTTTCTGTAATAATGTCCCCCGTCCTTGGCTCCTTCCTGTAATAATGTCTGCCGTCCTGGCCCCTTCCTGTATGTTACATTCGTACTCGGACTGTTAAGCGTGAGCGTGGATTGTGGTCCCACCGTGCCGTGGACCGAGGGGAACCTGGAGGGGCGTGACTAAGTGCCACACCGAGACTGACCTCGAATGTACAGCAACTGACGGTGCTGCGATCCAGTGAGAGCTCGGGGGGGGGGGGCGAGTCCAGGTGCTACTCCAGGGTAGACCTCGGATACATGGCAGCTGACCCTCAAGGAAGTATACTGACTGGCATGGCTGACTCAGAGACAGGCGGGTACAGGCAGCCATGGCTGGTATACTGGCAGCCAGGTACTGGCAGACACAGCTGATATATAGACAGGCAGGTGTAGGACCCTGTTCAGACTGGACAGGCAGGAACAGCTATAGGAAGAACTGGGTCACTGGCAGGTACGACTGGAATACAGGAACAGGTAGGGCCCAGTTCAGACTGGATGGACAGGAACAGCTTCAGGAGGGCTCTGGCCTGTGTATTCAGCCCCAAGGGTGACAAGAACAGCTTCAGGAAGAACTAGGTATCTGGCAAGGGTGTACTGGACCGCAGGTACGGACAGGCAGGAAACCGTAGGTGCTGACAGGAAGGGGAGCCGCAGGTGCGGAAAGGCAGGGAACCGCAGGTGCGGACAGGCAGGAAGCCCACAGGACAAACAGGAGCAGGTTCACATATAACAAACTGGGTCAGGTTCACACAGGACAATCATAAGGACAGGTACACACTAGACAGATGGAGCCAGATTCACACAAGGTACTTACAGTGAAGTAGCAAGTGAACACACAAATAACTAATGTTGCACAAAAGTAACATATTAGAGATAGGTACTGGTTCAGACACTGCAGGTTTTAGAGATAGGTACAGGTTCAGACACTGTAGGTTTTAGATATAGGTACAGGTTCAGACACTGCTGGCTTAAGAGATAGATACTGGTTCCGACACTGCAGGTTTAAGAGATAGGTGCAGATTCAGACACAGGGAATTTAGGAAAAGATCCAGACATAGATATAAACAGGTTCAGGGATAGGTCCTAATTTAGACAAGGACAGACAAAGGTACATGTTCAGGGATCAGTCCTGGTATTCAGCCCCTAGGGTGACAGGAACAGGCAAGTATCAGATACTGGTACAGATTCAGGGTTCAGGACTAAGTATTCAGACCCCAGGGTGGCAGGAACAGGAAAGATCAAATACAGGTAAATATACAGGGTTCAAGCCTGGGTATTCAGCCCCCAAGGTGGCAGGAAACAGGTTCAGAGACAGAAACAGGACAGGACCTGGCAACTCAGTAGTTACACAAACATACAGAAAGAGAATGTTGCTCAGGCACCTCCCAACAGGTGGAGGTGCCTTAAATGCCAAGTGCCTCGCAGAAATAGGCTGGGGACATATTAGGAATGTACGTACTGTTTAAGAATCAGGAAGTGCACGCACTGTTTAAAGATCAGGAAGTGCATGCACGGGGGCCCTAAGCATGCAGCCAGGAAACATGCACAACAAGCAGACGACAAGGACCGCACTGCACACAGCAAACAGAGAAAAAGGAACACACTGCATGGCCTGGAGTGGTGAGTACATCGATGTCCCTGCATGGTGGTGAATGGGAAGCCATGCAGGGATGCAGGCAGTGATGTTACACTGTAATAATGTTCTCCATCCTGGGCACCTTTCTTTAATAATGTCCCCCATCCTGACCCCTTTCTGTAATAATGTTCCCCATCCTGGCCCCTTCATGTTATAATATTGCTTGTCCTGGTCCTCTTCCTGTTATAATTTCCCCATCCTGTGCCCCTTCCTGGTATAATGTCCTACTTCCTGGTATAATGTCCCCCATCATGGGCCCCTTTATTGTATAATGTCTCCTATACTGGGCTTCTTACTGTAATAATGTCCCTCATCCTGGCCTCTTTGTGTATCAATGTCTCCCATCCTGGAATAATGTCCCTTGTAATGGGCTTCTTCCTGGTATAATGCCCCCTATCCTATAACAATGTCCCCTTACTGGTATATTGACCTCCATCCTCTGTCCCATCATGCTATAATGACCTCCATCCTGGGGTCCTTCCTGGTACCTGGTTTTGATTAAATATTCCTAGTAATAACCACTGGGCATTATTTTTTATCTTACCATGACGTCCCATTTTTATTTGACTTATAAAGAGCAGCTCTCACTTTGGTGGATCTTGCACCTTCCTATACTTACTTGGTCATCACTTCTATTGATTGGTCAGCATGTAATACTACATTTGTCCTGTAGTGGCCGCTATAGATCATCTTCAATTTGTCTTGATGAGACATCTTGTTTAATAATACGTTTGTAGTCTACATAGTTTTGTTTTTTTTCGTTAGTGGTTTTTGCACCTGATGATTCCTTTCTAGCTTTCTTTACTCCACGGTTTAGCAGATTCCTAGGGGATCATATCTGTCGTCAGTAAACTGGAAGTGACGGATTATGTTTTGCAGCATCTGAGCGACCTGCAGTGTGTTACAGTCTTTCTGATCGCTACCGTGCAAAGTTCCTACGTAACAAGTGCACCAGTTGCCAAAGCAAACAAGGAATTTTCGAAGGCTCTAAACTATTTAATATTGTCTACATTTTCTATCATCCAGTAGCTGAAGAAGATCAAACCCAAGTTCAAGACAAAGTTTTACAAAAAATGGACAGAGAAACTAATAGATGTAAACCTTTGCCTGTCAAAAGTGGACAATCCCTTTAAATAGGACAGCCATATGCGATACTGAATGTTTTTGGTAATGCGATATGGCTTAAGACTTAATCAAAATATGTAATACTTTTTTCACTTAGGTAGTTCTCATGGGTGAAGGAATTAATGGTTTTAACCTCAGTCGTGTAAGGTAGTGAAGATCATTTACACCTTGCTTGTTTGTTCCTAAATACAAAGTTAGGGACATTCATAATAATCTTCAATTAAAATGTCTTAGCATTTTGACGCTGTAAAATGTCTTAGCATTTTGACGCTGTTAATCCTTCATCGAGCTGAGTGATCTGCATAAAGATTACTCATCTGTCACAGGTCCTGCTCTTGGTGCTGATGGCTGTTTCTGCTCTCCCTTCTCTCAGTGTTAGAAATAGCAGCAGGGAGCAGGGAAAGCACTGTAAAGGCAAATCAAACTGTCTATAGAAAAGTAGGAAAGCACATGATGAGGAAATTAAGTTCAGGATAGAAACTGTAATATTACCTTTTGAAAACATCAGCACTCTTGATACACACATAACTCACATTCAGCCTGTATTACTGGGAGAGAAACTCCCATAAGAAAAAAATGTGACACTTGGATCAAGAGCAAACTGTGTATCAGGAAGGGGGAAAGGGTGTTCTGAAAATGAGTGAAGTAATTAAAATGAAAATCCTTTATCAGCTTTTAGTCTAGCAAATCTGTTGTTTTGAAAGTAATTATGGTAGATTGGTGTATTAAATTGGTTAATGTTAGTATCCCATGATATCTAGGGTAGCAAAGGCATTATTACTTAACCTCCTTAGTGATCTAAGCAATTAGAGCAGTGATATTATTATCATATCATGTTATGGGATTATTTCTAGAATATGTGATAAATTCTGATTGCTGTAAAATATACCTCTAGGACCTTCATTCATCAAGAGAACAAGGAACAGTCAGAAGATCTCAAGTAAAACCATCCTGTACAGTTCTGTATTATTGCATTCATCTAAGTTGGTGATGACATTGGCTTAGTACTGCAGTGTGGACCAGATAGGTTCCTAAGTGCAAGGTGTGCCAAATGCTACGTGTCCCTCCTACTAACAACAGCATTTTATTTTTTTGTCACCTCCCACCTCCTAAGAGTCACTGATGGTTGACACCCAACTCTAAAGGGCAGGTGCTGACAACTATGTTCTCCATTCGAGAAAATTGGTCAGATTGTGCTGATCAGAGTTTCATCAGAGTGTGATGAGAGTTTCATCAGAGTTTCATCCGATTTCCTCGGAGGTGGAAAAATGTTTCTCCATTCAGTCTGTTCATGAAAATCAGATGTTATCCACACATAGTCATGAATGGGCAAGTGCAATTCCATTATTTCAGGCAAAGCATGCATGCAGCAATATTTTTCCTTGGACCACTCTTTCCGAGGACAAAATTGGACATGTGCATTGCCTCACTGAATAACATTGGTCCGAGTGCGATCCATTGTTTTGACAGATTGTACTTAGACCGTAACTATGAGCATCTGCACCTACCTTAAGCGTCACTGATGGCTGTCACGCAACTGCTAAGAGTCACTAATGACTATCACCCACCTCCTAAAAGTCACTGATGGCTTCCACCCCCTTCTAAGAGTAACTGATGGGAACCACCTACCTCCTAAGAGTCACTAATGGTTGCCTCCCACCTCCTAAAAGTCACTGATGGCTGACATCCAACTCCTAAAGGTCACCCATAGATACCATCCACCAGCTAAGAGTCACTGATGGCTGCTTCCCACCTTTTAAGAGTAAAGCAATAATTTGCAAGCATAGAGACATTGCATGTAGAAGTGCATGAACTATCTGAATCTTCATACATAAAGATGATTTTATCCTCCAACAACCTCCCTCACATGCACATCAAATGTAAATTATTGGGTGCAAGAAGGAGCACAGCAAATGTGGACAAAAGTCCAGGAAGCCTTGGATATTTGACCTTATGGGGCTCCGATATTTCTAATGGTGGTCCTTTCTACAGGTCTGGTGGATATGTCATTGAAAAACTAGGAATCTTTGCCATCAGTGGAGTTTAGTGAGATTGAGTAGCAAGCTATACAGGTTAGTAATAGTGGCCATATTGGTTTACACCAATCTGTCCTAAAAACAAGTATCAGCAGTTGGGCACTTTGTATGATATAGCACCATATCGCATCGCTATTCTTCCCTAGAGGCAGAGTTAAGAAATTTTTCTTTTATGTAATTTTCAGTTTAGATTGTTAACGTATCGGTAATACCTCCATACCTGTCCTCATCTTTATTGAGTCTTAGTATTTGATTTGCTGTGCCAACATTAAAGCATTACTAATAATCTGCGTTTCCCTGTGTTATATCCTAGATCTTTCATCCGTTTCATTAATCTGTTGGCCCATCTGTGAACTGTTTCAATAATGTTCTCTTGGCATACGTGGCAGTGCCCACAACATATTTGCATTTTCAAGGTTACACTTTAGCAATACCCCTTTCATGACCATTTTTTCACCTCCGGAATGTACGCCTGGACGTCTTGACTCTTACTGATCTCAGATGATTTTGGCACCATGATCAAAAAAACTCTTTCTGGGAGTTCTATGGAGGCTTCTTCATACTTCTGTCCAAATTTGTCAACTCTTTTGGGGGTGCGGGAGGTCTTTACTTTGCCGGAAACCTCTGAGAGAGTTGGCAAATATTAGATTAGAGTATAAAATTGCATTTAGAAGGCAGGAAGACTTTTTAAAGATGGAGTGTCTATTATATAACTCAATCACTCTGCAAAAAATGACTGCTTGGTTGGCTGCTTGGTGCACCCTTGATGCAGCCAAACAGTTCAGTGCACCTTTCTCGTTACTTGTTTTGCATTTATTTCCGCCCCCATGTTCCTTGATTGGCAGCACTGGCTTTCCACAAGTCGGGGAGGGAAGTGAGAGATGGAAACAAGTAGGCAGAAAGGTGCACTGAACTGTTTGGCCACACCAAGGGTGCACCGAGTGCCTGGCATTGGTTTCAACAGTCAGTTTGTGCTTCAGGCTTTTTTAAATTTAGTAGAGAGGGGATATACAAACCAGTAACTGAATGTTTTCTATCTGAAGTCTGCATTTACATGAATTCACTTCAGCATCTTTTCGGAATGTTTATATAGTTGTATGTTTTCTGGCATAAAGTCAGCCAAACCCACTGATTCAGGCAGGCCAGAATGATGCCGATCATCTGATGTGTATGGGGGCCTCCCAAATTGACCTTAGAGAAGGAGAGAAGGATCAGGGAGTTGGAATTTCAATGGCCGATCATTTTGTTTTCAGGGGCAATAAGCCTCTGCCAGAGGAGTCTGGCAGCATTTGTCTTTTCTGTCCCTATTGGAAACACAAACGCTTGGCTGAGCCGAGCACTCATTTGTATGGGGAAGTTGGGAGAGGTAACGGTCTGCCAAACCAATGAACCTTCTGCCGACAGTTATTTCATGTGCACGGCTAGCTTTAGATGGAGCCACAGAGGAGGATGCTAAAAGCTTCAGTCTGAGCTCCATGTCTCTGGTGGAGGAAATCAGCTTACCTAAGCTAAAGCTGCCATTAGAAAAGTGATTTTGCCACAAAGGAGAACATAGCGGTTTATTTCTGACTGTGAAGAGTAAAACTGACATGAAAGTGTAATGACCGGTGGTCCGAGAGAGATCCAGTGAGTCACAAACTGAGACAGAGACAGAAATAAACAACACTTTCTTTACTAAAACAGGGATTAGACTAAAATTCAGTATTGCATGAATCTGTCTCAGGTTCTACCTGGGACACTGTCTCTACTAAATACACACAATCAGCAAAAGCTGAAATCAATGTGCCAATCTCAAGGTTTCCAGCTCATGTAAATTATTCTAAAGATCTGGAACAATTTTACCTAAAAACAGTGTCAGACTAGTGAGGGCGGTATATGGGGACCCCCTGAGATGGCACACTGCATACAATCCTACCACTATAAACAATAATAATGCATGAAACTATATCAATTGCTCTTATTATTAGGCTATCCGAATATCTTAAAGTTATGGTACCGTTAACCTCGGATGCAGTCTATCACAGGCCTGTGAATCGCGGTGGCTGCAGCTAGTCCCGGAAAACTTTGGCGCCAAAACAAAAACAGAGTTCACAAAACAGCAAAAATTCCTTGTCTTGTCGGCCGATGCCGAGCCCACACGCCGGGGACTTAAGTCCTGTAGCTTCAGATTAAGGTCTGGGAAGATCTCTTCACAAAGTCTTGTCAATATCCTCTCAGTGGAAATAGCACCAGAAATCGTCTTTCCTCCCGAAGTCTCTCACTGTTATCCAGTACACCATACACGTGTTCAGTCACAGAGATGGATTACTCAGCCTCTTCATCACCCGACAGTGACTCCCCAAGCACAAAGTCTATAATCCACTCAGCATGGACTTTCACAAAACTCCACAGAGCCACACAGCTTCCCCAGCTCAGCACTTGTCCTTAAACAGGGATAGGGGTCAACAAACTCCACACAGAAGAGAGTAAAGACAGCGTCTTCTTGCAGCTCCTTCTCTCAGACTTCCTGTCTAGACTGTCACATATCAGACGCTCTCAAAATACACACAGTTTCTAGCCCTGACCCTCCTCTGAGCCCAGCCATGCAAAAGTCACAGGGTCCTAGAGCTCTCCAGCTGTTATCACATTTCACACTCTCACAAAAGGATGAAAAGATTGTCACCTGTGATGAGTGTGGTGTCGCCACACTGGAGGAATCAGGATGCTTTTGCTTGTGTGTGAAGAGGAGTATCAAGGCAGAAAAGGCTATAAAACTGACTATGAGATCGACAAGGGTAGGTTGCAAGTGAGTGCAAAGTACTGCCAATAAAAGGTGGAAATAAGAGGGGTTGTGACCAGAACTGAGAGGGTTTGTGCTGCTGAGTAAAGTTATACAGAAACTGGTGCTGAGTGACAGAGGTGCTGCTGAAAAGAAGGGCCAGCAAACTGTCACAACATAGACCACAGTAGAGTAAAGTGATGGAGGTGCTGCTGAGGAAAGTGCCAGCAGATTGTAATAGCATAGATCACTGTAGAATACAGTGATGGAGGTGCTGCTGAGGAAAATACCAGCAGAATGTTACAAGTGTCAGCCAATTGTCACAAGTATTGAAAATGTCAAATATCTACCTCTATTCAGTGTTTGCATACATATTAGCGCTTACAGAGTGCTGCTGTGTTCTCTTGTTTGTATATTGTGCCATCATTGCAGCTTGTTCACACTATATGGAGGTGCTGGTTAGTTTTTTTTAGTTTTTTTTTACCTCTGTTCAAGTAAATCTGTTTCCTTTTGTTAGGCTGCTAATACGATCAAGCTAGTTGCCTTCTTGTAAGTAAAGTTCTTCAACTGATTACTGTGTATAACCTGTATCCTTATGCCAACCACTCGACCACCAAAGGCTGCTATGTCCTGTATTTAAAAGGACACTCCATACTAAATATGTTTCCATTAAGGGGTTAATCTGACATAAACACTAAATCAAACAAAACTACACCCGGGTTCACATAGTTACATGCAGTGCATTCAGGAGGGCAAAGTTTGATCAGCTAAGAGATGCCCTTCACCTTATAGACTGGGATAGTATCTTCAGTAATAGGAACACGGATAGAAAATGGGAAATTTTCAAAACAGTCCTACATAGTCACTGTAGAGGGTACATACCTTATGGGAATAAAAGGGCTAGGAATAGGAGGAAGCCAATGTGGCTAAATAAGGAAGTCAAGAGGGCAATGAAAAACAAAAAAAGGGCTTTCGGTAAACTTAAACAAGAAGGCAGCGAGGAAGCGCTAATATCTTATAGGGAAAAAAAAAAATCTGTAAGAAACAAATAAGAATAGCAAGAGAGGAGACAGAGAGACTAATTGCCAAGGAAAGTAAAACGAATCCTAAACTGTTCTTTAACTATATAAACAGTAAAAGGATTAAAACTGATGGCGTTGGCCCATTGAAAAATAACCTGGGTAAAATCATAGAGGGCGATGAGGGTAAAGCAAACCTACTCAATAGCTTCTTCTCCACTGTTTTCACAAAAGAAAACAATTTATCGGAGGAAATGCAGAGTGATAAAGTAAACCCTCCGCTAAATATCACCCACCTAACCCAGGAGGAAGTTCAGAAACGCCTAAATAATATCAAAATAGACAAGTCACCAGGCCCAGATGACATACACCCCCGGGTACTAAAAGAATTAAGTAATGTGATAGACAGGCCACTGTATCTTATATTCAAGCACTCTTTATGGACAGGGACTGTCCCACTAGACTGGCGCCAAGCAAATGTGGTACCAATATTCAAAAAGGGGTCTAAAAGTGACCCTGGGAACTATAGACCAGTCAGCTTAACGTCTGTTGTGGGTAAATTGTTTGAAGGATTTCTTAGAGATGCTATTGTAGAATATCTTAATGATAATAACTGTCTAACTCCATATCAACATGGATTCATGAGAGATCGCTGCTGCCAAACAAACCTGATGGCCTTCTACGAGGAGGTGAGCTCACAGCTGGACCGGGGAGAGTCAGTGGATGTTGTATACCTTGACTTCTCCAAAGCGTTTGATACCGTGCCACACAAAAGGTTGGTATATAAAATGAGAATGCTTGGTCTGGGGGATAATGTGTGCAAGTGGGTAAATAGCTGGCTGAGTGATAGAAAGCAGAGGGTGGTTATCAATGGAGTAAGCTCAGGGTGTGTCAGGGTTACTAGCGGGGTGCCTCAAGGGTCTGTCTTGGGCCCTATATTATTTAATATATTTATTAATGATCTAGTGGAAGGGTTGCATAGTAAAATAGCAATATTTGCAGATGATACTAAACTTTGTAAAGTAGTTAATACAGATGAGGATAGGGCACAGCTACAGGAGGATTTAGATAAATTGGGGAGTTGGGCCAAAAAATGGCAAATGGGGTTCAATGCCGATAAATGTAAGGTCATGCACATGGGAAAGAAAAACAGCAGTCACCCATACATATTAAATGGGAAACCGTTGGGGAAATCTGACATGGAGAAGGACCTGGGCGTCTTGGTTAATAGCAAATTAAATTGGAGTGCCCAGTGTCAGGCAGCAGCTGCGAAGGCAAATAGAGTCATGGCATGCATCAGAAGAGGAATAGGGGCATATGATGAGAACATTGCTCTTCCTCTGTATAAAGCGCTGGTAAGGCCGCACTTAGAATATTGTGCACAGTTCTGGGCTCCGGTGCTCAGGAAAGACATATTGGAGCTAGAGAGGGTACAAAGGAGGGCGACTAAGGTAATAAAGGGAATGGAGGGACTAGAATACCCAGAGAGGTTGTCAAAATTAGGCCTATTTACGTTGGAAAAGAGAAGGCTTAGGGGAGACCTCATAAACATGTATAAATACATCAGGGGGCAGTACAGAGATCTCTCCCATGACCTGTTTATACCAAGGATGGTGACAAAGACGAGGGGGCACACTATGCGTCTGGAGGAAAGGAGGTTCCTGCACCAGCATAGAAGGGGATTCTTTACGGTCAGAGCCGTGAGACTCTGGAACTCTTTGGGAGAGGAAGTGGTGATGTCCAACTCACTTAAAGAGTTCAAGAGAGGCCTGGACGCCTTTCTTGAGAACAATAAAATTACATCTTATGCTTAGTTAATTAATCCAGGGATTTAATCTGACTGCCAGATTGGTGCCGGGAAGTGAATTTTTCCTCAATGATGTAAATTGGCCTATACCGCATGGTATAGGAATAGCGGAATAGCTGCAGTGCACAAGAAATAGGCTGAACTGGATGGACGCTTGTCTTTTTTCAGCCTTATAAACTATGTAACTATGTAACTATGACAATGATGTTAGCTTACAGCCTGCAGGAAATAAAAACCCAGAAAATAGCTTATGCAGTAGAAATAAAAAACTGAAATCTGAAAATAAAAACAGATTTGAAATTTAAAAAAATGTTTCAATATCTGGTTCGAAGTAATGAAAAATGAGTCACTTTTAAAAATGTAAACCTAAAATAAACTAAACAGGTTGATTTGTCATTCAGGAGCTGAAATCATGACCCCTAATAACCCCTTGTGGGTGCTGTAATAGCAGCCATATTGGTTGTCTCGGAAACAAATATGAGTCTGAATTTACTGAGTTGAATTTTCACTTGACGGGTGAGAATACGGCACTTCAATGCTTTAGTATTGATTGCTGATTTTTCTTTTCACATTTTCTAGGCGATATCAGGGAAATGCTTGCTCTTTTTTGCTACTTTTTAGGAGGATGATGTATTTTGCTTTTATAATGTACTTATATATAGTTTATCAATAGATTTTGATAGATTGAGTTCAATAGTTCTTTCACACATAAAAGTCTGTTATATTATATGACATTTCCAGACTATCTTAAAACCTTACCATGTGTCAAAAATGATCTCAATGTGAATGAGGTCCGAGCAGGATTGAGGCCCAACTATGCATATCCAGCAATATGTTCAATATGTTCCCATTCTTTTATTGGACATTACTAGTGATGAGCGAGCACTAAAATGCTCGGGTGCTCGATGCTCGGGTCGAGCTCATTGGAATACTCGGGTGCTCGACCTGAGCAACGAGCCCAATGTAAGTCTATGGGAAACTCGATCATTTTTCAGGCGGCTCCCCCCGGCGGTCTGCAGAGGGCCTAAAAATTTCCCAAATTGATGGGAACAGTGCTCAAATGACATGGGGACAGCATGGGGAAGACCCTTGGAAGCATTTCTGACTCCCAGATCACTGCTGTCAGCAACGTGGTCAGAGTATTACACCACTTTTACGGACTCAAAATAAAACATACAAAAACGAAATCAAAATAGATTTTCCTGGGAAGTATGTTAATGAACATCCTTTCCAGGATAATGACTTGTATATAAAGCAAAATAAATAACCAAAACCAAAAATACTCCTCCATACCTTGGGCTATGTTCACACGTAACGTTTTTGATGTTTTTTTACACTTTTGCATTGCTTTCAACCAAGACAAATGCATTCACTGGGAAATGTCATTTTAACATTTTACAACCTTATCTGGCCATGTGGTGTGTGACACATCATCAGACACATGCATACAGTGCTGAAAAGACGTGGGAACAGCATGGGGATGACCTCTGGAAGCATTTCTGACTCCCAGGTCACTGCCTAAAAGTGTGCCCATCATAAGTGATCCTTGGCGCATGCGAAGATGCCTCACGCCATGCACCTGTCGTTTCAGACTTGCAAAAATCACCGTCCATGTCCTTGTCCCACTGCAGCGTTCATTTGTCCCTACCCCATTCCTTGGAATGCAAGCGCAATTAAGCAGGCAGCCACCCACCCACCCACAGGCTGCAATACTATACTGCCAAATTTTTGACAGCTGCTTGCACTTGAAATGTGGCCTTTTAGGCTCGTGGAGGCAGAAGCTGTCCACAATCTTATGGCGACGGCAACCGGGTATCCATACTCGGTCCCCAGCCGCCACTATTTTTCCCAGTATCTTCTCCGCCTTCCACAAGCACGGGTCCCACAACATTACCCGTGCCCTCCCCAGTGCACTTAATGGGAAGGACCGCCTAACCACAAACACGTGGACAGGTGAATGTGGCCAGGGACGGTACAGAGCCAGTCAACAGCTTTTGTTGCTGAGTTGTATTTAGCTCGGCGAAAGGACTGGCATAGAGGGAAACCGTATCTACTCTGGGTGTAATTTCTCCCAGGAAGTCCTCTAATGCAGCTTGTTGCAGAAGCAATGGCAGCCCGTCCAACATCAATTCGCACTTGTTGGTGGTGCTTTTGTAGAACGAGCAAAAAAGCTTGTAAAAGAACTTCAACATGACGTTTCAAGGATGGAGCGAGACTGCCATCTACTGGCCAGAGACAGTCAAGCAGAACCAAAATATACAAAGGAAGTTGCAGGGAGGGCAGATTCAGAGGCTGGACCCGATCAGGTGACTTCCAGGAAGGAGTTCAGAGAGATAAGAGGCCAGCGCGCCAAACCTGAGGGGTCTTTGGCGCCAAGCAGCAGAGAGGAGCAGACGTGCTCCCTGGGTCCTGAGAAACCCCGCGTGACAGGCCAAATCCAGAGGCCTGAGAGGTGCTCCAGCCGGGCACCGGTAAAAGAGCTCCGGATCCCTCACAGTTGTGACTCGAGTGCTGTGCCTGCTGAGGATACTAGGAACCTGATCGCGGTGCTGAGTGAGTTCGCGGAACCCGACGTCGGCCGCCGACAGACGAGGCCTGGACCCCCCTATCCAAGGCTCGAGAGACTGCCCCCAACAGCCAAGCAGAAAGGAGCTGCATACGTGAGCAGGGCCGTCACTTCCACTGCTCACCCACGGTACCGGGGACAGTTGGGTTTAAGTACTCAGGTTGGGAGGGGGACGGTTGGGGCTAAAGTAGCACAACATGATTTAATTGAATTCATCCGGAAAGAGACTCACGGCCTAGCGGGAATAACCGGTGACCCCCGCTAGGGCCAAATTCACGGTTAAAGAACTTGTGTGGTGCTTCTCATGCTTGAGGGCATCACCTTACTTTAAGAGACTGCGCCTTATTTTAAGAGACTGCGCCTTACTTTGAGAAATTTCGTATTTTTCTGATATTTCAAACCACTGTTCATTACCCTTGTTGCTAATCCCTTGTTTCAGTATACCTGTTGTATAAAACTGTTTACAAACATCTCTGACTGTTCTCGCCTTGTGTCTCTGTGCGTTGCATTCTGGTACCTGCATTACATTTGGCATAGTCGGCAGGATGCATCATTCAGACACAGAGATGGCGGATCAGTCTGTGGCTGGGTCCGGCCGGAGCCATATACCCCTGGGGGCTATGCTCAGCCATCTTCCCAAGTTTACAGGGGATGGCATGTCACTTTGGGACTGGGCAGAAAGACTGAGAAGTATGCTACGTATGTATCCCCTTGACCCTCTAGCCCAGGCGGAGCTGGCCCTCCTAACCCTTGATGGAGAGGCCAGACAGACTGTGATGTACCGCCCACCTGGGGACCGTGACACCGTGGATAAAGTGATAAAAATTCTAGAGAACATGCACGGTGACACTACAGATTTGGGATACTTGCGCTTACGGTTGTTTCAGCGGGTCCAAGGGGAAAATGAGACAGTAAATCAGTATGTTAATGCATTACAGGAAGTGACGGCCCATATCACTAAGAAAACTCGAGATGGGAACCGAGGACTGGGACCATTGGATGAGGTGTTGCGTGACCAGCTGATTGCTGGCTTGAAAGACCCTTCCCTGAGGCAGATCCTGAAGGAGCGGCTGCGATTGAGCCCTGATATGGGCTTCCTGGAGGTAGGGGCTGAAGCTAGAGTCCTGGAGAGAGAAGTTCCTGTTCTCAAAGCCACAGTTAGAAGTCATGAGGCAATTGCTCCTGGATTCACCAACCAAGAGCCTGATTGGGTACGGGAAATACGTCAGGAAATTCGAGACATTCGGGGTGAGCTGAATTCTATTAGGAAGACTCCTACTGCCCCCTTGCCGACGGACCGTACTGCTCAACGCGGATGGAGACCAGAACGAGAAAGACGTTCCTTCCCGGCCCCAGCACGACATGTACCCGACCTATCGGCAGAACGAGGACCGGAGTGCTGCACCTGCGGAGGTAGGGGGCATATCTCCAAAGACTGTCCCAACCGAGAAAGGAGGAGGAGGGGACAGCCGTTAAACTAAAATGCCCCACGGTTGTGGAGCATACCGTGGGGTATCGAGCTTCAGAGAGTAGAAGAGGGAGCTCTGAAGACATTGTCTCCGAGAGGCCCATTATCTTGGCTGAATTCAATGGGCAGCGGATCCGCTGTTTGATGGACACCGGGTCTCAAGTGACCACTATGCCTGAGACGTACTTCCAAAGTCACTTTCCTGAAGTCGCTCGTTCCTGCCGGGAACCCACTGTCAAACTGGTGGCGGCTAATCAACTACCTATCCCACTAGCGGGAGTAGTATGGATGTCCGTGCGGGCATGTGGAAAGGACCTCGGTCGAAAAGGGATTGTACTGACCACCGGGCCCGGAGGCGATGGGCCCATTGTAACCCTGGGCATGAATGTGCTGAAAGAAGTCGGACAGTTCCTGGCTGAGGGCTGTAGCAAAAACAACTGGACCCGCGCCACTCGAGACCCAGCTAACAAGAGAGTGTTCCAGCACCTCGTGCGGGTCAGTCAGATTCAAAAGTTGCCCACTACCTCCCAGTACCTTGGTAAAGTATCGATACCGCCCGAAGCCACAATGACACTGCCGGTGGGACAGACTGTACTCACTTTGCCGGTGCTGGCACATGTGTCCTTAGAGGGCGTGGACATTCAAGTTGAACCAATGGAGGGAGAAGAAGCGCCCTCTGGACTCCTGATTGCTCGAACTCTGGCCACCGTGCGGCACGGTCGAGTACCCGTGCGCTGCATCAATTTAAGTGGCACCAGTTTACAGTTGTTGCCCCGACAAGAGGTGGCGCGAGTGTGCGTAATGCCGGAGGCCCTTACTAGAGCTGACGCTATAGGGCTGGCACCTGTGGAAGGAAAACCATGGACCCTAGAGGTGTCCCTCAATAGCCAGGAACATGGAAGAGAACCGTTGGCTGGACACCACCTCCTGGAAGAAATGGAAGCCAACCTGACTGAGTTTTATGCTGGACAAGTAAGGCAGATCGAACAACTTCTACAGCGATATCAGGGAGTGTTTGCACAGCATGAAGATGATTTCGGGTGCACTCGGGACATTCAGCACGAAATACCCACCGGAAATACTGCTCCCATCCGAGAGAGATATCGGCAGATCCCGCCTCAAATGTACCAGGAGGTGAAAGAGCTGTTGGCCCACATGTTGCGGAATGGTGTGATCCGTGAAAGCCAGAGCCCCTGGGCGGCTCCAATCGTGCTGGTCCGAAAGAAGGATGGTACCCTGAGATTCTGTGTAGACTATCGGAAGCTGAATGCCTGTACAGTACGGGACTCCTATCCACTCCCCCGAATTGAAGAGTCTCTATCTGCACTAGGGAGCGCCAAATTCTTCTCCTCCCTCGACCTGGCCAGTGGCTATTGGCAGGTCCCAGTAGCTGAGAAGGATCGTCCGAAGACAGCTTTTGTTCTCCCTATGGGCCTGTTTGAGTTCAATCGAATGCCGTTCGGAATAACAAATGCGCCAGGAACCTTCCAACGGCTGATGGAGAGATGCTTGGGGGACCTCAACTTTGAAGCCACTTTAATATATCTGGACGATATAATTATCTATTCCGCAACGTTTGAGGATCATCTCCGCCGATTGGAACAAGTGTTAGAACGGCTACAAAGGCACGGCCTGAAAATTAAGCCTCATAAGTGTCGTCTCTTCAAACGAGAAATTGAATATCTGGGGCACACTGTGTCCAGTGCAGGGGTGCACCCCACTGCGGAGAAAGTAGCTGCCGTGCAGAAGTGACCCACGCCCGCCAATCTAAGGGAACTAAGGGCATTCCTAGGGCTCGCTGGATACTACCGCAGATTCATTAAAGACTTCGCTAAGATTGCGAACCCGCTCAATGAATTGCTGAGAGGAACAGCCGGGGGAGCCAAGCGGCAGCCCATTCAGTGGGGCCCACGACAAGAAGAGGCATTCCGAGCATTGAAAATGGCGCTAACAGATGCCCCGATTCTGGCCTACGCTGACTTTTCGCAGCCGTTCATGTTGTACACTGATGGAAGCTTGCATGGGCTGGGAGCAGTGCTGGCTCAAGTACAAGGAGGGAAAGAGCGAGTGATCGCGTATGCCAGCAGGTCACTCCGAGATACGGAGAAGAATCCGGACAACTACAGTTCGTTTAAGCTGGAGCTACTGGCACTGGTGTGGGCCATGACCGAGAAGTTTGCTGAGTACCTGTCAGGGTCAGAAGTGCAAGTGCGGACAGATAACAACCCTTTGGCCCACTTGGAGAACGCCAAACTGGGCGCGTTAGAACAGCGGTGGGTCGCAAGAATGTCCAAATTCCAGTATAAAATCGCCTATCGGTCCAAGGCCCTGAACACACATGCAGATGCCCTGTCCCAGGTCACTCAGGCGGGGCCGAAGAAGGACAGAGATGAGGAGCTCGAAGGCGACGAGATCCCGGATTTCAGCCAGTTCGCCGCTGCTGTGGTCGACGCCCAAGAGACCAGAGGGGAGCCGAGGCCCACTCAGATTCTGGGCCGTTCAAGAGACGAATGGATACATCTGCAGCAATCCGACCCGGAGCTAGCAAAGTTGAGAGAATGGGTCGCCCTTAATCAGAGACCCGACCAGGAAACCAGAGCTGCTTCACTTCCAACTACCCTACAAATCCTAGGCCAGTGGGAGAGGCTCCTCCTGAAGGACGGCTTGCTATGCCGAAGAATCCAGCTGCCTCGAGAGTTTGATGTTACCTGGCAAGTGGTAGTTCCAGGAGCGCTAGTAACACAGCTAGCCCAAGAAGCTCATAGAAGAGGTGCTCACTTCGGAGTAGAAAAGACCTTCCGGTGGTTGCAACGGCTGGTGTATTGGCCTCAACTGCGACAAGAAGTCGAGGGGGTCTGCCGAACATGTCGCCAGTGTGAGTTGAACAAGCCCCCGGAGCAAAGAGCTCCCATTCAGACCATCCGAACTTCTGCCCCCTTGGAAGTCTTGATGATTGACTACTTGATGGTAGGAACTTCAAACAACGGTTATGGACACTGTTTAGTCATGACTGATCACTTCACCAAGTTTGCAGTAGTGACGCCCACTAAAGATCAGATGGCAGAAGCCGCAGCCAAGGCCATCTGTCAAGATTTCATCCGGATTTATGGGTGCCCGAAGCGAATACATTCTGACCAGGGGACCTGCTTCCAAGGACGAGTGATGGATGAGCTATACCGCATCTATGGGATCGACCGTTCCCGGACAACGCCCTACCACCCGCAAGGGAACGGTGCATGCAAGCGCTTTAACCGAACCCTGTTGCAAATGTTGCGAACACTGGAAGCGGACAAAAATATGAAGTGGCCCGAATTCGTGTCCGAGCTGGTGTGGGTGTATAATAATCGAGTTCATGCAACCACCGGCTACACCCCCTACATGTTGCTGTTTGGAAGAAGTGGCCGAGAAATCACCGAACTGGAGCTAGACTCAGAAGACCCCGGTCCGGGCAGTAGCCCAAGTACCTGGATTCGAGAACACCAGCGTCGACTCCATACCGTGAGAAGACTGGTTGCTCAGAAGTTTCAGGAAGTAGAGCATGCAGTTCGGCCCCCGACCACAGGTGGATCGCTTCAGCCAGGAGACCGAGTGCTGGTGAGGGCTAAACGATTTGGGAGTAAGCTGGACCATCGTTGGGAGGCAATACCACATCGGGTGGTGAAGAAGGTTCACCCAGACAACCCCATCTACGAGGTTAGGCCCGAAGGGAATGACGCCGCGACATCCAGGGTGTTGCACCGTAATATGTTGCGACCTTGCTCCTCTGAAGCAGAAGTCTGTAACAGGGCTGGGCCCTCAGACGTGTTGGCTGAAGTGCCACATACAGGAACCTTGGGGGATGAAGAAGGGCGGGCCACAATGCAGTTGGGCCCGTCAGAACCGTTGGTGCCACTCCCGAGTGGAAGTCAGAATGAGTCAGGAAATGATTTGCAATCCCCAGTAGTTGATTCCTCGGATCTCCCAGAGTCACCTCCGCAAGAAGAGCCCCGCAGAACTGAGCGGGATAATGCCGGAATTCCTCCTAACCGGTATGCTCAGGAAGAGTTTATCTGGTCTCGAATCCAACAGAAAACGCAGGAGTGTGCCCAACTCCTGTCTGAGCTTGCACTGCCTCGAAGGAGACATAAATTCTGCGAGGAGTCCACTCGCCCGAGGACTGGCGAGCAAAAAGGAGGGAGGAATGTAGAACGAGCAAAAAAGCTTGTAAAAGAACTTCAACATGACGTTTCAAGGATGGAGCGAGACTGCCATCTACTGGCCAGAGACAGTCAAGCGGAACCAAAATATACAAAGGAAGTTGCAGGGAGGGCAGATTCAGAGGCTGGACCCGATCAGGTGACTTCCAGGAAGGAGATCAGAGAGATAAGAGGCCAGCGCGCCAAACCTGAGGGGTCTTTGGCGCCAAGCAGCAGAGAGGAGCAGACGTGCTCCCTGGGTCCTGAGAAACCCCGCGTGACAGGCCAAATCCAGAGGCCTGAGAGGTGCTCCAGCCGGGCACCGGTAAAAGAGCTCCGGATCCCTCACAGTTGTGACTCGAGTGCTGTGCCTGCTGAGGATACTAGGAACCTGATCGCGGTGCTGAGTGAGTTCGCGGAACCCGACGTCGGCCGCCGACAGACGAGGCCTGGACCCCCCTATCCAAGGCTCGAGAGACTGCCCCCAACAGCCAAGCAGAGAGGAGCTGCATACGTGAGCAGGGCCGTCACTTCCACTGCTCACCCACGGTACCGGGGACAATTGGGTTTAAGTACTCAGGTTGGGAGGGGGACGGTTGGGGCTAAAGTAGCACAACATGATTTAATTGAATTCATCCGGAAAGAGACTCACGGCCTAGCGGGAATAACCGGTGACCCCCGCTAGGGCCAAATTCACGGTTAAAGAACTTGTGTGGTGCTTCTCATGCTTGAGGGTATCACCTTACTTTAAGAGACTGCGCCTTATTTTAAGAGACTGCGCCTTACTTTGAAAAATTTTGTATTTTTCTGATATTTCAAACCACTGTTCATTACCCTTGTTGCTAATCCCTTGTTTCAGTATACCTGTTGTATAAAACTGTTTACAAACATCTCTGACTGTTCTCGCCTTGTGTCTCTGTGCGTTGCATTCCGGTACCTGCATTACACTTGGACACACACACATCTTTCTTTGCCCATTTAATTTCATGACTACAGAGTTGGGCAATGGCCTGATCTGCAATGCGGTTTGAGAAATAACATGCATAAGCACGTCCGATCCGCATTAAAAAAGCAGCCATAGAGTGTCCGGGAACCTTCCCCCACACTTTTCTTAGCCTGGACTGCTTCTCGGCAGGGTTGGACGGTCCCACCAGAGAATCCTCTGGTGGGCCCTGGCTTCTACCTCAGGAGAGTTCATGATAGCGCTTACTTTGCAGCTGCTATGGGGCTCTTGAGCGGGGGAGAAAGGTGAGCCCTCAGAATCAAATCTTCTGGTGGGCACAATGTTTTTCAATCTGAAATAGCTTCTCAGTGGAAGTTGTATTTCACCACAGCCATATTCTTTAGCTCGGTGAAAGGATCGGCATAGAGGGAAACCGTATCTACTCCGGCTGTCATTTCTCCATCACCAGGTTCCGCCCATTGTCACACACGACCATGCCTGGCTGTATGTTCAGCGCTAAGAGCCACAGATCAGGCTGCTGTGTTACAGCTTTCAACAACTCTGTGTAGTATCAGCGTCTCTGCCCCCTGACAGGCTGAGACGCCGTCCCTCTTACCGCCGCGCTCCCGGCCCGGCGTCTTCCGGCTCTCCTGCTGCCATCCTAAGGAGTCCCCGGCCAATGGCAGGAGGACCTCTCATATAAAAGGCACCTCCTCCAAAATGGAGGTGCCCGTCTAAGGTTGTAGCTTTGTGTCCTAAACTCTGTTTCAGCCCTCAGGTCCCGCTGCTAGCCTGACTACCAGTCCAGTCCGCCAGCGTGACTACCATTCCAGTCCGTCAGCCTGACTACCAGTCCAGTCCGCCGGCCTGACTACCAGTCCAGTCTGCCAGCCTGATTACCAGTCCTGTCCGCCAGCCTGACTACTAGTCCAGTCCGCCAGCCTGACTACCTGTCTCCGCCTGCCAAGTGTACTCTCCAGCCCGACAGTCTGCCTATGATCCAAACCCGCCAGTCTGTCTATGGGCCTGGCTTGCCTGCCTACCCAGGGAACATACCAGTTACCTGCCGTGCCTATCTGTCAGCCTACCTGGAGGCTCCTACCAGTTACCTGCCGTGCCTATCTGTCAGCCTACCTGGAGGCTCCTACCACTTACCTGCCGTGCCTATCAGTCAGCCTACCTGGAGGCTCCTGTCTGTTACCTGCCGTGCCTACCCGGAGGCTCCTGCCAGTTACCCGTGGGAGTCACCTGCTCTCATACAAGGACAGGCCCAGAGTAGCACCTGGTCCCTCTGCTCGGTCCTTCCCTGGTTCACGGAGTCGATTGAGCCGCTGTGCGACCTTGGTCAGTCCGAGTTGATACGTAGTTACGCCCCTTTGGTCCCTCCTTGCACTGCAGCGCAGAGGTTCCACCACCCGGATTCGTAACACTCTGCAGCGCTGGGCGGTTTGTCACTTAAGCATTAAGCATGTTATCTTCAGCACAGCCTGTTGCCGCTTGGCCAAGGCAGTGCTGCAGTGCTGTCAGCCTGTGACTGATGTGGTCATTTCGGAGATGGAGGAGGACGTGCAGGAGCTGAACAATGTGATTACGTTGAGGTTAAATTGGTGACGCTGTTTTTTATACTAAAGAAACATCCTATTGTTTTGGTTTTTTTTACGTTACTTGTCATTTGAGGTTGTGAAAAGCTTCCGCCTCCACGAGCTTAAAAGGCCATATTTCAAGTGCAAAGAGCTACCCAGAAGTCTGGCAGTTTAGTGTTGCGGCCTGTGGATGGGTGGGTGGCTGGCTGCATACTTGCACTTGCATTCCAAGTAACAGAAAACTAAGCAGAAGGTGGCCTCTATCATCATCATGGCCTCACCTCGGCACTATGAACTCTCCTGAAGGAGAAGCCAGGGCCCGCCGGAGGAGTCTCCGGTTCTCTGGTGGGCCCGTCCAACCCTGCCGAAAAGCAGCCCTGGCTAAGAAAAGTGTGGGGGAAGGTTCCTGGACACTCTATGGCTGCTTTTTTAATGTGGATCGGCCTTGCTTATGCATGTTATTTCTCAAAACGCATTACAGATCAGGCCATTGTCCAACTCTGTATTCATGAAATTAAATGCACAAAGAAAGATGTGTGTGTGTCAAAGCACCACCGACAAGGGCGAGTTGATGTTGGATGGGCTGCCATTGCTTCTGCAACAAGCTCAATTACAGGACTTCCTGGGAAAAATGACACGCAGGGTACATACGGTTTCCCTCTATGCCAGTCCTTTCACCAAGCTAAATACAACTCTTAGCAAAAAAAGTTGTGGGCTGGCTCTGTACCGTCCCTGGGCACATTCACCTGTCCACGTGTTTGTGGTTAGGCGGTCCTTCCCAGTAAGTGCACTGGGGAGGGCACGGGTAATGTTGTGGGACCCGTGCTTGTGGAAGGCGGAGGCGATACCGGGAAATATAGTGGCGGCTGGGGACCGAGTATGGACACTCGGCCGCCGCCGCCATGAGGTTGTGAAAAGCTTCCGCCTCCACGAGCCTAAAAGGCTACATTTCAAGTGCAAGCAGCTGTCAAAAATTTGGCAGTATAGTATTGCAGCCTGTGGTTGGGTGGGTGGCTGCCTGCATACTTGTGCTTGCATTCCAAGGAATGGGGTAGGGACAACTGAACGCTGCAGTAGGACAAGGACATGGACGGTGATTGTTGCAAGTCTGAAACGACAGGTGCATGGCGGGAGGCATCTTTGCATTCGCCAAGGATCACTTATGATGGGCGCACTTTTAGGGAGTGACCTGGGAGTAAGATGTTATGTTCTGCTACCAGAGCTAAGGAAAGAGAGGAGATCTGTCCCTACGATAGAACTCAGCTTAATCCCTACGATGTAACAGGGAACCTGATCCTGCGATCAGACCTGCTAAAGTCCTAAGCTAGTCTGTACGGAGACCTATAGATGTGGGGAAGGAATCCCTACAAGTACTAAGGACTGGGAGGAATATGGGACACCTCCTAACAGAAATAGTAGCAGACAGACGAACAAACAAAATATATAGAACATAGAGGTCAGTAGACCAAGCAAACTAACAGAGCAAGACACAGAGCACAGGCTAGCTAGAAAGTAGATATACAATGAAGTCCAGCAAAGCCAGAAGGGCGGAGCAGGATTAAATAGGCCAACAAGGTCATGTGACCAGTAAAGGAAAAAAAACCTAAGAGCAAGGTTCTAACAGTACCCCCCCTTCTAAGAGGATCCTCCGGATCCCCTAGGACCAGGCTTATCAGGAAATCTCCTGTGAAACGCTCTGATAAGTCTGGACGCGGAAACATCATCCGACCTCACCCAAGAGTTATCCTCGGGACCGAAACCTTTCCAGGCCACAAGATACTGCAAACTACCTCTATACCGTCTAGAGTTAAGGATGCGAGAAATTTCATATTCCCCGTCCTCCACCACCGGAGGAACAGAGGCAGAGGCGTCACAATCCGATACAACAGCTTTTTTCAACAGAGAGACATGAAATACCGGATTAATTCTCCAGGAGGTAGGAACCTCCAACCTAACAGCAGATTGGTTGACAACCTGAAGCACCTTAAAGGGCCCTACAAACTTGGGACCCAATTTCTTTGAAGGAATCCTCAACCGCAGATTCCTAGAGGACAACCAAACCATGTCACCAACAGCGAACAAAACCTCCTGTCGTTTCCTATCAAAGTAGTCTTTAGATTTTCTGTTGGCCTCCTGAAGATTACCACGCACATCCGTCCAAACTCTCTCCAAATCACCGGAAAAATTCTCCTCCTCAGGCACGGCAGATCCCAACTTGGAGAACGACCCAAACGACGGATGTCTCCCAGAACAACAAAAAAAAGGCGAACAACCAGCAGAAGAAGATGTATGATTGTTCAGAGCAAATTCAGCAAGTGGCAGAAACTCAGACCACCCCTCTTGATTGTCTGCCACAAAACAACGCAAGAACTGCTCAACATCCTGGTTTTTCCTTTCTGTCTGGCCATTAGATTCAGGATGATATCCGGACGAGAACGACAAATGAACTCCCAACCTATCACAAAAGGCACGCCAAAAACGAGCCACGAACTGAGGACCCCTATCAGAAACAATGTCAGTAGGAACGCCATGAAGTCTGACAATTTCCTTGACAAAGGCCTTAGCGAGAGTTTTAGCGCAGGGCAGTTTGACGAAAGGAACCAAGTGACACATCTTGCTAAAACGGTCCACGACCACCCAGATGACAGTAAAACCCTCAGAGGGGGGAAGGTCAGTTATAAAGTCCATAGCCAAATGTGTCCAAGGAGCACTGGGAACCTCCAAAGGACAAAGCAACCCCGCAGCAGGAGTATGTGAGGACTTAGATCTAGCACATATAGTACATTGACGCACCCACTTAATGACTTCCTTCTGCCATCCAGGCCACCAAAAACTGCGACCCACCAGTCTCTTGGTCTCAGAGATTCCGGGATGACCTGCCAACCGAGATTCGTGACACTCAACAAACAAATCTCTCCTAAAGGTCCCAGGCACAAACAACCTCCCATGAGGAGTGTTAGAAGGGGCATTCTCCTGTGCTTTAAGAATCTCATTTTCCAAAACGGAGTCCAAAGCTGCTATCACAACACCTTCTTGTAAAATGTTCTCCTCTTTCTCAGCACCGACTATGGGAGAAAAACTGCGAGACAAGGCATCCGCCTTAACATTCTTAGTACCAGAGATGTAAGTAACGGAGAAATTAAACCGCGAGAAAAACAGTGCCCTCCTAGCCTGACGGGCATTCAGGCGCTTGGCAGCATCAAGATATATCAGATTTTTATGATCCGTAAGAACCTGAACGGGAAATTCCGCACCTTCCAAGAAGTGGCGCCAGTGTTCAAATGCGAGTTTAATAGCCAATAATTCCCGATTACCAATATCGTAATTCAGTTCAGTCTCCGAAAATTTTTTTGAAAAAAAGGCACAGGGATGTAATCCATCCCCGTTATCCTGAGACAATACTGCGCCAACCCCCACAGAGGAAGCATCAACCTCAACCAAAAACGGCCTAGTAACATCAGGCTGCATAAGGATGGGAGCAGAGGTGAACCTCTCCTTGAGATACACAAAAGCTTCAATGGCCTCAGAAGACCACTGAACCGCATCAGCACCTTTCCTGGTGAGATCAGTCAGAGGTTTGACAATACTAGAAAAAATTTTTATGAATTTTCTATAGTAATTGGCGAAACCCAAAAACCTCTGTATCGATTTCAAACCAATAGGCCTAGGCCATTCCTGCACAGCCTGAACCTTAACCGGATCCATCTCAAAACCTTTGCTGGAGATAATGTAGCCCAAAAAACTAATTCTCTGTACAGCGAACTCACATTTCTCCAGCTTAGCAAAAAGTGAATTGTCCATTAATAACTGTAATACCTCACGCACGCTCCGCCAATGAGACTCCAGATCCGGCGAATAAATCAAAATGTCATCCAAATACACAACCACATTTTTACCGATCAAAGGTCTAAGGATGTCATTAATCAGATTCTGAAAAAATGCAGGAGCATTAGTAAGACCAAAAGGCATAACCAGATTCTCAAAATGACCCACAGGAGTGTTAAAAGCAGTCTTCCATTCGTCACCCTCCTTCATGCGCAACAGATTGTATGCCCCCTTAAGGTCAATTTTAGAGAACCACTTGGCCCCCATTAACTGGTTAAACAGATCAGGAATCAATGGCAGTGGGTAAGGATTGCGTACAGTAATTTTGTTAATCTCACGAAAATCCAGACAAGGACGTAAACCGCCGTCCTTTTTTTTTACAAAAAAAAATCCAACCGCCACAGGAGACTTAGAAGGCCTAATGTGACCGGCGGCCAAACTTGTCTGTATGTATTCCTCCAAAGCCTTCCTCTCAGGAATAGTAAGGTTAAATAAACGACTTTTAGGAAGAGTCGCTCCAGGGACAAATTCAATAGAACAATCATAGTCTCTATGGGGAGGCAAAACCTGCGATTCCTTCTCAGAAAAAACTCTCCAAAAATCCTGAATAGGAACAGGCAATTCTCCCCTATCCAAAGCTGCAATACGCCCATTACAACACTTGTCATAACATTTATGGCTCCAGGATTTAATTTCACTAGTAGACCAATCCAGTACAGGATTGTGAAATTTTAACCAGGGCAATCCCAATATTACTGGAGAAGGCAAGTTATTCAACACTACCAAATCCAATTTCTCATGGTGAACACCATTAATAGTGAGAGGAAATTCACAGACCTTGAGAGTAATATTCTTCAAAGGGGAACCATCCACAGAAACCACAGCAATGGGGGATGATAAAGGTTCAGGTTTTAAATTGAGTCTTTCCACGAATCCCCCATCAATAACATTCAGAGTAGACCCACAATCGACAAACACCCGAAATTCCATTTATTTTTCCTGAGCAATCGTGGAAGCAGCTAAAAATACACCCTTGGAATTTAAACAGGCAATACGGGCATGACTGACCATTTTTTTTTCTTTCTTCATACGAAGCTCACAGCCTTTAATCAAATGACCAGATTTTCCGCAATAGAAACACAAGCCTTCAAAAAATCGACGGTCTTTTTCTTGAGAGCGAGGTGCCACCGATCCAATCTCCATCGGTTCACCACTGTTAGTACACACATTCTCATAACCAGAAACTGACATAGCAGAGGATTTGCTCTCATTAACCCTTGCACGCAGTCTTCTATCCACCCGTATAGCTAATTGCATAGCCTGTTGCAAATCTTCAGGTGTAGGATAAGCAATTAGCAGGTCTTTAACCCTTTCACTGAGCCCAGCAAGAAATAGACTTTTCAGAGCAGAATCGTTCCACCCTGTTTGAGTAGACCAACGACGGAAATGAGTACAATATTTTTCCACATTACCTGATCCTTGTTTTAAACGTCTCAACTCAGTCTCAGCTGATGCGACACGGTCAGGATCATCATATAATAGTCCCAAAGCAGAAAAAAAACTATCCACTGATCTGAAGCATGTATCACTAGGTTGCAAAGAAAAGGCCCACTCCTGAGGCTCTTTGCGCAAAAGTGACATTATGAACCCTACGCGCTGGGATTCATCCCCAGAGGACTTAGGTCTCAAACGAAAATACAATAAGCAAGCATTTTTGAATGAAAAAAATTCTCGGTGTTCACCAAAAAATAAATCCGGCAAACATACCTTAGGCTCCAAGAAATGTGCTCCAGGACAGTTACTCACATGCTGACGGAGCTCGGCCACCTCCAGAGAGAGTCCCTGCAGGCGATGAACCAAATCCTGAACCGACACCATGATGGAACAGAAAAATCTTTCCTTAGAGAATTTGCAGGCTGGACTTACTGTTATGTTCTGCTACCAGAGCTAAGGAAAGAGAGGAGATCTGTCCCTACGATAGAACTCAGCTTAATCCCTACGATGTAACAGGGAACCTGATCCTGCGATCAGACCTGCTAAAGTCCTAAGCTAGTCTGTACGGAGACCTATAGATGTGGGGAAGGAATCCCTACAAGTACTAAGGACTGGGAGGAATATGGGACACCTCCTAACAGAAATAGTAGCAGACAGACGAACAAACAAAATATATAGAACATAGAGGTCAGTAGACCAAGCAAACTAACAGAGCAAGACACAGAGCACAGGCTAGCTAGAAAGTAGATATACAATGAAGTCCAGCAAAGCCAGAAGGGCGGAGCAGGATTAAATAGGCCAACAAGGTCATGTGACCAGTAAAGGAAAAAAAACCTAAGAGCAAGGTTCTAACATAAGAAATGCTTCCAGAGGTCTTCCCCATGCTGTTCCCATGTCTTTTCTGCACTGTATGCATGTGTCTGATGATGTGTCACACACCACATGGCCAGATAAGGTTGTAAAATGTTAAAATGACATTTCCTGGTGAATGCATTTGTCTTGGTTTGAAAGCAATTCAAAAGTGCAAAAACGCATCAAAAACGCTACGTGTGAACATAGCCCAAGTTGTGGAGGAGTATTTTTGTTTTTGGTTATTTGTTTTGCCTTATATACAAGTCATTACCCTGGAAAGGATGTTCCTTAACATATTTCCCAGGAAAATCCATTTTGGTTTAGTTTTTGTATGTTTTATTGTAAGTCCGTAAAAGTGGAGTAATACTCTGACCACGTTGCTGATAGCAGTGATCTGGGAGTCAGAGATGCTTCCAGGGGTCTTCCCCATGCTGTTCCCATGTCATTTGAGCACTGTTCCCATCGATTTGGGCAATGTTTAGGCCCTTTGCTGACCGCCGAGGGGGAGCCCCCTGAAAAATGCTCGAGTTTCCCATAGACTTACATTGGGCTCGTTGCTCGGGTCGAGGACCCGAATATTCCAATTTGCTCGACCCGAGCAACGAGTACCCGAGCATTTTAGTGCTCGCTCATCACTAGTAGTGAGTCCAGCGACTGACCAATTTTTGGAAAAACGCCACTAAGAATTTAAAGACAAATAGAGCAGGGCCACAGTAACAAGTACGACATGTTCCCATTAGAAAGGAGAGGGTCTGCTATACAGTTATAGGGTATGCAGTGAGTCCAACAGCTGACCAATTTAGGGAAAACCCCACTAAGAATTTAAAGCCACATAGAGCAGGGCCACAGTAGCAAGTACGACATATTCCCATTAGAAAGGAGAGGGTCTGCTATACAGTTATAGGGTATGCAGTGAGTCCAACGGCTGACCAATTTTAGGAAAACCCTACTAAGAATTTAAAGACACACAGAGCAGGGCCACAGTAACAAGTATGACATGTTCCCATTAGAAAGGAGAGGGTCTGCTATACAGTTATAGGTTATGCAGTGAGTCCAACGGCTGACCAATTTTAGGAAAAACCCCACTAAAAATGTAAAGACACATAGAGCAGGGCCACAGTAACGACAAATTATCATTAGAAAAGAGAGGATCTCCCATAGTGTTGGCCTATGCAGTGAATGCAAGGGCTGCCAAAAATTGGGGGGCACTCCAATGCCCCTTGGAAGAGACGTAGAGGGCCTCATAAAAAAATGTTCCCATTAGAAAGGAGCGGGTCTCCTATACTTGGAATGCCCATGCACTAAGTGTATGGACTGACAAACATTTACCGCTGGGGGGTATACATGAGCATACTGTATAAAAAAAATTTATTACGGGCATCATAAACACCCTTTAAAAAAATTATGTGGGTGTTGCATCACGGACCACGGTCACCCTGGTGATATGGTGGTGGAGGAGGACAAGAGCAAATAGCCAAAATCAGGAAGCGTATACCAATGTGTGGGTGTGAAGAGGGGCATGGGAATACACCTCCCAAAAAAAGACACTGGATTTGAGTTTATGTTACGCTGCTATCATTCGGTGGTGTTGAGAAGTCTGGCCCAATCCAGCCCTTGTTCATTTTTACAAGAGTGAGCCTGTTAGCATTTTCAGTTGACAGGCGGATGCGCTTATCAGTTATAATTCCACCAGTGGCACTAAAAACCCGCTCTGATAAAACGCTAGCGGCAGTGCAGCCCAAGACCTCCAAGGCGTAGAGAGCCAGTTCATTCCACGTATCCAGCTTGGATACCCAATAATTAAAAGGCACAGAGGACGTTGGTACGGTCGGCAAGGTACTCTCTCAGCATCTTCCCAAACTTTGCACTCCTTGTGAGAGTACCCCGCACTTCAGGGCCTGTGCAATGGGAGGGTCTGAGAAAACTGTCCCAGAACTCTGACGGTGTTCCCCTTCCTCTGCTGGATTGCATTTGTGTCTCTTTCGCCTGTATTCCTTGGTTATCCAACGAACTGTGACCTCTGCCGCCAGCGTTTTCAGATGGGAATTTTTTAATAGTTCCGCAACAAGGGCCTTCTGGTACTGCCCCATTTTTATACACCTGTCCGCCTCAGCAATAAGAGATATAAAGTTCTCCTTGTAGCGTGGGTCTAGAAGTGTCACCAACCAGTAATGACTATCACCCAAAATTTTGAGAACGCGAAGGTCATGGGAAAGGCAGCGTAATATAAACTCAGCCATGCGTGCCAGACTGCTAACAGGCAAGACTTCCGTGTCCTCACCAAGAGGAGGACTGACCACGCTCTCCTCCTCCCCCTCCTCTCTGTCCTCAGGCCATCCACGCTGAACAGACGGTATGACAGTTGTGCAGGTAATACCGTCTATAGCGCATGAAACTAGCTCCTGTTCTTCCTCCTACTCCTCCTCTTCCTCATTGTCACCCAATCCACGTTGGGATGAGATGAGGCTGGGCTGTGTGTAATCACCCTGTATGGTTCCTTGCTCCATCTCATCGTGCTCCGCCTGCAATGCATCCTCTTTGATTGTGAGCAGAGAGCGTTTCAGAAGACACAGAAGCGGGATGGTAACTCTAATTATGGTGTCATCGCCGCTCACCATCTTGGTGGAGTCCTCAAAGTTTTGGAAGATGGTACATATGTCTGACATCCATGTCCACTCCTGAGGTCTTATGTGTGGAGTCTGAACTGAATACCAACGGCCTTGTTGATGCTGATAGTCAACAACTGCCCTCTTCTGCTCACAAATCCTTCCCAACATCTGCAGTGTAGAGTTCCAATGCTTGGGGACATCACATACCAGTTTGTGAGCTGGAAGCTCCAAACGCTGCTGAAACACGGCAAGGGCGGCGGAAGTTGTAGGTGACTTTCTAAAATGGGCACACAGGCGGCGTACTTTAACAAGCAGATCCGGCAGCTCCGGGTAGGATTTGAGAAACCGCTGAACCACGAGGTTAAGCACATGGGCTAGGCATGGTACGTGTGTGAGCTCGCCTCAGATCTGCCACCAGGTTCCGGCCGTTGTCACACATGACCATTCCTGGCTGTAGGTTCAGCGGTGTGAGCCACAGATCTGCCTGCTCTTTCAGAGCTGTCCACAACTCTTCAGCATTGTGCGGATTGTCACCTAAGCATATTAGCTTCAGCACATCCTGTTGCCGCTTGGCCGAGGCAGTGCTGCAGTGCTTCCAGCTTGTGACTGATGTGGTCATTTTGGAGATGGAGGCTGAAGAGGAGGAGGTTGCAGGAGCTGTAGACTGTGGGGGCTACCCTGATTGACCAAGGGCCCGCAATCCTCGGTGTCGGGAGGACGTGTTCCATCCCAAGGTCCGACTGGGTCCCGGCTTCCACTATGTTAACCCAGTGTGCCGTCAGCGAGATGTACCATCCCTGCCCACAAGCACTTGTCCACGTGTCCGTGGTTAGGTGGCCTTTCCCGGTAACTGCATTGTTGAGGGCACGGGAGAAATAGTGGTGGCTTGGGACCGAGTAACGAGGGACGGCCTCCGCCATCAGGTTGCAGAATGTTTCCGTCTACACGAGCCTAAAAGGCAACATTTCAAGTGCAAGCAGTTGTGAAATATGGGAATTTAGTACTGTGGCCTGTGGGGCATTGGCTTCGTATTTGCACTTGCGTTCCAAGGACTGGGGTATGGACA
This sequence comes from Phyllobates terribilis, assembly GCF_046119375.1. Classification (NCBI taxonomy): domain Eukaryota; kingdom Metazoa; phylum Chordata; class Amphibia; order Anura; family Dendrobatidae; genus Phyllobates; species Phyllobates terribilis. Next base: position 68,833,825 of record NW_027362764.1, read on the forward strand.
ACTGATCGCTGCGCTGGGACAAGGACGTGGACATACTTCCTGATTCTGCTACTTGAGAGTGTGCAACGACAGGTGCAGGGCAGGAGGCATCTTCGCATGCACCGTGGACAGGGGATTGGCTTGCATGCACAACAGAGGAAGAAGCAATGGTGCCACCCGCAGACACTGTTCCTGGACCCTGGGGTTCAGCCCACGAAGTAGGGTGCTTTGCTGCCATGTGCCTGATCATGCTGGTGGCAGTCAGGCTGGTCATTTTGCCACCCCTGCTGATGCTGGCCTGGCAGGTGGTGCAAATGGCCTTTTTGGGGTTATTGGCAGAGTCTTTAAAAAACAACCAGATTCGGGAAGACCTAACAGTTGTACTGGCAACTTCCTTCGTGTTGGTGTTACAGGGAATGGTTGCCTGCCTTCTTTCTGCGGCCACCACACTGCTTCTTCCTGCCTGTTGGCGTGCTCTGCCTCCCTCCCCCTGTGTCCTGCTGTCCTCGCTCTGCATGTCCTCCTGCCAGGTTGGGTCAGTTACTATATCATCCACCACCTTGTCTTCCACTTCCAGACTCTGGTCCCCCTCCTGAATTTCTGGCAATTGTGTCTCATCGTCATCCACCTCTTGGGACACTTTCCCACCGTCGCCTTCGTGTGACCGTGGCTGCTCAAATATTTGGGCATCGCTGCATGCAATCTCCTCTTGCCCCGCTTCAAGTTGACCGGACGAGAGGCCCGAATCTATAAATGGGAAAGTGAACAGCTCTTCGGAGTGTCCAAGTGTGGGATCAGTTATCTCTGGGCACTCGCCATGGTGGGAAGAAGGAGATTCAGGGTGAGAAATATGCGGTCCAGACTCACAGCTACTGAGACTTGACCGTGTGGAAGACAAGGTGATGATGGTGGTGGTGGCTAAGTGACTGGAAGCACTATCTGCTATCCAACCAACAACCTTTTGACACTGCTCTGTGTTCAATAGTGGTGTTCTGCTCTCCCCTATTAATTGGGACAGGAAGGTTGAGCGAGAAGATGTGGGTGTTTGTTGTGGCACAATTTCAGCTTGCCCACAGCCTCGGCCTCTGCATGCACCATCATCACCATCACCGTCCAGTTCCCTGTCCCTTGCCACGTGACTTGTCCATTTTAAATGGAGGACAATATCTTCCACGCTCACAACAAATGACTGAATTTGGAACGAACTTATATGTGATCCGTGTGACGGACAAACCACAGTTTTACATACCTTACCTGTAGGTAACTATTTTGAACAGCAAACTGGTGTCAATTGCTTCACTGACACACTGAAACAATTTTTTAGTGGAGGCCAGAAATGACAGTATTTTCTGAAAACGTATGTGATCCGTGTGACGCAGAAAACACAGTTTTAAATACCTGGCCTGTAGGTAACAATTTTGAACAGCAAACCGGTGTCAAAAACTTTGCTGACACACTGAAAAAAAAATTTAATGGAGGCCAGAAATGGCAGTATTTTCTGAAAACGTATATGTGATCCTTGTGACAGAGAAAACACAGTTTTAAATAGCCTGATTTCTAGCGCTGTAATATGGAAAGTGCCAACAAGCAAATGGCGCAGAAAAACGGTGTTCTCTGGATTGCTTTTCAAGCAAATAATTAGGATTAAAATCCAAAAAAAAGTATTCCTGGCCCCTGAGACCTGGGCCAGGAAATATCTGGGTCTAGAACTATCTAACAGCAGCAGAAGGCAGAATTGGAATGGAGCCACTTGTGCTATGTGCACTGCAGTCTGCTATATACCCTGCCTGCCTATATATACTGCCTGTCTGATATCTCTGCAGATGGATTAGCCCTCAGAAGAGCTGTTTGTTGAGGTGGATATGTGTCTCTAATATAGTCTGTACACATACACTAATTAAAAACAAGCAAATCTCTCCCTGACGCAACAGCACCTCTCCCTACTCTGCCTGATTCTGGAGTGACTGTGACGACCATGCACCCTGCTTGCCTGATATCTCTGCAGATGGATTAGTCCTCAGAAGGACTGTTTGTTAAGATGCATATGTGTAATGTACTTTTTTTCTCCCTACACTACCTAATACACGATCAAATCTCTCCCTGACACAGCAGCAGCTCTCCCTACACTGTCTGATCCGGAGTGACTGTGATGAGCATGGCGGCGCCATGTCTGATATAGACCTGATGACGCTGTGCGGCCAGCCAATCACTTTAATGCCACAACAAACACGGCTGCGGCATTACAGTGAGTGGCAGGCAATCCCTGCATGTTCATTGGCTCTCTAAAGAGCGCCAAACATGCAGGGAGGAGACCCGAGCTCTCGCCGAGCAACCCCGGAAATACTCGGCGAGCGCTGAGCATGTCGAGCAGTGAGATGCTCGGGCGAGCACCGAGCTGTAGCGAACATGCTCGCTCATCACTAGACATTACGTTTATATAGGTGTTCATTTTTGGGGTCAGGTCCTGCTCGGTCCTTATTCACATTGACTTTGCCACATGGGAAGGTTTTAATACTAGAGGTTAGGACTATCCCGATTTGGGTACACCTTGACGCTGGTGGGATGGCTTTCACACTTTTTTTTAATCAAAAACAGTGTTTACTAATTACCCTGTGTTATTTATATGCACTATTGTTTTGTACTTACTTATATCAGGGTATATGTTCATTTTGTTTCTGTCTTAGGTTTTGGGAATATGCCATGCAGAAAAAAACACATTAAGATCCGTAAAGAGCAGTTAATTTTCTTGCTTATTGCTTCCAAGAGGCAATACAACAATTAAACTAAAAGTCAAAATAAATTCAATTAAATAAACATTCATTAGGCTATGTGCACATGACCTCTTTTTCGGGGCGATTCCTCCTCGAATCCACCAGAAAAGTGACGCAAAACCACAGCAAAAAATGAGCATAACAGCAGTGTAAAAATGACATTGCTGTGCAAATGTTCAGTCTATTGTTACTTGTTTTAACTAGTTCAAGGTTCGGAAGCCATGAAGCGGTTAAACGAAGTTTCATTTTCCGATAGGTATGATTTAAATAATACAGAAAAGATACTGGCAACACAAAAAAAAATGACCAAAAAAAAGGCAATGAAGGTAAAAAACTGGCAGCTTTTTACTGAAGCAGGTTCAACTAGGAAAACCTCCATGGGTCTTAAAGACGTCGTATGCACATACCCTCAAATTTCCACTTTTAAAAAAAGTGCTCCCCAAATGATAACACTAATGTAAAATAACTGGCTGCATCGGTTACGTCTCATCGACAGCTCACATCACTGCTGCAGCCAATCACGGAGCTCAGTAGCTCGTGCTTTCTACGTCAGCTGAGCTTGTGAGCTCAGTGATTGGCTGCAGCAGTGATGTGCATTGTTGACATGACGTAACAGATGCAGCCAAAACCCAGAGGCTGCAATGGGAGCAGGGAGCCGGCACTGAACCTGGGGAAGGTGAGTACTTTTAGATTTTTACTATATTACATGGGTGCAATCACCTGGGTACCACTTTTTTTTTAAAAGTGGAATACCTCTGTAATGTTTTCTGCTATTATAGATATCTTTAGATACTGGAGTACAAAATTGAAAATGCTTTTCTTTTATCTAATATTTATGATATATATACCACATTTTCCATACATAATATATATTTTTTTTTTCATTAAAATTGCAAAATAAGAAAGAACATTTCGATAGAACTAATAAGCTTATGTGTATTTTTCAGACTTATGGAAAAGGAGCAAGACGGAAAAACCGGTTCAAAGGCTCGGATGGCAGCACGTCTTCTGATACTACCTCAAATAGCTTTGTCCGACAGGTACTGTGATATTACTGCAATCAGAAGTGCCTTGATGTGTTTTCCCCCAAGGATTTTAATAAACCAGTCTTGTAGTTTATTGAAAGGATCTCCTATTATAAGATGATCAGTGGAGTAAATCGTCAAATAAAGTAGGTTCAATTTTTCTGCAATTCCACCAATGGAGTAAACAAGGATTACATATTGCCCACTGTAATCAATAGGTTGTCTGCGTTATGCATGGACTCGCCAGGTCCTCCAGAGACAGAGTCGCTCTTTGCAGTTACTTTTAGCTAAATCTTCAATATTTAATTAATATCTCCTTTTTATATAAACATTTTGGAGGGAATTGAGAAAGTTTTATTCTCCACATTTATTATAAAAAAAAGTGCAAAATTAGTTTCATACCCGATCTGCACAAATATTTTAACTTTAATTTATTTGTTATTATATGATGTTTTTGTTACTATATCTATCTATCTATCTATCTATCTATCCACAGGAGCATCTCACTAAATTAGAATATCATCAAAAAGTTAATTTATTTCAGTTCTTCAATACAAAAACTGAAACTGATATATTATATAGAGTCATTACAAACAGAGAGATCTATTTCCAGTGTTTATTTCTGTTAATTTTGATGATTTTGGCTTACAGCCAATGAAAACACAAAAGTCATTATCTCAGTAAATTTAAATAATTAACAAAAAACACCTGCAAAGGCTTCCTAAGCATTTAAAAAGGTCCCTTAGTCTGTTTCAGTAGGCTCCACAATCATGAAGTAGACTGCTGACTTGACTGATGTCCAGAAGGCAGTCATTGACACACTCCACAAGGTTCCAGAGTCTGGAGGAAGAGTGGAGAGGCCACAATCCAAGCTGCTGGAGGTCTAGTGTGGAGTCTCCACAATCAGTGATGGTTTGGGGAGCCATGTCATCTGCTGGTGTAGGTCCACTGTGTTTTATCAAGACCAAAGTCAGCGCAGCCGTCTACCAGGACATTTTAGAGCACTTCATGCTTCCCTCTGGTGACAAGCTTTATGGAGATGGAAATGTCATTCTCCAGCAGGACTTGGCCCCTGTCCACACTGCCAAAAGTACCAATACCTGGTTTACACGCAACAGTATCACTGTGCTTGATTGGCAGCAAACTCGCCTGACCTTAACCCCATAGAGAATCTATTATAGAGAATCTATGGGGTATTGTCAAGAGGAAGATGTGAGACCCCAGACCCAACAATGCAGACGAGCTGAAGGCTGCTATCAAAGCAACCTGGGCTTCCATAGCACCTCAGCAGGGCCACAGGCTGATCGCCTCCATGCCACATTGCCGCATTGATGCAGTAATTGATGCAATAAGGAGACCAATTATTGAGTGCATTTACTGAACATACATTTCAGTAGGACAACATTTCGGATTTAACCCCTTTCCATCTGGTCAGTAATAGTACGCACCAGGTCGGAAAGGCCGGTTCAGCGGGGGCTCCGGCTCTGAGCCCGCACTGAACCGGGCACATGTCAGCTGATTCTTACAGCTGACATGTGCCCTCAACAGCCACGGGTGGAATCGCGATCCACCCGCGGCTGTTAACTAGTTAAATGCCGCTGTCAATCTCTGACACCAGCATTTAACTCGCGCTTCCAGGAAGTGCGTCCTAGGCCCCGCCCATCGGTGACCCCGTCACGTGATCGCGGGTCACCGATGGGTTGGCATGACAACCCAGGGTCTGCAGCAGACCCCTGTGGTTGTCATGTCTTGCTAGCTATGAGCGCCACCTAGTGGTCGGCGCTCATAGCACAGGAGCATTTCTCCTGCATACAGGCGATCTGCTCATCGCCTGTATGCAGTAGAAGCAATCAGACAACTGCTGCTTCTAGTCTCCTATGGAGACTATTGAAGAATGCAGAAAGTGTAAAAAAATATTTTTAAAAATATTAAAAGATAAAAAATATATAAAAGTTTAAATTGCCCCCCTTTCGCCCCATTCAAAATAAAATAAAAAAAAAAAAACACATACACATATTTGGTATCGCCACGTTCAGAATCGCCTGATCTATCAATATAAAAAAAGAATTCGGTAAACGGCGTAACGAGAAAAAAATTCTAAACGCCAGGATTACGTTGTTTTGGTCGCTGCAACATTGCAATAAAATGCAATAACGGGCGATCAAAATATCAGATCTACCACAAAATGGTATCAATAAAAACGACAGCCCGGTGCGCAAATAATAAGCCCTCACCCGGCCCGAGATCCCGAAAAATGGAGACGCTACGGGTCTCAGAAAATGGCGCCATTTTTTTTTTTTTTTAGCAAATTTGGGATTTTTTTCACCACTTAAATAAAAAAGAACCTGTACATGTTTGGTGTCTACGAACTTGACCTGGAGAATAATGATGGCAGGTCAGTTTTGCGCAATCAGTGAACGTGGTAAAAAAAGGACCAAAAAAACAACTGTGGAATTTCATTTTTTTTGCAATTTCACCGCACTTGGAATTTTTTTTTTCTGTTTTCCTGCACACGATATGGTAAAACTAGTAATGGCGTTTAAAAGTACAACTCGTCCCGCAAAAAATAAGCCCTCACATGGCCATATTGAACGAAAATTAAAAAATTTCTAGCTCTGGAAAGAAGGGGAGCAAAAAATGAAAACACAAAAACAGAAAGACCCAAGGTCGTTAAGGGGTTAAAAACATTTTTCAAGCTGTTATAAAGTATTCTAATTTACTGAGATAATGACTTTTGTGTTTTCATTGGCTGTAAGCCATAATCATCAACATTAACAGAAATAAACACTTGAAATAGATCACTCTGTAATGACTCTATATAATATATGAGATTCACTTTTTGTATTGAAGAACGGAAATAAATTAACTTTTTGATGATATTCTAATTTAGTGAGATGCACCTGAATCTATCATATCTTTCCATTCTAACAGTTCTTGATAGTTTGATTTAATGTTTTTGGTTTCAGTGAAACTTTTAGAAAGTTTTAGCTTTGCCGAGCGTCCCCCTTTTGTCTAGTTGCATGATAAAGCGTAGAGATCCACTACATAACTTGTCATTTTCATCTTGTGCAGTTTGTCATAATGTAACTAAATTGAGAACCGGGGGAACGTCGGACAGGCAGAAATGCTATTTTGGGAGTTTGTTATTTAATTTTTTTTTTCTTAATTAGAAATCCTTCTATTTCCCATGTACCCTGTGGTTATTGTAGGCCTGTAAAACCGCTCCAGGGCTGATCGCAATTGACGTAGATTGATAATCACAACAGAGGATGAGAAAAGCTAAAAAAAAAAATTGCCAAACTTTGCTAAATGGTATAAATGTACTGTTCAGTTCAGGGATATATCCACAGTATCTGTCAGTTAAAGGCAACCTGTCATGTACAGAAAATGCAATTTGCCTGCAGATATATAGTCAATCTATAGGTAAATCCGTAGTGATGAGCGAGTATGTTTTGTTAACCCTTTCACCGAGTATGCTCGGGCGAGCACTGAGTATTTACAGCTGCTCGGTGATATGGTTGAATTACTCCCGTGTGCATGATTTGCAACTGTTTGACAGCTTTATTACATGTGAGGAATGTGTAAGAAATAGACATTCCTCACATGTAATAAAACTGTCAAACAGTCGCAAATCATGCACACGGGAGCGATTCAAACACATCACCGAGCAGCTGTAAATACTCGGTGCTCGCCCGAGCATACTCGGCGAAAGGGTTAACAAAACATACTCGCTCATCTATAATCTGTATATCCTCTGTGTAGCCGCTCAGTTTCAATCATCGCTTGCTATATTGTGAGCTGCAGCTGTCATCACTCCCTGTCACTTTGATTGACAGTTCATTCCACACCCACACACACTGCACAAACACATTTGCAGAGCAAGCTGTCAATCAGAGTGTCGGGGAGTGATTACAGCTGCGGCTCACAGTATAGTGATTGGTGATTACCTGCACCGCTCCTATTATTGAAAAGCAAGCAGCTCCTGGGATGATATAAATTAATTTCTTTCAGTGCATTTTAACTTAATTCCCTGCAAATTATCCCTATGTCTGTAGGTAAATATCGTTTTCCCTCATGACAGGTTCCCTTTAAGTGATCAGCAACTTTTTTCAACAGGGGCACATTTAGTTTCACAACAGCTGATAAAACTCATCTTTTTGATTTTTTTGATTTTTTTTTCTTTTTTTAACTTTTAACTTTCTTCACATTTTTCACATTGAACTCACAGTTGTATCTGCCAGCAACATGTTATAGAGCAGGAGGAGCTGGACAGATTGAAACCGACTATACTCAAGATAATAAGGTCTGAGCTGCACCTAGAGAATAGAGCCGTGCTGCTCCTGCCCCAATCACTGTGTACATCCGGCTGCTATCAGAGGTGATAACTAGTGATGAGCGTTGGGGGTGCCAGCCAGGCGATGTAATATTGTGACCTATCCTAAAGATGGGTCATCAATACCATTAGCCTGGACAGCCACTTTAATTGATCTCCGGGGAACTTGTCAGCACATTCTTACATCTGGAGGTAGTTGTATAGCTGTAACAGCGCTTTCCCCCCCCAATAACAATGATACTTTATTTGTAGAAATCCGATGTACCAGTCATGAGAAATGTAACATAGAAGGCATTTGCAGCAAGGCTGGAAGTGCACATGGGGCGTGTCAGTGCGCTGGCACTGCTTCTCCTAAGTGCATTGACACACCCCCTGCACTTCCAGCCTGATCTAGTACCCTTAAGCTAAAAATGTTTATGGCTGACTGTCACGGGTGTGTCAGAAGTGACAGACAGTCGCCCTGCAGTTGGTTGCAGGAGATCTCTACGTTTGGTATTACAGACACCTTCTTAGAGGCGGTCTCTTTAAGACCCAGCGGCTACCTTCCTCTGGCTAATTAACACCCTGGCCTGGGTGTATAAATACCTGCTGCCTGCCAGAGGGAGATGCTGGCGATACTCATATTATCCCTTGTGAAGGCTCGGAGCACGTGCATTACTTCATCCTCTCTGGAGCTATGAGGACGGGTGTTCATCTCTCTGAAGTCGACTAAAAGCTAAGCTATCTTCCCTTCTTTGTCCCCCCTTGTTGTCTTTAGTGGTCAGTTGGGATCGACAAGTGCTCATCTCCCTCCCTTCTCTAGCCAAGGCCCAACGCCAGGGAAAGACAGGGAGAGGTTCGGGTGCGGCGATTGGTGAAGAGTCAATACAGGGACGTTAGTGGAGACAGGGTGATATTAGATCAGCCTAGGAGGTCTCCACTCCTCCCTTTCCCTAGAGTCTGGGCTCCCTTTCCCTCTTCCCTTTGTATTGCACTAAGTCTCTCCCACACGTTGTGACACTGACACATCGTTTCCCTATGAGAAAAGACATTATTTACATTGGCGCCTATACAGCTATACTGATACTCCCACAAGTAAATTGTACCAACAGGTTCCCTTTAAATCCCCTTCTTTTCTATACTTCAATGATACCTGCCCATATATGCCAAATGTGTAAAAATTCATGGTCTGCACAACAAGTTAAAACTGCTTTTGGTGAATATACCAATTTAATATGTCCTGGACATAACTTAATTCTCATCCTCTGTAACTTGCCAGTTACTCTTTTTTAAAGGGTGGTTCAACTTCATCATAATTCTGCCAGCACTATAGGTGCTGGGGCTTTCTTTCCCTTACCAGCAAACATTGATCATGCCCATTGTCAAATAGTTTACATGTCCTGAACTAATAGACCGTCTATCTGTTATGCTCGTATGCATTGCAACAGACAGGAGAGCAGGAGCTGAGAGGCTAAAACTCACCCCTACTTCCAGTAGAGACAAACAACCACCTCCAATTTCTGTAATCTGTTTTCAAGCCTCTGCTGTTATGGATGGATTATACTTGACAACTGGTGGTAAACAGGAGGTTACATAGTGTCTGGCACTTTAGGGTGATAAATTGGGGTGATTTACAGATTGTCTATTTATCACATATTGTGCCTGAAAGTACAAAAACTATTTAAAAGTCCAGTGTGCAGTCTCTATCAATAATTGTAGTTTCTTGTACTTTGTATAAACCGCTGCGTGGTTCCCCTATTTTAGCTAGGCATTTCATTATATATAGTTATCAATGGGCAGGTGTCTGAACAGTCGGGCTCCGGTCCGGCTCTGGCCCATCTACATTGACATCGTTCGACACAAGGTGAGATTTTAATATTAGAGGATAGGACCTTCCAGATTGAGTGCACCTTGTCGTGGTTGGATGGCTTATACGCCTTTTTCATCAAAAATAGTGTTTACTAAGTACCCTATGTTCTTTACATGTACTATTACTATTTACTTACTTTCAGCAGAGTATATGCTCATTTTGTTTCTATCTTAGGTCTTGTCTGCTAAATGGCTACAGTGTGAACATGCGTCTATATGTTGCATGAATACCAACTTATGCTCCGGCTCATATTTTTTGGTTTCCTCTCAATAATTGACAGTGTTTCCTGTATGAGTATTGTCAGGGTTTCACAGCGACAAGGGCAGAACACAGAAAATCTCACCGTTGTCGTCACTCTGTCCGGATTTTGTTAAGCGAGCACACGAACCCTACTACTCACTACGGAGCTATTGGCAAGCAAGCAGAAAGTGTATGGTGTCACACCTCCGGATTCCAACACATGCAATATGTGTATACGCCCCGTACGGTTACTGCCAGCTTCACGATAGCCCAATTATTATTATTTATTTATTTATTTTACTCACTTATATCACCATTAATTCCACAGAGCTTTACAGACAATATCGGAACTGTCCCCATTGGAGCGCACAATCTACATTCCCTATGAGTATGTCTTTGGAGTGTGGGAGGAAACGGGAGAACCCGGAGGAAACCCACTCAAACGCCGGAGAACACACAAACTCCTTGCAGATGTTGTCCTTGGTACGATTTGAACCCAGGACTCCAGCGCTGCAAGACTGGGGAAAATACACTCGCATTTTAAGTGGGTTGGTAGCACCTCTCTTGTGGCAGCATTTGTTTAAGCTACTTCTGCTGTGAGTGATAATTTGCAGAGAGATCGCTCTTTAGATTGTCAGCTCTTCTCTGGTGACAAATGGTAGGTAAGGAAGGGATGAGAGGGAAGAGGGGTTTGGGAGAAATTGTTAATATTTTCTTAATATCTCCATGACAAGTATGCAGACAAACTTGGCTGTCAATCATGGATTAGGACCTCCCACTGGACTTCTAAGCATAGAAACAGCAGCCAGTAGATTGGGAAACATTTTCCAAGGTGACAGATTCCATTTATATATTTTAAATGATTGATATCGGGAAATAGTTGAAGCTGCAGTAGATGAGATATAGGTGTGATTAGATTCTGTTACATCTTAGTATGTCCTGTAGGCTGGCATAGTAAAATGGATTTGTCACCATACTATGCTCCTCATTGATTGGAAACATTAGACCAGTTTGGACAAGAAAATATTGTGCTTTTTAGCAAATGGTCATGTTTCAGAATACAGCAGAAGCAAAATTTAGTGAGAATTTAGACTAAAAAAACAGTATACATATATTTATGTACAAAGGTGGATAGAATGAAAATGGCGTATACAACACATGTGCAAGACGTCCTTCCTCCCTGAGCAGTGAAGTCGGGTGTACTCTCCAAACCTTCGCCTTGCGCACGTCCAGGGGGCAATGTAGTCTCCTTCAGGCACAAGATTTCAAGTGTTTCCGAAATGCCAGGGGGGGCGCAAATTAGTCATGTGATGTCGGACAGCTCTGGGAGAAGAGATGCCCTCTTGGACTGTGAAGGGTAATTTGCATACGCCGAGGACGGCAATAAAAATAATTTTTTGTGATGACAACATCTATTGTCTGGTCTCACAGGGCCATTATTTGGATACAGGATTAAAGATCTAAATGATATTGGTGGTAATTTTTCTACTGACAGATTCCCTTTAAAAAGTATCTGTCAGCAGGTTTTTGCTATGTAATCTGACACCAGCATGATGTAGGGACAGAGACCCTGATTCCATCGATGTATCACTTAGTTTACAGGGTGCAGCAGTTGTGATAGAATCACAGTTTTCTCTGCTGCAGATCTAGCAGAGCTCAGAATGCTGAGCTGCATATGACCCCACCCACACCACTGATTGGCTGCTCTCTGTGTACATTGTGTATTGACAGAAATCTGCTACATAATCAGTGGTGGGGGCAGCGTTGGACTAGGAGGCATTGGACACCTAGTCCTGTAGTGATAATCTCCTGCTGATAAAACACTGATTTTATTGAAACTAAAACACAGCCTAGTAAGTTACATATGACTGGAATTAGGGTATCTGCTCTTAAATCATGGTGTGCTTAGATTAAATAGCAAAAAACTGCTGACCGATTCCATTTAACTTGGATGAGTAAAAAAGCAAATAAAAGGGTGAGGGGTTGATTTCTGATACATATGGACTGACGGGAGCAGTAGGCAGAATGTCTGTGCTGCTAAATGCTTCCAATCCTTGTAATTATTGCAATGAGAAGAACAAGGGAACAGACAATATCCTACATTTACATAAAGGTCTAATGTCTTTTATTTCCTGAAATTTACTCAAAACAGAGAAGTGTAATGTTTAGTGCAGGCCGCATAATATCCAAGAGATGGAGATTTACCGGCAATTACATCCCATTAACCACCATAGATCACATTTAATGGGCATCTGGCTGAGACGTCAATAATTGCTCTGAGCTTACAATGTGTCTAGGGAAATGTTAAGTCGCCATTTTCTGTTTTAAAGCAATATGTGGTCTTTAGAGTGACCTGTGATTTACTGATGTCATAGTATGGAGTGATTTCATTCTCATGAATAAATTATTATTTGGCTTGAAAAATGGATTCCGCCACTTTGCCGCACTAGGAGGACTCCTTTTATATAGACACTAATGACGAAGAGTATCATCATTACATTGTTGTTTTCATTTTAAAAGAGACTTGTTACTTGTCATAAATATATATATATGTATATATATATATATATATATATATATATATATATATATATATATATATATATATATTATTTTTGGGGGCTGGTGTTTTTCCCGCTGTTCTTTTGAGCCTGGCGCTGTTTTCCTTTTGCTCCTGTGCCTCTCCATTCCTCAGCTATGACCCCCTATTTCCTATTTATAATTTGGTCATTTTATCCAATTGGCTTTGATCTTCCAGAAGACTTCCATAGTAAAGCGTTGAGGACCACGCCCACTTGACTACAAAGAGGAGACTTAGGGTATGTGCACATGGTGCGTTTTTTAGGTATTTTTTGATGCTGTAAATCCGCGCAGAATTGGCCCCAAAAACACATTACAAACCTTATCCCAGCATTTCCTATGAGAATTTGGAAGATCTGTGCACATGATCAGGAGTTTTCCTGACAGGATTTCATGTGCGTTTAAATAGGCAGAATTTCCATTCTTTGTGCGGATTTGCCTGTGTTTTTCCTGCACAATGCATTGGAAAAACCACATGGCAAATCCGCAGGCAAGAAGGCACAAAAATGCAAAAAAAGTGCGGAAGTGTTTTTGATGCCAAGAGGTGCAGAACCTTGCCGAAACGCTGCAGAAATTTCTGCAAGCAAATACTGATCATGCGCACATAACCTTATAGTGCTTTAACCCCTTAACAACATCTGACGTACTAATACGCATCTGTGCCCTGGGACTTAAGAGCCAGACCCGTATTAGTACGTCATGGCGATCGCGCGCGCACACAGGCTGTGCGGACGCGATCGCCGCCGGGTGTCAGCTGATTGTCACAGCTGACACCCGGTACTATGTGCAGGGAGCGGTCCTGCACCGCTCTCAGCATATTAACCCCCGCGATGCTGCGATCGAAGTCGATCGAAGTCGATCGCAGCATTGCGGTGGGAAGTTGAGGTGATCGCAGATACTCACCTCCTCTTCCGGCTTCCAGCGCTGTCTCACGCGGCTTCCCGGGTGTTGCCATGACGACCCGATGTCGTCATGACAACATCCGGGTCACCAGACAGCAGGAAGATTGTTTGGACATGCGCAGTGCATCTCCAAACAATCTTCTCCCTGTCCAGCGCTGATAGCCTGCATGGCACAGGGATGGTGCTGCATTTCTGTGCCATGCCGGCGATCAGAGAAAAAAAAGTGAAAGTCCCATAGTGGGACAAAGTAATAAAGTATATAAACTTTCAGAAAGTGAAAAAAAAAAATTGCAAAAATATAAAAAAAAAAATAAAATAAAATAATCCACCAAAAATAAAAATATAATGTACCCATCAATAAATGTTATTATTATAAAAAAAAAAAAAATAAAAATAAAAGTACACATATTTGGTATCGCCGCGTCCGGAACAACCTGACCTATAAAACTGTCCCACTAGTTAACCCCTTCAGTGAACACGGTAAAAAGAAAAAAAAAAACGAAGCAAAAAACAATGCTTTATCACCATACCGCCAAACAAAAAATGGAATAACACGCGATCAAAAAGACAAATATAAATAAAAATGGTACCGCTGAAAACGTCATCTCGTCCCACAAAAAACAAGCCGACATACAGCTCCATCAGCCGAAAAATAAAAAAGTTATAGCTCTCAGAATAAAGCTATGCTAAAAATAATTGTTTTCTATAAAATTGCTTTTATTATGTAAAAGTGCAAAACATAGAAAAACAATATAAATGTGGTACCGCTGTAAACGTACTGACCCGAAGAATAAAGCTACCTCATCAATTTTACCACACGCGGAACAGAATTAAAAAAAAAAAAAAAATACAATTCCTGAATTGTTGGTTTTTGTTTATTCTGCCTCCCAAAACTCGGAATAGAAAGCGATCAAAAAATGTCACGTGCCTGAAAATGGCACCAATAACAACGTCAACTCATCCTGCAAAAAAAACAAGCCATCACATGACTGTCTGCCAAAATCTGGAAAAATTATAGCTCACAAAATATGGCGATGCAAAAACTAGATTTTACAAAAAATGCATCTTTTAGTGTGTGACAGCTGTCAGTCATAAAAACCCCATATGATTCTGGTATCGCTGTAATCACACCGACCCGAAGAATAAAGTCGTCTAATCACTTATACCGCACGAGGAACGGCGTCAAAAATAAACTCTCGGGTTAGGGTTGGGCTAGGGTTAGGGCTAGGTTTGGGGTTAGGGTTGTGATGGGGTTGGGATTTTTTTCAAAAGTAAGAAAAAAAGATGACGATATGGCGACTAGTGTTGAGCGCAAGTGCTCGCTACTTGAGTTTGCATCGGGTGCTCGGGTATGCATTGAGTATCGTGGGTATTTGAGTGACATGCTCGAGTCTCCGCCCCATATGCTTCGCGGCCAAAAAAACTTTACGCGGATTGCCTGCCATGCACGAGCGATCCCCGCATGTTTTTTTTTGGGTGTCTAATAACCGTGAAACATGCGGAGCAGGAACTCGAGCATGTCACTCGAGCACACGCTGTACATGGTGCATACCTGAGTACCCGATGCAAACTCAAGTAGCGAGCACTTGCGCTCAAGACTAATGACAACTTATTCAATATGATGACCTAATGTTATCAAATTCTGTGTCGTACCTCTGGGTTAAAAATGTTCACTATACACCTTAATAAAATCCTTGAGGGGTATAGTTTCCAAAATGGGGTCACTTGTGGGGGAGCTCCACTGTTTAGGCACATCACGGGCTCTCCAAACGCAACATGGTGTCCGCTAACAAATTGAATGGAAAATCGGCTCAAATTGTTAGCGGACGCCATGTTGCGTTTGGAGAGGCTCTGTGTGCCCAAACATTGGAGCTCCCCCACAAGTAACCCCATTTTGCAAACTAGACCCCCAAGGCACCTATCTACATACATAGTGAGCACTTGGAACCCCCAGGTGCTTCACAAATATGCATTACATATCCTCCCCCTCTGTTCAAACTTGTGGGGTTGAACACATAATATACACAACCACTATAACCCCCAGCTCTGTTCAAACTTGTGGGGTTGAACACATAATATACACAATGACATTATAACCCCCAGTTCACATAGAGACCATGTACTCTACAATTGTGCTACTCAGCCCCTGGAACATTAGTCAACGACATTAGCCCATTCCTTAGGGACCTACCATTTGTCACTGTCACTGACTTCGTCAGGTCACCTTTCCGGGTCGAAACCTTGTCAGAGCTCCCCCGCTCCCAGCGGTCAGTTGTAACCTTGTCAGGTCTCCCCCGCTCCCAGTGGTCAGACGTAACCTTGTCAGGTCTCCCCCGCTCCCAGCGGTCAGTCGTAACCTTGTCAGGTCTCCCCCGCTCCCAGCGGTCAGTCATACAGCGGTGTGACTCACATGCCCTGGTATCTAAGGTCCGGTTTGACTCCGTACTGTCCCGTCTTCTATTGGGTCATTTGTATGGGCTGCTCAAACCTGAGTTACTGGAGGTCTCACTACCTCTAAACCCACGCCCACTACTCTCAGGACATCTTGAAAGGTCCCTAACTCCAGCTATAGCTGTTCTGTTATTTAAGGGGCCCTTTCTCTGTCTGGTCTCATAATTTCTAGACGGCTGCCACCTTCTGCTACTCAGATGATGCTGTCTATCCACACGCAGTCTAGCGAGATTCAACTGTTCTACCTCTCGCAGGTAGGGCACTCGGTACTCCAACAGCATGCGCATATATCCCAGGCTTTCTTCTGTTCCTACAACGGAGAATGATACCATGCCGTCTTCGTCTGGTATCCAGTCCTGACGATCACGTGGACTGCTTACTTTCACCACACCAGACTTCTTGACCATCATCTGCATGGCTCGACCATTTCTCCCAACGAGCTTCCTCACCAGAACATGAGGCACCCGGATGACCTCTTTACGCATACTGTGAGCTTTCCTCATCAACTCCAGTTGTCTAACGGCTTGTTCCATCTTCAACCGGAGAAACCGCTTCGTGCGAATACATCGCCAGTGCATTTCACTTAGGATAGCCACCCTCTTCACTGTGACTTCGGTCGTGGACAGGACCACCAGCTGTTTAGCTTCTGAGGTCAAGTACACCTTACAGGCTCCCACGGCCTTCTTAAACTCCTCATGCACGGACTCACTGGTGCATTCTTCCCTCAAATTCTCGGGCACATCTACGAGGCACTTGTACCAAGACGTTTCGGTCTCATCAGTGGTTTCCAGACGATCAACCAGCTCAGGTTTCAGGGGCAACTGACCTCCAGCTTCTTCACCCTGTATGCTTCCCCTGAGCTGACTCACAGCTACAAATTCATGAATTTTCGTCTTGACCACTTCCATCTCATATTTATCTGTGGTTAACACTCTCTTAGCTCTCCTCAGGTCCACCTTCTCATGGTATAAGGGAGTGAGTGCAACGTGTTCGCCCTTTTCCTTCTCCAAGAAGGCCTCGTTTACTGAGTGATACTTTGTCAGGCGACTTTTGAGCCCGGAAACTTCTTCCTCTAGCTCCGCCACTCGCCTCTCAGCGGCCCGTCTCTGAAGCTCTTCCTGCTTCAACTGCTCTTCCAGCAGCAGAGCTCTCTCAGACCTCTCCGTCTCCAATGCGCCCACTCGGCTCTCAATAGCCAGTCTCTCACGCTTCTCTTGCGTCCACTGGGTTTGTAGCAACTCCTTGAGCTGCTTGATCTCGACTCCGACATCCACCGAACCCTCCGAGCCCACATCACTCGAGGAGGTATCTGTTTCATACCTCCCATCACCAGCGGTCAACTCCTGGCCCTGGTCTGTGGCTTTTCCGATGGACTCCTCCATCCTCTCTCGCTCAGCTTCCATCTTGCTGACTGTTTCCTTAAGGTACGTCTCCGCCTTCTGGAGAGTATCACAGGACATCTGTAGCTCCTTCACCTGAGGTTCCAGATCTAGGGTCTTTCCCCGGAGATCATCATTCTCCTCACGGGTGTCTTGCAGAGTGGTCTCAACCACTTGGCGCACTTGCTCTGCACCCGCCTTATCCTCCTCTAGTTTTTTCTTCACCTTGAGGAGTTCCTCATAATCTCTCTTACTCTGTTGCAGTTCCCTACTGCGTTCATCACACTCCTTCTTGGAGTCACACAGCTCCTGGTTGAGCTGTTTGCGCAGTCGTTCTAGGATTTGTTCGTGTCCAGAAACACCATCCTGCCGCGCCTCCTTCTCAAGCTTCAACTGCAAAACCTCTTCCTTGATTTTGCGGCGGTCCTCCTTAATTGCGTAGAACATTTCCTTCCACTGGTTAATTTCCGCGTGGCTTTGCTCCACGTCTCGCTGCCAGTTCCTCATAAGCTGGTGCATTTTCTGCTGTTCAGACTCCAGGATCAGCTGGTCTGAGGACACGTTCCCCAGGTTTTCACATAATTGCTGCACGTCACTCTGACTCTGCTGGCCGATAGGCTCCAGCTCTTGGTCACGACTGGCCGCCTCCTCTTTCAGGGCTGTCAGATCCTTCTGACTCGGTACCGTACCGGAGGTTGCTACTGGCAACGTCACCTCCTCTTCTACCTCTAATGGAGGATCCACATTTAAAGCAAAGGCACACAGTACTACATTCTTTTTATTTTCATTTTCAGCCAAGTCTACAGGAGCAACCTTTTTGTGGCCCTTGCGCCGTCGACGACGAGAGGGGGACTCTCTCCCCTCGTCTAGCCCCTCCTGACTGACCTCTCCTTCTACTTTCGTAGTGTCACCGTCAGCTACGGGGTCTGTGTCACTCCCCATGGTGTTGTGGACTAACAGGTCATCTCCCACTTTGACGTCACCCCCTTCTACTGGAGCTACCCCGTTATCAACAGTCACATTGTCATTTTTAGGAGGTACCAACCCACCACCAGTAATTTTTTTTGATTTTCTATCCTCCACGCTGTTTTGAACAACCGCCCCTTTTTTAGACTCCGCCCCCTTTTTAACAACCACACCGGCAGGGGAAATTTTACAAGAAAAATCAATAATAGTCTTAGGACTCAGTTCACAACAGCTCTTACCACCTCCCCGGGCACTCTGGGACAACACTGGCGCCCCCGGAGAATTCATAGAATGGTCCACTGCCGCCATTCCATATGGTGCCCACAGCTCCTGTGGTTCCTGCACCATGTCCAGTTTCATGTCCAGTAGACGTTTCTCAAATACCTGCTCCGGTTTTAACAGGCACTTTAATCGCTCTAATCGCTCAATAGCTTCAGACTCAGTTGCTGCTCCTTTCACAGCCATTTTTATCTGCTCCTGCATTTCCTCAGGACACTATTCACAACACTATTCACACACCGCTCTCCCCGGAAAAATCTTCGTGGCCCCGCCGAGCCACAGCAAAACCGGATTTGAGTGCGACGACAACCTTCGCAACCCCGCCGAGTTGCAGCCAGATGCTTTAAACTTCGTGAGCCCCGCCGAGCCACAGCAAACCAGGTTTGAGTGCGACAACAATCTTCGCAACCCCACCGAGTTGCAGCCAGATGCTTTAATCCACACTCGTCGTCCTGTGCCGTTGCCCCTAGCAACCGGGCTGCAGATGCCCCTAGCAACCGGGTTGTTGTTGCCGCTAGCAACCGGGCTGCAGTTGCCCGCATTCTCGAACCATATGTAAGGCAGCACTAGTCATCATATTAGGGGATACTCGCTGCATCGGGTAAATTAAGCACACGTGCAATGTCCTTCCGGTATTTCTCAATTCAGCAGCTTATTATTGCACTTCATAAACCGCAGTTCACACATATAAAGTCCACGAGCCTTTCCAGTGGCAGCTATGCCCACTTGGCTCCAGGTAAACTATAACACTTGGCTTCAGCAAAGGAAAACAATGTCCATATATCACAATGTCCATATAACGTACCGCTTTTACCTTTTGCAGGGTCTTAACAGTTCCAGGTTTAGTTTGCCACCACTTTCGCTTTTAGGCTTCCCAGGTGGGGGTCTCCAGCCCTCGTACCTTCGAAGGCTACTGGTATGTTTTCACTCACATCCAGTCTGCGCCTTTCAGGACTCTTGTATGCCAAGCCGGCTCTCCCTCAAAGGTCACTGGCATCCACGCACAGGATCCAGGCTCGACCTTTCAGGCTGCCAGGCTTCACTCTCGGCCTCACTAGGCCTCACATGAACGGTGTCCCACACACATGGGGAGCAGGCCTCATGCCTCTCACAGAACACACCTGTCTCCCATCAAGCAGGGTTTATATATGCATCCCGTGCACACACACACACATACTGACAGGACCTTGCTGATGTCACAGTCATGTGATCAAACAGACATTCTGTGCATGCAGGACCTGTGCTATGTCACAGTCATGTGACCAGTCACCTGAGGGGGAAGGTAAATGGTCAGGAAAAACACATCCTGGACCATTACCGTAATGCCAGCAAGTCGCTGCATTACACCTGTCAGAAGGGAGCAGCTGCTGAGTATGTATGCCTTCACACCATTCATTCTGTATGGGACTGATGAATAGAGTTGAGTTTTGCACTCGGCTACCTCTGGAAACCCAACAGAGAATAGATGGAGCGGTGGCTCTATTCCACCTGGACATTTTAGAGCCCCATTCTTGGGATCGATGGAGGTCCTAGCAGTCAGACCTCCATTGATCTACAAGTTTTCTCATATCCTTTGCATGGGTAATATCTTTTAATGTTGGGAATGACCCAATAATCAGTGTTACTGGACCTGTGCAACCCTTGTAAGAGTGGTTACAATCATATTCATCAACAGGGAAGGAAACTGGCACATTGCTTGAATTATGGTTAAAGTGGTTATCCAGGACTAATTGTTTTTTACTATCAGCCTAAAAACTAACAGGCAGGTAGTTGCTAGTTACCTGCCTGTTATGACTGGCACCGATCTCTGCCTTCACAGACCGCTCCTGCTGGAGATTCAGCGGCTTCCGCTGAAAGTACGTCGGCAGAGCAGCAACTTCTCTTCTACTCTGCTCTGTTGACGGCGTGTGACTGCTGACATCATGCTGATCGACAGCTGGCTCCCCACTGCCTAACTGCAGGGAGCTGGCTGTCAATCAGCATGGCATCAGCAGTTGCACCCCGTCAGCAGAGCAGCCCAGAAGAAGTAGAAGAGCTACTCTGTTGACATGGAGCAGCTGAATTGCCGGTAGGAACCGTCAATGACCGTTCTGTGCTGGCGCCGGGTAGAACAGATTGTGAAGCTGTGAAGACCCAGGGTCTTCCGTGGGCGCAATACTACTCAGACGACACAGGGAACCACAATGCGGACAATAAACACATAGAACAGTGCCAGCAAAATACCTAAGATGGTACAACATTACACAGTCCTCACTCTTCCGATGGCCCGCCTGGAATAGAACAGCTGCGACTTTGGGACTTCCAGGGCCAACTACCTCAACCACTGGCTCCCCGCTTCTGGTGGGCCCCCACAGAGAGAAGATAACGGAAAGATTAGGAAGCTGACAGTCCATTGAGGTACAAAGCCAGGAGACCCGAGGGCCCCACCTTGGCCTCTCCAAGAGTTTCCATGGGGCCAGATGACCGGATGGTCCCAATCTGGCTTCTCTGAATGTCTCTATGGGTTCCAAGCAACCGGAGGGTCCCACGTGACAACCCCAAACAACATATCCATGGGGCCATGTGACTTCATCGTCCAAACATGGTCTCCCCAAATGTATCCATGGGCTCAATTTACATAGTTGGTATCGCAGGGGCTTTTGTAAATAAACATCTTCAGAATCAAAGAGAAGACAACATTCAGGGTTATACAAATAATCATATGTCTTTCTTGACCAGCCACAGAAATACACATACATTTACAAGTCAACACAAAGATGATAGTGTATTTCTCTTGGCTTAACAAATCTAATCGTCTGGCTGATTAAGATTATAGGCTGTATCGTCACAGAAGCCTTTTTACAATTTTATTTTATGCATGTGAAGCATTTCATACTTGGCGCCGCAGACCACTCTATGATTGGTGAAGCCTTTACTTGTTGCTGTATAGATCATTACCTGTATTGTGGGCCATTTGATATGTGACTTTCATGCAGAAATTCCTATTTCTTGGAGTCTTTCACACTTAGATCTTCAGAGCATTGTCTGTATTACAGATGTCAACTAGACGTTGATGAGCTGCTGTGAGTTCTGCATAGTTTGTGCACTTTCACTAATGTTTTCTGCATTGGCAGATCTAAAAAGTTTCCTCTCTTATGTCATTGTTTTTAAGTCATCCTGTTCTTATCTGTATAGACTGCAATAACAAGCCATTAAAATGATAACTATCTTTATTGAGTGGTTCAGATATGTTCTACCTTGACAAGTTAAATGGAGTCTGAATTTTAGAGAAATCAAAGTGCGTAATATGTTCTAAGCAAAATGTTTCTGCCTTTTTAGGATGGGTGGGCAGCGCTCCCAAGGTATTGCGAAACTAGTTGGAGACAGTGAGCAATGGTGGATGGCTTGCCTGATAGTTTGATGTGACTATTTTACATTAGTCAGTGAGAAAATACACATGATGAAATATTCTCAAGCCAATGCTTCCTTTAACACAACAGTGACTAAATTATAGTACACCTGTAAAGATCAGTGACCATAAGTGGTCTTAAAGGGTTATTCTCTTCTTCCAACTTCGATCCTCTGCCTCCTGACTTCCTGCCTTCTGGAGGGTGGTGAGCTCCTTATGATTGACAACTTGCGCCAGTGACATGGCTGCGTCGCTGGTCCCAACTGTGCTGTCTAAAATGCTGCTGTCACAGGTGTGTCATGTGTGACAGACAGTCACTCTGGAACTGGCTGCAGAAGGTCACTGCGCTTGGCATTGCAGATGCCTTCTTGATTCTCTCATCTCTTTAGTATTGTTATATCCTTCTTCATTTAAGGCCCAGCAGCTACCTCCACCTTCTGCTGCTGATTGACACCCCCTTGCTTGGTATTTAAATACTCTCAGTTTCTCCAGAGAGGTGCCGGTGATAGTTCTATGTACCTCTGTGTTGGCTAGTTTCTTCTCTGGTGCCCTTGAAGGACAGTTGGCATTATCTCTCTGGTGTCTGCTCAAGCTAAGTGTGTCCCCTTTGTTTGTCTACCTTGTTGTCTTTAGTTTGTAGTGGGGCTTGACTAATGCTCACCCTGTCCCCTCCCTGTCTAGGGCCAAGCTCTAGGGACATTCAGGGCTTAAGTTCCTGCTCGACGATAGGTGTGGAACCTATATAGGGACGATAGGGTAGGAAGGGTGATATTAGATCTGCCTAGGGGTCTCCACTCCCACTTTCCCTAGTGTTTGGGCTTCCTTCCCCTCTTCCCTTCGTGTTGTACTTAGTCTTTCCCTCACCTTGCGTGACAGCTGCTTGCAGAGGTAACATTTCCTCTGTAGCATCAGAGGAGCGCAGAGGCACTGACACAGCTCGGATCCAGCAATTTGGCCAGCTTCAGAGCAACACTGTGCTTGCAAGCTGCATAGCAAAGAGCCTGCTGCATATTCTCTTTGCCTAGGAAATTGGCCATCTCTGATAGACTAAAGTGGTGACCAGTACGCAATCAAATTAAAAATTCTACTGTTCTTCAGAATGGAAAAAGTATTATTTAATAAGAGGTAAATTGCAAAGTTGTTTGTTTTTGCAAGCACTTTGCAATTTTATCCATTTTAGATGATGAGACAATCCCTTTTAATTAAAACAAAAACACATCTTCTCCCAAAATAGTAGGTTTAACCACTTAAAAGGAATCTCTCAGCAGGTTTTTGCTATGGAATCTGAGAACAACATGATGTAGGGGCAGAGATCCTGATTCCAGCAATGTGTCACTTACTGGGCTGCTTGGTGCTTGGTGCAGTTTTGATACTATCACTGTTTTCTCTGCTACAGATCTAGCAGTGTTCGGAATACTGAGCGCTGTGTAATCCCACCCACACCACTGATTGGCAGCTTTCTGTGTATACTGTCAGCAACTGCCAATGAGTGTTGGGGGCGGGGTTACACAGATTAGCTGGACTGCCTAGCACATAACGCCTAGTCCTGCAATGATACTCTCCTTCTGATAATACACTGATTGCATTGAAACTATAGCAAACTGCTGAGCAAGTGACACATGCTTGGTATCCGGACTCTGCCCCTACATTATACTGCTCTCAGATTAAATAGCAAAAGCCTGCTGTCAGATTCTCTTTAATTAATTTTTTTCCACCAATTTTCTATATTGTATTATCACATTAATCTTACAACTATACTCTTTGAAACCTATCTCTGATAGCAAATGTTGACATAAAATGTTCGAGCATGTTGATTTTTTTTTGACTGATCATTTGGCCTCTAGAGATGTCTGGCAGCGACTTATTCTCCTCTCCCCATTAGGACCACATCTGCGTTCATCCAACCTCAGCTGAAGTCGGGGAAGTTGGGAAGAAAACTTTTGTACGATAGATAAAGTTAAAATGTCAATCTAAGCTTTGAAGGCCTCATAAGTTCTGCTTCTGTTCTGTGGGTAGTAATTGGGTTCCTGATCAGGGGAGCTCCCACAGGTTATACATTGCTGGGATCAGTGGGTATCCTTAGCCTCTGGGCCCCACAGTAGCTCCTGTTGATGCTTGGCCTATAATAGTGCCCATTCCTGCTAAGAGCTGTGCCACATCGTGATTCCTTGGTCCATCGGATCAGATGATTCTGCTGCCAATTCTTCCATCTAAACTAATCATGTGTAAATTAAAAGGGTTGTCTCAAGTTCTTATGTGGTTAAATTGCAAAGTGCTCAATGTCCCTGTGCTTTTCCTATACTGCAGATCAAAGCTGCCTCTAGCAACCTCAGGAGAGCACAGTTTGGATTAGCAACATTACCATGCCGCTGGTCCAAACTGTCAATCTTCAGAAGCACAACGCCCCCTGCAAAGCAGGAAGTCGGGGACCTGGAGCGCTGCACACCTGACAAAAAACGTTGTGACAACCCCTTTAACTTTTTTAAATTATATATATATTATATAGGACATATCATCAATTAGATCTAATGGGACTAACCTAATAATATTTTATATATAAAGTTTTTGCTAGAAACGTGTAAATTGCTGCCGAACTTTAACATCTGAGTAAGCACATAAAAAATATATTTTTTTGTAATGAAATGCATGTGATTCTAGATAGATTGATATAATTAGAGCTTTCACACTTTTCAATAATGATGATTCATTCTAGTTATCGGGAATGTGCAGAGAACCTCGGCCGCCATGTTCATTGGCTGTAGTGTTACTATATAAAGCCTTCACATCTATTATATCCCGCAGAGCTTTGCTTGACATTGACTTTAGCCTACTAGAGAATCAGGGCTGTAGTATTCCTTGTAAAGCTTTGGTTTAAAGAGTAACCATCATTATAATTTTTGCTTCAGAAATCAATAGTACAGATGAAAGTGAGCAACTTTGTAATATATCTTATCACCAGAGATATTTACTTCTTTCTCCTCCTGAGATGATCTTTCACTCTCCATTCTTGAGTAAAGTCTGTATTCAGTGAAGACAGATTTTCCCATTACCGAGATAAGAGATGGCAGTTCGAACTTTATGAGCACTGACTGCCATCTCCTATCTCAGTAATGGAAAAAATCTGTATCCAAAGAAGAATTTAGAATTTTGAAAATGAAAGATCAGTCCAGGAGGAGAAAGAAGCAGATTTCTCTACTAAGATATATCACAACATTTCTTATTTTCACATGTACTATTTAAATTAGAATTATTAGAAAAGGGATTTTTGAGCTTTTTTCTTTTATCAATCAAACTATGGTGACACCTTAGCCTCACCACCAGTGAACTTCTATCATACAGGGACCTGTATAGTGCTGGACACAGTAAGTCTCTTCCCATGCTCTTAGCTTATTGGATGTTGCAATGTTCTGGTGAAAGGATGTACCATGTCCTGGGACAATAGGCCTGTTGTTCTGACTTGGTTGTGCCAATGTGGCCACCTCACAGTCTGAGAAGGAACCCTAAAGATAACTTCATTTTTCCTCTACTTTTGTTTCTCTACTCATATCGTAGTCCGCACGGTGGCTCAGTGGTTAGCACTGTTGTTTTGCAGCACTGTGGTCCTGGATTTAAATCCCACCAAGGACGACATCTGCAAGGAGTTTGTTTGTTCTCTCCATGTTTGTGTGAGTTTCCTCTGGGTACTCCGGTTTCCTCCCACACTCCAAAGACATACTGATAGGGAATCTAGATTGTGAGCCCCAATGGGGACAGTGATAACAATATCTGTACAGCGCTGTCGAATATTGTGGGGCTATATAAGTAAGCATGATAAATAAAAAAGCCTCTGGGAATACCTTCATTCCCTAACTAGGGCTTGGCACCAACCTTTCCAGACGCCTGAAGGATAATCCATTTAACAGATTTTTCAGACTGGCTTGTAGGTGACATTTTTCTTTTGATCCTGCGCCTTTCCGGTCCTGAGATAAGGCCCTCTTTTCACTGTATATAAGTCTTGCTTTGTTGGCAAAGTGGGTGTGCCCCTCTAATTATCAGTATGTTTTCTAATGACCATGCCCCCTTAGATAAGAAGACAAGATTTATATTCAAGGAAGAAAGGACAACAGTGAGGAGGAGGATAACAAAAATATAATGCAAGAGTCAGGAGAACTGTTGTGGCATTTATACAAGGTAAAGAAAAATAATTTGTGGCACGAGACAGGTCCTCTTTTAAGACTAAGTGAAACCAGTCCACAGACTGACATCCCTGTAATGTAACTGTAAAGAGCCGTCATTTTAAGACATTTATCATATGCATGTACAGACAGGGCCGGCTCCAGGTTTTTGTGGGCCCTGGGCGAAAGAGTCTCAGTGGATACATACCACGATTCATGATTCACAGATACCGCAGATATATATCTATAGTACAATGCAAAGATTTCACTTCTTACATTACATGAGCGATATCTATTGTAAATTCCACAATAGCTCAGAAACCGGTGAATCCTCACAGCGCACAGTGCAGACCGGACAGTATAGTCCTCCATACAGTATTATGGCACCACATAGTCCTCCATACAGTATTATGGGCCCCATATATTACTCCATACAGAATAATGGACCCCATATAATGCTCCAAACAGGATACTGGCCCCCATATAAAGCTCCATACAGTATACTGGCCCCCATATAACGCTTCATACAGGATACTGGCCCCCATATAACGCGTCATACAGGATACTGGTCCCCATATAACACTCCATACAGGATACTGGCCCCTATATAACGCTCCATACAGGATGTCACTTTCCTCCCCCCATATAATGCCCCATGCAGGATGTCACCCCCCCCCCATATAATGCCCCATGCAGGATGTCACTCCCCTCCATATAATGCCCCATGCAGGATGTCACTTTCCTCCCCCCTCATATAATGCCCCA
Organism: Phyllobates terribilis; assembly: GCF_046119375.1. Lineage (NCBI taxonomy): Eukaryota > Metazoa > Chordata > Amphibia > Anura > Dendrobatidae > Phyllobates > Phyllobates terribilis. The sequence goes on from NW_027362764.1 coordinate 68,860,886, forward strand.
TGCAGGATGTCACTTTCCTCCCCCCCATATAATGGCCCATGCAGGATGTCACCCCCCCCCCCATATGATGGCCCATTCAGGATGTCACTTCCCCCTCATATAATGCCCCATGCAGGCTGTTCCCCCCTATAATGCCCCATGCAGGATGTCACCCCCCCTATAATGCCCCATGCCTCCATACATATAAAAAAAAATCAAATACTCACCACACTTCTCCTCACCTGCTGCCGCTGCTCCGGACTCCTCAGCATCACCGGCATCATCCCGCTCTGCGCTGTGACGGCTCAGGAGAGAGCGTGGTGTAAACACATCAGCGCGCCCTCTGACCTGAGACGTCACAGTGCAGCAGCTGCGGAAGTGACCGGACCTGCTGGCACAGGGAGATGTAAGTATTGTGCCAGCTGCCGGGGCCCTGAGCAAGCGGGGTGAGGGGGCACCACACTCCTCCGCTCACGGGTCCGATAGCGCATCGGGGTGCCCGACGGTGAGTGGGCCCCCCACCGCCTGCTCAGGGCACACTTGCCCAGGTGCGCCGGGTGCTGACGCCAGGCCTGTGTACACATTACTATGCAAAAGATTATGCACAATGTACAGTACAGACCAAAAGTTTGGACACACCTTCGCATTTAAAGATTTTTTCTGTATTTTCATGACTTTGAAAATTGTACATTCACACTGAAGGCATCAAAACTATGAATTAACACATGTGGAATTATATACTTAACAAAACAGTGTGAAACAACTGAAAATATGTCTTATATTCTAGGTTCTTCAAAGTAGCCACCTTTTGCTTTGATGACTGCTTTTCACACTCTTGGCATTCTCTATGTAAAATTTGCTCCCTTCAAAGAAGAAGAAAGTTGGCCCCATAGTGCCACTTATTGGAGGTAGCCACCCTATAAAGCTAGACGTACCCATGAGTTTACTAGACATTCTAACTATCACTCCTGACTCCCACATACACATGAGTATTTGGTGCAGCCAGGCATCCATGTATTTTCTGGGGAGACAGAGGAGAAAGCTGCTGCCACATTTCTCTGGCACTGACTTATCTTCCCTGAAAGCATAAAGCCCTATTCCTTCTATCCCCCAACATTCCTTCCCATCAGGGAAAAGCTGTGTGAACCCCATACACAACAGATGGTCGTCCGAAGTTGGCAGGTTAGGACAATTTTCATCTAAAGTGCATGAAGGCTTTAAGTTAGTGCCAAAGCTTCATAAAGTAAAGGGCACCAAATTGGAAACTAAGTTTGCAAATCGTAGCTATCATGCAACTCCTGGTGAGTTGTGCATGGAAGGCAGGTGAGTTTGAACGTTTTGTATATGCCTTAGACCTGATGGTGTCCATGGGTCTAGTCGTTGGTATGTAGCCCATAACCTGTAATGACTCGAAGTCCTGATAACGCTCAGTCTGTCTTGTACTTTCATTACATTTCCATACTCTATGCCATTTTTGTTATGATTTTTAGACATAATGAATTGCAGAAAAAGTACCTTATGATTACTCAGCTAAACAGGAAAAAGCTCCCTGTCAACCTGGTCATGAAGCAATACCCATATAGTACAATGGGCATTTATGTTCATCTTATAGGACTGACTGTTATTTATAGTGTTTTGATTTGTTTTATGGGTTAGATAAATACAAATTCCGATATCACTGGACACCTGGCAGCATTTCCTCTGTGAGCAGATAATTAAATTAGCTAAGAGTCAGCCTGTCTACAGGGACACCAAATGCTGTCATCGCGTTTCCTTGCTACCAAATGAGTGCTAATACAGTATATGCAGTAAAGATAATTGATACTAGCAAGACTGAACGTCTCCAGTCCATACCTGGGACATCACATAGCACAATGGAAATGCAATATTTCCATGTCATAGCTGTAATCTGATGTCTACACAATCCATGGATATATTGCTTCTGTGGTTCCAAGCACACAGATTCTCAAACTTGGGAAACCACATTAAAGTAATATCAACTTGAACGATGCAAATATCATAGTTCTGTTTGGCATAGCTAGGATGGTGAAAGTTTGCTCTGATATATAGTTTGCTCATATTATTCAGCTAGGAGATTCCTAAGGGGGGATATGACATAAATTAGAATTATGTCCTGTACCTATTTTTACTTGCATATAATTAGTCATCTCGCTCCCATCTGACCTACAGGAGGGGTGATGGGTGCAGATGTCACCCATTAAAACCGCTCATCCATGGAAACTCCTAGTTAGACACAAGAGAGACAATGCGAATTGTAGATCTGTCCAAATTTCCGTGGCAACTCCTCTGCCAGAAGGTATCACAGATCCAATCCATAAGACTTTTCTGCATTTTATCCCTTTTATTTTTGTACTGTTTTTACCTTGCGTGAATGACTTTTTCTTATTTCATCTCTTTGTCAATTTATAAGCACTGTACGCTTTTTTCGTATATTAAAGGTAAGATTTAATAAGTTTGTTCCTTGCTGCTCTAAATGTACCCACTACCTCGAAGATGGAAAGTATGTCCTGGTTCTGGTTGTGTTACCCTGTGCATGTCAGAGTGCAAGAAGTGTACCTGTCACTTGATTAGGAAAGCTAAGTGTGCACGTGTGCTAGTTTTGTTACACAGGATAGGCGTTTTGCTGGCCTAACAAATTGGCAAGTGGTGGCAGCAAGAAGTGTGATGTGGATTTGTGAACTGGAATGGTGGGATTGTCAGCCTATTGCGATAGGTGTATGAACGAGTGAGTGTGAGAAGCGGAGTCCTCCTTTACAGCCTCATCCGCGTCATGAGTGGGTGGTGTTCGTGACATATAGTGACAGCACTTTGGAGACCAAGCTGCACCCAGCTCTTATTATTTATACCAATCTACATACCCAAGTGCTTTCAGGAATTACAAAGAGGTAAGTGGGTCATGTGCCAGTGTAAATAACAAGAGACAGCGCACACTTAGAACAGAAGCCCAGCGCTCCGGACAGGATTCCAGTGTCGGGAACACATGTAAATGTAAACACGTTAGAGCTTCATGCTGGAGCGGATGTGCTAACTGCTTGGAGACAGGTCAAGACTTTAAACAATTGTTTCTTTTCAGCTCCACAGTAAATGACATTGTATAAGATACCGATGAATGTTGGACGTTCTCAGCAGCGGCTCTGAGACCCGCGAGTTTATTTAGGGTATAAATTGTTTACTTTTGTGGTTGAATAGAATTGGAGAAAGCTGCAACTGCGAAAAGAGAAGGATGCAAGCAGAAAGTTATTGTTACATTGTTGCCAGCTTCCATGCAGACTTGGTGGCTTCTTCATACTTTCATTGAGAGAAGTGCAGCGTAATTGGGGACCATTGAGTTCTGCAGGAAAAGAAAGCCGCCCCTGTATAAATATTATGCTGGTGGCTAAGCACAGCTCAAATAAACCTTAAAATAACATTTTGTAGCCTTGGCATAACAGCGCTCTGTTATAGAAACACACAGATAGGGGCTGAGCCGCCTTCTGCTCACAGTCTGTAAGAGTGTGGAGGGAAACTAAAGTTGTATATATATTGTACAGCCAACCCTTATGGTTCTTTGGTTGCCTGCACTTTATAGTAAGAGTGATAGATATCTCTATATATACATATATCTATATATATATATATATATATATATATATGTATATGTATATATATCTATGTATACACACACAAAGTGGAGAAAATAAGTATTTGATACACTGACGATTTTGCAAGTTTTCCCACCTACAAAGAATGGAGAGGTCTGTAATTTTTATCGTAGGTACACTTCAACTGTGAGAGACAGAATCTTAAAAAAATCCAGAAAATCACATTGTATGAGTTTTACATAACTATTTTGCATTTTGTTGCATGAAATAAGTATTTGATAAAATATAAAAATAGAACTTAATATTTGGTGCAGAAAAGTTTGTTTGTAATTACAGAGGTCAGACGTTTCCCGTAGTTCTTGACCAGGTTTGCACGCACTGCAGCAGGGATTTTACCCCCTCCTCCATATAGATCTTCTCCAGATCTTTCAGGTTTCGGGGTTGTCGCTGGGCAACATTGAGTTTAAGCTCCCTCCAAAGATTTTGTGTTGGGTTCAGGTCTGGAGACTGGCTAAGCCACTCCAGGACCTTGAAATGTTTCTTACGGAGCCGCTCCTTAGTTGCCTTGGCTTTGTGTTTCAGGTCATTGTCATGCTGGAAGACCCAGCCACAAGCCATCTTCAATGCTCTTACTGAGGAAAGGAGGTTGTTAGGCAAAATCTCGTGATTAGTGTTGAGCATTCCGATACTGAAATATCGGGTATCGGCCGATATTCGCGGTATCGGAATTCCGATACTTAATTCCGATACTTTTACAATATTGAATACCGGAATTGGAAGTTCCCATAATGCCTGCGCTCTGCAGTGTCTCTGAAGGATGACAAGCTGGATGGCAGCACTCAGCTGCGATCCAGCCTGTCATCAGAGTGCCATCCTAGCGTGAGAGAATTCTCCTGATTGTTTAAAAGCCGGCGGGTGGTAAAAAGCCGCCGGCTTTTAAACAATCACACAGCCCCATACTGCTTCCCCGCAGCCTCCCACCCCGATCCTCCGCTCCCCTCGCCACCTCCCATCCCGATCGTAAGTTAGGACCGGGCGGGGAGCGCAGCACCAAGGAGCGGGGAGCGAAGGACCCGGGCGGGGAAGCCGGCAGTGAAAAGACTTCACCGCCGGCTTTCCCGTTCTGTGCTGCGCTTTCCCGCCTTTTATTTCAAATGAACAGCTGAGGTATCAGGTGATGCCGATCAGCTGTTCATTTGAAGTAGCCGCGGTACCCTCAGAGGGTTCATGTGAGTTCATGCTTGACTGCATGAACTCACATGAACTTTCCCACAGCCGCACAGGTCAGCCTCACCTCTCAGACCGGTCATGATTGGTGTGTGTGGGTGTCTGTGCGATGTGTGCGGGTGTGCGCGGTGTCTGTGCGATGTGTGCGGGTGTGTGCGGGTGTGCGCGGTGTCTGTGCGATGTCTGCGGGTGTCTGCGTGCAGGCAAACATAGGCCGATGTGACACTACTACTCCCATCGGCCTATGTCTGTCCCCCGTCCACTCGTGCCAGCAGAATCAGCTCGATGGGAGCAGTAGTTCCCATCAGCCTGATCCTGCTATTTAAACTACCCCATATGTTATTTTGGCCCTATACATGTTTTATTTTTTTAGGCCCCCATATTTTTTTTTTTGTTTTTGGTCCCCAATAAATTTTAAATACATGTCATTGGTGGCCAGTGGTTACCTACAATAAATTAGTTTATACATTACCTGTCCCCGCCAATCGCCACCTAAAATAAAGTAAAAAATAAAAAAATACACCTATACTCACCTAGACACCTAATTCCCCGAAGCCATCGATCTCTTGTAATAAAATATAAAATAATAAACCACAACCTTATCCTTACACCTCCGTAGTAGTCCACGAGTGTCCCACGAAGATCTCCAGTTTAGAGCAGCCACATAGAATGTGACCGCTCTGAACCGCTGCCGCCGCTAGAATGACGGGGCCGTAAAGCAGCCCGTCATTGCATAAGCGGGTTCACCGGAGTTCAGGCAGCGCTGCTCCAGTCAGCTCCTTTACGGCCCTGCTGTACCGTGAGAAATTCCCACGGTACAGCAGTGCCGTAAAGGAGGTATCCGGAGCTGCGCTGACTGAATGCACTCCGGTGACCTCAGTCAGTGGCTCCCGCTGCCGGGAGCGGACGTGTTCCCGGCAGCGTGAGCTTACAGCAGCCATGACAGCTGTCACATCTCCAGATGTGACAGCTGTGCATGGGAGATCAGCGCAGGAACGTGGACAGGTAACTATTTTTTTTAGTAAACTAAGAATTAAATAAAATTGTGTGTTTTATTTCAAATAAATTATTTTTTTCTGGGTGTAGTGTGTGTTTTTTATTTTTAACACTTTGTAGGTTAGTAATGGGGGTGTCTTATAGACGCCCATCATTACTAACCTGGGCTTCATGGCAGCTGGCACTGACATGAACCCCACCACTATTACCCCCTGCCACCGCACCAGGGCAGCGTGGAAGAGCGAGGCTAAGTGCCAGAATTGGCGCATCCTATGGATGCGCCATTTCTGGGGCGGCTGACGGCTGGTGTTTCTAGCCTGGGAGGGGGCCAATATTCATGGCACCCTTCCTGGGCTATTAATATCAGCCCCCAGCTGTCTGCCTAGCCTTTGCTAGCTATTAAATTAGGGGGGACCCCACGTCATTTTTTTGGGGGGGGTCCCCCATTTTAATAGCTAGTAAAGGCTAGGTATTCAGCTGGGGGCTGATATTAGTAGCCTGGGAAGCTCCATGGGTATTACCCCCTTCCCAGGCTTCAAACATCTGCCCCAGCCGTCTGCTTAACCTCCGCTAGAGCCTATAATTACAGGGAACCCCACGCCAATTTTTTTTTTAACTAAATCCTTTATTTTAACACTAAATGACAAGTACAGTAATCAACACTGTCACTGTACTTCATATATATGTGACTGACATGTTTCTATCTATCTAATCTATGTGTGATTCTCTATTCCTTCTATTCTAAATTGTCGGGTACCGCTGCTGAATTGCCGGCCGGCTTTTTTAAAGAGACGGTGCATGAAAACACTATTATTTTTTTTAATAAATCCTTTACACTAAATGACAAGTACAGTAATCAACACTGTCACTGTACTTATTATATATGTGACTGACATGTTTCTATCTATCTAATCTATGTGTGATGCTCTATTCTTTCTGTTGTAAATTGTCGGGTACCGCTGCTGAATTGCCGGCCGGCTTTTTTAAGGAGACGGTGCATGAAAACACTATTATTTTTTTTAATAAATCCTTTACACTAAATGACAAGTACAGTAAGCAACACTGTCACTGTACTTCATATATATGTGACTGACATGTTTCTATCTATCTAATCTATGTGTGGTGCTCTATTCTTTCTGTTGTAAATTGTCGGGTACCGGTGTATGCCGCTGATGAATTGCCGGCTTTTCGCATAATACATTCTACATTATTCTTAGTTGTTTTACTTCATGTAGAATTAACCTACAAGGAAAGAAAGGGTTTATTTTCATTCCGATATTTGTGTCCCATTGACTTGCATTGGTTTCCGGTATCGGAATCGGCGATATCCGATACTTTTTGGGTATCGGTCCGATCCAATCCGATACGATATTTCCTGATATCGGAAGGTATCGCTCAACACTACTCGCGATACATGACCCCATCCAACCTCCCTTCAATAAGGTGCTGTCATCCTGTCCCCTGTGCACCCCCAAAGTATGATGTTTCACCCACCATTCTTCACTGTTGAGACGGTGTTTTTGGAGTTGTACTCATCCTTCTTCTTCCTCCAAACACAGCGAGTGGAGTTGATACCAAAAAGTTCTATTTTGGTCTCATCTGACTACATGACTTTCTCCCATGCCTCCTCTGCATCAACCAGATGGCCATTGGTGAACTTCAAGCGGGCCTGGACATGTGCTGGTGTGAGCAGGGGGACCTTGTGTGCCCTGCTGGATGGTAATCCATGACGGCGTAGTGTGTTACTAATGGTAATGTTTGAGACTGACAGTCCCAGCAATCTTCAGGTCATTGATCAGGTCTTCCCGTGTAGTTCTGGGCTTATTCATGACCTCTATCAGAATCCTCCTTAATCCACGAGGCGAGATCCTGGATGGAGCCCCAGACCGAGGAAGATTGACAGTCATCTTATGTTTCTCCCAGTTTCTAATAATTGTGCCAACAGTTTTTGCCTTCTCACCAAGCTGCTTTCCTATTATCCTGTAGACCATCCCGGCCTTGTGCAGGTCTACAATTTTGTCCCTGATGTCCTTAGACAGCTCTTTGGTCTTGGCCATGATGGAGAGGTTGGAGTGTAATTGATTGAGTGCGTGGACTGGTGCCTTTTATACAGATAACCAGTTCACACAGGTGCAATTAATACAGGTAATAAGTGCAGAGTAGGAGGGCTTCTTAAAGAGAAACTAACAGGTCTGTGAGAGACAGAATTCTTGCTGGTTGGTAGGTGATCAAATACTTATTTCATACAATAAAATGTAATTTAATTAATTAAAAGTCATACAATGTGATTTTCTGTTTTTTATTTTTAGATTATGTCTCTCACAGGTGAAGTGTACCTACGATAATTCTCCATTCTCCGTAGCTGGGAAAACTTGCAAAATCGTCAGTGTACCAAAAACCTCTTTTCCCCACTGTGTCTATATATATATATATATATATATATATATATATATATATATATATGTGTGTGTGTGTATATATATGTGTGTGTATATATATATATATATATATATACATATATATATATATATATACACACACACATATATATGACGCGCCCCCTGGGCCGTGGGGTACCCGGAGCCGGGCCTGTAGATGCTGGGGGTTGTAGTCATCGTGGCGGCGACCCGGTCCGTGACCCAGGGCGGTCAGACCAAGGGGGTAGTCTATGTGTACAAACGTTAATGTCCGACTACGCCACCTGTGGAATGCGGTTATTGGCAACTGCCTCTGCGGAGCAGTCCGCTGAAGCTGGTGGTATGTGCAGCAAGGTGATGTGACTCCCCACAGGAGGAGTGTAGCTTCAGGGCAGCGTGACTGGATGATGGTGGTGATTGTGCATGGCGTTCTAGTGCTGTGAGTGCTGGCGCCGTAAGGAACACAGAGACAAGATAGTGCAGTCCCAGGGTCTTTACTCACTGTTGTTGTAGTTCAGATTACAGGTACCAAGCAATCTTCCCCCGTCGTGCTGTGCGTACTCAGTGAGGGGTTCAGTCCACCCTCAGGTATTTCCAGAGCACTTATCAGGACCCCCTTCTGTGTACCTTCCTCTGGCCTCTTCCTGCACCTCACACCCAGCGCCACTTCTATCCAGTACCCTCGGGCCTTGGCAGGCGACGTATGTTCCGTCCCCTGGGTCCTATGTGGTTACCTTCTTAGTGCGGCTGGTGTGGACTTTGGCTTACAGTACATGAAATACTGCAGCCTCCGGTTTCTAGCTGAGCCTTGCTGTTTCTCCGCTAGTTGAGGGACCGGTTCCCCTTATCTGGCCTGACCCCTCTACCTCCTGGTAGCAGCGGGCGTACGGGTGGCTTTCTGCACGGCCCGTATGCCTAGGGTCCCTTCACTCCTCATTCCTGGAGCCGTCCTGCTCCCTCTCCTCTCTCTCAGGCTCAGGCCTCCTGACTTGGCCTGCCTGTGGAGCAGAGCTCGTGCGGAGCCCCTGCTCCATGACTTCTCCTCAGTCTGACTGACTGGAACTCCACAGACTCCCTTCTCCCTTGAACCAAGATGGTTCCTTACTTTTATACCTCCTACTCCAGTGCTCCCAGGATCTATGTCCTCCACCCCATCCACTAAATAGTTCCCCCTCTCTAAGTGGTTCCTCCCCACTCCAGCCAGGGATCAGGGACTGTGCTCTCCTGTAGGAGCAATCTCGCCCTGTCCCCCGGAAATGTGGTGTAGTGAATGCTGTGTTAGGGTCCCGAGCCATACTCCTTCCTTACCTGAGAGTGAGATACCACACCTCTGGGTGAGATGCAATACCTCTGTGGCGACCGAACCCTCAGGGGCGCCACATATACAGTACAGATAAAAAGTTTGGACACACTTTCTCATTTAAAGATTTTTCTGTATTTTCATGACTATGAAAATTGTACATTCACACTGAAGGCATCAAAACTATGAATTAACACATGTGGAATTATATACTTAACAAAAAAGTGTGAAACAACTGAAAATATGTCTTATATTCTAGGTTCTTCAAAGTAGCCACCTTTTTCTTTGATGACTGCTTTGCACACTCTTGGCATTCTCTTGATGAGCTTCAAGAGGTAGTCACCGGAAATGGTCTTCCAACAATCTTGAAGGAGTTCCCAGAAATGCTTAGCACTTGTTAGCCCTTTTGCCTTCACTCTGCGGTCCAGCTCACCCCAAACCATCTTGATTGGGTTCAGGTCTGGTGACTGTGGAGGCCAGGTCATCTGGCGTAGCACCCCATCACTCTCCGTCTTGGTCAAATAGCTCTTACACAGCCTGGAGGTGTGTTTGGGGTCATTGTCCTGTTGAAAAATAAATGATGGTCCAACTAAAAGCAAACCGGATGGAATAGCATGCCGCTGCAAGATGCTGTGGTAGCCATGCTAGTTCAGTATGCCTTCAATGTTGAATAAATCCCCAACAGTGTCACCAGCAAAGCACCCCCACACCATCACACCTCCTTCTCCATGCTTCACGGTGGGAACCAGGCATGTAGAGTCCATCCGCTCACCTTTACTGCGTCGAACAAAGACACGGTGGTTGGAACCAAACATCTCAAATTTGGACTCATCAGACCAAAGCACAGATTTCCACTGGTCTAATGTCCATTCCTTGTGTTCTTTAGCCCACACAAGTCTCTTCTGCTTGTTGCGTAAAAAATAAGCTCTCGGCTTAGGGTTGTGTTAGGGTTGGGGTTAGGGTTGGGGTTAGGGTTGGGCTAGGGTTAGGGTTGGGGTTGGGGTTAGAGTTTGGCTAGGGTTAGGGTTGGGCTAGGGTTAGGGATGGGCTAGGGTTAGGGTTGGTGTTGGGGTTAGGGTTGGGCCAAGGTTAGGGTTGGACTAGGTTTAGGGTTGGGCTAGGGTTGAAGTTGGGGTTAGGGTTGGGCTAGGGTTAGGGTTGGGGTTGGGCTAGGGTTAGTGTTGGGCTAGGGTCAGGGTTGGGGTTAGGGTTAGGGTTGGGGTTAGGATTGTGCTAAGGTTAGGGTTGGGCTAGGGTTAGGGTTGGGGTTGTATTAGGGTTGGGATTTTTTTCAAAAGTAAAAAAAAAAGATGACGGTATGGCGACTAGTATTGAACGCAAGTGCTCTCTACTTGAGTTTGCATCAGGTGCTCGGATATGCACTGAGTATCGCGGGTGCTCGAGTGACATGCCCGAGTCTCCGCCCCATATGCTTTGTTGCCAAAAAAACCTCGTGGGGATTGCCTGCCATGCACGAGCAATCTCCGCATGTTTTTTTTTTGGGTGTCTAACAACCGTGAAACATGCGAGGCAGGGACTCAATGTCACTCAAGCACGTGCGTACCCGAGTACCCGATGCAAACTCAAGTAGCGAGCACTTGCGCTCAAGATTAATGACAACTTATTCAATATGATGACCTAATGTTATCAAATTCTGTGTCGTACCTCTTGGTTCAAAATGTTCACTATACCCCTTGATAAAATCCTTGAGGGGTGTAGTTTCCAAAATGGGGTCACTTGTGGGGGTTTTCCACTATTTAGGAACATAAGGGGCTCTCCAAACGCGATATGGCGTTCAAAACGTCACACAGTGCTCCTTCCCTTCTGTACTCCACCGTGCGCCCAAACACTGTATTTTCCCCACATATGGGGTATTGGTGTACTCAGGAGAAATTGCACAACAGTTTTTGGGGTCCATTTTCTCTCTTACCCTTGTGAAAATAAAACAAATTGGGGCTAAAACATAATTTTTGTGGAATAAGTTTGATTTTTTTATTTTCATGGCTCCATGTTATAAACTTCTGTAAAGCACTTGGGAGTTAAGGGTGCTCACCACACATCTAGATAAGTTCTATGAGGGGTCTAGTTTCCAAAATGGTGTCACTTGTGGGTGTTTTCCACTGTTTAGGCACATCAGGGGCACATCCGCTAATTATTCAAGCAAATTTTACATTCAAAAAGTCAAATGGCGCTCCTTCCCTTCTGAACCCTGCCGTGCGCCCAAACAGTGGTTTTCCCCCACATATGGAGTATCTGCTTACTCAGGAGAAATTTCACAATAAACTGCATGGTGCAATTTCTCTTGTTACCCTTATGAAAATGCAAAATTGGGGGCTGAAAAACATTTTTGTGGGGAAAATGTGAAAATTTTATTTTTACGGCTCAATGTTCTAAACTTCTGTGAAGCACCTGGTGGTTCAAGGTGGTTCAAGGTGCTCACCACACATCTAGATAAGTTCCCTGAGGGGTCTAGTTTCCAAAACGGTGTCAGTTGTGGGGGGTTTACACTGTTTAGGCATATCAGGTGCTCTCCAAACGCAACATGGCATCCGCTAATTATTCAAGCAAATTTTACATTCAAAAGGTCAAATGGCGCTCCTTCTCTTCCGAGCCCTGCCGTTCGCCCAAACAGCGGTTTTCCCCCACATATGGTGTATCGGGATGCTCAGAAGGAATTGCATAACAAATTGCATGGTGCAGTTTCTCCTGTTACCCTCATGAAAATGCAAAATTGGGGGCTGAAAAACATTTTTGTTGCAAAAATGTGAAAATTTTATTTTTACGGCTCAGTGTTCTAAAGTTCTGTGAAGCACCTGGGGGTTCAAGGTGCTCACCACACATCTAGATAAGTTCCCTGAGGGGTCTAGTTTCCAAAATGGTGTCACTTGTGGGGGGTTTCCACTGTTCAGGCACATCAGGGGCTCTCCAAACACAACATGGCGTCGGCTAATTATTCAAGCTAATTTTACAATCAAAAAGTCAAATGCGCTCCTTCTCTTCCGAACCATGCCGTTCGCCCAAACAGCGGTTTTTCCCCACATATGGGGCATCTGCGTTCTCAGGGAAAATTGCACAACAAATTTTGGGGTCCATTTCTTCCTGTTACCCCTGAAAAAAATAAAAAAAAATTGGGTCTAAAGTAACATTTTTGTGAAAAAAGTTAAATGTTAATTTTTTTCTTCCACATTCCAAAAATTCCTGTGAAGCACCTGAAGGGTTAATAAAGTTCTTGAATGTGGTTTTGAGCACCTTGAGGGGTGCAGTTTTTAGAATGGTGTCACTTTTGGGCATTTTCTGTCATAAAGACCCCTCAAAGTGACTTCAAATGTGATGTGGTCCCTAAAAAAATGGTTTTGTAAACTTTGTTGGAAAAATGAGAAATAGCTGGTCAACTTTTACCCCTTATGGCTCCCTACTAGTAAAAAAAATTTGATTCCAGAATTGTGCTGATGTAAAGTAGACATGTGGGAAATCTTATTTATTAACTATTTTGTGTGACATATCTCTCTGATTTAAGGGCATAAAAATTCTAATTTTAAAAATTGCTAAATTTTCAAAAGTTTCCCCAAATTTCCATTTTTTTCACAAATAAACGCAAGTGATATCAAAGAAATTTTACCACAATCATGAAGTACAATATGTCACGAAAAAACAGTCTCAGAATCAGGGGGATCCGTTGAAGTGTTCCAAAGTGGTCAGAATTGTAAAAATTGGCCCGGTCATTAACGTGCAAACCACGGGTTGTAAAGGGGTTAACATTGATGGCCTATCCTTAGGATCAGTCATGATTGTCTGATGGGTGGGAGTGCAACATTCAGCACCTCCGCCGATCAGCAGTTCCTGGTATTGACAGCAGCAGGAACTGCTCAGTTACGGAGCTGCACAGCTCCATCAATGGAATAGTGGCCACGGCCGGTTACCGCATGTCTGAATAGGTGACAGGTGGCAGATGTGCAGTACCCTATACAGTCGACGGAGGTGTTCTATACAGCTCCATGATTTATTGGTTGCGGCCGCCGACATCAGGAACAGCTGATCAGCTTTCTGCCTGAGCTCCTGATTGATTGACAGTGTGGAGCAGCAGTATGGCCTGAACTCTCTGATGTTGCAAGCAGTCAGCTTTGCAATGGTGCTGAAGCTTTTTGAATCCAGGGATCTGGAAAGCTTCAGTCCAGCACCAGTTCATTGGAGAGAGTTTGTAAGCATTGCTCCTTGCCTAGGAGAACAGCCAGCTTTTCTGTCTGTCAGTGATGACCAGTAACCTAAGCAATGAGAAGTAAGCAATACAATTAAAAAAAAATCCCTTCTTTCTTTTAGATGGAGAGGTTTTTTCAGAAAAAGGAAATTTTGCAAAGTTCCTTTTTTTTACAAGCACTTTGCAATTTTAACCATTAAAGACCTAGAACAATACCCTTACAAGCAGAAGTTGAAACAAAACATTTTGGCTGCAAATGTATTTTTTTTCACTGAGAAAATCAATTTTTTGCAGCCTATTGGGAATAAGTCTGCAAATGCAACGAAGATAGGACAATTCCTAGCTAGTGCATCAATCTTCCCCCATTATTCCCCAAATAGCTACACCCTAATGAGGTGACGCCAATTAAACACATAGTGGTAATGCAAGGCAGGCAAGAATGCAGGGGATTGATTCCCTAGCTTGGTGTTGATTCATGCATTTTAAGCTTCAATTAAATAAGGATTTAAAGATAATTTTCTCATAGTTAAAATGTTAATTTGTGGGCAGGAAGGTCTCTTTAAACTATTTTTTTTCTACCTAACCAGCAATTAGTTTGGAGAGTCTAAAAGTATGTTAAAACGATGCGATCAAGTTTTTTGCCATTATTTTCCAAAATCATTGTAAAAACTTTTTGTTTTTGATAACATTTAAAAAAATTGCAGTTAAAAACAAACAAAAGCATAATCTCATCTTGTGAATAAACTCTAAAGATCCTGACAGGGTGCCCTTTAAAAGGGTTTTTCATAAAGCCAGTCTATGTACATATGCCCCATTAGGGCCAATGGTCATCATAGATGCTCCAGGCCCCCTTTTAATAGCCAGCATGGAGAGTTACTCTGTAAAAATGGCTCCCAGTTTGGTAGACTTCAACCATCCATATATTACCAGGAAAAGCATTTATCTTAAAGTGGTTGTCTGGCCTTAGGCTACAAGTCACATAGAGTGACTGCGGAGCTGTGAATCCTTACAGTGTGCGCTCTGTCAGAATTTTTCGTTGCTGGTGCCAGGAACCGCTGGCACGAGACCACAAGTATGCAATTTGCACACAAGTGGTCACATACCAACTAGATGCACCCGGCCTGGCTGAATGCATGTGTATTGAGTGAGACCGGACACGTCTAGTCAGAATGTGGCCATGAGTATGCAAATCATATGGCGCTGGCACAGGAGAATCCTCACCCTCAAAACGTGATTTAAACAGTTTATACATTCCTGTAGGGGTCTTATCCCCTATACAACTCATACCTGCAGTATAAATTTTACCTTCATAGTTGGACAGAAGTGCGTTTTTATTTTGTTTGTAAATGAGGGCTCCTCTGTGTGGCTTTGGCGTGGCCAAGGACTCAGCGCACCATTCTGCCCCCTCAACCACCTCTTCTTAGCTTCATTGACAGCGCTATCTTGCCAAAGCGAGGATTCCCTAACAAACAGGCAATCTCTGCATGTTTTGAGGCTGACTAACAGCCATAAATCATGTAGGCGAAGGGACTCGAACTTAATATACGAGCACGCTGAAGATACTCGGAAAGCACCCGAGCGTGCTCGGCGAAAGGGTTAAACGAGCACGCTCGCTCATCACTACAACTAATAATCCTTGAAAGGGAACCCGTCAACATGTTTTTTCATATGGAAGTAATGGCATGGCTGCATCGGCACTTAGCCCCTTTTTGAGATCTAATTTGCCAGTCGTGATAAATAGATAATAGAAACCACATGCAAATCTAGCTGGAAGTGCACCGTGGGCGGACAATGCACTTGGAAAAAGCAGCAAATTACATTGACAGCCCACTGTGCACTTCCTGAGTATGTGGTAGCCTCGTGGATCCAACTATAGCGCTCACTTTGCTTTGGGACGCAGGTACTTAGCTGTCCCCAGGAATTGATTGCAAGGGTGTATTGCTTTACTACAGCAAGGGACCATAGACACTTAGGCTATGTTCACACGTTGCATTTTTGCTGCGTTTTTTTAATGCAAATTTTAAGCTGCGTTTTACAGTACCAGCAAAGTCTATGAGATTTCAGAAATCTCATGCACACACATTGTTTTTTTTTTCCAGACTGATTTGGAAAACTGCCGCGTTTTTGCATACTGCAGCATGTCACTTCTCTCAGCGTTTTTGCAGCGTTTTTTCACCCATAGAAAGCAACCAGTAAGTGCAAAAACGCAGGTATCAGATTTTGCTGTATTTGTGGTGCAAAAACCTGAGGAAGTTTGTCAGGCAAAAGGTATTTTTCCCCGAATTTTAAAAATGAGAGATGTTTTAAAAAAGAAAACCCCCCACCCCCTATCCGTTTGTAAGAAGACATAGAACTGCAGTGCTGGCCCCCACCCTAAGAATTTTTATTAGCATCGTAAACCCTCAGTGTAGCGCAGCTTCTAGCTCAAACTAGATTATTCCCTCCAAAATTCCCATTGTTTAAAAATTTGTACAGTTAATGTAGAATTTAAAAACGCACATGACGGTCACTAACCCAGGGACCAGATTTTTGGAATGCTCACATTTTCCTGGTTACAATGATATATTTTTCATAACTGGGATACCCCCAGAAATCGAGGAATTGGTTTCTTAGCTTCTGAGCATCATAGAGAGGTCCTGTTTAATATCCATCTGCATGAAAATTAGTGACGGCCAACATGATGTCTCCATCTTGGATGTGGGACCCCCCCACACCAAGATATGAAATCTGAAGGTTTCTATGTTCTATGCAGCTGGGTGGTTTCACAAAACTGAGCCCCCGTGTGAAGTAGACAAAATGGGTGGTTCCTAATAATTTGGCCCTGTTACTAAAAAGCAAATCGGCCATTTTCAGGTCATTCTTCTCAGGGACGTCAGACGCACGCACACCACGCTGCGCGGAAGAATCACGTCTACTCTCCGGGGAGCCGCCCCCCTCCCCCACAGAATCTGAGACCATCACCTTGTGAAGCAGGTTTTGCTATTACTTATCCCTTTTATTTTAATAACTGTTTATGCATACATGTAAATTGTCTCCTTTATAATATCTTGTATATATTTTGTAAACATTGCCCCCCTTTGGGAGTAAATCATAATTATTTACCAGTTTCGTTCTTCTTGTCCTATGTCGAGCAAACACGTTCCTCACCCGCTAATTCACGTTACCTACCAGGTACCCGATCCACCTATTAATCGATCGGTGGTGGCAGTATACCAGTATTTATGTGATATTGTGGTTTGAGGGTGGCTGGTCGGAGGTATATATACGTTTCTGGAAGGAACTGGTGGTATATATACGTCCTGTCACATCACGTGCCGCAATAGTCGACTTAAACTAGAGCAGCTGCACCCGTGCTTATCCTCGGTCAATACCGTGTTTGACCAGCAGGATAAGGGGGCGCCAGAGAGCTGCAAGGTCTGACCCAAAAGTGGGTGTCGTTTTCCTGACAAATTGGTGGCAAGCGGTGGGATCATAGGACATTAGTGATCGGGTTTGAGCAATCATTCCTCTCACTAAAAACTTGCACAAAAGTTTTGGAAGATCGAACTCAGTGTTTATTAGATCTGAGACAATACTGTATGTGTAGCAGTTACCCCTACCCTTCTTCGTTTTTTTCTTTTCTATTTTTATTTTGGTGATCATGGTCGTAGTTGGGGAGTCCTGGTACAGCCAGCAGAAAAAGGACACTCTTATTGGAATATGTATAACCAAAGGCATTAACCCCCACGGCAAAAGCAGAGAACAAATGATTGCTGAACTGTTACAAGATGCTGCAGAGCCCGTCCGACAGCAGAGCCCTGATGAGGGGTCGGCCAGCCAAGGCCCGGATGGCGCTGCTGCAGGGGTCCAACCTGTGATTGCCAGCCATACCCACAACCAGGGTAGTGTGGACCCCCACCTGCAGATGGCCTTGGAGGAGCTCGCTGCAGACGATCGTGATGGACGACTGCAGCTGATCCTGAAATTCCAGGAGCGAGCAGAGCAACAGGCCCAAGCTGACCGAGAGGCTGCTGAGCGACAAGTCCAAGCTGACCGAGAGGCTGCTGAGCGACAAGCTGACCGACAACACCAGCTGGAGCTAGCCCATATTCAGAAGGAGTCGCCCTCTACGCAGACCCGTGAGTCCAACAGTGCTAGCTGCTTTAAACTTCGTCCTGAGCACTTCCCTGTGATGGAAAAGGATGGGGACTTGGACACATTTCTGCGAGGCTTTGAAAAGGCCTGCAGGCAGTATCAGCTGCCCACCGACCAATGGGCAAGATATTTAACTCCAGGGCTCCGAGGAAAAGCCTTGGAGGTGTTCGCTTCCCTCCCTCGAGAACAAGATGGAGACTATGAGGCCGTCAAGCAGGCCCTGATAAAAAAGTACCAGCTGACTCCGGAGGTTTACCGGAAAAAGTTCAGAGCCCTCCAACGTGGACCACATGACACCTACAGCAATGTGGTAGACGGGCTCAGAACCAACTTTGAGCAGTGGATCCAAGGACTGTCAGCGACCACCTTTGAGCAGCTAAAGGATCTGATGGTGAAAGACCAGTTCCTGCATCTGTGTCCGACTGAGGTATGGCAGTTCGTGATGGATCGGGAGCCACCAGATGCCAATAAAGCAGCGCAGATCGCAGACACCTACGAGGCCAACCGGAGACCAGAGGTGCGGAAGCCGGTCGTCGCCAGCTGGAAAGGGGGTAAGCCATCAACCACCATCCCTGCCCCTGCCAGCCGACCTTCCGGAGGCCTTTTTCCCTTTACCAAGGCCCTGCCTGCATCTGATGCCCGCAGGTGTTATTCCTGCAACCAGACTGGTCATCTCAGCGCCACTTGCCCAGAGAAGCAGAGGAAGAACCCCCCATCCAAGGCCCCAGGGCCTAAGGCATCAGTTCTATTGGTGGGTGGGCCAGTTGGGAGGGCCTGTGAAAACTTGCAGTCTGTCAGGGTGGGGAACACTCTCACTGTAGGCCTCAAGGACACTGGGGCCGAACGAACCCTCATCCGACCCGAACTGGTGTCCACTGAAGCGCTTATTCCGGGAAAGACCCTGACTGTCACCGGGATTGGGGGCGTCCGATGCCCCTTGCCCATGGCCCGGGTTTTTATTGATTGGGGTGCGGGGAGTGGGGTGAAGGAAGTGGGAATATCTGCAAACCTACCTGCAAATGTTTTGTTGGGAACTGATTTGGGGAGGATGTTTGCTTATTATGTCCCTGACACCCCTCCCAGATCTGATACGGTTGGTAAGGTTAATACTGATACTGTGAATGTCAATGCTTTACCTGATGATGATGATGATGATGATGATGATGATGATGATGATGATGATGATGATGTTGTATTGGAAGGTGCAGGAGAACTCAGCCATGTCACTCTGCGGGGTGATGTTGCTGAGGATCCCCTAGCAGGAGCAAAGGTCAGTGCCAAGGGTAATGGGGAGAGGCACGAGGACCATGAAGCAGGTGGTGGTGTGCCAGTGACCAGTGTCACAACAGAAGGTGACCTGGCTGATAGTCGCTGCCCCATACGTAGCACTGTGCCTGAGGTAATGGAGGATGATGGAGAAGTAGTTCTCATGGCCTCACAGGCTAATGAGACGGTGTTATTCCCCGGGGAGACGGCCTATATAGCCGCTGTTACCCGCAGTCAGAGTGCCCAGAACGCAAGTAACGCCCTGCTTTCTGGACCCTCCTCGGACAGAGGAATAACCGGATCATGTATGGACCCAGAGCCGATCCCAGAAGTTCCCTGTGAGGACGTGGCCTTAACCTCACTTCTGGCTTCCTCCAGCCAGGAGTTTCAGGCAGCTCTGCACTCAGATGCTAGCCTGGAGACGTTAAGGAGCCTCGCAGAGAAACCCACCTCCGAGTCGGATAAGGAGAGGGTATTCTGGGACCAAGGAAGGTTGTACCGGGAGACAGTTCCCTGTACACCCCAACAGGAGTGGCTGAGGGAAAGACAGCTGGTCGTCCCCTACCAATTCAGGGACGAGTTGTTGCGGATCGCCCATGAAATTCCACTCGCTGGACACTTGGGAGTCAGCAAAACCAAGGCCCGGCTGTCTCATCACTTTTATTGGCCCAAAATGAGGACAGATGTGGTGAACTACTGTCGCTCCTGTACCACGTGTCAAAGAGTGGGAAAGTCAGGGCCGGCCCCCAAAGCCCCCCTGATCTCTTTGCCATTGATAGAGGAGCCTTTCCAGAGGATTGCTGTGGACATTGTGGGACCACTGGCCATACCCAGCAGCTCTGGAAAACGTTTCATCCTTTCCATGTTAGACTATGCTACCCGGTATCCGGAGGCAGTAGCCCTGTCCTCAATTAGGGAGGATAAGGTGGCGGACGCCCTCTTGGCCATCTTTTCGCGAGTAGGATTTCCCAGGGAGATGCTTACCGACCAGGGGACTCAGTTCATGTCACGCTTAATGGAGGCTCTTTGTAAGAAAATGCAGGTGCAGCATTTGGTATCGAGCGCGTATCACCCACAGACCAATGGTTTGTGTGAGCAATTCAACGGTACCCTCAAGCAGATGTTAAAAATGCTGGTTGAAACCCAGGGTCGTGACTGGGAGCGTTACCTCCCACACCTGCTATTTGCTTACAGAGAGGTTCCACAGGCCTCGGCGGGGTTCTCCCCCTTTGAGTTCCTGTATGGCAGGCGTGTCCGAAGACCCCTTGGGTTGATAAGGGAATTCTGGGAAGAAGAGCCGAGCTCCCCAGGAGTGTCCATCGTGGAGTATGTCATGCGCTTCCGTGACAAGATGCAGACCTTGACGCAGTTGGTGCATGACAACATGGCGCAAGCCCAGGTTGACCAGAAGCATTGGTACGACTAGATCGCCCGAGAAAAGACCTACCAGGTGGGTCAGAAGGTGTGGGTGCTGGTCCCCGTACCAAAGGACAAGCTTCAGGCGGCCTGGGAAGGCCCGTACGTCATTCACCAACAGCTCAACCCGGTCACCTACGTGATCACACTTGACCACGAGCGGGGTAGGTGGAAGGAGTTTCACGTTAATATGATGAAGGCTCATCAAGAACGTGGAACCTGCATCCTACCGGTCTGCAACCTGCCCGAGGATGGGGAGGATGACCCCCTCTTGGACATGCTCGCCCAAGCGAAGGCCAGCGGGTCCCTAGAGGATGTAGAGATAAGCGACTTGCTGTCCGCAGACCAGAGGTCTTAGCTGCAAGCAGTGCTGAAACCCTTCCAAGCAGTGTTCACCAACCTGCCTGGCAGGACTGAAGTGGCGGTCCATGAAGTGGACACCGGGAATCATGCCCCACTCCGGCGGACAGCCTATCGAATCTCCGACGAGGTGCAGCATGTCATGCGCCAGGAGGTCGAGGAGATGCTGCAGTTGGGGGTGATTAAGCGGTCCAAGAGCGCGTGGGCCTCACCTGTAGTCCTGGTGCCAAAGAAGGACCGGACCACCCGGTTCTGTGTGGACTACAGGGGGCTCAGCGCTATCACAGCCTCTGATGCACAACCAATGCCACGCATTGAGGAGCTGCTGGAGCGGTTAGCCAGTGCGAGCTATCTTTCCATTATGGATTTGAGTCGGGGATATTGGCAGATTCCCTTGAGCCCCGGGGCCCAGGAGAAGTCCACCTTTATCACCCCCTTCGGATTGTATGAATCCACGGTCATGCCTTTCGGCATGAAAAATGTCCCTGCCACGTTCCAGCGAATGGTCAACCACCTGCTCCAGGGACTGGAGAGGTACGCAGTGGCGTACCTGGATGACATTGCCATCTTCAGTCCCACCTGGGAGGATCACCTCGAGCATCTGCAGCAGGTGCTCGGGCGCATTCACCAGGCGGGCTTGACCATCAAGCCGGGAAAGTGCCAGATGGGCATGAACGAGGTCCACTACCTGGGGCACCGGGTATGTGGGGGTACTCTGAAGCCAGAGCCTGGAAAGGTGGACGCTATCGTGTCCTGGCCCACCCCCAGGACCAAGAAGCAGGTGCAGTCCTTCTTGGGCACCGCAGGGTGCTATAGACGCTTTGTACAGGACTATAGTAGCCTTGCGAAGCCCTTGACAGACCTCACCAGGAAGAGCCTACCCCATTCCGTCAAATGGACAGATGAATGCGAGGTGGCTTTTAGGGCTTTGAAGACTGCCTTGAGCAGATCCCCTGTGCTAAAGGCGGTCGACGGCACACGGCCACTCTTAGTACAGACCGACGCCAGTGAGTTTGGCCTCGGTGCTGTACTCAGCCAGGTCGAATCGGGGAACCAAGAACACCCCGTGTTGTACCTAAGCCGGAAACTGCTGCCGAGGGAAGTGGCCTATTCCACCATAGAGAAGGAGTGCCTGGCCATTGTATGGGCCCTCAACCGCTTACAGCCTTACTTGTACGGGCGCCCCTTCACTGTCGTGACTGACCACAACCCCCTGAGTTGGCTGCACACCATGTCAGGTGCCAACGGAAGGTTGTTACGCTGGAGCCTCACCCTCCAGCAGTATGACTTTACCGTTCAACACCGCAAAGGCAGCGAGCATGGCAATGCCGATGGGTTGTGCCGGCGAGGGGAGCCTCCAGACATACGCTTGGAGGAGTACCAGAAGGTCCTACCTCCATAGCGCAGTCTAAAAGGGGGAGGTGTCAGGCAAAAGGTATTTTTCCCCGAATTTTAAAAATGAGAGATGTTTTAAAAAAGAAAACCCACCACCCCCTATCCGTTTGTAAGAAGACATAGAACTGCAGTGCTGGCCCCCACCCTAAGAATTTTTATTAGCATCGTAAACCCTCAGTGTAGCGCAGCTTCTAGCTCAAACTAGATTATTCCCTCCAAAATTCCCATTGTTTAAAAGCTTGTACAGTTAATGTAGAATTTAAAAACGCACATGACGGTCACTAACCCAGGGACCAGATTTTTGGAATGCTCACATTTTCCTGGTTACAATGATATATTTTTCATAACTGGGATACCCCCAGAAATCGAGGAATTGGTTTCTTAGCTTCTGAGCATCATAGAGAGGTCCTGTTTAATATCCATCTGCATGAAAATTAGTGACGGCCAACATGATGTCTCCATCTTGGATGTGGGACCCCCCCACACCAAGATATGAAATCTGAAGGTTTCTATGTTCTATGCAGCTGGGTGGTTTCACGAAACCGAGCCCCCGTGTGAGGTAGACAAAATGGGTGGTTCCTAATAATTTGGCCCTGTTACTAAAAAGCAAATCGGCCATTTTCAGGTCATTCTTCTCAGGGACGTCAGACGCACGCACACAACGCTGTGCGGAAGAATCACGTCTACTCTCCGGGGAGCCGCCCCCCCCACAGAATCTGAGACCATCACCTTGTGAAGCAGGTTTTGCTATTACTTATCCCTTTTATTTTAATAACTGTTTATGCATACATGTAAATTGTCTCCTTTATAATATCTTGTATATATTTTGTAAACACTGCCCCCCTTTGGGAGTAAATCATAATTATTTACCAGTTTCGTTCTTCTTGTCCTATGTCGAGCAAACACGTTCCTCACCCGCTAATTCACGTTACCTACCAGGTACCCGATCCACCTGTTAAGCGATCGGTGGTGGCAGTATACCAGTATTTATGTGATATTGTGGTTTGAGGGTGGCTGGTCGGAGGTATATATACGTTCCTGGAAGGAACTGGTGGTATATATACGTCCTGTCACATCACGTGCCGCAATAGTCGACATAAACTAGAGCAGCTGCACCCGTGCTTATCCTCGGTCAATACCGTGTTTGACCAGCAGGATAAGGGGGCGCCAGAGAGCTGCAAGGTCTGACCCAAAAGTGGGTGTCGTTTTCCTGACAAAGTTGAATCAGATTATTTTTTTACGCACTAAACTTTATCAGCATGCACAAGAGACAAACGTACCCTGACAAAAACGCAGCAAAAAATGCACCAAACACGCAGCAAAGCCTGCTATTTGCAAGCAGCTTCTTTACTGCCGAGAGAGCAGGTTTTCCCTGTAGAAAAAAGAACACAGCAAAAAATGCAACGTGTGAACACAGCCTAAGGCAGGTAGAAGAGGAAACGTGGTCAGTATCGGTATATGCATGTGATGTTCAGCCCTCGTTATTGCTGCACTCGTAGGACAATACGTCGCTCTGCTCCAGAGTTTCTCTCATTTACAAAGACTTTTGTTAGTTTTCAGACCTGCAAACAGATTTTCAGCCTAAATTTGCAAGGCAGCGATAAGCTGGACCCAGCATGAATTAAAGGCTGTTAATCAGAATAAAAAGCAATTATTTCCCATTCGTCCTGAAATGGTTTTGGTCCTTCCTGTGATTTTCTCATTATTACCAGCCTGCCTTCATTAGGACAGAGATTATACAAAACCGCTCGGGAGATTTTGTTTTTCTCTTCTTCGTTTTTATGCCATTTATGTACATGATGGAGCGAGTCCATCAGTCTTCCCAGAAGTGTGTCCTTATCTTATGGGCAAATGTTTTTTTTTTTTTATGTGACCTAGTGAATTATGATTTGTGAAATATGGCCTCAAAGTTCCTCCTACGAGTCACATTAAAGGGGTGGTAATGGATGAGAAAATGATGGCTTCTTTCTTCCAGAAACAGCGCCACACCTGTCCATGGGTTACACCTCAACACCAAAGCAGTAAATGATGCTGAGCTGTAATACCACACACAACCTGTACACAGGTGTGGCGCTGTGTTTAGAACAAAGCATCAATGATTTTCTAATCCACAGAGGGGCCGTGCTCTGATGCAGTAATAAGTTACAAAGATCCAGCAGAAGACAACCTAATTTGGAGGTGACTTTGGAGACAATTACTTTCCACTAGAGTTAATTTCTCATGTGTTGGACTGAAGAAGTAGGAACTCTAGATAATTTGAGATGGTATTTATTATTAGCAATCCAACATGCATGTGTATTACTTATCATGTATTTTATCGTATATGTATGGACAGTCATGGACAAAAGTGTTGACACCCTTGAAATTGTTCCAGAAAATGAAGTATTTCTCCCAGAAAATTAAAGCAGAAAAAAAGGCAAATACATAGTACGTTTTTTTAAGGTTGAAGGAAGACTAAGTCCATCTAGTTCAACCCATAGCCAACATGTTGATCCAGAGGAAGGCAAAAAAAACCATGTGGCAAACACTAAGCTCCACATTGGGGAAAAAATTCCTTCCTGACTCCATACGACAATCAGACTAGTTCCCTGGATCAACGCCCTATCAAGGAATCTAGTATATATAACCTGTAATATTATACTTTTCAAGAAAGGCATCCATGCCCTTCTTAAATTTTAGTAGTGAATCACTCATTACAACATCATGCGGCAGAGAGTTCCATAGTCTCACTGCTCTTACAGTAAAGAATCCGAGTCTGTGATTATGATTAAACCTTCTTTCCTCCAGACGTAGAAGATGCCCCCTTGTCGCCGTCTCAGGCCTCAGAGTAAAAAGATCAGTAGAAAGGTCTTTGTACTGTCCCCTCATATACTTGTACATAGTAATAAGATCACCCCTAAGCCTTCGTTTTTCCACAGTAAATAACCCCAAGTGTAATAACCTGTCTTGGTATTGCAGACCCCCCAGTCCTCTAATAACCTTGGTCGCTCTTCTCTGCACCCGCTCTAGTTCAGCTATGTCTTTCTTATACACCGGAGACCAGAACTGTACACAGTATTCTAAGTGTGGTCGCACTAGTGACTTGTATAGAGGTAAAATTATGTTCTCCTCATGAGCCTCTATGCCTTGTTTAATGCATCCCATTATTTTATTTGCCTTTGCAGCAGCTGCCTGACACTGGCCACCAAACGTGAGCTTGTCGTCCACCAATACACCCAGGTCTTTTTCAATTACAGTTTTGCCCAGTGTTTTACAATTAAGCATATAATTATACATTTTATTTCCGCTGCCCAAGTGCATTACCTTACATTTATCCCCATTAAAGCTCATTTGCCATTTATCAGCCCAAGCTTCTAGTTTACATAGATCCTCCTGTAATATAAAATTGTCCTCCTCTGTATTGATTACCCTGCAGAGTTTAGTGTCATCTGCAAATATTGAAATACTACCCTGTATGCCCCCTACAAGGTCATTAATAAATATGTTAAAAAGAAGAGGGCCCAATACTGACCCCTGTGGTACCCCACTGTTAACTGAGACCCAGTCTGAGTGTGTTCCATTAATAACCACCCTTTGTTTCCTATCACTGAGCCAGTTCTTAACCCACTTACATATATTTTCCCCTATCCCCATTGTTCTCGTTTTATGTATCAACTTTTTGTGTGGAACCGTATCAAAAGCTTTTGAAAAGTCCATATACACAACATCCACTGCATTTCCTTGGTCCAGTCCGGAACTTACCTCTTCATAAAAGCTGATCACATTAGTTTGACAGGAACGGTCCCTCGTAAACCCATGTTGATATTGGGTCATGAGGTTATTCTTCTTCAGATACTCTAGTATAGCATCTCTTAGGAAATCCTCCAGGATTTTACCCACATTAGAGTTTAAGCTTACTGGCCTATAATTTCCAAGTTCGGTTTTTGTCCCCTATTTTAATATTGGCACCACATTTGCTATACGCCAGTCCTGTGGTACAAACTCTGTTATTACGGAATCTTTAAAGATTAAAAATAATGGTCTATCTATGACATTACTTAATTCCTGCAGTACTTGCGGGTGTATCCTATCCGAGCCCGGGGATTTGTCTTAAACTTTGGGGATTTTTAGACACCGCCGTACTTCCTGCTGGGTTAAGCAAGTGACATTTAATAGAGAATTTTTGTTATCACTGATCATGTTTTCTGTCATGAGATTTTCTTGTGTAAATATTGTTGAAAAAAAATCATTTAGCATATTGGCTTTTTCCTTATCCTCATCCACCATTTCACCCATACTATTTTTAAGGGGGCCAACACTATAATTTTTTAGTTTCTTACTATTTATGTAGTTAAAGAATATTTTGGGCTTATTTTTACTTTCTCTGGCAATGATTCTCTCTGCCTCAATCTTTGCTGCCTTGATTTGTTTTTTACAGAATTTATTTAATTTTCTGCATTTATTTAATGCCTCATCACTATCTACTAGCTTTAGTACTCTATAAATGCTTTCTTTTTGTCACTTATTGCGCCCCTTACAGCTCTATTTAGCCATAGTGGTTTCCTCCTATTTCTAGCATGTTTATTCCCATAGGGTATATATTGTGCACAGGTCCTATTCAGGATGCTAATAAATGTCTCCCATTTGCTTTGTGTAGTTTTATGTCTCAGGATATTGCCCCAGTTTATTGCACTAAGATCATCTCTCAACCGTTGGAAATTTGCCTTCCTGAAGTTTAGTGTCCTTGTAACTCCTCTACTACACATCTTATTAAAGGATACATGAAAGCTTATTATTTTGTGATCACTATTACCCAAGTGACCCCCAACTCGTATATTTGATATGCAGTCTAGCCTGTTGGTTAACCCCTTAACAACATTAGACGTACTAATACGCGTCTGTGCCCTGGGACTTAAGAGCCAGACCGGTATTAGTACGTCATCACGATCGCGCCCGCACACAGGCTGTGTGGGCGCGATCGCCGCCAGGTGTCAGCTGATTGTCACAGCTGACACCCGGTACTATGTGCAGGGAGCGGTCCCACACTGCTCCCCGCACATTAACCCCCGCAATGCTGCAATCGAAGTCGATCGCAGCATTGCAGTGGCAAGGGGAGGTGATCGCAGATACTCACCTCCTCTTCCGGCCTCCAGCGCTGTCTGCCGCGGCTTCCAGGATGTTGCCATGACGACCCGTGTCACCAGACAGCAGGAAGATTTTTCGGACATGCGCAGTGCATCTCCAAACTATCTTCTCCCTGTCCAGCGCTGACAGCCTGCATGGCACAGGGATGGTGCTGTATTCCTGTGCCATGCAGGCGATCAGAGAAAGAAAAGTGAAAGTCCCAGAGTGGGACAAAGTAAAAAAGTATAAAAACTGTCAGAAAGTGAAAAAAAAATTAAAAAAAAAATTGTAAAAATATAAAAAAAAAAATTAAAAAAATAATCCACCAAAAATAAAAATATAATGTACCCATCAATAAATATTATTCTAAAAAAAAAATAAGTAAAAGTACACATATTTGGTATCGCTTCGTCCGGAACAACCTGACCTATAAAACTGTCCCACTAGTTAACCCCTTCAGTGAACACGGTAAAAAAAAAAAAAAAAAAACGAAGCAAAAAACAATGCTTTATCATCATACCGCCAAACAAAAAATGGAATAACACGCGATCAAAAAGACGAATAGAAATAAAAATGGTACAGCTGAAAACGTCAGCTCGTACCGCAAACAACAAGCCACCATACAGCTCCTACAGCCGAAAAATAAAAAAGTTATAGCTCTCAGAATAAAGCTATGCTAAAAAATAATTTTTTCTATAAAATTGCTTTTATTATGTAAAAGTACAAAACATAGAAAAACTATATAAATGTGGTACCGCTGTAAACGTACTGACCCGAAGAATAAAGCTGCCTTATCAATTTTACCACACGCAGAACAGATTAAAAAAAAACAAAAAAAACAATTCCTGAATTGTTGGTTTTTGTTTATTCTGCCTCCCAAAAATCGGAATAGAAAGCGATCAAAAAATGTCACGTGCCTGAAAATGGCACCAATAACAACGTCAACTCATCCCGCTAAAAACAAGCCTTCACATAACTGTCTGCCAAAATCTGGAAAAATTATAGCTCTCAAAATATGGCGATGCAAAAACTAGATTTTACAAAAAATGCATCTTTTAGTGTGTGACAGCTGTCAGTCATAAAAACCCCATATGATTCTGGTATCACTGTAGTCGCACCGACCCGAAGAATAAGGTTGTCTAATCACTTATACCGCACGAGGAACGGCGTAAAAAATAAACTCTCGGGTTAGGGTTGGGCTAGGGTTAGGGCTAGGGTTAGGGCTGGGTTTGGGGTTAGGATTGTGATGGGGTTGGGATTTTTTTCAAAAGTAAGAAAAAAGATGACGATATGGCGACTAGTGTTGAGCGCAAGTGCTCGCTACTTGAGTTTGCATCGGGTGCTCGGGTATGCATTGAGTATTGTGGGTGTTTGAGTGACATGCTCGAGTCTCCGCCCCATATACTTCGCGGCCAAAAAACCTTTGCGGGGATTGCCTGCCATGCACGAGCGATCCCCGCATGTTTTTTTTTGAGTGTCTAATAACCGTGAAACATGCGGGGCAGGGACTCGAGCATGTCACTCGAGCACACGCAGTACATGGTGCATACCTGAGTACCCGATGCAAACTCAAGTAGCGAGCACTTGCGCTCAAGACTAATGACAACTTATTCAATATGATGACCTAATGTAAACAAATTCTGTGTCGTACCTCTGGGTTCAAAATGTTCACTATACACCTTAATAAAATCCTTGAGGGGTATAGTTTCCAAAATGGGGTCACTTGTTGGGGAGCTCCACTGTTTAGGCACATCACGGGCTCTCCAAACGCGACATGGTGTCCGCTAACAAATATAAATGGAAAATCAAGGCACCTATCTAGATGCATAGTGAGCACTTGGAACTCCCAGGTGCTTCACAAATTGATTCGTAAAAATGAAAAAGTGAAAAAAAAAACACTTTTTCATTTTTACAAATCAATTTGTGAAGCACCTGGGGGTTCCAAGTGCTCACTATGCATCTATATATTTGCCTTGGGGGGTCTAGTTTCCAAAATGGGGTCACTTGTGGGGGAGCTCCAATGTTTAGACACACAGGGGCTCTCCAAACGCAACATGGTGTCCGCTAACAATTTGAGCCGATTTTCCATTCAATTTGTTAGCGGACACCATGTTGCATTTGGAGAGTCCATGTGTGCCGAAACATTGAAGCTCCCCCACAAGTGACCCCTATTTTGGAAACTAGACCCCCCAAGGCACCTATATAGATGCATAGTGAGCACTTGGAACCCCCAGGTGCTTCACAAATTGATTCGTAAAAATGAAAAAGTGGAAAAAAAAACACTTTCATTTTTACAAATCAATTTGTGAAGCACCTGGGGGTTCCAAGTGCTCACTATGCATCTAGATAGGTGCCTTAGGGGGTCTAGTTTCCAAAATGGGGTCACGTGTGGGGGAGCTCCAATGTTTAGGCACACAGGAGCTCTCCAAACGTGACATGGTATCCGCTAACAAATTGGAACCATGTCGCGTTTGGAGAGCCCCTGTGTGCCTAAACATTGGAGCTCCCCCACAAGTGACCCCATTTTGGAAACTAGACCCCCCAAGGCACCTATCTAGATGCATAGTGAGCCCTTGGAACCCGCAGGTGCTTCACAAATTGATTCGTAAAAATGAAAAAGTGGAAAAAAAAAACACTTTTTCATTTTTACGAATCAATTTGTGAAGCACCTGGGGGTTCCAAGTGTTCACTATGCATCTAGATAGGTGCCTTGGGGGGTCTAGTTTCCAAAATGGGGTCACTTGTGGGGGAGCTCCAATGTTTAGACACACAGGGGCTCTCCAAACGCAACATGGTGTCTGCTAACAAGTTGAGACGATTTTCCATTCAATTTGTTAGCGGACACCATGTTGCATTTGCAGAGTCCCTGTGTGCCTAAACATTGGAGCTCCCCCACAAGTGACCCCAGTTTGGAAACTAGACCCCCCAAGGCACCTATCTAGATGCATAGTGAGCACTTGGAACCCCCAGGTGCTTCACAAATTGATTCGTAAAAATGAAAAAGTGGAAAAAAAAATACGTTTTCATTTTTACGAATCAATTTTTGAAGCACCTGGGGGTTCCAAGTGCTCACTATACATCTAGATAGGTGCCTTGGGGGGTCTAGTTTCCAAAATGGGGTCACTTGTGGGGGAGCTCCAATGTTTAGGCACATCAGGGGCTCTCCAAACGCAACATGGCGCCCGCTAATTATTCAAGCAAATTTTCAATCAAAAAGTCAAATGGCGCTCTTTCTCTTCCGAGCCCTGCCGTGCACCCAAACAGTGGTTTTTCCCCACATATGGGGTATCTGCGTGCCCAGGGGAAATTGCACAACAAATTTTGGGGTCCATTTTTTCTTTTTACCCCTGTGAAAATAAAAAAAATTGGGTCTAAAGTAACATTTTTGTGAAAAAAGTTAAATGTTCATTTTTTTCTTCCACATTCAAAAAATTCCTGTGAAGCACCTGAAGGGTTAATAAAGTTCTTGAATGTGGTTTTGTGCACCTCGAGGGGTGCAGTTTTTAGAATGGTGTCACTTTGGGGTATTTTCTGTCATAAAGACCTCTCAAAGTGACTTCAAATGTGATGTGGTCCCTAAAAAAATGTTTTTGTAAATTTTGTTGGAAAAATGAGAAATCGCTGGTCAACTTTTAACCCTTATAGCTCCCTAACAAAAAAAATGTTGGTTCCAAAATTGTGCTGATGTAAAGTAGACATGTGGGAAATGTTATTTATTAACTATTTTGTGTGACATATCTCTCTGATTTAAGGGCAAAATTTTCAAAATTTTCTCCAAATTTCCGTTTTTTTCACGAATAAACGCAAGTGATATCGAAGAAATTTTACCAAAATCATGAAGTACAATATGTCACGAAAAAACAATCTCAGAATCAGGGGGATCTGTTGAAGCGTTCCAGAGTAATTACCTCATAAAGTGACAGTGGTCAGAATTGTAAAAATTGGCCTGGTCATTAACGTGCAAACCACCCTCGGGGGTTAAGGGGTTAATATTAGGTCTAGCAGGGCCCCCCATCTTGTTGGGTCCTGAACCAGTTGTGAAAGGTAATTGTCTCTCACAGTTGTCAAAAGCCTATTACCTTTGCTGGAACTACAGGTTTCTGTTCCCCAATGTATTTCAGGGTAGTTGAAGTCCCCCTTAATAATGACTTCTTGAGTCGCTGTTTCATCTATTGCTTTATGAGGATATTCTCCTCTGTTTCCATTATATTTGGAGACTTATAACAAACCCAGATATCCCCACCATGTCATAATTTTTTTCCAACAAAATTAATTCTAATTCCTCCATTTTGTTGGTGAGGCTTCTGACATTAGTGTCCATGCATTTTATGTATCTCTCTGTACCTCTATTCCTTCTTACTATATTGACTGTTCTAACTCCACCCCCAATTTCTTTATTTGTGCCCAGGTCACTATCTGCACTATCTTCCCCACCTATAAAATGAATACCCTCCACCCCAATCCCTAGTTTAAACACTCCTCCAACCTTCTAGCCATTTTTTCCCCCAGCACAGCTGCACCCTCCCCATTGAGGTGCAGCCCGTCCCTAGCGTAGAACCTGTAGCCAACTGATAAGTCGGCCCAGTTCTCCAGGAACCCAAACCCCTCCTTCCTACACCAATTCCTGAGCCACTTATTTATCTATTTATCTCCCTAATCTCCCATTGCCTCTCTGGTGTGGCACGTGGTACAGGCAGTATTTCAGAGAATACCACCTTGGAGGTCCTTGCTTTAAGTTTGCAGCCTAATTCTCTGAAATCATCTTTAAGGACCTTCCACCATCTATAACTTTGTCATTTGTGCCAACGTGCACCATAACCGCTGGGTCCTCACCAGCCCCTCCCAGTAATCTGTCAACTCGATCTGCGATGTGCCAGACTCGAGTGCCAGGTAGGTGTAGCACCCTGAGGATTCGGCTGCTACAGGGGTATTGCACCTCAACCCAGAGGTGTGATATTCCACTCCCGGGTAAGGAAGGAGTGTGGAACTGAGCTCAGATAGACTGCATGCACTACATACATCCCATTCCAGAGGAGCAGGCCGACGGTACTCCCACTTAGAAATGTGCAGGTACAACCGAGCCTGTTCCTGGCTGGGGTGGGAGGGGGGTGGTACATCCCATGTAGTGTAGGGGCAGATAGGGGGAGCAGTCTGGGTAGTGATAGGAGCTCATTGGGTGCTGAGCACCTGAGCTCACACATAGAGGGATATATAAGGAGGGCACCAACTTAGATCAGGGTCAGACGCTGAGAACAAGTCAGTTGGAGAGGAGAGAGAAGAAAACAGCAGCCCTGGAGAGAGAGAGAGGAGAAAGAAAGAGAAAGACCCAGAGGGGGAAGACTGAAGGGACCCAAGAACCCAAATTAGAGCACCGGGTGAGGAGTCAGCAAGAGGGTACCGGAACCCAAGCTGGTGGGGGCAAAAACATCCCTAGCCAGAGACCGGAGGCTGTGGGCAGCATCTGCCACGGCCACCCACTACATCCACCCTGAAGGCATACCACATGGAGGGTCAGGGAACCTAAGGCCAAGGGTTGCCCAACAGAAGGCCCGAGGGAGCTGGACCTAGGTGGATCACTGGTGGGGACGGCTGAAGAAAGGACAGAGGGAGAGCTCAGGGCCACGCTCCGGACTTGTTTGGGGGTTGGCCGGATCCAGGACCTGGTGGACGCAGCACGGCTCGGGTGGTCACTAACAGCTGGAGTGACCGAAACATCAGCAGTAAGTAAACTCCCTTAACTGCACAACCCGAGTCTGTCTTCATTGCCGGCTGCACCGCACCACCACAACCCCCATCCTCTGCGCCTGTCCCCTCTGAGGCTATACCCCTCCCGTTGGGGGTTATCCCACCAAGCTGCACATCCACCATCAGCCTCAGCGGACCCTGCTGCAGCGGCGGCCACAGTGACCGCATTACAACGGGTGGCGTAGTCGACACAAAAGAACTCTTATAACATCAGTAAGGACTGCCACAAAACACTTAGATTGACGCCCTGGGCACGGGACCGGGTCACAGCCGCTCGGAGACTACAAACCCCCCCCCATCTGATCCGGTGCCGGGTATTCCCCTCAAAAAGGAATATGTCCCAGGGGGCGCGTCAACTTTGGCGTAGTCGGCAGGATTACGTGCCCGCAACACCCGGGTACTGCGTGCCTGAAGAAAAGTGCAAGTTTACCTCAGAAAGAAGTCTCCCGCCGGTTCCGGAGGGTCCACGCCATCGGACTCCATCACCAGTCGTTTCCCGCCGATTGTCCGCCATTTCCAGCTTGTTCCCGCCATCTGCAGAGTTTCCCGCCACTGGGAAGCGATTCCCGCCAAAACCGCAGATTTCCCGCCTTGGAAGAGCAGCGGACGCCATTATGGGCGTGCCAAAGGAGGGCAGGAGGCCACCTCCCATCGAGGGCCGGGACAGAAAATGGCGCCAAAAGTGGAAACCGCCCCCACCAACAGAGACTGTGATGCTGGAGGTGTCTGTCAGCGTGAAAGAACTCCCCCTGGAGCTGACAGTCACCGAGTTGCCCCGGGACCGCCCTCTAAGTGGGAGGAGACGAAAGAGAAGAGAAAAGATGGGTGTCGCTTGGAGCAGTCTGGAGCGAGCGCACCCGGAGGCAGGAAGCCTGGAAAGGAGCAGCAGAAAAGCTCACCCGGAGATGGAAAGAGAGCAGAACAGCACCGGCCCGCTGGCCAGGAGTCTGCTAGAGACCGAGGAAGGAGGGCAGAGCAGCACCGGCCCGCTGGCCAGGAGCCTGCCGGAAGCCGAGCAGAGCAGCACTGACCCGATGGTCAGGAGCCTGCTAGAGTCCACAACCCCGCTAGGTCTAGCGGAGATCCTAGCGCAGCTCCCCCGAGACCGGGAGTGTGCACAAACTGCCCTGGAGGGCCTCGCAAGGAGGATGGCCCGGGTACAGCGCGAGATACTGGCGGAGTGGAGCCGGGAGATGGCCCAGCAAGCAGAGACCAGTCAACGGAGCACGCTACCCTGGAAGAGGAAGCAGACCGCCTCTGAGGATGGCGCGGGAGGACCCAAGGCCGGAGACGGCGCCGAGGAGGGAGCCGAACGCATGGAGGCAGGTAAAGGGGACGCCTATACCCCAAGCCGTGACACCGCTTACCTGCCCCAGCTCCCCGTCGCAGAGCCCGAAAGTCCCCCTGCTGTGCCCGTAGCCGCCAGGTCACCGCCATGGACTAGGCCCCGACCGGAAGCCGCCGCCGCGACCCCTGTGACGTCACGCGCCTCGACCCGGAGCGTGACAAAGCAGGAATTACCACCAGCCTGGTCGCAAGGCCTAGTACCCCCGGGCGCCGCATCACCAACAGCGCCCCCTACCTCCGCGGAGCCTCCGGCCTGGCCACAAGGCCAGGTAGCCCAGGGTGCCGCCGTCCTAACGGTGCCCTTCACCTTCCAGGTGCCCCAGGCCTGGCCGCAAGGCCTGGGCAACCCGGGCGCCACCACCACCGCGCCCGCGCCCGTAAAACCAAGGGTGCCACACCTGGGGGAGGACTTGTTCAGCCAGCTCACATGGCCGGACGGGTCTGAAGAAACATCATATCAAGAAAGAGCAGGAGGGAGCCGTCGTTGAGGACGGGAGTAGAGACTGTATATAGTTGCCCGTCGGGGCACAGTGAACTGTTGCTGCTAAAATAGTCCCCGTTGGGACCAGTGAACTGTTTACCTGTTAACCCCTTCATCCTACAGGCTGAGGACTGTGAGCAGCCATTCCCTACCCTCTACCTGGCCGAGGACTGAGAGCGGCCAACTTTCAACTTCCCCTGTATATAGTTGCGCGTCCTAAGGCGCCCCCTACCGGTTTTATAGGAGAAACCATTTTTCTAGAAAGACTGTCGCACTTTTCCCGGACACACGTTGCACAGTGTCCGGAGGAGGAACCAGAGACCAGAGAAGTCTACGAGAATGTTTTATATGAAAAGTTATATATAATGTTTATATGTTTTATATGTTCAAAAAAAAAAAAAATTTTGTATGTTTTGGTGTTTTGTCTTTACAGCCCGAGGACGTGCTGTGATTTACCAGGGGGGAATGTAGCACCCTGAGGATTCGGCTGCTACAGGGGTATTGCACCTCAACCCAGAGGTGTGATATTCCACTCCCGGGTAAGGAAGGAGTGTGGAACTGAGCTCAGATAGACTGCATGCACTACATACATCCCATTCCAGAGGAGCAGGCCGACGGTACTCCCACTTAGAAATGTGCAGGTACAACCGAGCCTGTTCCTGGCTGGGGTGGGAGGGGGGTGGTACATCCCATGTAGTGTAGGGGCAGATAGGGGGAGCAGTCTGGGTAGTGATAGGAG
Organism: Phyllobates terribilis; assembly: GCF_046119375.1. Classification (NCBI taxonomy): domain Eukaryota; kingdom Metazoa; phylum Chordata; class Amphibia; order Anura; family Dendrobatidae; genus Phyllobates; species Phyllobates terribilis. The sequence continues at coordinate 68,896,588 of NW_027362764.1, forward strand.
CTCATTGGGTGCTGAGCACCTGAGCTCACACATAGAGGGATATATAAGGAGGGCACCAACTTAGATCAGGGTCAGACGCTGAGAACAAGTCAGTTGGAGAGGAGAGAGAAGAAAACAGCAGCCCTGGAGAGAGAGAGAGGAGAAAGAAAGAGAAAGACCCAGAGGGGGAAGACTGAAGGGACCCAAGAACCCAAATTAGAGCACCGGGTGAGGAGTCAGCAAGAGGGTACCGGAACCCAAGCTGGTGGGGGCAAAAACATCCCTAGCCAGAGACCGGAGGCTGTGGGCAGCATCTGCCACGGCCACCCACTACATCCACCCTGAAGGCATACCACATGGAGGGTCAGGGAACCTAAGGCCAAGGGTTGCCCAACAGAAGGCCCGAGGGAGCTGGACCTAGGTGGATCACTGGTGGGGACGGCTGAAGAAAGGACAGAGGGAGAGCTCAGGGCCACGCTCCGGACTTGTTTGGGGGTTGGCCGGATCCAGGACCTGGTGGACGCAGCACGGCTCGGGTGGTCACTAACAGCTGGAGTGACCGAAACATCAGCAGTAAGTAAACTCCCTTAACTGCACAACCCGAGTCTGTCTTCATTGCCGGCTGCACCGCACCACCACAACCCCCATCCTCTGCGCCTGTCCCCTCTGAGGCTATACCCCTCCCGTTGGGGGTTATCCCACCAAGCTGCACATCCACCATCAGCCTCAGCGGACCCTGCTGCAGCGGCGGCCACAGTGACCGCATTACAACGGGTGGCGTAGTCGACACAAAAGAACTCTTATAACATCAGTAAGGACTGCCACAAAACACTTAGATTGACGCCCTGGGCACGGGACCGGGTCACAGCCGCTCGGAGACTACAAACCCCCCCCCATCTGATCCGGTGCCGGGTATTCCCCTCAAAAAGGAATATGTCCCAGGGGGCGCGTCATAGGCAGCACACTATTCGATGATCCCTGTCTTTGTGACAGATTGCCCTATCTGTTCTCCTAATAATTGAGTCCCCCACTACCTGCACCTGCCTGGCCTGCCCTGCTCTCCTATTTCCCCCCTTACTGGAGCTAACAATCCTCCGGCTTTCAGAGGACATGCCTTGCTGCAGCAGTGCTACCCCTGTACTGACACCCCCCTCATCTGCCAACTTTAGAAACTTATTGGGGTGTGCCAGATCAGGACTAGCCTCCCTGGCACTCTTCCCACTACCTCCCCTTCTAATTGTCACCCAGCTAGCTGCCACACTGTCCTGCAGCTCCATACTACCACTCTCCCCCACATCTACCCCAGTGAGCAGCTGCTCAGTGAGCAGCAGACTCCTTTCCAGATTGTCGATGGATCTCAGTGTTGCCAGCTGCTCATTTAGATCCAGTACCTGGGCTTCCAAATGCACAACGTGCACACATCTCGCGCAGCAGTAAGCAACCTCGACCGGCTGTTCAAGGAATAAATACATGTGGCAAGATGTACACTGGATAGCATTGTCAATAATGGAGCTCATTTCCTAATGGGGATTGCACTAGACAGAAATGTTAAGTAAAAAGAAATGTAAATGTGTCACCCAGGGTGAATATAGGGGACTCGGTACCCGGGCCTTTTACCTTGTTTAGGAGCTCGCGGCAGTCGGCTCCCGGGCTCGTACTCTGGGTCTCTCTTTAAAAAGGGGTTTTAGTGTACAGTTTGTCTCGTGACGCCACCTGTGGTTTCTGGTAATGGTTACCGGCGCTGCTGCAGACCTCCGGGGGTGATGGCACGGCAGCTGGGATGTTCCTGCTCCCCACAGGCGGAGCGGGTCCCCGGGGCAGTGTAGGTGCAGATGGTGGTGATGCTGGGGCTTGTAGTGCAGGAGAGATGGCGCAGCAGGAGTAACTGACAGAGACAGGGGATTCACTTCAGTACCTTTACTGGTGCGGATGTCAGGTACGGTCCAGGGTACTCGGTAGGAAGGGTGCACTTCAGGACTTCTCCCCAGTGAGCGGGTATAAGGCCTCCTGGTCCGTGTCTCCCTCTCTCTAAGCTCCTGGCCAGCCTGCAACTGGGCCTAGCTTCTGTGTCGTGCTGTTCCTTCACCTGTCGCTTGGTAGTAGGACCTTTTTCTGGCAACCACTATCCCTGGACGCCGGGGCCTTCGTGGTTCCTAGTCCTGTCAAGGGTTTAGCTTCAGGTCGACCAGGGACTTGTAGTCCTCCTGGTATGCCGGTGATCCCTACTGGGTATAAAGGACCCTGTAGGCGCGGACCTGGTGTCCGGTTCGTGTCTTGGGGTGAGCCTGTGATGCTCCTCTGCCCCCTCAACTCCTTTCTCCTCTCCTTACTGCCTCTGGCCACACTCGGGGCCCTCAATTCAGCAGCAGACGTGCTGCGTCTTCACTGCTCTCAGTGGCAGCACACTCTCTGAACTCTAACTGAACTGCCTGGCTCCACCCTCCATATATATATCTCCCTAACGGGCTCCCTCTGATGGTATGAGGTGGAAGGGTGGAGGTGTCTGTTTGTAATGAGGTCCTCTTGTGGAGAAGTCCATCCATGCACCCTTTTGGGTCCTGTGGTACCTGTGAACACCAGGGTGCCACATAAAGAATTAATAAAATACAGACAGCAATTTAGTTCAAATTCCTCCCTTCCAAACTCCCTGAATCCAAAGTCACTGAATCACAAGTCACACACTTACTTCCGTTTGCACTTACACTCGTTCACACTCGCTAAGGAAGAAGATTTAAAGAGTTATTTTTTTTCCCTTCAGCAGCAATCCAACCTACAGCTCAATGCACTTCCATTGGACATAATTTCACACAAAACCCCCAAAATGGGACGGACAAAATTGTTGGCACCACCAACTTAATACTTGGTTGCACTCCCTTTGGAATAAATAACTGCAATCAACCGCTTCCTATAACTATCAACAAGCTTCTTACACTCCTCAGCTGGAATTTTGGACCCCTCTTCTTTTGAAAACTGTTCCAGGTCTCTCATATTTGAAGGCGCCTTCTCCCAAAGGCAATTTTAAGATCGCTCCACAGGTGTTCAATGGGATTTAGATACGGACTCATTGCTGGCCACTTCAGAACTCTCCTGTGCTTTGTTTCCATCCATTTCTGGGGGCTTCTTGAAGTATGTTTGTGTTCATTGTCCTGCTGGAAGACCCATGACCTAGGACGCCAACCCAGTTTTCTGACTCTGGTCACTACATTGCGCTCAAAATCCTTTGGTAATGTTCAGATTTCATGATGCCTTGCACACAACCAAGGCACCCAGTGCCAGAGGCAGCAAAACAACCTCAAAACATCTCTGAACCTCCACCACATTTGACTGTAAGACTTGAAAATGGAAATAAAATCTCACCATACTATATCATCTCATGCCTGTGACGCGCTCCCAGGGCCGTGGGGTACTCTGTGCCGGGCCGGTCGTTGCTAGGGGAGATGTCACAGTGGCAGTGACCCCGACCATGACCCAGGGCGGTCAATAAAAGGGGTTATTTACAGGGGATTTATAGTTCTTATATACAGTTCGTGACGCCACCTGTTGTATGCGGCTAAAGGGAGCCGCCACTGCGGAGCAGGTCCTCTGGAGCTGGTGTGAATGCATCAGAGTTGGTTCAGTTTTCCACAAGTAGAGCTTAGTTCCAGGGCAGTGTAGAAGTTGTTGTTATTGAGGTAGCACTCGTGGTGCAGTGTAGTGCAGGGGGTGATGGCGCAGCAGTAATAATTGACAGAGACAGTGGTGTGCAGTCTTCCGGATTTACTCACAGTTCACACTTTGTTCCTGGTTACTACTGCAGATCATAACTTCCCACGTTGTTCTGTGCTTGCTCAGGGAGGGGTTCAGCCAACCCTCAGGTGCCTCCGTACCATAACGGACCCACTTCTGTGTGTTCCTTCTGGCCGTCTCCCTGCACCTCACACCCAGTATCCCAATCCAGTGACCGCGAACCTTGTCGGGCGACGTCTTCTCTGTCCCTGGGTCCTCTATGGCCACCTTCTCGGTGAGATAGATGTGGATAGTGGCTGCAGCACTTGAAATGCTGCACCCTCTGGTTACCTAGTTGAATATTGTAATTCTCACTAGTTAGGGGCCGGTCCCCTCTGCGACCCGATCCCTCCACCGCCTGGTAGATTCGGGCGTACAGGTGGCCTCCAGCACTGCCCGTACCCTTGGGATCCTTTCTTCACTCCTGGAGCCCTTTCTCTGCTCCCGTTCCTTCCTCCTCTCCTTCTCCTGGGCCTCCTCACTCAGGCCCGCACTTCCCTGAGCAGAGCTCCTGCTCCCAACTCTTCCTCTGACTCAGACTCACTCTCTGACTGGAACCCTTCTAGATGGTTCCATCCCTTTTTATATCACCTCTTACTGAGCTCCCCTGAACTTCTTCCTCCACCCACACCCACTACATGGTTCCCCCTACTTTGGTTCCCCCCACTCCAGCCAGGGACAGGGCTCAACAGGAGAGCGACGCATCTTGCCCCTCCTGCTGGTCTGGAGTAGTGTAGTGTTGGATGCAGGTGTTAGGATCCGGGCAGTACTCCTTCCTTACCTGAGAGTGAGATACCACACCTCTGGGTGAGATGCAGTACCTCTGTGGCAACTGAACCCGCAGGGGCGCCACACCTGCTTTATCTCAGTGGAATGCCGTATCCAAAACTGCTGACCCGCAGAAAAATCCATCAAAAGTATAAAGTGGGTAGCACCTCCAGCTAAAACAATCTTCAAACTTCATTTCATATCAAAAAGGAGAATAAAAATTTCCACATGTTGGCAGTAAAAACACTCTGATGCGTTTCTGGCGCTGAGCACGCCCTTATGTATGCTCTATGACTAAGGGTGCGCTCAGCGCCAGAAACGCGTCAAAGTGTTTTTACTGCCAACATGTGGAAATTTGTATTCTCCTTTATGATATGAAATAAAGTTTGAAGATTGTTTTAACTGGAGGTGCCTTCCCACTTTATACTTTTGACATATTTGACCATAGGTACTGTGTTCTTTTCTTTGTAGGCCTCATTCCATTTTCAGTAAACAGTAAAATGATGTGCTTTACCAAAAGGCTCTATCTTGATCTCATCTGTCTACAAGATGCTTTCCCAGAAGGACAAACAACTTCTCCTCTTTTTACCTAGTTTCAGATGTGATTTTCATATTGCCCACACCTGTTACTTGCCACAGGTGACTTTGAATGAGCATCACATTCTTGAAGCAAAGTTGTTTACCCACCATTTTTGAAAGATGCCAAAAATTTTGCCCTGCCCATTTTTGGGGTTTTGTGTGAAATGAAGTCCAATTTGCTTTTTTTTCTCTTTTTTGTCTTGTTGTAATACACACAAAGGAAATAAACATGTGTATAACAAAACGTGTAATTGCGATAATGTTCTGGAAGAAATACTTCATTTCTGGAACAATTTCAAGGGTGCCAACACTTTCGGCCATGATTGTATGTGTGTATGTACAGTCATGGCCAAAAGTTTTGAGAATGACACCAAAATTATATTTTCACATGATCTGCTGGCCTCTGGTTTTTATTAGTGTTTGTCTGATGTTTATATCACATACAGAAATATAATTGCAATCATATTATAAGTACCAATAGGTTATATTGACAGTTAGAATGAGTTAATGCAGCAAGTCAATATTTGCAGTGTTGCCCCTTCTTCTTCAAGACCTCTGTAATTCTCCCTGGCATGCTCTCAATCAACTTTTGGACCAAATCCTGACTGATAGCAGTCCATTCTTGCATAATCAATGCTTGCATTTTGCCAGAATTTGTTGGTTTTTGTTTGTCCACCCGTCTCTTGATGATTGACCACAAGTTCTCAATGGGATTAAGATCTGGGGAGTTTCCAGGCCATGGACCCAAAATCTCTATGTTTTGTTCCATGAGCCATTTAGTTATCACCTTTGCTTTATGGCAAAGTGCTCCATCATGCTGGAAAAGGCATTGTTGGGCGCCAAACTGCTCTTGGACGGTTGGGAGAAGTTGCTCTTGGAGGACATTCTGGTACCATTCTTTATTCATGGCTGTGTTTTTAGGCAAGACTGTGAGTGAGCCGATTCCCTTGGCTGAGAAGCAACCCCACACATGAATGGTTTCAGGATGCTTTACAGTTGGCATGAGACAAGACTGGTGGTAGCGCTCACCTCTTCTTCTCCGAATAAGCTGTTTTCCAGATGTCCCAAACAATCGAAAAGGGGATTCATCAGAGAAAATGACTTTGCCCCAGTCCTCAGCAGTCCACTCCCTGTACCTTTTGCAGAATATCAGTCGGTCCCTGATGTTTTTTCTGGAGAGAAGTGGCGTCTTTGCTGCCCTCCTTGAAACCAGCCCTTGCTCAAAGAGTCTCCGCCTCACAGTGCGTGCAGAAACACTCACACCAGCCTGCTGCCATTCCTGAGCAAGCTCGGCACTGCTGGTAGTCCGATCCCGCAGCTGAAACAGTTTTAAGACACGGTCCTGGCGCTTGCTGGTCTTTCTTGAGCGCCCTGGAGCCTTTTTGACAACAATGGAAGCTCTCTCCTTGAAGTTCTTGATGATGCGATAGATTGTTGACTGAGGTGCAATCTTTGTAGCTGCGATACTCTTCCCTGTTAGGTCATTTTTGTGCAGTGCAATGATGGCTGCACGTGTTTCTTTAGAGATAACCATGGTTAACTGAAGAGAAACAATGATACCAAGAACCAGCCTCCTTTTAAAGTGTCCAGTGATGTCATTCTTACTTAATCATGACTGATTGATCGCCAGCCCTGTCCTCATCAACACCCACACCTGTGTTAATGGATCAATCACTAAAACGATGTTAGCTGCTTCTTTTAAGGCAGGACTGCAATGATGTTGAAATGTGTTTTGGGGGTTAGAGTTCATTTTCTGGGCAAATATTGACTTTGCAAGTACAGTAATTGCTGTTAAGCTGATCACTCTTTGACATTCAGGAGTATATGCAAATTGCCATTACAAAAATGAAGCAGTAAACTTTGGAAAAATTACTATTTGTCTCATTCTCAATACTTTTGGCCATGACTGTATATACATAATAATTGATGCACTTGGGTCTCACTGGTGAAGAGTAAAGAGAAAACTAGAATAGGAGCTGTTACCTAAGGGTGCGAGCAGAGGACCAGCGGGAATCTGTGGTTGCAGGGACTGGTGAGGACCAAGGTAAGTACGTTTATTAAGTAGTATACTCGCAGTATAGTGAGTGGTGACTGTAGCTGCTCCATGCATGCCCTATGACTGAAAGCTAGTGGCTCCTGGGAGGATATCATTTCATTTTCTCCCAGTAGCTGCATTTTCGGTAGTTGCATTTTAATGCTATTTACCTGCAGAGTAACCTGATATCTGCAGGTAAATATTTTTATTTTTTTGTACATGACAGGTTCCCTTTAAGGAAAGAATATCTTCGGTGACTTGCTGCATTTCTTCACAGGCAGCAGACAGAGGGACAGCTAAAGCAGCTCAACAAACAGCTCCCCATATCTCTGCTTCCTGGACGACTGTAACAGTGACATGTGGAAGTGGGATTTTGCACTTGGTGTTTACCACAGAGCAGACCTGCGGAGCTGCACACCCGCTTTTGTTACCACCCTCACATTTCTATACAGCCTTTGTAGACTCTGTCATATGATATTGTTTAACTGCATTTTTTCCCAAGATCATAATTATTACCATTGTTTTTTTGCTCCATTTCCGCACGCTAGTCACTTATTACCTTTCAGCGAGCAAAATATCATAACTGTGCCTGACAATGCACTGTGCTTCGTAGCTTTTAACACTTAAAAGCACTTTTCTGTGGGCATAAAAACAGAAATTTTTGACAAGACGCCTCCACTAGACTACCAAAGTATAGAGGAAAAAGAGACATTCAGCAATAACTCGAGACTTACAATACAGACCAAAAGTTTGGACACACCTTCTCATTTAAAGATTTTTCTGTATTTTCATGACTATGAAAATTGTACATTCACACTGAAGGCATCAAAACTATGAATTAACACATGTGGAATTATATACTTGACAAAAAAGTGTGAAACAACTGAAAATATGTCTTATATTCTAGGTTCTTCAAAGTAGCCACCTTTTGCTTTGATGACTGCTTTGCACACTCTTGGCATTCTCTTGATGAGCTTCAAGAGGTAGTCACCGGAAATGGTCCTCCAACAATCTTGAAGGAGTTCCCAGAGATGTTTAGCACTTGTTGGCCCTTTTGCCTTCACTCTGTGGTCCAGCTCACCCCAAACCATCTCGATTGGGTTCAGGTCTGGTGACTGTGGAGGCCAGGTCATCTGCGTAGCACCCCATCACTCTCTTTCTTGGTCAAATAGCCCTTACACAGCCTGGAGGTGTGTTTGGGGTCATTGTCCTGTTGAAAAATAAATGATGGTCCAACTAAACGCAAACCGGATGGAATAGCATGCCGCTGTAAGATGCTGTGTAGCCATGCTGGTTTAGTATGCCTTCAATTTTGAATAAATCCCAACAGTGTCACCAGCAAAGCACCTCCACACCATCACACCTTCTCCTCCATGCTTCACGGTGGGAACCAGGCATGTAGAGTCCATCCGTTCACCTTTTCTGCGTCGCACAAAGACACGGTGGTTGGAACCAAAGATCTCAAATTTGGACTCATCAGACCAAAGCACAGATTTCCACTGTCTAATGTCCATTCCTTGTGTTCTTTAGCCCAAACAAGTCTCTTCTGCTTGTTGCCTGTCCTTAGCAGTGGTTTCCTAGCAGCTATTTTACCATGAAGGCCTGCTGCACAAAGTCTCCTCTTAACAGTTGCTGTAGAGATGTGTCTGCTGCTACAACTCTGTGTGGCATTGACCTGGTCTCTAATCTGAGCTGCAGTTAACCGGTGATTTCTGAGGCTGGTGACTTATCCTCAGAAGCAGAGGTGACTCTTGGTCTTCCTTTCCTGGGGCGGTCCTCATGTGAGCCAGTTTCTTTGTAGCGCTTGATGGTTTTTGCAACTGCACTTGGGGACACTTTCAAAGTTTGCCCAATTTTTCGGACTGACTGACCTTCATTTCTTAAAGTAATGATGGCCACTCGTTTTTCTTTACTTAGCTGCTTTTTTCTTGCCATAATAAAAATTCTAACAGTCTATTCAGTAGGACTATCAGCTGTGTATCCACCAGACTTCTGCACAACACAACTGATGGTCCCAACCCCATTTATAAAGCAAGAAATCCCACTTATTAAACCTGACAGGGCACACCTGTGAAGTGAAAACCATTTCCGGTGACTACCTCTTGAAGCTCATCAAGAGAATGCCAAGAGTGTGCAAAGCAGTCATCAAAGCAAAAGGTGGCTACTTTGAAGAACCTAGAATATAAGACATATTTTCAGTTGTTTCACACTTTTTTGTAAAGTATATAATTCCACATGTGTTAATTCATAGTTTTGATTCCTTCAGTGTGAAAGTACAATTTTCATAGTCAGGAAAATACAGAAAAATCTTTAAATGAGAAGGTGTGTCCAAACTTTTGGTCTGTACTGTATATAGCTGACAGCATTTCAAGGACTTCCAAGGAAGGTCCACTACTAATTTATGGGATCTATGGGAGGGTGATGGGCCAAAATATTTTCTTCCAAAACCACACTTTTTTTTTTCTCTGGTCCCTTTAAATCAAATTTACAAGGTGCTCTGTAAACCGCAGATCCTAAAAGCCACAGGCAATGAGAAGTATTGCTATATGGTACCGCCTGCACAGTTCCCAGAATAATGCCCATGCTCTGACATCACTTCCTGCTCTGCAGTCATAGGCTGAAGCTGCTCCTTTTAGACTTCCTGTTATGGTACTGTTATGGTGATACTAATGTATTTTAGCACAATAATTTGGACAATAACACAATGATATGGAGGTAATTTTTTTGTTTTGGACATCAAAAAAATTTTTTCTTCTCTTTATTACAATCTTCCTTATCAAGTCAAGTTTACACTCTTTTTCCCTTTAAATAGTCACTTTCAGACCAGTTCTGTTAAGAATGTTTTATTCCCCCCAAAAATCAATCCAAAGTGCCGTCCACCCAGTTTCTTAGTTTGGTTGCAATTTTTGTCCACCGTCTGTTGTCAAGTTTAATCCATCTGTAGCAGCAGAGATGCTGAGATGGATTAAGCAGAATAGGGGCAGAACTTTGTCTCTTTCTAAGAAATGTGTGGGGGGGGTTCTTTGTTTCTCTACAGGAAGTGGAAGTGATTCTTTATTTCTCTACATCACGTCGGGGTGAGTCTTTGTCTTTGTACACTTTTTTTTCCTGTCTATCAAATTGCATACCGGCATAACAAAGAGGCGTACTTTCACACCAAGGCAGGGTAGGCATTGGACAATAGCATCATCAATGCATGTTGGGAAGTGAAGAAAGGGACGTTCTCGCACCTATAGTGCTGGTAGAATGCTGATAAAGAGGAATCACCTATTGTACAAGTGGATTTACAAAGCATGATAAATGTATGATGTATGGCTAATCCCTGCGGGAAAGTGAGATAAGGTAGCACTTTCTGAGCGTATTAAGTGAAAAAATCAATATAATGGCGAGTGGAATATCTCACCTGGTGAAGTTGTGCAGATAGGGCACAACTCTATGTACATGTATGCTGGAAAGGAGTGGGTGCAGCTGATCCGGTGTGCTGCAGGGAAATCCTCCAGGAAAGATTCCAGCAGAAGGAATTTAGAGGTAAGAGATCCAGGTGCTGGGGGTTCCCAAACAAGTGAGAAAAATCTCAAAGGTGAATGTAAAATGGTGAATCAAAATACGGATAAAAAATAAAATTAATTTAAAACCATAAGGAGTTTCGGTTGCAAACAGCCTTCTTCAAGTGTCTCCTGGCGATACCTGAGGAAGGCTATTCGCAGTCGAAACGTGTGTGTTGTGGTTTTAAATAAATTTTATTTTATATCCATATTTTGATTCATCATTTCACATTCACCTTTGAGATTTTTCTCATTTGTTTGGGAACACTCAGCACCTGGATCTCTTACTTCTTAAAGCATGAGAAACAGGATTGTTCCTGAACATATTAGACCAGTATGTGCACCGAAAGGAGTTTTAACTTGTTGTGATTGATGTCTGCAGCAAAACCATGCTTTTCTGTAGGTTTACTGTAAAAAGACAGAATTTGTACAAAAAAAAAATTGTGCATTCAGAGGGGTAAGCCTAAAAGGGTTTGTTTATCCAGGATGACCTTACTGATTATGCAGTTGTTAAGACTTGGAAAAGCTGTAATGTAAATGTTGTGTCTGTTGAAATCAATAGGCACTATGTAAAAATCCATCAGAGCTAAAGCCCTGATGGAAGAAGTAAGGGGCTCTCTCCCTTTAAAAGGGCTTCTACACAGGTGTTGTCATGAGTTGACAACCCCTTTAAGCTCGAGTTGTATGTGCTATAACCTATATCACTCAGTCAAAAATAAACTTTTTGTCCTGAAAGTCACCCTCTGATTGGCAGTTACAAAGTTGAGTGTTCGCTCACGTCATTTCTTGAAAATCCAGAGATGACTCACCACATTTTATGTTTTCAAATACTTTTACTTTTCAGTAATGGGATGTATTTAACTTGCAGGAAAAATGTCAAAGGTCAGGAAAGGTTTACCAGTGTGTTCTAGATTTAAGCCTAACACAGCCAAGTTCTCATGGGTATTATGTCAGCTGGTAGAATAACATTTCTGAGGTTTTCCTTTTTTTTTCTTTTTATGCTGATGAGAGTTAAGCTGCGTTCACACGTTCAGTATTTGGTCAGTATTTTACATCAGTATTTGTAAGCCAAAACCAGGAGTGGGTGATAAATACAGAAGTGGTGACGTGTTTCTATTATACTTTTCCTCTGATTGTTCCACTCCTGGTTTTGGCCGACAAATACTGATGTAAATTACTGACCAAATACTGAACATGTGAACATGGCCTTACAGTAATAATAATATCAGAAATAAACACCTTACTGCAACATTTGCAGATGACAGTGATGGATTTACATGGCGCTTAAAGGGAATCTTTCAGAAACTTTTATACCCAACCAACCGACACCATAAATATTATTGTGTAGACCTATAAAAGATAAGCCAGTCAATCCCTTTATGACACTATAGTGATGCTTCAGCATCAAGAACTTGTATTTTGAAGTTCAGTCTGGTCGTACATTCGAGTGTGAAGATGCACTTACAGCTTCTCAGCCTCCGCTGTATTTCCTACCTAGCAGCACCCTCCCCTGGCTGATTAACTGGACTATGGTCACTGATCTGTCAATCAGTCAGGGGAGGGTGCTGCTACTTTGGGAATACAGCGAAGGCTGAGAAGCTGTAAGTGCATCTTCATACCTTTGTGCACTTCCAGACTGAGCTTCTAAAGACGGTTTTTATCACTGCTGAAGCAGCACCTTGGGTTCATAAAGGGATTGATTGGCTTTTCTTTTAAAGGACTACACAGTCCTGATAATTATAATGGTTGAGGAGGGTCTAAACTTTCTGACAGGTCCCTTTTAAAGGGAGTCCATCATCAGAAAATAACCTATTGTTTAGGTTAGGTTTTTATGTTAAATGTATCTCTCTTTAAGTTTTGGCAATGTATTTTTTTTATATATAAATTGAAGAAAATATTGCAAGTTTCACACTGGCCGCTAGGGCTACTTTAGAGGCTATTTTAGACATATACCACCTGTTAACATACAGAAGACTTTTCAGCAGCCTCATTTTTATTACAGGCAGGATTACAATGTCAGGTAAGACCTCTATACAAAGCTCCACCAATTACAATAGGTTATGTAGCAGCTAACTACACTCCCTCTCCCATCATGATGACCTTTGCACCCGCTCATTAGATGCTTCAAAAGATAAAATCTATGTCTGTTCTTTGCTGTTAATGTGCATGTAGATTTCCAAAAACAACAGGAAGCTAGAGTCTAAAAAAGCCTCAGTGGCCGGTGTGAAAATTTCAAGATTTCTAACTATTTAATACAATAAAATAAATTACCAAAATTTTGTAAAAAAAATAAAATAAAATACATTTAACATAAAAAGCCGCATTTAAACACTAGGTCATTTTCCGGTGACCTGTTCTCTTTAATGTATTTATATCACGTTTAAGTAAAAAAAAAACATTTTTAGCTTCTTTAGTGATTTTTTGTTTTACATTGGGGTTTTTGGAGCTACATTTTTACTTTGATTTCTTGTAGGAAACAGAACCTGATTGTTGGGAGTGTTGTTTGTCTGTTCCCCACTGATCTGATATTGATAACTTATCTTAAGAATCAGTCATCAATATTTACGTCCTAGACTACCCTTTTCATGTTATGTAAACTTTTACAAACATTTTATTGATCCTTTTTAAAGTACCACTCCAGCACTCATCTACTTCAAAAAAACATTCGGATATCTGGCCCGAAAAGTCGGATGATTGGCATGCGATTTTCAATCCAAGTACAATGTAATTTTTCTCACCTAGTATCCGAATAACATCTGATTTACATGCGAATATATAAATATGTAAGTGAGATATATAATCACTGATTTGTGTTTGTAGCTTACTGTACATGCAATTTAGTAATAAATAATTCCATTTTCCTGTAGAGCACATCTTAGGGAACATGGCCGCGGCCACCGGAAGCCGCTCACTCTGCTCTGCAAAGTTCACTCACAGCAATACACCGGCCCTGGTACCCGGCCAGGCCCGGCCCCCAGGCCAGGCACCCGCACCCCAAGCCAGGCACCCGCACCCCAGGCCAGGCACCAGCACCCCAGGCCAGGCACCCGCACCCCAGGCCAGGCACCAGCACCCCAGGCCCCTGCACCAGCACCCCAGGCCTGGCACCAGCACCCCAGGCCAGGCACCAGCACCCCAGGCCCCTGCACCAGCACCCCAGGCCTGGCACCAGCACCCCAGGCCCCTGCACCAGCACCCCAGGCCTGGCACCAGCACCCCAGGCCTGGCACCAGCACCCCAGGCCAGGCACCAGCACCCCAGGCCCCTGCACCAGCACCCCAGGCCCCTGCACCAGCACCCCAGGCCTGGCACCAGCACCCCAGGCCAGGCACCAGCACTCCAGGCCAGGCACCCGCACCCCAGGCCAGGCACCAGCACCCCAGGCCCCTGCACCAGCACCCCAGGCCTGGCACCAGCACCCCAGGCCAGGCACCAGCACTCCAGGCCAGGCACCAGCACCCCAGGCCAGGCACCCGCACCCCAGGCCAGGTACCAGCACCCTAGCCAGGCACCCGCACGCCAGGCACCAGGCCCCCAGCACCTGCACCCCAGGCCCCCAGCACCATCACCCCAGGTACCAGGGCACCAGGCCCCCAGCCACCAGGTACCAGCATGCCTTCACTTCCGTCGGCTTCCTGAAGGACCCTGCCTCCTGTGACCCCAGCTCCACCGCCCCCCCAGGTAAGATACCTATTCAGACTATAAGACGGACCCCCATCTTATAAAAAATATTTTTTTTTCCTATTTTCCACCCTAAAATTTGAAGTGCGTCTTATAGTCCGAAAAATATGGTATATCTAATATACACTGCTCAAAAAAATAAAGGGAACACTCAAATAACACATCCTAGATCTGAATGAATGAAATATTCTCATTGAATACTTTGTTCTGTACAAAGTTGAATGTGCTGACAACAAAATCACACAAAAATCATCAATGGAAATCAAATTTATTAACCAATGGAGATTTGAAGTCAACTTTGATGTAATGTCCTTAAAACAAGTCAAAATAAGGCTCAGTATTGTGTGTGGCCTCCACGTGCTTGTATGACCTCCCTACAACGCCTGGGCATGCTCCTGATGAGGTTGCGGATGGTCTCCTGTGGGATCTCCTCCCAGACCTGGACTAAAGCATCCGCCAACTCCTGGACAGTCTGTGGTGCAACGTGACGTTGGTGGATGGAGCGAGATATGATGTCCCAGATGTGCTCAATCGGATTCAGGTCTAGATTTTTTTGAGCAGTGTATATATAAATATGTGTGTGATGAAGAATATTTCCTTGGAAAACTATGTGTTAATGACACAGAGAATTTCTCTATGTAAAAGCCCATGTTAAAATCGCATTGTAATTGGATGGCACTCGCATGGTCCGAGTGCCTTTTTTTTAATCGCATCCATTAACTTGCATTGGCGAGCCAAAGGGTGAGTATATGACTGGGCATAGGGGACTTATATTTGAAGCGCCACTCCAGCGCTGAAAAATAAACAAAACGATGGAGTGGTGCTTTAACAAAAATAAAAATTATAGCAGATTTGTAAGTTTCCTACCATTTTGCATATGCAGCCCCACTGCCGACCTGAGCATCCCTATTGTTACAGACAAATATCTCAGGACTCACTTATATTCATAGTTCTGACCACCAGCTCATTTATCCAATGATAAGTTCACCATTTTTCCAGATAGCCAAACCCTTTAAAATTGCAAACCAAGCTCTGCTACTTCAGCATATTCCTATCAGATACTTTTTTTTTTAACTTCCAGTAGTTTGGCCCACTTAGTTTCACGGCTGCTGAATAAACAATGAGGTTCTTTGCACTAATGCAGCTTGATATCGCCGAATGCAAAGTGTCAGAGTTGTAAATTAATCAAGCCAAATTTGCAATCAACCCCTTTAATATATATATATGCCATCTGCCTCCCAGTTAATAATTGATGTCACTCTCTTAACGCATGTGATACCATTATCTGTGCGGATGTAGATGGAGAGAACAAGATAAGACAACTTGTCAGGTTCGGCAGAGATAACAACTTATTGTAGAATTTTAACTTACTGTACGCAAAAGTATGGAAATGCTATAACAGGAGCATGAGATACTGTATGTTGAGAATGTAAATCGGGGCAGTTTTCCTAAGAGCACCACTCCTACCCTTGGCCGTGTCTTGTATTGCAGTTTAAACCTGTTCACTTGTACACACTAAATTAATTTTTACTGGGGACCAGAATCCAAAAATTATTATAACCCCATTTTAAGCCATTTCCTATATATAAGTATATTTATTGAATATCCTGTTATTTTGGTGAGAGCCATTAAAGAGGACCTGTCACTTGCTCAAAAAACAAAGTTAAATACCTTGTAAAAATCTCTAAGATCCCCAGATTCTGACACTCCTTTCCTTTTTGTGCTGCGTCGCTCCTTTGCAGAGATAATTGCATTTGTTTCTTCTGGAGCGCACTATGTGAAATCTCTGCTTGTTGTTCAACTGGACGTTTCTTCACAGTCTTATCTGGGAGAGTGCGCTTTGACCCCTCCTTCCCAGATGCTGCCAATCACAGCTCACTAGCATCTGAGATTGCTAGCTTAGCTGCCGAGATGTGATTGGCAGCATCTGAGAGGGAATACTCTGATGAAACGCCCAGTTGATCAACAAGCAGAGATTTCACATACTGTGCTCCAGAAGAAACAAATATGAATATCTCTACAATGGAGCAACGCAGCACCAAATGGAAAAATATGTCAGAGTCAGGGGAGCTCAGGGATTCTTACAAGGTATTTATTTCAATTTTTTGAGAAAGTGAACAGTGGCTCAGGGCAACAAGGACCCAAGACCCCCCATATACACATACATATATGCACATGCTTGGCATTTTTAGACAGTTTTCTCTTCATTTCAAAAGCAGCTTTTATAGTTTATATGGTGCCAATGTAATACCATCATATGTAGCCCACTTAATACTATGTAGTGTCCTACTGATATGCAGCATCCAGGTAATACTAATCTCAAATGATAACATGAGACACCTCTAAATATTATCAGGTATTAAAGGGGTCAAAAGTAATAATACTTGGTGGTCTAGAGTGGATTCATAGTTTTAAGGTTGAAAAAAGATACAGGTCACAGGTCCATCGAGTTCAACCTATAATCTAACTTGTTGATCCAGAGGAAGGCAAAAACCCCAGAGGTAGATGCTAAATGTCTATAGTAGGGGAAAAATTCCTTTCTGACTCTACAAGTGGATCAACACCCCATCACAAAATCTAGTACACATAACCTGTATTATGTTTGTCGAGAAAGGCGTCCAGACCCTTCTTGATTTGTTTGGTGAATTGACCATTACAACATGTTGTGGCAGAGAGTTTCATACTCTCACTGCTTGTACAGTAAATAATCCATAGTTTTACTGCTTGTACAGTAAAGAATTCGTAATCACACTGCTTGTATAGTAAATAATCCATGGCTTTACTGCTTGTACAATAAAGAATTCATCGTCTCATTTCTTGTACAGTAAAGAATTGTTTGTCCATTAAAGGATCCAGTCTCACTGCTCTTACAGTAAAGAATCTGTGTCTGTGATAAAGATTAAACTTTCTTTCCTCTAGATGTAGAGGATGTCACCTTGTCATCTAAGCCTAGGTGCAAAATGAGGATTAGAAAGCTCTCTGTACTGTCTACTCATATATTTGTACACTGTAATAAGATCGCCCATAAGCCTTGGTTTTTCCAAACTGAATAACCCCAATTTTGATAACCCGTTTTCTGCAGTCACCCATTCCCTTAACCTTGGTCGCTCTTCTCTGCACCCGCTCTCGTTCAGCTATGTCCTTCTTATACACCGGAGACCAATATTCTAAGTGGCCGCACTAGTGACTTGTAGGGAAGCAAAACTATGGCAATATTCATGTCCATCTTGATGAGTGGGCATGTAGAAGTCAAAGGCACTTTTTAAAAGTGGCGTGCACCTCGCCACAAATGAATTAGATGAACGCATGCCAAAAGGGACCGAAACGCGTGAAAACGTGAAAACTGCCAAATTGCATCAATAAAAACATCTGGTCACCAATATTAAAAAAAAAAAAACAAGCCCTCACTCAGCTCCATTGATAGAAAGAAAAAGTTACCAGTCTCAGAAAATGGCTACAGAACAGACAATTAACAAAACTTTGACTTTTTTTTTCATCATTTAATTTTTTTAAAAAAAAGCTTCAGAAGTTCAGTCAGTTTTACCTTGCAATGAACGCTGTGAAAACAGAATCTCAAAAAAGCATTGCCAGAAATGCATTTTTCACCATTTCACCAGATTTTATTTTCTGTACTCCAGGACATTGTACAATAAAATGAATGGTATAATTCAAAACTACAACAAAAAGCAAACACTCATATGGCTACGTGGACAGAAAAATAATAAAAGTTACAGCTCCTGGAAGAAAGGAAGGAATAAAGTGCAAACACAAGAATTATTTTTGGCCCTTTATTTAACTGATTATGTGATGATTTGTCTTGTGCTGTATCATGGATTTGGTTTAGGACTGTTGTACAATGTATTGCACTTAATAAGAATCTTATCCTTTATTCTAAATAATTATACATAATGGATTAAAGGGGTGTAAGGGACTGAGATATTATATGTTATATCCTATGCAATCAGTACAGAGTCTGACACTTGGGACTCCAACCAATCAATGGATACCATCAGTGGCGTAACTAAAGTCCAATGGGCCTCGATGCTAAATTTGGACGTTGACCCCACATACATGTTGGATAGATTTATGGATCCTTGTAGCATAATATAAAGATAATGTAGATAATATAAAGACATACAGTATGTGTTCACCTCCCCCATGTAATAATGTCCAACATCCAGGTCCCTTGCTGTAATCATGTCTCTCATCATTTGCCCCTTCCTGTAATGTTTCCCTTCCTGCGCCCCTTCTTGTAATAATGTCTTGAATCCTGGGCCCCTTGAAGTAATAATGTCCTCCACCCTTGGTCCGTAACTGTGATAATGTCCCCCATCCTGGGACCCTTCCAGTAATAATGTCCTCCATCCTGGGCCCCTTCCTGTAATAATGTCCTCCATCCTGGTCCCCTTCCTGTAATAATGTTCCCGATCCTTGGCATTTTCCTGTATTAATGTTCTCCATTGTGGGCCCCTTCCTGTAATAATGTCCTCCATCCTGGTCCCCTTCCTGTAATAATGTTCCCCATCCTTGACACTTTCCTGTAATAATGTCCTCCATCCTGGTCCCCTTCCTGTAATAATGTTCCCCATCCTTGGCATTTTCCTGTATTAATGTTCTCCATTGTGGGCCCCTTCCTGTAATAATGTCCTCCATCCTGGTCCCCTTCCTGTAATAATGTTCCCCATCCTTGACACTTTCCTGTAATAATGTCCTCCATCCTGGTCCCCTTCCTGTAATAATGTTCCCCATCCTTGACACTTTCCTGTAATAATGTCCTCCATCCTGGTTCCCTTCCTGTAATAATGTTCCCCATCCTTGACACTTTCCTGTAATAATGTCCTCCATCCTGGTTCCCTTCCTGTAATAATGTTCCCCATCCTTGACACTTTCCTGTAATAATGTCCTCCATCCTGGTCCCCTTCCTGTAATAATGTTCCCCATCCTTGACACTTTCCTGTAATAATGTCCTCCATCCTGGTTCCCTTCCTGTAATAATGTTCCCCATCCTTGACACTTTCCTGTAATAATGTCCTCCATCCTGCTGATCTTTTCCAGTGGATGTCACTGTCATGTACCGCCCATGACGGGCACACTAAAGATAGCTGCCAGTCTTTGATTTGCCAGCAGAGTGTAGTGCAATGCAGAGAGCACCACAATACACCCTTGGATGCACATCCAGCTGATATAGGCGCTACCCCTCCCACATGGGCCCGGTCGTAGTCACACCCTTTGCAGCCACGATTGTTTTGACCCTGGATGCCATACACTGTAAGGAGGTGGAACCACACAGATCAGTATACTGAGTAGTGGCCATTCTCGGGTACTGCAGCTCAGCTCCCATTCACTTCACTTTACATATACTATTTATATATATATATTCATGGTTTTTCACAAATAGCTTAGTTAAATGGGAATTTCTAGAAAGCTTCTTCCCATATTTGTTTATCTTTGTATAATGCATTGCAGATAAAGACAAAATGGACAATTCGTCTGAGCATATTGTTCACTTTAAGACATTCAGCATAAATGGGAAAGAATTGATTTCTTCCCAATACACAGGGCCAAATAAAAAAACCTCAGAATGGCCTTATCCCTGTCGAGAGTGTCGCCGAATGTTGAACACACTTATTAATGTCCATTGTTTTCCTTTATGTATCCAAAATTCCATTTTGATTCATTTCAGCGCATTTGTTTATCTGGCTTGATATATGGCTGCATGTGGCTACCACTAGGGGGAGCTAGCTTTAGATGGATTTCACCATTTTGTATTGAATTCATTGTATAACTGTATGCAGTAAACTTCCCCTAATCTAAGCATAGCTGCTTGACAATGTCATTGGAAACACCACAGTATCAGGACCAGCCTACAACAGGTTCCTTGGCTGTTGCTTGCCCTAAAACACTATTAATTTAAGGAAAACCTGTCATTTGCCATAATATAATTTTTTTACATGATGTAAATGCCGCTGTTCTCCTGAATCCGGAGCTATTTTTCTTTTCTTCCTGCGCCTCTCCGTTCTTGAGATATGGCCCCTTCTTTCTTCGATATAAATCTTTTCATTTACCAAGAGGGCGTGATCATCCTCATGATGACTACGCCCAGTTGGCTAACAATTAGATTTATATATAGATAAAAGAGGGCCATATCTCAGGAGCGGAGAGGCGCAGGGACAAAAGAAAAGCAACGCCGGATTCAGGAGAACAGCGGCATTTACATCAGCTATGAAAAATTGCATTCTTAAGGCAAGTGTTTTTATATTTCGCTCAAAGCGCAATGTATTAATTATAGAATATATCATAAGACATCTATTGACACCTTTCCAGGTTTGGAATCCCACAGTATTAATATTAGTGTCTGAGCCCTTTAAATTGTCCCTTTACTATCATCTGGTTAACAAAGGGCCATAGCTAGATTATTATGCCCTGTCCCTAAGTGGTCGCTTACTGTTACATTTGCAGGGGGTGAAGCTGACACTGTGCATAACAATGAGGGTTTCATGGTATCATGCTGGAGTAGATCACTTACATTAGACTCCACTATGAGGCGTTTATATGACCGCACTCCATCTGAGCAGCGTCATATGCGGCACCAAAGCGCAGATATCGAACCATGACACAAAAAACAAAGGTAATTTATATGTATTTTTTTTATATGCATGTTTATAGGGTTGTTCTATGTTCCACACACCCTACTGGAAAGAAGATATATGATAGGCATCCCATAAATACCGCTGCGTGTATCCATACAAACATCGGCTGCACATCAAGTTACATTATCGGCCAATACAAATCTATCGGCACCGTGTTATGGATCCGCGCAATTTTTGCAATTCGGTCACACTGAAAAATTTGCACCGTTTTGCTTCTCTGCTGCTCGTCCTCTGCACGTTCAACTCTGATGTGGTCTGTAGTCATAAATTTGCTGAGAGAAGCTCTGAAAAAGTCAGATAAAAAGGCACAAACTCACTGTCGGAGCGTCATAGCAAACTCACTGACGGACTCTCAGTTAACTCATGCAATACACAGTACAGCCCAGAGGTGATAGAAGAATAATGGTGCAAAATTTTTACTTAAAAAATGATTCTTAGCTCTTAAATACATGCATTAGAATAAGAAAAAATATTGTCACCTTTGTCAACCTCTTTAATTCTAAGTTCTCATAATGAGTATTTGGTGCGTTTTTTTCTGCTGTGTTTTTTCGTGAGCAAAAAACACACAACATATTACATCTCCAACAAAAGTGGATGGGATTTATATTAATCTCTTGCCCACTGTCTTTTTTTACGCTGCGGGAAGTGACCTGCGATGCGATTTTGAAATCTGCAGTTTTTGCTCTTGCAGTAAATGTTTATATTATTTGCAGATTTTCAACCATAGACTTGAGATTAGGAAAATCTGCAGATAAATGTGCATTTTTATTATGTTTCCGTTTTCCTACTGGTTCATGCTGTTTGAGAAATCTGGTGAATCTTTACACTGCCTAGGCTTTAAAATCCTCATCAAATTTGAAGTGTTTTTTTTTAATGTGAATTTTGAAGGTTTTTAGTATTTGCTGTTTTTTTGCTTTTAATACTTGCATTTTATACATTTTTACATGCATTTGTTGTGGGTTTTTTTTGGATGTAATCACTTGCGCATTGTTTGATGGGATTTTGTGAATTTGCAATAAAAGTGCAGCGATTTTACTATGATTTCGGAAAATCCCGACAAAGGAAGTCATTTCCATAAAGAAGCTCTAATAACCCAACAATAATAAAAATAATAGTAATAAATCAAAAAATAAACTGCAACAAAGTTTGCAACAAAACTTCAACATGCTGGAGTATGAAAAAAAAAGTAAAAAAAATACATCAAGTGTAGCACCCTGAGGATTCGGCTGCTACAGGGGTATTGCACCTCAACCCAGAGGTGTGATATTCCACTCCCGGGTAAGGAAGGAGTGTGGAACTGAGCTCAGATAGACTGCATGCACTACATACATCCCATTCCAGAGGAGCAGGCCGACGGTACTCCCACTTAGAAATGTGCAGGTACAACCGAGCCTGTTCCTGGCTGGAGTGGGAGGGGGGTGGTACATCCCATGTAGTGTAGGGGCAGATAGGGGGAGCAGTCTGGGTAGTGATAGGAGCTCATTGGGTGCTGGTCACCTGAGCTCACACATAGAGGGATATATAAGGAGGGCACCAACTTAGATCAGGGTCAGACGCTGAGAACAAGTCAGTTGGAGAGGAGAGAGAAGGAAACAGCAGCCCTGGAGAGAGAGAGGAGAAAGAAAGAGAAAGACCCAGAGGGGGAAGACTGAAGGGACCCAAGAACCCAAATTAGAGCACCGGGTGAGGAGTCAGCAAGAGGGTACCGGAACCCAAGCTGGTGGGGGCAAAAACAATCCCCAGCCAAAGACCGGAGATCGTGGGCAGCGTTTGCCACGGTCACCCACTACATTCACCCTGAAGGCAAACCACATGAAGGGTCAGGGAACCCAGGGCCAAGGGTGTCCCAAAAGAAGGCCCGAGGGAGCTGGACCTAGGTGAATCACTGGTGGGGACGGCT
Organism: Phyllobates terribilis; assembly: GCF_046119375.1. Taxonomy (NCBI): domain Eukaryota; kingdom Metazoa; phylum Chordata; class Amphibia; order Anura; family Dendrobatidae; genus Phyllobates; species Phyllobates terribilis. The sequence goes on from NW_027362764.1 coordinate 68,919,490, forward strand.
GAAGAAAGGACAGAGGGAGAGCTCAGGGCCACGCTCTGGACTTGTTTGGGGGTTGGCCGGATCCAGGACCTGGTGGACGCAGCACGGCTCGGGTGGTCACTAGCAGCTGGAGTGACCAGTATAACATCAGCAGTAAGTAAACACCCTTAACTGCACAACCCGAGTCTGTCTTCATTGCCGGCTGCACCGCACCACCACAACCCCCATCCTCTGCGCCTGTCCCCTCTGAGGCTATACCCCTCCCGTTGGGGGTTATCTCACCAAGCTGCGCACCCACCATCAGCCTCAGCGGACCCTGCAGCAGCGGCGGCCACAGTGACCGCATCACAACGGGTGGCGTAGTCGACACAAAAGAACTTTAGTAACATCTGTAGAACTGCCACACATAACACTGAGCTTGACGCCCTGGGCACGGGACCGGGTCACAGCCGCTCGGAGACTACAACCCCCCATCTGATCCGGTGCCGGGTATTCCCCTCAAAAAGGAATATGTCCCAGGGGGCGCGTCAACTTTGGCGTAGTCGGCAGGATTACGTGCCCGCAACACCCGGGTACTGCGTGCCTGAAGAAAAGTGCAAGTTTACCTCAGAAAGAAGTCTCCCGCCGGTTCCGGAGGGTCCACGCCATCGGACTCCATCACCAGTCGTTTCCCGCCGATTGTCCGCCATTTCCAGCTTGTTCCCGCCATCTGCAGAGTTTCCCGCCACTGGGCGACGCTTCCCGCCAAAACCGCAGATTTCCCGCCTTGGAAGAGCAGCGGACGCCATTATGGGCGTGCCAAAGGAGGGCAAGAGGCCACATCCCATCGTGGGCCGGGACAGAAAATGGCGCCAAAAGTGGAAACCGCCCCCACCAACAGAGACTGTGATGCTGGAGGTGTCTGTCAGCGTGAAAGAACTCCCCCTGGAGCTGACAGTCACCGAGTTGCCCCGGGACCGCCCTCGAAGTGGGAGGAGACGAAAGAGAAGAGAAAAGATGGGTGTCGCTTGGAGCAGTCTGGAGCGAGCGCACCCGGAGGCAAGAGGTCTAACAAGGAGTAGCGGAGAAGCTCACCCGGAGATGGAAAGAGAGCAGAACAGCACCGGCCCGCTGGCCAGGAGTCTGCTAGAGACCGAGGAAGGAGGGCAGAGCAGCACCGGCCCGCTGGCCAGGAGCCTGCCGGAAGCAGAGCAGAGCAGCACCGACCCGATGGTCAGGAGCCTGCTGGAGTCCACAACCCCGCTAGGTCTAGCGGAGATCCTAGCGCAGCTCCCCCGAGACCGGGAGTGTGCACAGACTGCCCTGGAGGGCCTCGCACGGAGGATGGCCCGGGTACAGCGCGAGATACTGGCGGAGTGGAGCCGGGAGATGACCCAGCAAGCTGAGACCAGTCAACGGAGCACGCTACCCTGGAAGAGGAAGGAGACCGCCTCTGAGGATGGCGCGGGAGGACCCAAGGCCGGAGACGGCGCCGAGAAGGGAGCCGGACGCAAGGAGGCAGGTAAAGGGGACGCCTATACCCCAAGCCGTGACACCGCTCACCTGCCCCAGCTCCCCGTCGCAGAGCCCGAAAGTCCCCCTGCTGTGCCCGTAGCCGCCAGGTCACCGCCATGGACTAGGCCCCGACCGGAAGCCGCCGCCGCGACCCCTGTGACGTCACACGCACCGACCCGGAGCGTGACAAAGCAGGAATTACCACCAGCCTGGTCGCAAGGCCTAGTACCCCCGGGCGCCGCACCACCAACAGCGCCCCCTACCTCCGCGGAGCCTCCGGCCTGGCCGCAAGGCCAGGTAGCCCAGGGCGCCGCCGTCCTAACGGTGCCCTTCACCTTCCAGGTGCCCCAGGCCTGGCCGCAAGGCCTGGGCAACCCGGGCGCCACCACCACCGCGCCCGCGCCCGCAATACCTAGGGTGCCACACCTGGGGGAGGACCTCTTCGGCCAGCTCACATGGCCGGACGGGCGGCCCTTCATCTGGCCCGAAGGGTACCCTGAGCTGGAGCGGCAGCAAAGACTAGGGCCCTTGTGTGAGCCCCTAATCCCGGCTCCGAAGCCCGTGGCTCGGGTCTCGCCTCCTCTAGCAGAAGCCCAATTCGTGTGGGACCCCACGGGAGAAGATTTGATGGGGTTCACCGGAGAAACTCGGGCAGCCGCAGCTGAACGTACAGAGTGTTGCCGTCAACAGCTGGCAGAGTTTAAGAGAGAACGGGAGGAGAGGCGGGTCAGAGAACAACAGGCCCAAATCCAGAGCGCGGAGCAGAAGAGCCGGACTAGGAGGAACCCCCGTGCAGCGCATTGTCCCCGCACCATCGGGACAGTGATAAAGTTCAACCCGCAGCATGGGTGGGGCTTTATTCGGGACCGTAACAACCGCGGTGACGTTTTTGTGACGCGCAGAGACGTCGAGTCCCACCTGCCGGAAGGTCACAAAGGCCGTGACCTCTACGTCGGAGACGAGGTCACTTTCACCCGGCACAAGTGTGCCAAAGGACCTTACGCCCTCCACGTACACCGCCTGACGGAGGAGGAGTTGCGGTGCGAGGAGGAGGAGCAAGAGGACCCGGACGGGTCTGAAGTAACAACCAGCTATAAGCAAAGAGCAGGAGGAAGACGCCGTTGAGTGCGGCAGAGCAGGTGTTGTAAATAGTTACCCAATCAGGGTATAAAGGAACTGGAACTGTTGTTGCTGCTAAAATAGTCCCCGTTGGGACCAGCAAGTGTGAACTGTTACCCGTTTTTCCCCTAATACCTGGCCGAGGACTGAGAGCGGCCAACTTCCAACTTCCCCTGTATATAGTTGCGCGTCCTAAAGCGCCCCCTACCGGTTTTATAAGAAAACCAGATTTTCTAAGAGACTGTCGCACTTTTCCCGGACACACGTTGCACAGTGTCCGGAGGAGGAACCAGAGACAAGAGAAGTCTACGAGAAAGTGTTATCTGATAAGATATGTTATATATATAATGTCTTATATGTTTATGTTTATAAAAATATGTATGTTTTTGGTGTTTTATGTCTTACAGCCCGAGGACGTGCTGTGATTTACCAGGGGGGAATGTAGCACCCTGAGGATTCGGCTGCTACAGGGGTATTGCACCTCAACCCAGAGGTGTGATATTCCACTCCCGGGTAAGGAAGGAGTGTGGAACTGAGCTCAGATAGACTGCATGCACTACATACATCCCATTCCAGAGGAGCAGGCCGACGGTACTCCCACTTAGAAATGTGCAGGTACAACCGAGCCTGTTCCTGGCTGGAGTGGGAGGGGGGTGGTACATCCCATGTAGTGTAGGGGCAGATAGGGGGAGCAGTCTGGGTAGTGATAGGAGCTCATTGGGTGCTGGTCACCTGAGCTCACACATAGAGGGATATATAAGGAGGGCACCAACTTAGATCAGGGTCAGACGCTGAGAACAAGTCAGTTGGAGAGAGAGAAGGAAACAGCAGCCCTGGAGAGAGAGAGAGGAGAAAGAAAGAGAAAGACCCAGAGGGGGAAGACTGAAGGGACCCAAGAACCCAAATTAGAGCACCGGGTGAGGAGTCAGCAAGAGGGTACCGGAACCCAAGCTGGTGGGGGCAAAAACAATCCCCAGCCAAAGACCGGAGATCGTGGGCAGCGTTTGCCACGGTCACCCACTACATTCACCCTGAAGGCAAACCACATGAAGGGTCAGGGAACCCAGGGCCAAGGGTGTCCCAAAAGAAGGCCCGAGGGAGCTGGACCTAGGTGAATCACTGGTGGGGACGGCTGAAGAAAGGACAGAGGGAGAGCTCAGGGCCACGCTCTGGACTTGTTTGGGGGTTGGCCGGATCCAGGACCTGGTGGACGCAGCACGGCTCGGGTGGTCACTAGCAGCTGGAGTGACCAGTATAACATCAGCAGTAAGTAAACACCCTTAACTGCACAACCCGAGTCTGTCTTCATTGCCGGCTGCACCGCACCACCACAACCCCCATCCTCTGCGCCTGTCCCCTCTGAGGCTATACCCCTCCCGTTGGGGGTTATCTCACCAAGCTGCGCACCCACCATCAGCCTCAGCGGACCCTGCAGCAGCGGCGGCCACAGTGACCGCATCACAACGGGTGGCGTAGTCGACACAAAAGAACTTTAGTAACATCTGTAGAACTGCCACACATAACACTGAGCTTGACGCCCTGGGCACGGGACCGGGTCACAGCCGCTCGGAGACTACAACCCCCCATCTGATCCGGTGCCGGGTATTCCCCTCAAAAAGGAATATGTCCCAGGGGGCGCGTCACAAGTCCTAAAAGGGGTTATCTGGGGCTGTTGAGGGAAGGAACATTTTTATTGTGTTTGTCCCCAATGAGCCCTGTGTGCTATGTATGTATGGAGCTGGCTCTAATTGCAGTGGTATAACCCCTTAGATGCTGCTGTCAGTTGTGAAAACTGCATTCAATCGGTTGGAAATGAGGTGCCGAGGGCGTTTTTCCACGGCATCTAGGGTCCTGCTGCAGCCCCCCCATGTCTGCCATGTTTGCACAGCTATAAAGTCCAGTATTGCAGTGTATTGCAAAAGCAATCACAGGTTCAAGTCTCCTTGGAGGACTAATGAAAAAATGTAAAAAAAACAATGACAACTCTAAATAGTTTTTTTTGGCCATTACTGTACTTCATTAGTTTGCTGATACCAATTCTGTTCATGTTTAATTTTTTTTCAGATTTTACTTGTTCTGGGAAAAGTACAGTTATTTCAATATATACGTATATATATATGTTGTATGTACAGTACAGACCAAAAGTTTGGACATACGTTCTCATTTAAAGATTTTTCTGTATTTTCATGACTATGAAAATTGTACATTCACACTGAAGGCATCAAAACTATGAATTAACACATGTGGAATTATATACTTAACAAAAAAGTGTGAAACAACTGAAAATATGTCTTATATTCTAGGTTCTTCAAAGTAGCCACCTTTTGCTTTGATGACTGCTTTGCACACTCTTGGCATTCTCTTGATCAGCTTCAAGAGGTAGTTACCGGAAATGGTCTTCCAACCATCTTGAAGGAGTTCCCAGAGATACTTAGCACTTGTTGGCCCTTTTGCCTTCACTCTGCCGTCCAGCTCACCCCAAACCATCTCGATTGGGTTCAGGTCTGGTGACTGTGGAGGCCAGGTCATCTGGCGTAGCACCCCATCACTCTCCTTCTTGGTCAAATAGCCCTTACACAGCCTGGAGGTGTGTTTGGGGTCATTGTCCTGTTGAAAAATAAATGATGGTCCAACTAAAAGCAAACTGGATGGAATAGCATGCCGCTGCAAGATGCTGTAGTAGCCATGCTCGTTCAGTATGCCTTCGATTTTGAATATATCCCCAACAGTGTCACCAGCAAAGCCCCCCCACACCATCACACCTCCTCCTCCATGCTTCACGGTGGGGACCAGGCATGTAGAGTCCATCCGTTCACCTTTTCTGCGTCGCACAAAGACAAGGTGGTTGGAACCAAAGATCTCAAATATGGACTCATCAGACCAAAGCACAGATTTCCACTGGTCTGATGTCAATTCCTTGTGTTCTTTAGCCCAAACAAGTCTCTTCTGCTTGTTGCCTGTCCTTAGCAGTGGTTTCCTAGCAGCTATTTTACCATGAAGGCCTGCTGCGCAAATTCTCCTCTTAACAGTTGTTGTAGAGATGTGTCTGCTGCTAGAACTCTGTGTGGCATTGACCTGGTCTCTAATCTGAGCTGCTGTTAACCTGCGATTTCTGAGGCTGGTGACTCGGATAAAAGTATCCTCAGAAGCAGAGGTGACTCTTGGTCTTCCTTTCCTGGGGCAGTCCACATGTGAGCCAGTTTCTTTGTAGCGCTTGATGGTTTTTGCAACTGCACTTGGGGACACTTTCAAAGTTTTCCCAATTTTTCGCACTGACTGACCTTCATTTCTTAAAGTAATGATGGCCACTCATTTTTCTTTACTTAGTTGTTTTTTCTTGCCATAATACAAATTCTAACAGTCTATTCAGTAGGACTATCAGTTGTGTATCCACCAGACTTCTGCACAACACAACTGATGGTCCCAACCCCATTTGTAAGGCAAGAAATCCCACTTATTAAACCTGACAGGGCACACCTGTGAAGTGAAAACCATTTCCGGTGACTACCTCTTGAAGCTCATCAAGAGAATGCCAAGAGTGTGCAAAGCAGTCATCAAAGCAAAAGGTGGCTACTTTGAAGAACCTAGAATATAAGACATATTTTCAGTTGTTTCACACTTTTTTGTTAAGTATATAATTCCACATGTGTTAATTCATAGTTTTGATGCCTTCAGTGTGAATGTACAATTTTCATAGTCATGAAAATACAGAAAAATCTTTAAATGAGAAGGTGTGTCCTAACTTTTGGTCTGTACTGTATGTATGTATGTGTATATATATATATATATATATATATATATATATATATATATATATATATATAAGCACACTATATATATATATATATATATATATATATATTATTATTATTATTTATTGTTATAGCGCCATTTATTCCATGGCGCTTTACATGTGATAGGGATATACATAACAAAAGCATTTACATAATCTTAACAAAACGAGTCAGCGACTGGTACAGGAGGAGCGAGGACCCTGCCCGCGAGGGCTCACAGTCTACAAGGGATGGGTGAGGATACATTAGGTGAGGGTAGAGCTGGTCGTGCAGTGGTATTTACTGCAGGTTGTAGGCTTGTCGGAAGAGGTGGGTCTTCAGGTTCCTTTTGAAGGTTTCCACGGTCGGCGAGAGTCTGATCTGTTGGGGTAGAGAGTTCCAGAGTAGGGGGGAAGCACGGGAGAAATCTTGTATACGATTGTGGGAGGAGGAGATAAGAGGGGAGTAGAGAAGGAGATCTTGTGAGGATCGGAGGTTGCGTGCAGGTAAGTACCGGGAGACTAGGTCACAGATGTATGGGGGAGACAGGTTGTAGATGGCTTTGTATGCCATGGTTAGGGTTTTGAGCTGAATTCTCTGGGCAATGGGGAGCCAATGAAGGGATTGACAGAGAGGAGAGGCCGGGGAATAGCGGGGGGACAGGTGGATTAGTCGAGCAGCAGAGTTTAGGATAGATTGGAGAGGCGCAAGAGTGTTGGAAGGGAGGCCACGGAGCAGGAGGTTGCAGTAGTCGAGGCGGGATATGATGAGGGCATGCACTAGTGTTTTTGCAGAGTCTTTGCTGAGGAATGCACGGATCCGGGAGATGTTTTTGAGTTGGAGTCGGCAGGAGGTGGAAAGGGCTTGGATATGTGGCTTGAAGGAGAGATCAGAGTCCAGGGTTACCCCAAGGCAGCGAGCTTGTGGGACTGGGGAGAGTGAACAGCCATTGACGTTGATGGATAGGTCGGATGGGGGATGTGAATGAGAGGGTGGAAAGATGATGAACTCTGTTTTATCCATGTTGAGTTTTAGAAATCTGTCGGAGAAGAAGGATGAGATGGCGGACAGACATTGTGGGATTCTGGTTAGTAGGGAGGAGATATCGGGTCCAGAGAGGTAGATCTGTGTGTCGTCAGCATAGAGGTGATACTGAAAACCGTGAGACTCTATGAGCTGTCCCAGGCCGAAGGTGTAGATGGAGAAGAGCAGAGGTCCTAGAACTGAACCTTGGGGGACACCGACAGATAGGGGGCAAGATGAGGAGGTGGTGCGTGAGTGGTAGACGCTGAATGTCCTGTCTGTTAAGTATGAGGAGATCCAAGATAGAGCCAAGTCTGTGATGCCAAGAGATGAGAGAATCTGGAGTAAGAGGGAATGGTCCACTGTGTCAAAGGCAGATGACAGGTCAAGAAGGAGGAGGATGGAGTAGTGTTGCTTGGATTTGGCATTTAGTAGGTCGCTGGTGACTTTGGTCAGGGCAGTTTCAGTCGAGTGATGCGGTCGGAAGCCAGATTGTAGACGGTCGAAGAGGGAGCAGGAGGAGAGGTGGGAGGACAGTTCAAGGTGGACATGTTGTTCTAGAAGTTTTGAGGCAAAGGGGAGGAGTGATATGGGGCGGTAGCTAGTCAGAGAGGAAGGGTCAAGGGAGGGATTTTTGAGGATGGGTGTGATTGCGGCATGTTTGAAACATGAGGGGAAGACTCCGGTTGTTAGTGACAGATTGAAGAGGTGGGTTAGGGTTGGGATGAAGACTGTGGTGAGGTTAGTGATGAGGTGGGATGGGATTGGGTCAAGTTCGCAGGTGGTGAGGTGTGATTTGGAGAGTAAAGAGGAGTCTTGACCTTCTGTAATGGTGGAGAAGTGGAGTTTGGAGGAGGAGGGTTGAGTAGATATGAGGAGGGGTTGTGTGGACTTTAGGCAAAAGTTGTGTCTGATGGTGTCAATCTTCTGTTTGAAGAATGAGGCAAAGTCGTCGGCTGAGATGAGAGAAGAGGGAGGAGGTGCTGGGGGACGAAGGAGAGAGTTGAAAGTGTTAAATAGCTGTTTAGGGTTGTGAGATAGGGAGGATATGAGAGATGAGAAGTAGGTTTGTTTTGCTGTAGTGAGTGCGGACTTGAAATTAGTGAGGGATTGCTTGAATGCGATGAAGTGCTCGATGGAGTGAGACCTTTTCCATCTCCGCTCCGCAACCCTGGAGGCCCGGCGCAGTTCTTTGGTAAGTTTAGTGTGCCAGGGTTGCCTGTTGAATGTGCGAGGTGTGGTGTGTGTGAGAGGGGCGATCGAGTCTAGAGCTGAAGCTATTGTGGTGTTATATGAAGCAACAGCAACGTCTGCATCGTGTAAGGAATTTATGTCTGTGAGAGGAAGGAGGGATTCAGAGAGAGAGTGTAGGTCAAGGTGTTTGAGATTTCTGCGAGGGTGTGTGAGTTTGTGGAGTGGGGATTGTGCACCCGGAGAGGAGAGGGTAGAGAATGTGAGGAGGTTATGGTCAGAGAGAGGGAGTGGTGAGTTAGAGAGGTTAGATAGGGAACAGAGGCGGGTGAAGATGAGGTCCAGTGTGTGGCCATCTTTGTGGGTGGGCGTGGAAGACCATTGAGTGAGTCCAAAGGAGGAAGTGAGGGATAGGAGCTTAGAGACAGACGAGTGGGGAGTGTCACTGGGGATGTTGAAGTCACCCATTATGATAGTGGGGATGTCAGTGGAAAGAAAGTGAAGCAGCCAGGTGGTGAAATGGTCTAAGAAGGTGGTGGCTTGCCCTGGGGGTCGGTAAACGACGGCCAGTTGGAGGTTGGAGGGGGAATAGATGCGCACACAGTGCACCTCAAAAGAGGGGAGTGTAACGGAGGGTGGCAGTGGGATTTTGGTGAAAGCGCAGAGTTCTGATAGGAGGAAACCTACGCCTCCACCATGTTTGCCATTGGGGCGGGGGGTGTGGGAAAGGTGGAATCCGCCATATGAAAGGGCAGCTGGGGAGGCTGTGTCAGAGGGGGTGAGCCATGTTTCGGTGATGGCGAGGAAGGAGAGTTTGTTTGTAATGAAAAGATCGTGGATGAAGGAAAGTTTGTTGCAGACAGAGCGAGCGTTCCATAGAGCTCCTGTTAGTATAGCTGAGGAGGTGGGTATTAGTTGGATGGGTATGAGGTTAGAAGGGTTGCGACAGTTTGAGGAAGGTCGTGGATAGGAGGTAGAAGTGACTGTGGGGATATGGCGAGGAGGACCAGGATTTGGAGAGATATCTCCAGCAGTGAGGAGGAGCAGAGAAAGTGTTAGCAGGTGGGAACAGGAGAGAGCATGAGGTGGCTGTCTGTGTTTGGAGATCCAGGATTGAATGTTGAGGAATAATTTGGAGGAGGAGGTGAGGTGAATTGGGAGGATAGAGGGAGAGATGAAGAGTCTCTTACTAGGTGTAGGGATTTGAGGGGTTATTAGAAAGTGGAGGACTATAGAGGAAAAAGTGAGAGCTAACAGAAACATAGTTAAAAGAGACTAAGTGGTCAAAGTGTCGGTTACCTGACTCCTGCCCTGACTAACTGCCTCTGAAATAACTGCCACTTCTCTCCGAAGCCACTTTGCACAAGAAGACGCGTGCACCCCTTACAGAGAGTCTAAATATATAGGCCACATTAAACTATATCAGGTGAAGGGCATTGTGGGAACGGCTTGTGGATAAATTAACAGCTGGTCATTTCAACAGGAGATGGCTGGGTGATCAAAGACAGAGCTAGGACTCTAGTCTCTGCAATTTAGCACCTCTAAAAATCAGATAAGGTATATAGTGGGGAAGGGACAAACATATGTGAATATTGATTGGAGTGGGACAGATGAAGCAGGGAAATTATGCAGAGCATGTACCAGAGAGATGGGTCAGCAGAGCATTAGATGACAGCATACATAGGAGCAGGGAAATTATGCATATATATATATACAGTCATGGCCAAATGTTTTGGGGCCAAATTTGTTGGCAGCTTTCCAAAAAAATTGTGGGTAAACAATTTTGTTTCAAGCATGTGATGCTCGTTCAAACTCACCTGTGCCAAGTAACAGGTGTGGGCAATATAAAAATCGCACTCGAAACCAGATAAAAAGGGGAGAAGTTGACTCAATCTTTGCATCGTATATTTGTGTGTCACACTAAGCATGGGGGACAGAAAGAGGAAAAGAGAACTGTCTGAGGACTTGAGAACCAAAATTGTTGAAAAATATCAACAATTTCAAGTGCGCCAACACTTTTGGCCATGACTGTGTGTATGTGTGTGTGTTTTTATATATATATATATATATATATATATATTATACACACACAATATAAAAAATAAACATATTTACAGTATATATGTTCAAATCACCCTACTCTTCCCAGAGCGTAAGTGAAACCTAAGAAGATGAAAAAAATTTAGATAATTGTTATCACCAAACTAATAAAATACATTCAACGCCAAAAAATTTCTGTTACTGTTTTGTAGTTGCTTCACCTCTCGAAAACATAGAATAAAAAGAGATCAGAAATAGTATGAACCCCATTATGGTACCACAGAAAACTGCAGCTAAAAAAATGTAGTAATAGCTCTTGGAAAGCAAAAAGGAAAAATCAAAAGTAAAGAGACTGTGTTGCTCAAGGGCCTGCATATACCTAGAGCCGGCCCTGCCGTAGTCACCTTGATTTGTGGCCGTAGAGAGACGTTTGATCTTTTTCTGTGGGGTTCTATAAAACTAGCGGCATTGGGCAACACATTACAGAAGTATTGTTCTTCGATGCATATATCTGTACTATGGCGCTGTACTGTACGGGGCACCAAATGGCGGCACATGAAGTCCCTGAATCCATGTCTTGAGCTGTGTGTCTGGAGCCGTACAGACATATTCTGAGGCTAAGATTGGGAAGGGGTTAACGAGCATCTTGCACTAGTAGTAAAAATAGTTTGTTCCAATGATAAAGATTTATCTCTGGCGGAGGGGGCAGAGCCGGCCTGTCCTCTGATTCCTCTCGTCTTTGTAATCTTGGTGCTTCCAGTGTATTTAGTTTGCCTCAAAGAAGTGCACGCTGGTCCTGCGCCAAGTCAAACGAAATATACAATTTTCAGAGTCTGTGCCGTTCATCAATTTATACAAACGCCATCAGGGAATTCCGCCTGAGATTTTATTTTTTTCTCTTTCTGGACCTCAGTGTTTCAATGAGAAAATATGTTTCTGGCAGAAACTCGCAACGTCCCAATGAAAAGAAACCGTCATTAATTATATGGACTATTTGACATTTCTAATTGGAGAGTTCACCGGGTCATGTCTGATATGTTGTCTGTTTGCTGCCTACAGGAAATAAGGAGCAATGTGTTCTTATACTGATGGATTTATTAGGTTCCCTGCTGTTTTATGGATGCTTTAAATGATCCTGATGTTCACATACAATTTAGAGATGAGCAAATCTTCCAAAATTCATTTCAGGCGAATTCGTTCAAATGAGACGGTATATTCGATTCAGTCTGAATTGAAAATGCCCAGATTGGAGGGAAGGGGTTAAAAATAAAACGCCACAATGTACTGTACTCACCTTGTGTGGAGACACGAGGGTCAGTGGATGCTCTCGTCCGCTGGCCTGGCCGCCTTCAGAAAGACGGCACGGGCCGGGGCTCATCCCAATGAATGCCCATACCACACTCTGGTAAGCCTTTATTGGATCACCAACAAGTTATCAGCATATAGTACATTCCCAGCAAGGACACAAGATGGTTGTCACAATACTGTAGCAGGATTTCCCTGGGGTAATTGGCTCCTTCACTGTTCCTCAAGCCAGGAGGAATCTAGACGATCCCTGTATCCCAGATTATCCCTAAAGGTGGAGATGCTGGGGTCTCATACCTTGCTATGCTCCTATATACACACTAATCTGTTTCCTCCCCCACCCAGAGAGGTATGGAACAGAAGTGTATAGGAAAACACAAACCTGACAGACAGGGGAAACATACAGGAATAAAAGAAAACTACAATCATACAAATGCACTCACAAAACAAGAGTGTAAATCAAAGGAACAGTAGGAGGGGTAAATCAAATGGGAGAGGATTAGGATAAACACACAATATCAAATCCACGCAGTAATCTCTTGTAGACTACACCAACCGACTTCTACTAATTCAGAACTCTCCTTCACCACCAAACCAGGAAGTTGTAACAATCACTGGCAACTCCCAAGTGTCAGTGGTGAGCATATATACCAGAGGGGAGTGGCCAACACAGAACAGCTGAGACAATTCAGGATGGAGAGCTCCAGGAGATCAACTGAACTGATTAACCCTTGCAATGACAGAGCAAGGAAAACCTGCACTGTTGAATGGGATGGTGAAGCCGTTGTAATCATTGCAGGAGTTTTTTGTGACTAGACCCCATGATCTTCTGGCCCATCTCTGTCATGGTATCCCTGTGACAATGGTGAAAGTGACAGAGTCTTACCCTTCCGCTGGCTTGCCAGGGATTAGAACCTCTGCGACTTTGGAGCATGTAGGGCCAACTACCCCAACCAGCAGCACCCTGCTTTTGGCAGGCACCCACTGATAGGAGGTAGCGGCAAGCTTAGGCAGCTGACCGAGAAAAGTGAGGTTTGTGGCCAGGCCAGGTATGGGGCCAGGCGACCAGTTGTCCCAACCTGGGTTGTCCAAACGAATTTGTGGGCTCAGTATTGGACAGTGGAGCAGTTGGGCATGGTCCCTAGGCTGAAGTCCCTTAGAATCACACCGATGACAGGAGCAGGCCCCTTTTTATATCCCTCAGCTCGTATTTCAGGGCATTGTACACCACAGGATTGGGGGGAGATAATCATGGCTGTTCCCTCATTGCAAATAGACTGCATAATTTTCCTCCAAATGATGCAGACTAGTACACCGCAGGGGGCTGATGCAAACCATATTCAGCAGGCATTCCACAAATTAGCATGCAACAAGGGGCACAGGGCAGTCTTACATGAAACAATGGCTCATGTCCCTTGACTTAATGAACAAAGGAATAGCACGTCTGGCATAATTAAGAATAGCTCACCCACGCACAAAGGGCCAGATTTTCCTCATTGATGCTGAGTTGTCACACCTTGTACTAGAACCTTACTTGACACCTAACCTGCTTCTCCTCAGTCCTCTACACAGGTGTTTCGGCACTGAGTGCCAAGAGGGCACATGGGGGGGAACACATGATATGTCAATGATTAGCATCACCCGCCCAAATGATTACACAAGGATTGAAGACCCATACAGCGGACCAGGGAGCTGCTACAATGTTAGTGTAAGGAGTACAGTGGGAGTCTGTATGAAATGGGTTAAAGTAATACTCCACCAATCTAGTCAGCAAAATGTGAAATCTAGCATATGTGAAATACCCAGTATGTTCCTTAAAGGGAATCTGTCAGGAGGCTTTCGCTTTGTAATCTGACGGCACCATAATATAAGAACAGAGACCCTGATTCCAGTGATGTGTCACTTAGTGTACTGGGTTTAGCAGTTGTGATAGAATCAAAGTTTACGCTGCTGCAGATGTAGCAGAGCTCAGTTGTTGAACTGTGTATAACTTCACCCACACCATGGCTTCCTGTGTACACTGTGTATTGACAGCTGCTAATCAGTGGTGGGGCCAGGGTTGGACTAGTAGGCACGAGGTACCTAGTCTTATAGTGATAATCTCCTGCTAATAAAACATTGATTTTATTAAAATAGCAACACGCAGCCTAGTAAGTGACAGATCACTAGAATCAGGGTCTCTTTCACTACATCATGTTGCAAAAACCTGCTGATGGATTCCTTTTAAAGAGAACCTGTCAGCACTATTTTTCAAGTTAAATTAAAGACATGGCCATAATGGTGCCGTAATATTGATTAAAGCGATACCTTTGGTGAAGAAATCTGCTTTTGTGGTTCTGCTTCAATCACCATTTGAAGTTTTCTGGTAATGAGAATTCGGTGCACAGGGGCCGGACTGTGCACTGGATCTTCTCCTGCCCCTCCGGTGTTTGGATAACAGATCACTGCTTTTTCAGTGACCGGCCCCCTGTTTGGAATTTCACATCGCCGCTGTCCTTGCCGTGTTCAGATTGCTTTCCCAGAAGATCTTCAATAATATGGTGGTGGGGATGATTGAGGTTTCGGCTCAATGACATCTCTAAGGCCACAGCCCCACTATCAGTATTTGGTCAGTATTCGGTCAGTATTTTTTCTCAGGAGTGGGAGCCCAAACCAGGAGTGGGTGATAAATGCAGAATTGGTGACTTGTTTCTATTATACCTTTTCTCTGACTGTTCCTCACCTGGTTTTGGCTCCCACTCCTGGGAAAAAATACTGACCAAATACTGACCAAATACTGATAGTGGGGCCATGGCCTTTAAAACATCATTGAGCCGAAACCTCAATCTGCGCATGTGCAGCCCCCACAGCATTTTCTTGAAAACAAGCCAGGAAATCAATCTGCGCATGCGCTGCCCAAGGCAATAATTGCATCGGTACAAAACTTCAAACAAGAGGCAGGTCATTGACCTGTCATTCAAACCCTGAAGCGGTTAAAAGAAGTGACATAAGACGGAACATGTGCACAGCAAAGTCATTTTGATATTGCAGTGCATTATACCTATTTTTGTGGCGTTTTTTCTGCCCCTTTTCATGCTCATTTCAGGTGGAATCCACCTGATAAACCACCAGTGTGCACATAGCCTTAGAGCTCATTTGGACCTCAGTTTTTCTCGTACGAGTTCTATCCATCTTTTTCACGGATAGAACTTGTACCTATTACATTCTATGGCGCTGTTCACATGTCCGTGTATTTTTTCAGACCAAGTGGTCCACACAAAAGCAGAAAGACATGTTCAGTATTGATCTGAGTTTCAGATCAAAATCGCCAATGCAAGTCTACGGGTTCGTGAAAAAATTGGACAGTGCTCGAATGCCATCTATGCGCTGTCCATTTATCATAATAATAATGATCTCTTTATTTATACAGCGCCAACATATTCTGCAGCTCTTTACAATTCATACACATTATCATCACTGTCCCCATTGGGGCTCACAATCTAGATTCCCTATCGGTATGTCTTTGGAGTGTGGGAGGAAACCCACGCGAACATGGGGAGAACATAAAAACTCCTTGCAGATGTTGTCCTTGGTGGGATTTGAGCCCAGGACCCCAGTGCTGCAAGGCTACTGTGCTAACCGCTGAGCCACCATACAGTGCTAACCACTGAGCCACCAATTAGAAAAATTGATGTAACTTGGATTGTGTTTTGCGCATGAGAAAAATCTCTAGAGTATGAATGAGCCTTAGGCCGCGTTCACACGTTCAGTATTTGGTCAGTATTTTACATCAGTATTTGTAAGCCAAAACCAGGAGTGGGTGATAAATACAGAAGTGGTGACTTGTTTCTATTATACTTTTCCTCTGATTGTTCCACTCCTGGTTTTGGCTTACAAATACTGATGTAAAATACTGACCAAATACTGAACGTGTGAACGTGGCCTACATTAGGAATAATCCTAGTGCAGTGCCCACTGTGTTTCTGCATAGAAATCACTTTGATGAGATAGGGCATGTTCACACACAGTATTTTTGAGGCAGATAAAACTGACGTTTTCAAGAGGAATCCAGTTTTGGAGTTGATATATTTTTGAAGCAGTTTTGAAATATTTTTGAACACTTTTTTTTGCAACCTTCTTGACTTGACAGTTTGGAGGAGATTTCACAAAGATTCCACCTCCCCCCCAAAAAAAGAAAAGAAAACATGCTTATGGAAAGGATGGGTGACAATGGATGGCATTGGCCTCCTGTCAGTGGCATATCAAGCCAATGTCATAGGTGGGAGTACGTGCCCTGTGTTCTGCTTTTGGATGTGCATTACATGGATGCAGCAAATGGGAGATTGAGTGCTTAAAGATGAACAATTCCTTTAAAAAGTAGATTAGGAAAAATATATTGACTGATGCTGCCATCTAGTGGTAGTATTAAGGAACACACACATTGCAACTCCTTTTGTGTATTTACATCTAATGTATTTGTGTAAAGCATGCAATTTATGGTATAAATGGTTAATATTTTTCTGAAAACTTCACAATTTAAACATGATATGTGCACGCTGAATTGTGGATACTGTAAACCTTAGTCATGTCATCTGCCTCTAAAATAATGTGACTACACATAACGGACGATAGATAATACTTAAGAAAATTATTTTTACAAGCGCCCTTAAGAAAAATGTGTGTAAAACCAAAAAGAAGCAAATATAGATCTATCGCGCTACTTGCAAATGGTATAGTGCATAAAAGAGGTAGAAACGTAAATATAAACAGAGAACTTACAATAGTCTATATAAAAAAATTGTATTAAAGAACGCAGTAATGGTGATCAACACAAATTTACATCATATTATCCCAATGTTTGGGTATCGTAACATTAGTACGTTAGAGAAACAAATCCATGGTCATATTCCACTGGTATAAAGTCCACAGTCCTTAATATATTCCAAATGACAGATTTTAAGGAATCCACATGATGGTTATCACATAAAAATGACTTCTACAAGTGTTTCTCACTAAATTAGAATATCATCAAAAAGTTAATTTATTTCAGTTCTTCAATACAAAAAGTGAAACTCCTATATAATGTAGAGTCATTACAAACAGAGTGATCTGTTCCAAGTGTTTATTTCTGTTAATGTTGATGATTATGGCTTACAGCCAATGAAAACACAAAAGGCATCTCAGTAAATTAGAATACTTTATAACAACAGCTTTAAAAATTATATTAAAATCTGAAATGTTGGCCTACTGAAATGTATGTTCAGTAAATGCCCTCAGTACTTGGTCGGGCTCCTTTTGCATCAATTACTGCATCAATGCGGCAATGTGGCATGGAGGCGATCAGCCTGTGGCACTGCTGAGGTGTTATGGAAGCCCAGGTTGCTTTGATAGCAGCCTTCAGCTCGTCTGCATTGTTAGGTCTGGTGTCTCTCATCTTCCTCTTGACAATACCCCATAGATTCTCTATAATAGATTCTCTATGGGGTTAAGGTCAGGCGAGTTTGCTGCCAATCAAGCACAGTGATACTGTTGTGTGTAAACCAGGTATTGGTACTTTTGGCCGTGTGGACAGGGGCCAAGTCCTGCTGGAGAATGACATTTCCATCTCCAAAAAGCTTGTAGGCAGAGGGAAGCATGAAGTGCTCTAAAATGTCCTGGTAGACGGCTGCGCTGACTTTGGTCTTGATAAAACACAGTGGACCTACACCAGCAGATGACATGGCTCCCCAAACCATCACTGATTGTGGAAACTTCACACTAGACCTCAAGCAGCTTGGATTGTGGCCTCTCCACTCTTCCTCCAGACTCTGGGACCTTGATTTCCAAATGAAATGCAAAATGTACTTTCATCTGAAAACAACACCTTGGACCACTGAGCAACAGTCCAGGTCTTTTTCTCTTTGGCCCAGGTAAGACGCTTCTGGCGTTGTCTATAGGTCATGAGAGGCTTGACACAAGGAATGCGACACTTGTAGCCCATGTCCTGGATACGTCTGTGTGTGGTGGCTCTTGAAGCAATGATTCCAGCTGCAGTCCACTCCTTGTGAATCTCCCCAAATATTTGAATGGCCTTTTCTTAACAATCCTTTCAAGGCTGCAGTCATCCCTGTTGCTTGTGCACCTTTTCCCACCACACTTTTTCCTTCCACTCAACTTTCAACGACTGCCTTCTGGACATCTGCTAAGTCAGCAGTCTTCCCCATGATTGTGGAGCCTACTTAAACAGACTGAGGGACCTTTTTAAAACCGTAGGAAGCCTTTGCAGGTGTTTTTTGTTAATTATTCTAATTTACTGAGATAATGCCTTTTGTGTTTTCATTGGCTGTAAGCCATAATCATCAACATTAACAGAAATAAACACATGAAATAGATCACTCTGTTTGTAATGGCTCTATATAATATAGGAGTTTCACTTTTTGTATTGAAGAACTGAAATAAATTAACTTTTTGATGATATTCTAATTTAGTGAGATCACCTGTATATATTTTTTTACAGCTAAGCAACTTCCCTAATACCCACCCGGTCCTCTTTGTGCACGGTAAAATATTGACCCTAGTGAAGCCCCTTAGTGCTTCCTCATACCCCTTTTACAGTCCCCACATAGTATGAAGATATCACAATGCCCCTCCATACAGTGTAATGACCCTCTATAGCATAATACCTCCACAGTGCCTCCCTTATGCAATATATTTTCTCTAATTCCCCCAACATAGTATTAAGCCCCCAAAATACCCCCACATACAGTATGATGCTTCAACGGTGCATGCCTTACACCTTATAATGCTTTGCTTCCAAAGTGACCCCTACACAATGATGTTCCCACAGAGCCCCTCCATACCCACTATGATGCCCCATAGTGCCCCCTTTCTCCCCATAATAGTGTATCTCCAACCCACTGGAAAAAAAATAACTAGCCTGGTTCCCACACTGAGTGGAAAAGATCTGTGTGGGCTAAATATGAAATGTATGAGTTAATGGGCAGCACGGTGGCTCAGTGGTTAGTACTACAACCTTGCAGCACTGGGGGCCTGGGCTCAAATCCCACCAAGGACGACATCTGCAAATAGTTTGTATGTTCTCTGTGGGTTTCCTCCGGGTTCTCCAGTTTCCTCCCACACTCCAAATACATACTCATAGGGAATCTAGATTGTGAGCCCCAATGGGGACAGTGATGAAAGTGCTGTGGATGTTAATGGTGCTTTGACCAAGAGGAATAACAGTGGATGGCACAAAGCAGAATTCTAAAGACACATACACATTAGATGAAAGTTGACTGAACATCGAATGTATATGGGACCCTCCGACAACAGATCGCATTCATGTATGGGAGGCTTGGGATAGATATCTGTTGGTAGAATTAACGTTCAGCCCACAGCTATATACTCTGCACGGTTACCTTAGGAAGTTATTGTAAGGATGCTTCTTGTTTTTCATTTCTTATTCAAATATTTTATTACTTTATTATAATTGTAGTTATAATGTTGCAGATTTTATTTTGACCACTAGATGGCAGCACAGCAAGATAACATTGCCTGGTTTTGCATTTGTACTTTAGTGTGATGATGGAGTAAAGTGAGGTTTGTTTTCTATAACAAACTGCGCCTGTGTACCAAGATTTTCTAAAAGTGGGCAACATCTTTAATCTCCCTCTGTAAGAGTTCTGTGCAATGTTAGATGTGCTCATTCTGTGTTCGCTTTCCCTCCCCGCACTGCAGATTGACACCTTCCTATTGCTGTGCATAGAGACAATGCCGCCAATGACTCTGTGCACACAATGTCTTTTACATACAGGCGAACCAGATGAGTTTTTCATGCAGAAGATGTTTCCGGAAACTCTGGAGTTTTTTTTCTGAAGCATCTTTTGTGTAATTTTTTCAGTCGTTTCCTGAGCATGTTTTGGATGTCAGCTTTTTTTAATTTCTGTTTTTTTAGGGCTCGCTTTCATGAGCGAATAACACGGCTGAGCGCTATGCGATGTTTTATCATATACACTCAGACTAGTGTTATTCTATGGGGCAACTCAGATTTGTGATTATTTTCTCATGCCGAGAATCAAATTGCATGTTACCCATGCAAGTTTATGGGTGCGAGTGAAACATCAGACTGCACTCAAATGTCATCCAAGTGCAGTCCAACTGTTAGCCGGCTGTCAGTCAGTGCCGGGGTATGCTTACAGCCGCCGTTCTCAGTCCTGTGAGCGATGACTGTAATTTCTCCGGGTCATGTCTGAAAGACGGTGGCTCCCTGGATACATAAAGTTAATTTTCTCCCAGGTGCCGCACTTACGATGCGACAGTTGGGCACCTTCCTAATGCTTTTAACCTGTAGATTAACACTATATGTTCAGGTTTGTAGTGTTATTAGACAAAAAAGTTTCCCTTTAAGTAAGAATGATTTTGAGGCTTCCCCTTAGGACGAGGTGGTGGCAGGAATCTGCCGCACCTATCAGGATAAAGAATATTCTGTGTAGCGGCTGTTCCCATGACCATCTTGCATGCAGCCTTATCCTTTGAAGACAACAGGAATTGCAGGAATAGATGAGTAATCTGCTTATAATACTGCTGTAATACAATTCTTTATTCCAATGATGAGACCACAGGTCCAGGAGTTGTGCTGTAATACTTATCTCCACTTCTCCATCATCATCATCATCTTCAGAGCAGGGGAGACCCCTCCGGCATAATGTGCTTACAGGGTTCTGTGCGGCCGGCAGATGTCCAGCCGTATGTGATGGACCACGACCCCCAAACAAAATGAATCAGACAGAAGCACGCAAAATAAATACACGAAGCACTGTAATTAGGTGTCAAATGGTCACAATTTTATTTAAATTTACATGACACCGAAAATAACACAACCCCCGACTCACGAAGAGTCACCCTCCAGCACTCAGGAGAGCAAAAACCCCTGTGGAGGAAACCTCTAGGGAAACATGGCTGGAGGGCTGCCCTTCCCTTGGGCTTAGAGAGTTAGTGCCGATATATAACAGATGCAACTGTAGAGTTTTACAATTTGTACATTTTACCAGATTTACAGAGAACGACATAAGAAATGTAGAGTATAAATGTGATAAAGTGGATGTGGGAGAGATCTGGCTGCGATATCTGACACCTCAGTGATTGCTAGAATGAATTTTGTTGATCGGTTTGCCCAGGTGGATCCACTATCTCTCTGACAGGAGAACTTCACCTACCAAGTGAGATAGGACAACACCTGAGTTCAGGAAGGAGATCTCTGTGTATTTACTTGGTGCTCTATGTACACCCACCTTTGTCTAATGAAGGCCTGTAAAATAATAATATGGCAACACAGTGTAATTAGTAAAAAGTGCCCCCAAGGAGTGGGGATGAAAAATGTAGTCACTTCTATGAAAGAGGTAATACATTCTCAGGAACTTGTGACTAGGATAACAGTACAAACACAATTCACAACAACTTTCACAATCAGCGTTTGGACAAATACACACATGAAGACGTGAATCACAGGATATTAACAGACAAGAGAAACGCATAAGACAGTAGACAAAAATTGGCTCATATTCCTAGACTTGAAGTGCTGAGATAAAGTCTATCGACACCGTCTCTTTATATCCAGAGACATTCCAATTCTTAAAATCAGGTATTCAGAACACCACCGTCGCGGACTCTACTAACTCCTCAGTGATCGTGACAAGGTCACACTCGACCACCACAGGTTTAACCCTGCGTTCAGCTTTGAAATGTGGAGGTTTCAGTCACTCAGTGTTATTATAAGAAATATACATAGAACAATACAGAGTGTATACTGTAAGACACTAAGAAATATCATCTACTTGGGATCAGGTGACGTGTACCTTGGTGTTTGACACAGTTATAATAACCTATCATTTGTCTTCAGTCCACAAATGACTCTCAACCACACCTAATTGGACTCTCTTATACACTCAGGATTTTATATTTAATCCTTATACATTCATTCAAGAAATCATTCAAGGAGTCTCATGTGTCTACATAAAACATAGATTTTATGGCCTTTTAGTTTTACGATATAAAAAGACAAATGACAATGACACAATTGACAAAAGACAAAATTGAACAAAATACCGGTATACAGGGGTCACACAAATCCCAATTGGAGCAACTTACAGGGGTCAAAACAAATCCTAATTGTGGCGATTTACAGGGGCCAAAACAAATCCTAATTCTGGCAATTTACAGGGGTCAAAACAAATCCTAATTATGGCAACTTACAGGGGTCAAAACAAATACTAATTACGGCAACTTACAGGGGTCAAAACAAATACGAATTACGGCAACTTACAGGGGTCAAAACAAATCCCAATTGCAGTAATTTACAGGAGTCAAAACAAATCCCAATTGCAGCAATTTATAGGGGTCAAATTTAATTCCAATTGAAGTAATTTACAGGGGTCAAAACAAATCCCAATTGCAGCAACTTATAGGGGTCAAAACAAACCCCAATTGCAGCAATTTACAGGGGTCAAAACAAATCCCAATTGTGGCAACATATAGGGGGCAAAACAAATGCCAATTGCAGTAACTTACAGGGGTCAAAACAAACCCAAATTGCCGCACCTTATAGGGGTCAAAACAAACCCCAATTGCAGCAACCTATAAATACCATTAATACTGGACTAACAATATTACCTAATTAATAATAATACAATTTTTCTTACCCAAATTCAGATGCAGTTGACTCTCATTTCTCCTCGGACTGTAGTCAAATCCGTCTCTCCTCCTCAGTTAGGGAGAACACTGACCTCTTTTGACGCCAATTTAGGCAGAGGACTTATTCCACAGAGGGTATTTCAATCCCTCCCCGTACACGGTTTCAGCACTTACCTATCTCTACTATCCCTTACCTATCTCTACTATCCCTTACCTATTTACGATCTCTACGAAAGAACACATTGAATATATATACATACAGTACAGACCAAAAGTTTGGACACACCTTCTCATTTAAAGATTTTTCTGTATTTTCATGATTTTGAAAATTGTACATTCACACAGAAGGCATCAAAACTATGAATTAACACATGTGGAATTATATACTTAACAAAAAAGTGTGAAACAACTGAAAATATGTCTTATATTCTAGGTTCTTCAAAGTAGCCACCTTTTGCTTTGATGACTGCTTTGCACACTCTTGGCATTCTCTTGATGAGCTTCAAGAGGTAGTCACCGGAAATGGTCTTCCAACAATCTTGAAGGAGTTCCCAGAGATGCTTAGCACTTGTTGGCACTTTTGCCTTCACTCTGCGGTCCAGCTCACCCCAAACCATCTCGATTGGGTTCAAGTCTGGTGACTGTGGAGGCCAGGTCATCTGGCGTAGCACCCCATCACTCTCCTTCTTGGTCAAATAGCCCTTACACAGCCTGGAGGTGTGTTTGGGTCATTGTCCTGTTGAAAAATAAATGATGGTCCAACTAAACACAAACCGGATGGAATAGCATGCCGCTGCAAGATACTGTGGTAGCCATGCTGGTTCAGTATGCCTTCAATTTTGAATAAATCCCCAACAGTGTCACCAGCAAAGCACCCCCACACCATCACACCTCCTCCTCCATGCTTCACGGTGGGAACCAGGCATGGAGAGTCCATCCGTTCACCTTTTCGGCGTCGCACAAAGACACGGTGGTTGGAACCAAAGATCTCAAATTTGGACTCATCAGACCAAAGCACAGATTTCCACTGGTCTAATGTCTATTCCTTGTGTTCTTTAACCCAAACAAGTCTCTTCTGCTTGTTGCCTGTCCTTAGCAGTGGTTTCCTAGCAGCTATTTTACCATGAAGGCTTGCTGCAAAAGGTCTCCTCTTAACAGTTGTTGTAGAGATGTGTCTGCTGCTAGAACTCTGTGTGGCATTGACCTGGTCTCTAATCTGAGCTGCTGTTAACCTGCGATTTCTGAAGCTGGTGACTCGGATAAACTTATCCTCAGAAGCAGAGGTGACTCTTGGTCTTCCTTTCCTGGGGCGGTCCTCATGTGAGCCAGTTTCTTTGTAGCGCTTGATGGTTTTTGCAACTGCACTTGGGGACACTTTCAAAGTCTGCCCAATTTTTCGCACTGACTGACCTTCATTTCTTAAAGTAATGATGGCCACTCATTTTTCTTTACTTAGCTGCTTTTTTATTGCCATAATACAAATTCTAACAGTCTATTCAGTAGGACTATCAGCTGTGTATCCACCAGACTTCTGCACAACATAACTGATGGTCCCAACCCCATTTATAAGGCAAGAAATCCCACTTATTAAACCTGACAGGGCACACCTGTGAAGTGAAAACCATTTCTGGTGACTACCTCTTGAAGCTCATCAATAGAATGGCAAGAGTGTGCAAAGCAGTCATCAAAGCAAAAGGTGGCTACTTTGAAGAACCTAGAATATAAGACATATTTTCAGTTGTTTCACACTTTTTTGTTAAGTATATAATTCCACATGTGTTAATTCATAGTTTTGATGCCTTCAGTGTGAATGTACAATTTTCAAAGTCATGAAAATACAGAAAAATCTTTAAATGAAAAGGTGTGTCCAAATTTTTGGTCTGTACTGTATATGCAAAATGGATGAAATTATATACTCATTCCAAAAATGATTATAACCTTACAGATCCAGGTCCATGTCTCAGGAAGGTGGACACTCGGCTCCAAGGGTTGTTTGGATAACCCCAAATGGAATAAATACCCCTCCTTCCTTCCTCCTGCCCCTCCCAACCCAGCACCCATGAAATTCATAGGTCTGTCCATGTTCACCCAAAGGAGAGCAGCTCTATATAGAGGGTCTCTCTGCTCTGGGTAACAGAAGGGGATCTTCTGCTGGAGACCCCCCTCTATTACCTTCATATACCCTGGGGGCGTCTAAAGCAGACAACCCCTTTCCCTGCTAGAACCTCCAAATTACAGCAAGGTCGGCACACGTGGGGTAGTCAAGCTCAAGGTCCTCAGGCGCATCAGTAATGGCGCTGATCGTGGCAGCGCGCTCTTCTTTTGTGGAATCTTCTTTATGACATGTGTTTATGACCTCATAACAGTTGTCATGGTGACTACAGGGGCCTAATACTAATGCAGGGATCAAGTATTAACCCTTTCGCCACAGGCAATTCCCTTCACTGTAGCGACAATTAAACTGCACTTGTCACCAAGCAGACACCTTATCAATATACACGTTACAGATTCCATATAAAAAAAATTTAAGTCCAAAGACCGGGCTTATAACTAGCACCAGGGCTGCCAGCCGACCAGAAATTCCAGGACAGTCCATAAAAATAGGGCACTTTTTGCCCTATCCATAAAAAAAATTTTTGGGGAAACTTGCACAGATTATGACTAATTCTCATCATTTTACAGTTTACAACGAATGCAGCTGATGTCTACAGATCAGAATTATGGGCTGTAGACATTTATCACTTATAATCATAATGATTTATTATTGTTTTCCAATGTGTCTGTAAAAAAGCATTATATGGGGCCCATCATTCTGTATGGAGCATTATATGGGGCCCATCATTCTGTATGGAGCATTATATGGGGCCCATTATTCTGTATGGAGCATTATATGGGGCCCATTATTCTGTATGGAGCATTATATGGGGCCCATTATTCTGTATGGAGCATTATATGGGGCCCATCATTCTGTATGGAGCATTATATGGGGCCCATTATTCTGTATGGAGCATGATATGGGGTCCATTATTCTGTATGGAGCATTATATGGGGTCCATTATTCTTTATGGAGCATTATATGGGGCCCATTATATGGGGCCCATTATTCTGTATGAAGCAATATATGGGGCTTATTATAATGTATGGAGGACTATGTGGCAGGCGCCCATAAAATTGCATGGAGGACTATGTGGTGCCCATAATACTGTATGGAGGACTATGTGGTGCCCATAATACTGTATGGAGGACTATGTGGTGCCCATAATACTGTATGGAGGACTATGTGGGGGCCATTATTCTGTATGGAGGACTATGTGGGGCTCATTATTCTGTATGGAGGACTATGTGGGACCATTATACTGTATGGAGGGCTATGTGGGGCCATTATTCTGTATGGAGGACTATGTGGTGCCCATAATACTGTATGGAGGACTATGTGGTGCCCATAATACTGTAGGGAGGACTATGTGGTGCCCATAATACTGTATGGAGGACTATGTGGGGGCCATTATTCTGTATGGAGGACTATGTGGGGCTCATTATTCTGTATGGAGGACTATGTGGGGCCATTATTCTGCATGGAGGACTATGTGGGACCATTATACTGTATGGAGGGCTATTTGGGGCCATTATTCTGTATGGAGGACTATGTGGTGCCCATAATACTGTAAGGAGGACTATGTGGTGCCTATAATACTGTATGGAGGTCTATGTGGTGCCCATAATACTGTATGGAGGACTATGTGGGGCCCATAATACCGTATGGCGGACTATGTGGGGCCATTATTTTATATGGCGGACTATGTGGGGCCATTATACTGTATGGAGGACAATATGGGGCCATTATTCTGTATGGAAGACTATGTAGGACCATTATTCTGTATGGAGGACTACATGGGGCCATTATTCTGCATGGAGGGCTATGTGGTGCCCATAATACTGTATGGAGGACTATGTGGTGCCATTATACTGAATGGAGGACTATGTGGGGCCCATTATACTGTATGGAGGACTATGTGGTGCCCATAATACTGTATGGAAGACTATGTGATGCCCATAATACTGAATGGGAGGACTATGTGGTGCCCATTATGCTGTATGGAGATCTATGTGGGGCCATTATACTGTATGGAGGACTATGTGGTGCCCATAATACTGTATGGAGGACTATGTGGTGCCCATTATGCTGTATGGAGGACTATGTGGGGCCATTATTCTGTATGGAGGGCTATGTGGGGCCATTATTCTGTATGGAGGACTATGTGGTGCCCATAATACTGTATGGAGGACTATGTGGGGGCCATTATTCTGTATGGAGGACTATGTGGGGCTCATTATTCTGTATGGAGGACTATGCGGGGCCATTATTCTGTATGGAGGACTATGTGGGGCCATTATTCTGTATGGAGGACTATGTGGGGCCATTATTCTGTATAGAGGGCTTTTTGCGGCCATTATTCTGTATGGAGGACTATGTGGTGCCCATAATACTGTATGGAGGACTATGTGGTGCCCATAATACTGTTTGGAGGTCTATGTGGTGCCCATAATACCATATGGAGGACTATGTGGGGCCCATAATACCATATGGCGGACTATGTGGGGCCATTATTCTACATGGCGGACTATGTGGGGCCATTATACTGTATGGAAGACTATGTAGGACCATTATTCTGTATGGAGGACTACATGGGGCCATTATTCTGCATGGAGGGCTATGTGGTGCCCATAATACTGTATGGAGGACTATGTGGTGCCATTATACTGAATGGAGGACTATGTGGGGCCCATTATACTGTATGGAGGACTATGTGGTGCCCATAATACTGTATGGAGGACCATCTGATGCCCATAATACTGAATGGGAGGACTATGTGGTGCCCATTATGCTGTATGGAGGACTATGTGGGGCCATTATACTGTATGGAGGACTATGTGGTGCCCATAATACTGTATGGAGGACTATGTGGGGGCCATTATTCTGTATGGAGGACTATGTGGGGCTCATTATTCTGTATGGAAGACTATGTGGGGCCATTATTCTGTATGGAGGACTATGTGGGACCATTATACTGTATGGAGGGCTATGTGGGGCCATTATTCTGCATGGAGGACTATGTGGTGCCCATAATACTGTATGGAGGACTATGTGGTGCCCATAATACTGTAGGGAGGACTATGTGGTGCCCATAATACTGTATGGAGGACTATGTGGGGGCCATTATTCTGTATGGAGGACTATGTGGGGCTCATTATTCTGTATGGAGGACTATGTGGGGCCATTATTCTGTATGGAGGACTATGTGGGACCATTATACTGTATGGAGGGCTATTTGGGGCCATTATTCTGTATGGAGGACTATGTGGTGCCCATAATACTGTATGGAGAACTATGTGGTGCCTATAATACTGTATGGAGGTCTATGTGGTGCCCATAATACTGTATGGAGGACTATGTGGGGCCCATAATACCGTATGGCGGACTATGTGGGGCCATTATTCTATATGGCGGACTATGTGGGGCCATTATACTGTATGGAGGACTATATGGGGCCATTATTCTGTATGGAAGACTATGTAGGACCATTATTCTGTATGGAGGAATACATGGGGCCATTATTCTGCATGGAGGGCTATGTGGTGCCCATAATACTGTATGGAGGACTATGTGGTGCCATTATACTGAATGGAGGACTATGTGGGGCCCATTATACTGTATGGAGGACTATGTGGTGCCCATAATACTGTATGGAGGACTATGTGATGCCCATAATACTGAATGGGAGGACTATGTGGTGCCCATTATGCTGTATGGAGGTCTATGTGGGGCCATTATACTGTATGGAGGACTATGTGGTGCCCATAATACTGTATGGAGGACTATGTGGTGCCCATTATGCTGTATGGAGGACTATGTGGGGCCATTATTCTGTATGGAGGGCTATATGGGGCCATTATTCTGTATGGAGGACTATGTGGTGCCCATAATACTGTATGGAGGACTATGTGGGGGCCATTATTCTGTATGGAGGACTATGTGGGGCTCATTATTCTGTATGGAGGACTATGCGGGGCCATTATTCTGTATGGAGGACTATGTGGGGCCATTATTCTGTATGGAGGACTATGTGGGGCCATTATTCTGTATGGAGGGCTATTTGGGGCCATTATTCTGTATGGAGGACTATGTGGTGCCCATAATACTGTATGGAGGACTATGTGGTGCCCATAATACTGTTTGGAGGTCTATGTGGTGCCCATAATACTGTATGGAGGACTATGTGGGGCCCATAATACCATATAGCGGACTATGTGGGGCCATTATTCTATATGGCGGACTATGTGGGGCCATTATACTGTATGGAAGACTATGTAGGACCATTATTCTGTATGGAGGACTACATGGGGCCATTATTCTGCATGGAGGGCTATGTGGTGCCCATAATACTGTATGGAGGACTATGTGGTGCCATTATACTGAATGGAGGACTATGTGGGGCCCATTATACTGTATGGAGGACTATGTGGTGCCCATAATACTGTATGGAGGACTATGTGATGCCCATAATACTGAATGGGAGGACTATGTGGTGCCCATTATGCTGTATGGAGGACTATGTGGGGCCATTATACTGTATGGAGGACTATGTGGTGCCCATAATACTGTATGGAGGACTATGTGGTGCCCATTATGCTGTATGGAGGACTATGTGGGGCCATTATTCTGTATGGAGGGCTATGTGGGGCCATTATTCTGTATGGAGGGCTATGTGGGGCCCATTATACTGTATAGAGGACTATGTGGTGCCATTATTCTGTATGGAGGGTTATGTGGTGCCTATAATACTGTATGGAGGACTATGTGGTGCCCACAATACTGTATGGAGGACTATGTGGTGCCCATAATACTGTATGGAGGACTATGTGGGCCCATTATACTGTATGGAGGACTATGTGGGTCCATTATACTGTATGGAGGACTATGTGGGGCCCATTATACTGTATGGAGGACTATGTGGGCCCATTATACTGTATGGAGGACTATGTGGTGCCCATAATACAGTATGGAGGACTATGTGATGCCCATAATACTGTATGGAGGACTATGTGGTGCCCATAATACTGTATGGAGGAGTATGTGATGCCCATAATACTGTATAGAGGACTATGTTGTGCCCATTATACTGTATGGAAGACTTTGTGGTGCCCATAATACTGTATGGAGGACTATGTGGTGCCCATAATTCTGTATGGAGGACTATGCGGGGCCCATTTTACTGTATGGAGGACTATGTGAGAACATTATTCTGTATGGAGGGCTATGTAGTGCCCATAATACTGTATGGAGGACTATGTAGGGCCCATTATTCTGTATGGTGGACTATGTGGGGTCCATTATACTGCATGGAGGACTATATGGGGCCCATTATTCTGTATGGAGGACTATGTGAGGCCATTATACTGTATGTAGGACTATGTGGTGACCATAATACTGTATGGAGGACTATGTGGTGCCCATAATACTGTATGGAGGACTATATTGTCCGGTCTGCACTTTGTGCTGCGAGGATTCGCCATTTTCTGAGCTATTTTAGAATTTACAATAGATATCACTCATCTAATGTAAGAAGTGAAATCTTTGCATTGTACTATATATATATATATTCCTCTGCTGTATCTGTGGATCATGAATCGTGGTATGTGTTAAAGGGGCCCACTGAGACTCTTTCACCCGGGGCCCATGAAAACTTGGAGCCGGTCCTGTTAGTCGCCCAGTTTTTGCTCAGTGGATACGTTGTCCTTTTGATTGAAGTCCTTGAGGCCTGTGTTTGGAGACTTCAATCAAACCAGATTGTGTGGGATTAGGCGACACCATCCTAACTTGTGTCTTCGATTGAAAACCGGTAATTTGTATGCATTTTTTTAATGAAAATTAGGTATTTTGGTAGCGGCGCATGTAAAAAATGCTGCAAAGTAAGAATGTTTTCCAAAATAGAAGAGTTAATGTTTTATTTTTTTATCAATTAACAAAATGTAAAGTGAATGAACAAAATAGAAATCTGAATTACATCAATATTTGGTGTGACCTCCCTCTGCCTTCTTCTATGTACTTGTCACTTACACACAATTTTTGAAGGTAGTCGGCAGGGAGGTTGTTCCAGACATCTTGGAGGACTAACCACAGATCTTCTGTGGATGTCACTTGTACAAATCCGTCTCTTCATGTAATCCCAAATGTTGAGATCAGGGCTCTTGGGGCCGGATCATCACTTCCAGGACTCCTTGTTCTTCTTCATGCTGAAGATATTTCTTGATGACATTGGCTGCATGTTTTGGGTCGTTCTCCTGCAGCAGAATAAATTTAGAGGCAATCAGACGCCTCCCTGATGGTGATGTATGATGGATAAGTGTCTGTCTGTATTTCTCAGCATTGAGGACACCAAGAAATGGGCAACATTTCGGATGGTAGATACAGAGGTCGGCCAAGGAAATGGTGCAGCAGATGAAAGATACATCAAGTGTAATACACCCAACGCGTTTCAGGGTGAATCCCTTTATCAAGAATACATGTTAATTATCCTTGATCAATGGGTTCACTTCGAAACGCATTGGATCTATACACTTTTTTTTTTTTGCTAAATTATTTGTTCTAAGTTTTTCTGATTAAACTACCATTTTTTTAATATGGTTCTGGAAAGAAGGACCATCCTGGATTGCGTGACTTGAGAAGTGCTGGTCCAGGAAAGGAGGAGAGTGGGAGGTAACTTTTTCTATGCTCCCATATGACACGCCCCCTGGGGCTGTGGGGCACTCGGTAGCCCGGCCGGTCCTTTTTGGGGTAGTCACGGTGGCAGTGACCCAGTCCGTGGCCCAGGGCGGTCAATGAGAAAAGCCAATTGGGGGGATTAAAGTTTTGGGGATAATGTTTCGTGACGCCACCCATGGTATGCGGCTATAGGTGGCCGCCGCTGCTGTTCAGATCCACTGGGGCTGTTGGTGACGCAACAAAAATGGTTCAGCTCTCCACAGGTAGAGCTAGGCCCCAGGGCAGTTAAAGAGATGAATTTAGATGTTGTTGGTGTAGTGCAAGGCAGATGACGCAGCAATTAAGTAAGGACACAGCGGGGTGCAGTCTTCAAGTTTTTACTCACAGTTCTTATGATGTTCCAGGTTACAACTGCCAGCAGGTTATATCAGCCCACCGAGTCCTGTGTCCTCTGGGGAAGTAATGCAGCCAACTCTCAGATAACTTGGGTGCACTTGATCAGGACCTCCTTCTTGTGTACCTTCCTGGGCCTTGTTGGGCGACATCCTCTTTGTCCCCTTGGTCCTATGTAGCCACCTTTTCAGCGAATGTGTGTGGTTCTTGACTATGGCACTTAAAGATACCGCAACCTCCGGTTTGCTAACTGAGTCTTGCAGTCCTCCACTAGTCTGGGGCCGGTCCCCTACAGCGACCTGATCCCTTCACGGTCAGCGTGAACTCGGGCGCACGGGTGTACTCCCCACTTCTCGTGCCCCTAGGATCCTTTCTCTCTCTCTGGAGCCTTTCTCACTGCTCCGGTCTCTCTCTTCACTCTCCTACTGGGCCCCTCTGACTGGGCCCTCACTCTATCTGGACCCTACTCCTCAAAGGTCCTCTCTTACTGGCCCCTTCTAGATGTTTCTACCTGTCTTTTATACTGTCTTTCATGTGACCCACGTCACCAACTGTCACTGTACATGGACCCCTCTAACTTCAGTCCTTCCTTCAGTGCTCCCCTAAACTACTTCCTCCACCCACCTCCTCTATTTAGTTCCATCCTCCAGACAGGGACCGTCTGTGCTCTCCCTCAGGAGCAATCTTGCCCTTCCCTAATGGAGTGGTCTAGTGTTGGATGTGAGTGTGTGGGTCCCGGGTAGTTCTACCTCCTTACCTGAGAGTGGGGTACCACACCTCTTGCTGAGATGCAATACCTCTGTGGCAACTGGACCCGCAGGGGCTCCACACATATTTAAAAGGGATCTTGATTGAGGGGATTTTGGTGTGGATTGAAGCAGATGTCTAGAAAAAAAAGGGAAATAAGCGCCCTAGAGTATTTGTAACTGGTGGTAATTTGCCACTTACAAAGAGTAAGTGCTTTAATTTTTATATATGCTTTTTTTTATTCTCTTTTTCCGCTCAGTCAGTGTAAAGCCTGCTGGGTGTGAGCGATCCTGATAAGATTTAACTTTTATATATAGCCTATAGGTCATTAATTTTCAAAGTAAATACACCAGTCTCATCAGGTCTTTGAGATCTATTTAACCTTTTCACGACATATGACGTACATTTATGTCATATGTCGGGTCCCTGCCTTTGATGTGGACTCGCACACTGAGCCTGCATCTTTCCCGGTATATGACAGCTGATTTAAATCAGCCATCATGTGCCCTTAACAGGAACAGGCGGAGTGGTGCTCCACTGGTAACTATTCATCTGTTAAATCTCACGGTCAATCTCTGACAGCGGCATATAAAACACGCCGGCAGTGAGCTCGTTTTTCCTAGCTGCCATAGGCGGGCCTATGATGTGCTCGTGGGCTGCC
Organism: Phyllobates terribilis; assembly: GCF_046119375.1. Lineage (NCBI taxonomy): Eukaryota > Metazoa > Chordata > Amphibia > Anura > Dendrobatidae > Phyllobates > Phyllobates terribilis. Next base: position 68,952,626 of record NW_027362764.1, read on the forward strand.
GATGGTTGTCATGACAGCCAGGGGTCTGCTGATGACCTCTGTGTCTGTCATTACAATCATCCTGTGAACGCAGTCCCATGGCCGGCGCTCATGACGCGCCCCCTGGGCCATGGGGTACTCGGTAGCCGGGCCCGTCGATGCTGGGGGATGTCACGGTGGCAGTGACCCGGTCCGTGACCCAGGGTGGTCAATTAAAGGAAAAGCTAAAAGGGGAAAAAATTTTATAGAGATAATGTTCATGACGCCACCTGTGGTATGCGGCTATATGGGGCCGTCGCTGCTCTGCCGATCAACTGGAGCTGATGGTGACGCAGCAGAGTTGGTTCAGCTCTCCACAGGCAGAGCTAAGCTCCAGGGCAGTGTAGTGATGATCTGATGGGGTAGATGTTGCTTTGCAGTGTAGTGCAGGGGATGGCGCAGATAATGACCAGTCCACAGCTTAATGGCGGTTTCCTCTTATCTTTACTTGCGGTTTGTTAAGCAGACCGGGGCACGGGTACTAGCTGGTAGTGGAGGTCCGAGCGACCTGGAAGCAAGTTGGGGATCCACCTCGCCAGGTGAAGTTGTAGGCCTTCCTTCTGCGCGAATCTCTTTGGCCCTGCTGCTTGTAGCTATGCTGCGGCCCTCGTCCCTGAGTAAAACGTCTTTTTCCTCACCTGTATGGCAGGCAGCTAGGGCCTTCCTTAAGTGTCGCTCCCACGTGGCGGTGCTGGGCCCTATGCTGCTGCTGTGCCGACGGGTGTCTGGTGAGGCCAGGAGACCTGCAGTCTCCTGCCCTCCGGTTTCTGCTGCTGGGCCTTCAGTGCCCCACAACCTCGGACTCCGGTGTCCGGTTCTTCTGCGCTTCTCTCCTCTGGGGTGAGCTTGTACACAGCTCCCTTCCCCAGGTCCTTCCTCGTCGTTCTCCTGTCTTCAACTCTTCTCAACTAACTCTTACTAACCCCGCCCCCAGATTCCAGTTGCTAAGGGGAGGAGCTCCCCTTCCTTGTCTGGAGCCAGGAAAGTGTTGTATGCTGGTAAACCTGATTAGGGGACCCCTCCTTGCTTCCAGGTATGGCATCACCCCTTGTGAGGGAGGCAATGCGACTGTGGCAACCGGACCCCTGGGGTGCCACATTCCACCCTAGTTAAATTCAGTACTTCCGGACTGAGGACACCTTTAGAATTGAACAATTAACAACCATAACAACTCACATTACAAAAGTTTACAAAGTATCAAAAAGCAAAAATCACAAAAACCCAACAAAAATTGGTAGCAGTCACTGAGGCGCTTAGTCTTTACGCCGCTATCCGGGAATTGTCTTTTTCCGGATGACTAAAGTTTGGTTGGTGGGAACCGCCTCAACCCACTTTGTGTATCGTCCCTGGGCGTGGCTTCAGGGCACTCTGTCGGTGGGCCTGGCTTTCGGCCACGCCTGCGGTTTATTTTCAAGGCCAACAATCAACTTTATTCAACATTGTCCTGACCACACTTAGTCCTGTGGTCCATTTGTCCATAAATTTAATAACTATATATATCCAGGATTACTTAACGGTTGCAACTATATAACATATACTATTATTTTACTACACTTCAGTCCCTATAACGGACAGGCAGCTGACCTATGGTACTACAGGTTGATCTACGCAGTACATTTGCGTCTCTAGTGTCTACCGCTGGTGTGATGGGCTCAGTGTGGACTACATTACGGTTAGTCTGAGGTAACAACGGTAAGCTTGGTAGTCTTCTACGACTTCTTTGACTCACCATGAGTATGACAGATTCACCGCTAGCAGGGAGTAGATTCACTTGTTCCACTGCTGATGAAGCATCTGTTTCTGGGGCTGACTGGTCTCTCTGCTGTTCTGGAGCCTCTGCAGCTTCCGGTGAGGCTACATGGGGAAAGGAAAGGTACCACGATTGCTTGGTTCACCTGCTTTCAAGACCGGGGAAATTCTCCAAGGATGGTTTGGACCGTCTCTTCCACCTTTTCTGTGTACTGGGGGCTCTTTTGGTCTTCCTATTTGTGTCTCAACTGCTCAGGGCATATCTTCAGGTGGTCTCTTGAGACTGCCGCTAAAGTCTCTCCTCCATCTTTACTGATGAGGTATACCTTGGTGTTGTCGAAATTTGAAGGTAAGACGGTGTATGGCTCAACCTCCCACTGATCATCTAATTTGCGAACTCGTCTCTTCCTTTTGAGTACCTGTTCTCCAGGTGACAAGGGAACTGCAGGTGCGTGCTGATTATAAGTTCTTTCCTGCCTCTGTCTCGCCAGAGACAAACTTCTCTCTACACATTCTTGCACCTTGCGGTATTGTTGCTGCCGCTCCGTATCCCAGTCTGCATCGGGTGATGTTGTCTCAGGTGTTAAGACTCCCATGTCTAAGTCAATGGGTAACTTGCCAGGTCTTGCTCTCATCAGGTAAGTGGGTGTACAGTTGGTGGAGTTCACCGGGATGTGGTTATATAGGTCCACCAAATCAGGTAACTTCTCTGGCCACAGGCTACGTCTTCAACGTTGTGCGAGTTCAAGTGGTTGTTTGGTGATTATGGGCTGCAGGGGAGCCCTCTGGCTATCACGGTCTTTCCGTCTCAGGTTGCATGGACCACATTCTCGACACCATCTCTCGATTGCTTTCCTCATGCCAGCCCAGGAGAATCGCTCACGTAGCAGGACTTCCAACTTCTTCCACCCAAAGTGCCCTGCTCCATCTTGGTACGCTTCTAAGACCATTGGCGCATCCCACCTCGGGACAACCACCTGCCAGACCAGTTTGTGTGTCCGGGAGTTGATGCTTCTTCGACACAGCTTTCCCTCATAGATGAACAACTTGCCCTTCTTCTTTCACAACTGTTGGGTCTCCTGTGGAGCATCTGGATCAGGGTGTGAGTCAGCTTGTATCAACAACTCCTTTACTAGGTGAACAGCTGGGTCGCTATCCTGCGTTTCTGCCCATCCATGGTGGGGCAATGGGGTAAATGTGGCCTCCCTGTTGGCGGAGCGCTTGTTCCTCACACAGTGGGAGCACTGGGTTACCTTGTGACAATGGAAAGTGGGTATCTCTATCTCCTCCAGCTCTTCCGGGTCTTCCCCCCATCTGGCAAGTTGGGCATCCCGGACAGCGCATCAGCATTCGCGTTTTTATGCCCCGCCCGATACTTGATGGTAAACTCGTAGTTGGACAGTCAAGCCATCCATCGTTGTTCTAGGGCACCAAGATTCGCAGTCTCCAGGTGCGTCAGTGGGTTGTTCTCCGTGAAGACTGTAAATCTGGAGGAGGCGAGGTAGTGGTTGAAGCACTCTGGAACAGCCCAGACTATGGCTAAAAACTCCAACTTAAAGGAACTATAGTTGTCGGAGTTCCTTTCCGTAGGACGGAGCTTCCTGCTGGCGTAGGCAATCTCTCCCTCTCTGCCCTGCTGTACCTGGGACAGCACCGCTCCCAATCCCACGTTGCTGGCATCCGTATGGAGTATAAAGGGTTGGCCATAGTCGGGGTAGGCCAGGACTTCGTTTCCCGTAAGAGCCACTTTCAGTTGAGTGAAGGATTCGTATTCTGTTTTACCCCATTTGAACGGAGGATTCGGGTTCTTGGCCTTCTTGGACTGGCCCAATAAGAAGTCCTGCATGGGTGCCGCTATCTTGGTGAAACCCTTGATGAATCTCCTGTAGTAGCCTACCAGCCCGAGGAACTGCCGCACTTCTTTGATAGTGGAGGGTCTTGGCGAGTCCTTGATCACTGTGACTTTTTCAGGGTCTGGTGCTACACCTTCGGCGCTTACCACATGACCTAGGTACTACACCTTGGGCTTCAACAGGTGGCACTTGGACGGCTTTACTTTCAGGCCATAACCTGATAGGGCTTCGAACACCTCGGCCAGATGCTCCAGGTGGTCTTCATATGTCTTTGAATAGACAATTACGTTGTCTAGGTACAGCAGAACGGTTTTGAAGTTTTTGTGTCCCAGGCAACACTCCATTAACGGCTGGAAGGTTCCTGGGGCGTTGCAGAGCCCGAATGGCATGCAGTTGAACTCGCAGAGGCCCATTGGTGTTGTAAACGCGGTCTTTTCTCTGTCCGCCTCTGCCACGGGAACCTGCCAATACCCACTGGTGAGATCCAAAATGGAGAAATAGTTAGCGGATCTCAGTGCTGCTAATGATTCCTCTATTCTGGGTAGTGGGTAAGCGTCCTTATGTGTAATGCGGTTAATCTGCCTGTAATCAACACACATCCTCATTGTACCATCTTTTTTTCTAACGAGAACTAATGAAACTGCCCAGGGGCTACAACTATCTCTGATCACCCCAACCTCCTTTATCTCCCGTAACATTCCTTGGGCACATTGATAGTGAGCTGGGGGTACAGGCCGGTACCTCTCTTTAATGGGCGGATGATGTTGGACCCCTTTTACCTGCCCAAAGTCTAGTGGGTGTTTGCTAAAGACTCGCTCATATTCTTGGACCACCCGGTACACACCATGCTTTTGGTGCAAAGGGGTGCAGTCGGTGCCTACTTGTAGCTTCTGACACCAATCCTCCATCTGCCCCTTAGAGCCATTATCCCACGCCGATTTGGACAGAGGCAAGGGATCCACTGCCTTTATTGCATTGTTACTGACTGTGAACAGCTTAGCAAGGGTAGCATACCGGGGTAAATGGACCTCTTTCTCCCCACAATTCGGGATGCGTATCGGTACTCTCCACTTGCGGACATCGACTACACCCCTGGCTGTCAAGATGGTGGGCCTACTATCAGAGTACACGGGTTCTGATAATCTTGACACCTGAGACCTATTGTTGCCCGACACTATATTAACATTTCACTCCTAGGGGGCATTGCAATGGGGAACGGATCACTCATTCTGACACTGCCGACTTCTCCTCCAGACAGCTCTACCTGTTATCTTTGCATCAGGGCTCTGATCTCCTGCTACAGAACTCGCTGCTGACTGGAACTGGCAGTCTCTGCAACCTGTTGCAACAAAACAATAATTTCCCCAAGACAATTCTCTGTCACATTGGTGCCTATAGTTATCATAGGATGACTTTCTCGGCGATCAATATCAACAATAATCATTCCTTGTGATGGCAATTCTACCCGGCCAACTTTTATGGTCACCTCTTTATACCCCACCTGAGGCAAGGGCTGACCATTGCTGGCATAGATGTTAATATGTTCATCTGGACTGCGGGTAATGTCTGAATCAGTCCAGTATTGTTTATAAAGGATATATGGCATCGTTGTCACCTGGGAACCAGTGTCCAGCAATGCGTTCATCGGGATGCCATCAAGCACGACAGGTAGGACTGGTCGTCCTCCCACGTACTTGTCTCGCCAGCTTTGTGGGCCTGGTCGTCTTACTCCTGGGGGTTGGCCCTCTGCCCCAGGGGTTGCTTGTTTTAAATCTCAGAATCTTGCGAAGTGCCCCGCCTTTTGACAGCAGCGGCAGATGGGTTGTCCGTCCTGGTCGTAGCGATCGCTGTTCCTCCCTCTGGTCGGTGGAATTCTTCTCTACCATCGCCACGGGACGTCATCTGAACTGGAAGCCAGCTGGATTCTTTCCTTTGGAGACACTTGCATGGCCTGCACAGTTTTGGTTAGCGTAGCCACACTTTTAGTCTGCTCCTGGACATGAAGGCGTAGGTCTGCAGAGTGGTCATTATCTAGGGTCTGCGCGTCAGCCTCCGCAGGTGCCGGGTAAAAGGACGCCACCTCCTGGTGGTATGTGATAGCTGGGCGCCGGAGGGGTGCAGTGCCACTTGGGGTTGATTCTCACAGCACTCGGATGGCTCAGTCTTTAAATTGCGCAAAGTCCAGATCAGGGTTTTGCAGAGCCATAATGCGCAGCTGTGTCCGGTGAGAGTTAAACAGGAGCCCCTCAATAAACTGCTCAGTTAGCAATCTGTCCTCGTCTCGCACACTATCGGGGTCTACCTGTTTAATGGCCCGCAGCGCCTCCTGCAGGTTTAGAGCATAGTCCCGCACACTGTCCTGCACCCTTTGTTTGCACCCGTAGAACTTCATTTTAATCTCTGCTGCTGTGCGGGTGTCAAAGGTATCCTTCAATCGGGCCAGTATTTCCTTAACAGTGCCTTTGTCCCTACCCGGCCAGAACTTCACTTCTCTCTGGGCTGCACCGATTAGCTGGCCTATGAGGATGCTGACTTTTTGCTCCTCAGACAGGGGGTACACTTTAAACAAACTGCGCAGTCTCTCCTTAAAGTCGGTCAGGGTGTGCGACTCCCCTGAGTACTGGGGCAACCACGCCGCCCCTGGTATATATGGCATTGATAACGGCATTACAGTGGTAGCGGCCGTGCCCGCGGCTGAATTCTCTCCCAGGTTGGGCATCTTCCTCCCCCCTAGTGAACCTCAGCCAGGTCCGGGGTTTCTGCTGACGTACCAGTATGCTGCTCTGCCGGCAAGAGGGATCGCTTACCCGGCGGTTCCGGATCGGGGCCTCCTGCTTCCCCACGGCTGACGGCAAATGATGTGATGACACAGTTCAGGAAAGTCAATGGCGCACAGTACCCGGTTATACCTGGCTTCGTTAATCCTGTTCGTGACTCCAAGTTGACGCGCCTCCTTGGCCGTGGGGTACTCGGCAGCCGGGCGGTCGATGCTGGGGGATGTCACGGTGGCAGTGACCCAGGGTGGTCAATTAAAGAAAAAGGTAAAAGGGGAATAAAGTTTTTATAGAGATAATGTTCGTGACGCCACCTGTGGTATGCGGATATATGGGGCCGCCACTGCGGTGCAGATCCTCTGGAGCTGATGGTGACGCAGCAGAGTTGGTTCAGCTCTCCACAGGCAGAGCTAAGCCCCAGGCAAGTGTAGTGATGATTTGATGGGGTAGATGTTGCTGTGCAGTGTAGTGCAGGTGAGGGCGCAGATAATGACCAGTCCACAGCTTAATGGCGGTTTCCTCTTATCTTTACTTGCGGTTTGTTAAGCAGACCGGGACACGGGTACTAGCTGGTAGTGGAGGTCCGAGCGGCCTGGAAGCAAGTTGGGGATCCACCTCGCCAGATGAAGTTGTAGGCCTTCCCTCTGCGCGAATCTCTTTGGCCCTGCTGCTTGTAGCTATGCTGCGGCCCTCGTCCATGAGTAAAACGTCTTTTTCCTCACCCGTATGGCAGGCAGCTCGGGCCTTCCTTAAGTGTCACTACCACGTGGTGGTGCTGGGCCCTATGGTGCTGCTGTGCCGCCAGGCGTCTGGTGGGGCCAGAAGACCTGCAGTCTGCTGCCCTCCGGATTCTGCTGCTGGGCCTTCAGTGCCCCACAACCTCGGACTCCGGTGTCCGGTTCTTCTGCGCGTCTCTCCTCTGGGGTGAGCTTGTACACAGCTCCCTTCCCCAGGTCCTTCCTCGTCGCTGTCCTGTCTTCAACTCCTCTCAACTAACTCTTACTAACCCCGCCCCCAGATTCCAGTTGCTAAGGGGAGGAGATCCCCTTCCTTGTCTGGAGCCAGGAAAGTGTTGTATGCTGGTAAACCTGATTAGGGGACTCCTTCTTGCTTCCAGACATGGCATCACCCCTTGTGAGGGAGGCAATGCCACTGTGGCAACCGGACCCCTGGGGTGCCACACTCACAAGACTTCGTCATTTCTGCTTTACATAGCAGAGCTGAAGCCCTGCTATGTGTAGCACAGGTGATCAGATGATTGCAGCTTCAAGTCTCCTAAGGGGACTATTAAATACAATTTAAAAAATAAGTTTTTTTTAAAAAAATAAAAAAACACAAAAGTTCAAATCATCACCCTTCTGCCCCACTGAAAATAAAACAATTAAAAAAAAAATACACTGTATATTGCACTCCCCATAGTCCTCCATACCTTATTATGCACCCCCAATAGTCCTCCATATAGTATAATGCACAGTCTATAGTCATCCATGTAGTATAATGCACAGTCTATAGTCATCCATGTAGTATAATGCACAGTCTATAGTCATCCATGTAGTATAATGCACAGTCCATGTCATATATATAGTATAATGCACAACCCATAGTCATACATATAGTATAATGCACAGCCTATAGTCATCCATATAGTATAATGCACAACCCATAGTCCTCCATGCAGTATAACGCACAACCCATAGTCATACATGTAATATAATGCACAGCCCATAGTCATACTTGTAGCAGAAGGCACAGACCATAGTCATCCATGTAGTATAATGCACAGACCATAGTCATCCATATACTGTAATGCACAGCCCATAGTCATCCATGTAGTATAATGCACAGCCCATAGTTATCCATGTAGTATAATGCACAGCCCATAGTTATCCATGTAGTATAACGCACAGCCTATAGTCATCCATGTAGTATTATGCACAGCCCATAGTCATCCATGTCGTATAATGCACATCCCATAGTCATCCATGTAGTATAATGCACAGCCCATAGTCATCCATGTAGTATAATGTACAGCCCATAGTCATCCATGTAGTATAATGTACAGCCCATAGTCATCCATGTAGTATAATGCATAGCCCATAGTCATCCATGTAGTATAATGCACAGCCCATAGTCATGCATGTAGTATAACGCACAGCTCATAGTCATGCATGTAGTATAACGCACATCTCATAGTCATGCATGTAGTATAATGCACAGCCCATAGTCCATACATGTAGTATAATGCACAGCCCATAGTCATCCATGTAGTATAATGCACAGCCCATAGTCATCTATGTAGTATAATGCACAGCCCATAGTCATCCATGTAGTATAATGCACAGCCCATAGTCATCTATGTAGTATAATGCACAGCCCATAGTCATCCATGCAGTATAATGCACAGCCCATAGTCATCCATGTAGTATAATGCACAGCCCATAGTCATCCATGTAGTATAATGCACAGCCCATAGTCATCCATGTAGTATAATGCACAGCCCATAGTTATCCATGTAGTATAATGCACAGCCCATAGTCATCCATGTAGTATAATGCACAGCCCATAGTCATCCATGTAGTATAATGCACAGCCCATAGTCATCCATGTAGTATAATGCACAGCCCATAGTCATCCATGTAGTATAATGCACAGCCCATAGTCATCCATGTAGTATAATGCACAGCCCATAGTCATCCATGTACAGTAGTATAATGCACAGCCCATAGTTGTGCATGTAGTATAATGTACAGCCCATAGTTATGCATGTAGTATAATGCACAGCCCATACTTATGCATGTAATATAATGCCCCCGGTCACGTGCACTCCGACGTCAGCTGCTGGCCTCTGATTGGCCGTTAACGTGTATTGCAGATGGATCTGTGCTGATCCCCAAGACTGCAGGTCGTATACCCAAATCCGGAACTGTCCGCTGTATTTGGGACAGTTGGGACTAGAGATGAGCGGATGGATTCACAAGTCTCTGGTCCAGCGTCCAGATGAGTGCTAACTGGTGGCTGGACGGGAGGTTGCGAATTTCTTACCTTCCAACGTCCCCGGCACGGCATTTGATTAGCCAGAGCTGGTGCAACGTCATCTGTGTGTCCTGTTCATCTCTAGTGGGGACCTGTGGAATATTTTTGTTCCTTCATTCACAGTCAGAGCCGCCAGAACTTTCTCATCATTATGTAGCTTCACTATACGACATCCGGCCTTTTTGTGTCTGTAAGGCCGTGTTCACACGTTACAGAAATACTGTGTTTTTTGCTTTCCACAGGATCCGCACCAAACGACACAATAACAATCTTCTCCCCCTTATTTGATGTGTTTCTGGTGCAGATGTGAAGTCGCATTTTAATGTGTTTTTAAAGTACAGAAAAGCTTTGATTCAGGACTTAAAGTATCTGCAGTTTTTTACATGCATTTTTTTTAGGCTCCAAATAAAAGACAAGAGAAAAATAAGCACCAAAACCGCACAGATCAGCAGCGTCCTTGGGCGCACAGCAGGCGCAGTTCTCATTAAATCACATCAAATTTAATTGGACAGTTAAACATGGCAGAATTTTTATGCAAAAAAAGGAGCAGAAAATACGCAGCATTTACGCTACATTTCAACAAAGTCTAAATTTCGAAGCAAAGTGGATGTGATTTCATATAATCTCCGCCCTCTGTCGTCTGAAGACGCTGCTGAACTGTGCGGTTTTGGTGCATTTTTTCTCTATAGGCTTCTTTTGAAAAAAAAACGCATGAAGAAAAAAAACCTGATGCATTTTAAGTGCAGAGTCAAAGCTTTTCTGTATTATTAAAAAAGAGTTAAGAACTCTGCTTCATATTTGCACTGAAATCACATCAAGAAAAGGGAAAATGCATAAAAGAAAAGCAGCAAACACCAATAATCAGAGAAGAATGTTATTGCGTTGTATGATGAGGACACCTGCAGAAAAATAGCAGCAGAAAGAGCACAGCATTTACTCTATGTGTGAACACGGCCTCAGCATTACAGTTTAACTTTTTGAGTTTAATAGAGACATTTATCTGACGCGCCCCCTGGGCCATGTTGTTAGGGATACCCGGAGCCGGATCAGATGGGGGTTGTAGTCTCCGAGTGGCTGTGACCCGGTCCGTGCCCAGGGTGTCAAACTCAGTGTGCGGCAGTCCTTGCAGATGTTCTTAGTGTCGACTACGCCACCCGTTGATTTGCGGTCAAAAGGCCGCCGCTGCAGGATGGTCCGCTGAGGCTGGTGGTGTGTGTGCAGCTGTGGTAGTATAACCCCCAACGGGAGGGGTATAGCCTCAGGGGGTCAGACGTGGAGGATGGTGGTTGTGAAGGTGCAGCAAGGAGATTCAGAGGCATGAAATGCAGTTTCAGGGTTTTTACTCACTGGTGTTGCTCGGGTCACTCTGTACAGCAGTGACCACCCAAGCCGTGCTGCGTCCACCAGGTGCGGGACTCGGTCAACTCCCGGGCAATTCCTGAGTATGGTCCTGAGCTCCCTTCTTCTCTCTCTCTCTGGCCGTTCTCACCAGGGATCCACCTATGTCCGGCTCCCTCGGGTCTCTTGGTGGTTGAACCTTCTCTGGCTTCCCTGACCCTATGCTCGGTGTGCCATTCTGGTGGATTTGGTGAGGGTCGTGGCAAATCTTGCCCACGACCTCCGGTTCCTGGCTAAGGTTTGCTTTGGCCTCCGCCAGCTTGGGATCCGGTACCCTTTTGCCGACCCTTCACCCTTTTGTCCTTATTCTGGGATCTTGGGGTCCCCTCTCGTCCTGCGCCTCTGGGTCCCTCTTCCTTCTCCTCTCCTGGAGTTACTGCTGACTCACTGACTGACTGACTGACTGACTCTGTCCTAAGATGGTGCCCACCTTATATACTCCCTCTATGTGTGAGCTCAGGTGACCAGCACCCAATGAGCTCCTATCTTTACCCAGACTACTCCCCCTATCTGCCCCTACACTACTGGGATGTTCCACCCCCCTCCCACTCCAGCCAGGGACAGACGCTGTCGTACCTGCACATATACTGGTGGGAGTACCGTAGTTCTGTCCCCCGGAAATGGGATGTATGTAGTGCATGCAGCCTTCTGAGCTCAGTTCCACACTCCATCCTTACCCGGGAGTGGAATACCACACCTCTGGCTTGAGGTGTAATACCCCTGTAGCAGCCGAGTCCTCAGGGTGCTACATATCAAACACGCCATTTTTTTTACCAATCCCCATAAATAATCTGACCGTTGTGTTGTGCGGATCGTTTGTGCACCAAATATGTCCGTGTTATTTGCTGATTTCTGATGTTTATTATTTTTTGAAAATGACATTATTTTTTTCATTATCAAGTGTTTTTCATTATTATTTTTTAGTAATTTTTTAGGATAAAAAAAATATCTCATTCTCCCTCTGGAATACATACATTGTACATAGCAGTGTGTTTCTATCAGTATAATCTGTCTGTGGAGTCAGATCCTGCAATACAGACCAAGTACACAAAATTCTCCCTATTGCATCATCAGATCTCGGGGCTGAGTAGCATGAGCACCTGCCTGTAATGTTGAGGTTGGGGGTTTGAGACCTGGGGAGACTCGAGAAAAAAAAATTTACATTTTTGTAACTGGTGATTATGTAGCGCCCCGAGGGTTCGGCCGCTACAGAGGTTTGCATCTCAACCAGATGTGCGATATCTCACTTCCAGGTAAGGATGGAGTGTGGATCAGGACCCTGACACCTGCATGCATTACACCACATTTCCGGGGGGCAGGGCGACCGATATGCTCCAAGTAGAGCACGACAGTCACTGTCCCTGGCTGGAGTGGGGGGAGGGAACACCGAGGAAGGGGGGACCCTGTAGTGCATAGGAGGGAGAGGGCAGTTCCTGGGTGCATTGAGTAGGAGGTATAAAAGGGGAGAGCCATCTTAGGAACAGTGTTCAGTCAGAGGGAAGAAGTGACAGAGCAGGGCCTCTGTGGAGCTCTGCTCCGGAGGCGGGCCTAGCCTGTGAGGCCCTGCCAGGACTGAAAGAGCAAGGAGAAGAGAAGAAGAGAGAGCAGGAGGCTGGGAGCAAAGGCTCTGCATGGGCTCTGCTCCGCAGGCAGGCCTGAGAGGGCGGCCGGAGCCTGGAGGATGGAGAAGGAAGGAAGAGGAGCGGAGGAGGCTGCAGGAACAAGGAACGAAGGGACCCCAGGGGTGTGGACCGGCGAGTCGCCACCGCACGCCCGAATCTACCTGCGTAGTGGGGTCAGGCCAAAGGGGGAGACCGGTCCCCGAAACTAGTGGAGGCGAGGAACTACCCTCAGCTAGAAACCGGAGGCTGTGACATTTTATGTGGCGCAGCCCCTCGCTACACCCGCTAGGAAGGCACCACATAGGGTCAGGGAAACGGCACCAACGTTTACCGGCGAAGGCCCGAGGCAGCCGGACAGAAGCGAGGTCACTGGCGGGGTATGACAGGCCAGAGAGAGGACACACAAAGGGGGTCCTGTGAAACGCGGCAAAGTTATCTGGGAGTAGACCGAGCCCCTCACCTGGTGAGCACAGTGCGACGTGGGACGTTATGACCAGCTGGAGTAACGTGGATAAAGAACTGTGAGTAAATACCCTGGACTGCATTACAGGACTGCGTGTCATTACTGCTGCTCCCGCTCACCATCACCCCCAACATCTGCACTCGCTGCCCTGAGGCTATACTCCTCCCGTGGGGAGTTATACTACCCTCTGCTGCACCCACAAAACCAGCCTCAGCGGTCTGCCCTGCAGCGGCCGTTCACTCTGACCGCAATCCACGGGTGGCGTAGTCGGACATTTAATCACAAAACCCTATAAATAGACCGCCATTTGAGTTGACCACCCTGAGTCACGGGACCGGGTCCCCGCCACGCAAGGACTACAACCCCCAGCCTCCACAACGGGTCCGGTTCCGGGTATCCCCACACACACACAGCCCAGGGGGCGCGTCAATTATTTTTACTACTTTTATTGGCACAAAGAAAATCTTTTTATTCACCTCAGTATACAGGGACAATAGAAATACATTGCTTTACACAATCTATCTCTATTGACATGTATAACCTGCCTCTGGGTTCATTGCCTGCAATAGAGGTCAAGATTACCAAATGTTCCTATCTACATCATAGTGGGCTGTGGCTCCAGGATAGAGCAATAGCCTGTGAACATGGAGATGCTGAATCTGGGACTGTTGGGAGCTATGGCTACCTGTTCTAATACTGCTGAGTGAAACAGTTGTCGTGTGGCTGTAGAATTGTTCCAGTGTGCCAGAATGACTTTGGGCCCTGTGAGCTAGGAGATGTATAATACATTGCATGTACATACACTGAGGACTGATAAATGTGCAGTGTACTTTGCTGCCATCTACTGGTAGATGTATGCGTATGAAAGTTAGGTATTCAGTCTCCTCACCACAAGCTCCATAGAAAAGGCCAGGAGGAGCCTCCGCTCAGTGCTGATGTGGCGCCCCTGAGGGTTCGGTCGCCACAGAGGTACTGCATCTCACCCAGAGGTGTGGTATCTCACTCTCAGGTAAGGAAGGAGTACAGCTCGGGACCCTAACACCTGCATCCAACACATACCAGCAGTGGGGGCAGGGCGAGATTGCTCCTAAGGGAGAGTACAGTCCCGGGTCCCTAGCTGATGGGAGGAGCTATGTAGTGGGTGTAGGTGGAGGAAGTAGCTTAGGGGAGCACAGGAAAGGAGAGTATAAATAGAGAAGCCATCTTGTTTGGGGGGAGTAGAGAGCAGTCAGAGAGATCAGTCTGAGGAGGAGTTGGGAGCAGGAGCTCTGTAAGAGCCCTGCTCAGGCGGAGGGCCTGAGGAGAGGCCCAGGACTGAGGGAGAAGGAGAGAGGAGCAGGATGGGCTCCAGGAACGAAGAAGGGACCCCAGGGGTACGGGCAGTACTGGAGGCCACCTGTACGCCCGAATCTACCAGGAGGTGGAGGGTCAGGCCACACAAAGGGGACCGGTCCCTCAACTAGCGGAAGACTGTACGTCTCAACTAGAAACCGGAGGCTGCAGTATTTCAAGTCCTGCAGCCAACAGTCCATACCAGTCTCTCCAAGAAGGTAGCTATAGAGGACCCAGGGGACAGAACGGACGTAGTCCGACAAGGTCCGCGGGTACCGGATTGGGACACTTGGTATGAGGTGCAGGGAAACGGCCAGAGGGAGAACTCACAGAAGGGGGTCCCTCTAAGTACTCCGGAGATATCTGAGGGTGGACTGAACCCCTCCCTGAGTAAGCGCAGCACGATGAGGGAAGTTACACTGGTACCTGTAACTTGGACTACAACAACCGTGAGTAAAGACCCTGAGGACTGCACCCCACTGTCTCTGTGATTATTATCTGTGTGTCACCCAGGGGGAATATAGGGAACTCGGTACCCGGGCCTTTTACCTTGTTTAGGAGGTCACGGCAGTCGGCTCCCGGGCCCGTACTCTGGGTCTCTCTTTAAAAAGGGGTTTTAGTGTACAGTTTGTCTCATGACGCCACCTGTGGCTTCCGGTAATGGTTACTGGCGCTGCTGCAGACCTCCGGGGGGTGATGGGATGGCAGCTGGGATGTTTCTGCAAATGGTGGTGATGCTGTGGCTTGCAGTGCAGGAGAGATGGCGCAGCAGAAATAACTGACGGAGGCAGTGCAGTGCAGTCATCCGAGTTTTACTCACAGTTCTTGTTCAAGTTTCTCAGGTACACTGTATGGGTGTCAGCCTCCTGCGTCGCACTGCGTCTACCAGATAAGGGGTCCAGCACTTTCTCAAGTATATCAGGAGCACTTGACTGAACCCCACTTTCTTTATGTTCCTTACTAGACCGACTTCTCGCTCCGGGTCTTCTCCCTCCTGCCCTGCGCTTTCCCACACACAGTCCCGATCGGGTGTTCTGAAGTCCCTCTGGGCAACCTGGAGTTCCCGGACCTACTTGATGCCCTTCACGGTGACTAGGGTGAGACTGTGGCAACTGCACCATGGAAGTGCAGAAGCCTCCGGTTTTCCAGCCGAGACCTGGAGTAACACGGCTGGTCCAGGGAACAGTTCCCTTCTTGCGGCCTGATCCCTCTGACACCTGGCAGATTCAGGCATACGGGTGCCGTCCTGCACTCACCGTACCCCCTGGGATCCCTTCTGATGACGGAGTGGTCTGCCTCTGCTCCCCTCCTGGGCCTCTATAACTAGGCCCCACTTTCAGGAGCAGAGCTCCTGAAGAGACTCTGCTCCCCTCCTCTCTTCACTTCTCACTGACCTCTGTCCTCACTCTCTGTCCTGCCACCCTAAGATGGCTTCCCTTTAAATACCTCCTACAATGGTGCTCCCCTACTCTACATCCTCCACCCACACCCACTACTGGTTCCCTCTCTCTTTGGTTCCCCCCACTCCATCCAGGGACAGGGCTCAGAAGAGACAGAGTGCATCTTGCCCTTCCAGCCGGCCTGGAGCAGTGTAGTGTTGAATGTGGGTGTTGGAGTTCCGGGCAGCACTCCCTCCTTACCTGAGAGAAGGAGACACCACACCTCTGGGTGAGGTGCAGTACCTCTGTGGTGACTGAACCCTCAGGAGCGCCACATCTGCGCCATCACCCCTGCACTACAACGCCCAGCATCACCTATATCATCTACCACATTCCCTGCCCTGGAGCTAAGCTCTGCCTGTGGAGAGTTGAACCAACTCTGCTGCACCAACATCAGCGCCAGAGGTTCTGCACAGCAGCGGCGGCTCCATATAGCCGCATACCACAGGTGGCGTCACGAACTATATATAAAACTGTATTAATTCCCCTGTAAATATCCCCCTTTTAATTACCGCCCTGGGTCACGGACCGGGTCACCGCCACTGTGACATCTCCCCTAGCAACGACCGGCCCGGCACCGAGTACCCCACGGCCCAGGGGGCGCGCCACTGACACTTCCTGTAAACTGATACAAACCAGTCTAGTTCTGGGAGTGGAAGGATGCACTACTACTCCCAGAATCTTTATCCAGTCCACGCTGAGGGGACGTCTTTCCTCATATTGTCACCTCCACAAAGGAGTGAAGCCTCATACAGTCAGGAGAGATAACGCTGAAGAACCGCTCTCCTCCATATTGGCTTCTTTATGCTCCTATTGTTGGAACCAGCGCTACGTGACTTCCACGCCACAAATTGTGGTTTCCTCCCACACTCCAAAGACATACAGGGAATCTAGATTGTGAGTCCCGATGGGGACAGTGCCGATAATGTCTGTAAAACGCTGTGGAATATGTTGGCGATACATAAACCAGCATAGTAAAGGAGGAGTTGCACCTAATCTTCAGCTGTGAGGTTCGGGGAGCTTCTGCCGGAGGTGCCTAAAGGTAAATAGGAGACGGGGCAGATGCCATCACATCCTTTATATTCTGACAACCTATTTGCAATCATCTTTTCACTGCAGGTCATGGACCGCTATGTATAGATCAGGCACATATCTCCCTCTCGGCCATTAGCGGGTTAATGCTGGCACGCAGTCGGAGAGATGACAACATATAGCTGCAACAGCACGAGAGTGAGAGTAATAAGGCCGCCGAGCAATGCAGCTTCATGTGAGGCACGTAGTGCAGCAGCCGGTTTGGAGGGTGCTCGTATAATCCAATGGATGCAGGCAGCGTATGGCTGTATGTTGAGCCTCAGAAGAAATGGTCAGTGATTGGGCTCCGTCTGTGCCCAGGGATGGGGGTGACAGGTTGTGTGTGCTGTGAATCCATACATGCAGCCTCAGCAGCAGAATATGATCTCCCAAATCCACAATCCCGGGGACAACACTGGTGACATTGCTGATAATAAAGATTGGGAGTAATGCACTGCAGCGATCAGCCTGCACGGCATAGTAACAATACTGCCCCCCTGCACCGATGATAAGGACACCATGCTCCTGGTAAACACGTCTGTGGCATCCGAGGATTCGTCCTATGTGGGAGACACATTCTGTCTACGGTGCAGACGCAGCCTCATGGCTCTGTAATATATGGCTCGGGAGAGTTTGGTGACTTGCTGTCGGGTGAAGCCGTGTCTCCGAGTCATGGAGGAGCGTGTCTCCGAAGGAAAAGTCATCCAGACAGGAGTCCGGTGCTGATGGCATCCCTCTGTCCTCCTCTTCATGCAGTGCTGTGGATTGGGACATCGCCGGAGAGTACGGGTTTCCTATGTAAGTTTAATGGTTACCCCTCTGGGTGGTCATCCCAAAAGCCATCCTTTGTCATTAATGTCGGAGTGGATGGAATTTTTGGTGACGGGCAAATTTACCGCAAACATTTCCTATTCATAATGATATCGTTCTAAAGAGATATATTACATCTATCTATCGATCTATCTATCTATCTATCTATCCCTCTATCTATCTATCTATCTATCTTATCTATCTATCTATCTGTCTATCTATCTTATCTATCTATCTATCTATCCCATATCTATCTATCTATCTTATCTATCTATCTATCTGTCTATCTATCTATCTATCTATCTATCCTCATATCTATCTATCTATCTTCTATCTATCTATCTATCCCATATCTATCTATCTATCTTATCTATCTATCTATCTATCTGTCTATCTATCTATCTTATCTATCTATCTATCTATCTGTCTATCTATCTATCTTATCTATCTATCTATCTTATCTATCATGGTTCGTTTCAAATTGTTCAGGTTGCTCATGAAAACTTATATCAGGTGTCATCAGACTCATTGACATCAATATAACACTATAAAACAAATCTATCTATCATATCTATCTATCATCTATTCTATCTATCATCTATTCTATCTCATATCTATCTATTATCTATCCATTTATCAATCTATCTATATACATATTTATTTCTATATATATTGATCATTTGCTCATTTTCTTTCTATCAATCAACCTGTCGATTGGTCTTATCTCACCATCTATGATAGATAGATAAATAAATATGAGATAGATAGATGATGGATAGATAATTAGATTGATAGATTATGAGCTAGAAAAAAAAACTTAGAAATAGATAGATCATAGTACCCCAGAGACAGGTAGATCTACCTCGGGTGTACTATGATCTATCTATTTTCTAGTGTTTTATCTAGTTCATTATCTATCAATCATCTAATTATCTATCCATCTATCTAATGATCCATCTACTTTATATCAATATCAGATCTATCCATCTAATTATCCACCTAATATCTATCTATCTATCTATCAATAATCTATTATTTATCTATTTAATTTAATTATCCACCTAATATCTATCAATAATCTATCAATATCAATCATCTACCTCTTATTTATCTATTTCACCATCTAATTTCTATCTCATCTTGCTATCTCATATCTATCTATCGTCTATCTTATTTTTAACCTATACCTACCTTAGTATCTATAGATAAAGACAGATTGATCTTGGTTATACATTTATATACCTACATGACATTTCCAGCTCCGGGGAAGCATTTCTATGACATTTCTATGACACGTACGCTCCATTATGATGCTGTGTATTAGCTCACTGCATGCACCGTGCGATTTCTTGGATGTATCCCATATATAACATGTATCCAGCGGAGTGTAATATCCTACTAACCTGTGGATTTTCATAGATAGAAACAAGACGGAAGGAATGTCAAGTTCTCATTACTGCGTGGTGCATCCTCGCCGGACTCTGCAGATGCTGATGCCTCATAGCAACAGCACTGTCATGGTCTTTTTTTTTCCCATCTATGATATTGTCTCACATGTGTCTGCCCTGCTCAGAGGCTCACATGTGTCTGCCCTGCTCCAGACTGGCCCCCTGCAGAGTCAGTGTGCACGTATGTGCCCATAGATGTCGATGTGGGTAATTGATATTTAATAGTATATGGCAATATGGTTGTATTGGTGGCATCTCGGATAGGAATACATAAGTGCAAGAGCTTATTATATAGGATTAGTGGTGCAGAGGTCAGATCGTGGTGGAAGGTATAATGTTCTATGTCTGTGTGATACATGATAGGATTGTATTATTGTCTTACCACCATTTGGCCAGCAGGAGTCGCCCTAGAAGAGCTGGTGTTCTGAAGATTGAGGAAGCAGAATGCTACAAGGTTTCCCCTCCAATGTGGCTGGGGAGTGAGGCTTTAAAAAAACCCATCAGGTTAATACATGAGTACAGTGCTTTATTATTTTTTGGTAGTATTACGCCATTGCTCGGGATCAGGACACTTTTGTAATCTGTGTTTCATGTAATCATCTTTATAAATACAAAGTTAGTAAATAGCGGGTGTTTACTAAACACTCTCTCGTACTCTCGAACCACCCGATAGACTCCCTGTTTCTGGTGTGAGGGAGTGGAGTCAGTACCCAAATGTAGTTGCTGACACCAGTCCTCCATTGGTTTCTTAGAGCCGTTACCTTCCTCTGGTTGAGATGGAGGCAAGGGTTCCACGGCCTGTACAGAATTCTGGTTTATGGTGAACAATTTGGCTAGCGTGGCATACCGGGGCAGGTGTACTTCTCTCTCCCCGATATTTATGATGCGAACGGGCACCCTCCCATGGCGTACATCGACCACCCCCCGTGCTGTCAAAATGGTGGGCCTACTGTCTGAGTAGACGGGTTCTACCATTGCTTGGTAGTGTCTACCTCTTAGACCAATAGCTGCCCGGCACCAAATCATCATCTCACTTTTCGGGGGCATGGCAATAGGGAACGGGTCACACATTCTCACGCTACCTATCTCACCACCAGATAGTTCCACCTGTTGCCGCTTCATCAGTGCCCGGATCTCTTTTTGGAGCACACGCTGCTGGCCGGAGCTGGCGTTCTTGGCAACCTGCTGTAAAATGAGAATCACCTCTGCAAGACAATTTTCAATCACATTAGTTCCCAAGGTTATTCTAGGGTGACTCTCATGACGGTCTATGTCCACTATTATCAGTCCTTGTGCCGCCAGTTCGACTTTACCGATCTTAATGGTCACCTCTTTGAATCCCACCTGCGGCACGGGCTGACCATTGCTGGCGACGATACTCAGGTCGTCATCTGGGTAGCGGGTTATGTCCGAGTCATTCCAGTACTGCTTGAAGAGCACGTACGGGATGGTGGTGACCTGTGACCCGGTGTCTAGTAGGGCACTCATAGGAATGCCATCCAGTACCACAGGCAAGATTGGACGTCCCCCTACGTATTTATCACGCTAGTTTGATGGGCCTGATGGTCTTATGCCTGGGGGTTGGCCCTCTACCCCAGGTTGTGCCCGTTTAAATGACAGTACCTTGCCACATGTCCGGGTTGATTGCAGCGGCGGCAGATGGGTCGTCCGTCCTCGTTGTATCTGTCGCTGGGTCTTCCTCTGGCCGGTGGGGTCCTCCTCAGTCGGCGCCACGGGACGTCCTCCGGTCCGGATGCCAGCTGGATCTTTCCTGGAGAAGAGACCTGTAAAGACTGCACAGTTCTGGTTAGCGCGGCAACGCTCTTAGTCAGCTCTTGGACCTGATGGTGCAGGTCTGTAGCCGGGTCACTGTTTAAAGCCTGCGCATCAGCTCCCACAGGCCCTGCAGACAAGGGCGCCGTCTCCTGGTGGTAAGTGATAGCAGGGCGCCTGTGGGTCACAGCGCCACCTGGTGCCGGTTCTCGGAGCACCCAGATGGCTCTGTCCTTGAACTGTGCAAAGTCCAGGTCAGGGTCCTGTAAGGCCATTGCCCGCAACTGGGTTCGATGGGCATTGCACAGTAGACCCTCAATAAATTGTTCAGTCAACAGCTTATCTTCATTTCCCACGCTGTCAGGGTCTGCCTGCTTAATGGCTCTCAGGGCCTCTTGTAGGTTTAGAGCATAGTCTCTTATACTCTCATGTGCCCGTTGTTTGCACCCATAAAATCTTAGTTTTATTTCGGCTGAGGTGCGGGTGTCAAATGTGTCTTTCAGCCGGGTTAGTATGTCTCTGACAGTCCTCTTCCTCCCAGGTGGCCAGGACTTTACCTCCCTTTGGGCTGCCCCGATTAATTGGGCCACCAGGATGCTCACTTTTTGCTCTTCTGTGAGGGGGTACACCTGGAAGAGGCTATCCAGTCTTTCTCTAAAGTCATTTAGAGTATGTGACTCCCCTGAGTACTGGGGTAGCCAGGTTGCCCCCGGGATATAGGGCATGGTGAATGGCATGACTGCTGCAGCGGTTGCGCTGGCGGTGGCTGTGGCAGTGGAGTTCCCCTCGGTATCCGGCATCCTCCTCCCCCCTAGTGGACCGTGGCCTACCTTGCGATGCTCTTCTTCCGTAGGCCGCGGCTCCGCAGTCGATCGTCGGGGTTGAGGACCTGGCGTCGCGCTCCGATGACGTCAGCGTCGCTCTTCCTCCCTTCCAGGACCTTGCGCAGCGTCAGAGCGTGGGGCGGAGCTTCGGATCTCGCGCGCTTTCGGCGTCCACGCCCCTCTTCTTCCCGTGCGGCGTCCGAAGGCGGGAAGCAGCTGCGGATGGCGGGAAGAAGGCAGAAGACGGCGGGAAACGGTCCAAGATGGCGTCTGATGGCGGGAATCGGCTCCGGATGGCAGGAAACGACTCCGGACGGCGGGAAACTTCACCACATGTAAGTTCAAAAGTCTTTTTCAGGCACGCAGTACCCGGTGGTTGCGGGCACGAAATCCTGCCGACTACGCCAAAGTTGACGCGCCCCCTGGGCCTGTGCTGTGCTGCCCGTGCAGGGGGAATACCCGGAACCGGATCGCTGGGGGTTGTAGTTCTCCGTGGCGGTGACCCGGTCCGTGCCCAGGGTGGTCAAACCAGTGGCAGTCTAAATGTTGTAATAAGTGTCCGACTACGCCACCCGTGGATTGCGGTCAGTGGGGACCGCCGCTGCGCTGCCGACCGCTGAGGCTGATGTTGGTTGCGCAGCCGAGTATGGGATAACTCCCCACGGGAGGAGTATTGCCTCAGGGCAGCTAGTGTGAGAGATGATGGGAGTGATGGTGTGAGGGTCCCAGTGCTAATGGTGCTGGAGCGGCAAGGAATCACAGAGACGTGTGGTGCGGTTCAGGGTCTTTACTGATGGTACAAGGCAGACCCTCCCGGGAGTACTGGCTAGTGTAAGGGGCCTGGTCAGTCTGCGAGCAAGCAGGAGTTCCCCTGGCCAGGTGGAGTTGTAGGCCTCCCCGTTAATCTGCACTCTTCCTGGCTACCTTGCTGTCAGCGGTTACACGTAGCCCACATCCCTGAGTATACCGTGTGGTGCTCACCCGTATGGCTGGTGACTTGGGGCCTTCTGTTAGCCTCCGCTCCTGGATGGCGGCGCTGGTCCCTTCTTTGTGACTGAGCCTCCGGGCTTCTATGGCCAGAGGACCTGGAATCCCCTGCTGGCTGGTTTCTGCTGCTGGGTGTAGATCAGTCCCCACAGCCTCGGACTCCTGTGTCCGGTTTTAGTGTCCTCAGCCAGGGCGAGCTATATCTCTGCTCAAGCCCCTGGCCTTCTGCCTCTGCTCCTCCAGAGCTCCTGTTCTTGCTTTCCCTCTCCAGGCTCTGACTCTGTCTGCAGCTTCACTCTGACTGCTCTAACCCCGCCCCAGACCCAGTTTATAAGGGCAGATTCCTCCCCTCCCAGGTCTGGGTGGGCCGTGTTGCATGTTTAGGGATCCTGACCAGAGAAACCTCCCACTTGCTCTCAGACATAATATCTCTATTACTGTGGCAACCAGACCCCTGGGGTGTCACATCAGCACACACAGACATGAGGGATTACTGCTCTCCTGTCTCTTACTTAGCACATGTCCAGAAGCCATAACCAGCATGGAGGACTGTAATAGTGGCTCTGTCTGTGGTCACCAGCTCTGTCCGGTTCTACCAGCTACTCTGACTATCAGGTCCCAGGAAAGCCCTGACTTTCATCCTTTAAACCCAGTGGAGGGGTGTTTACTTTGACAAGGGCCCTGGGTTGAGTCCTCTGAGTAGCCGCTGGCTAGTGGAGCCGGCTGGCAGAAATGATAAGGCTGCCAGGTCATAACCAGTAGGGTAGTCAAGGGACAAAATCATGAGTAAGAAGAATGGTCAGTAAAAGCCCCAAGATCAAAACGAGAATTAAATAGGCAAAGCAGGAACAGAACAGCAAGAGTAAACCAGAGTTAGGCCACATTCACACTTTCAGTATTTGGTCAGTATTTTACATCAGTATTTGTAAGCTAAAACCAGGAGTGGGTGAAAAATGCAGAAGTGGTGACGTGTTTCTTTTATACTTTTCCTCTGATTGTTCCACTCCTGGTTTTGGCTTACAAATACTGATTTAAAATACTGACCAAATACTGAACGTGTGAACGTGCCCTTAAACGGAACTATAACCTTAGACTGAACTATAGTATCCAGCAATAACATGTATATATAGTTATTTATATTTTTAAATCATATACGTCATTAATAACAGTCTCCACCATCAAGAGATTTAACAGCCAGTTTCTAAATTAATGGTAACAATATAACATACATATTAATCACATTCGATCATAATATTAAATTAGTTTGTTATATGGTATAGTATGATCCGAAAGGTGGAGCACACCCAGTTATATCATAGATCACTGTATACACATCAGTACATATCAATATTATACAGACCATGTGCCATTGCTATTAGACCCGCACTGCCTCGTACCCCAACGCGCGTTTCACGTTCTGCTTCGTCGGGGGGTACAGAGGCAGCGTCATCCCTGGGTATTTATAACAAAATTGTATGCCGGTCACCTGTGCACCCCGTGTTTCCGGGCGCGCGCACGCTGTTCATTGCGCGTCATCCTCCCACGGCCGGCGTCCCGGAAATCGGACTGCGCATGTACGCAGACCGATATCTGATTGGACGCCGGGCGGTGGAGGAGAGGCCAGCAATGACACGGCGCGCACGCGCACCACACGGGGAGTAACCAGCGCCATTTTGGGTTAGGGTAACGTTGCCCATTAACCACTTGTGCACATAAATAGCAGGAGTGAAGCAACACATTACAAAGAGGTTCGATTGCTGCAAAAAAGTAACGATAGCTTCAGTAACTTCATATGTGATGATTCACACTTAGTCCGAGTGCAAGCCCATTATCTTACGGATAAAAAAAAAAAGAAAAGTAACTTGTTCTAGTAAAGATATGATAAAGTACACATTAGGAATACAGCAAATCAATTATATAGAATTACCGCATTTAGTATAATGGTATATCAAATCAGATAATATACATTTTTAATATACATTTTTCCCAGGAAAGACATTTATGATTATTTATTATTTTTATTTTATTTTAATTATAGCACAGACACAGGCACAGCAACATCAGGAACTAACGCAGAAATGGGGCAAAACTCACTGAATCATTTAGCCCTTTCGGTTTTGTAGTATCAAGGACAGTGATCCATTTTGCCTCCATTTTGTATAATAAATTTTTAACATCACCACCCCTCGCACCTAGACGAATTTGGTCAATCACTCTAAACCGTAGAAGACGCCAATTGCAATTCTGGGACTCGCGAAAATGTTTGGGAATGTTTTTGAGCTTCGCTATTTGTTCTGTGGTAGTAATTTTCGCAGCATTTTTAATATCGCGTAAATGTTCCAGAATTCTCACACGAAACTCTCTAGAAGTTAATCCCACATAAATCAAGTTACAAGGGCATATTGCCCAGTAAACTATATCGGTAGAGCGGCAGGTAATCCGATGGAGGATTTTGTAAGTATGTGTATTGGAAGAATCATGAAAATCAAAAGCTCTATCTACTTGAGAGCACGCACCGCAAGAGCCACAAGTAAAACAACCCCATTTAGGATTTTGAGAACCAAAGTTAGACCCTTCCATGGGTGGTGTTATGTAATGACTTCTGACTAACATATCATTTAGATTTTGGGATCTTTTTGGGGTTATCAGAGGCTTTTGAGAGATGATATTTTTAAGGATGGGATCGGACATCAAGACTGGCCAATATCTCTCAAAAATTGCGGACATTTCCCTCCAATGTGCATGGTATGGAGTAATCAATCTTACCTGTTCATCTTTTTTCTTTGGTTTATTACTCAAAAGTTGATCCCTTGGAGTTGCCGCTGCTCTGGCATAGCCCTGTTGGATAGTATCATTATTATAGTTACGGGCTTTAAAACGCTTTTGTAATTCCCTAGCTTGATTTTCAAGCAAAACATCCGAGGAACATATTCTCCGAGCCCGAAGGAATTGCCCCGTAGGGATAGATTTTATCACTTGAGGGGGATGAGAGGATTTAGCACTCAGAAGGGAATTTACTGCAGTTTTTTTTCTATATATATCAGTTTGTATTTTACCATCAGTCCCCTTTTCAATTTGCAAATCAAGGAATTCGATTTTCTTAGGGCTCAGAGAATATGTCAGTCGTGTGTTTCGTTTGTTGTTGTTTAGTTCATCAAAGAAACACTGTAACTGGTATTCGCCACCTTGCCAGATCAAAAAAAGATCATCTATGAAGCGGACCCACATGTGGACCGCTCCATCTTCTTTATCAGGATAATCAATGCCATGTTCCCAATACCCCAGGAAGAGGCACGCATATGAACGGAACTATAACCTTAGACTGAACTATAACTGGCAACTCCCAGCAGCAAGCTCAGGGTAAGTGCCCACAATCAGGTGCCGCTGCGGGTTTGAAGCTGCGTGTTATGGAGCGTCAAACCCGCAGCATCCAGATGTTACTGCATAGTGGATGGGATCTCTAGAAATCCCATGTCCACTATGCGTCTCTGTGCACCAGCGGATCACCCACAGAAACTGACATGAAGCCAGTCTTTCAGACCTGCAGGATGTCAATTTCTTTTGCGGGTCCGCATGTGGACTTTCCCCATAGACTAACCTCTATGAGGAAAGTCCGCATGTGGAAAAAAAAATAGCGGCACTCACTTGCATAATGAGCGGAAGTCGGGCAGCTATTTCGCAGTGTCGGGGCCACAGGCGGCTCCTGACCTTGTGCATATACCCATGTAGATTGTAAGTTTGCGACCAGGGCCCTCACTCCTCCTGTAACTGTTGAAATGTGATACATTGTATTGTTTTTATTGTCTGCACACGTCCCTATTAATTGTAAAGTGGTGCGGAATATGTTGACGCTATATAGATAAAAATTATTTTTATTATTATCAGAGTTTAGTAGAGTGCACTATTCTCCAGATGACCAAAGAAGGGAGCTGTTTAACCCAGCTGGACAGCACACACACCCATGATGCCAGACTGGATGACACTACAGGTCACAGCCACCCTAGTCTCTGTGGCTGGACAGAGCCTGCGCAACCTGATCTCTCCTCTATCACTAGTGCCGCTCACAAAATAAAATACGGCTGTCACGGGTGTGTCAGGTGTGACTGACAGTCGCTCTGGATCCGGCTGTACAAGGTCACTGCGCTTAGTATTGCAGACGCCTTCTTGATCCTCTCATCTCTTTAGTATTGTTATATCCTTCTTTCTTCAGGACCCAGCAGCTACCTCCACCTTCTGCTGCTGATTGACACACCCTTGCTTGGTAGTTAAAAACTCTCAGTTTCTCCAGAGAGTCGCCGGTGACAGTTCTATGTACCTCTGTGTTGGCTTGGAGCACTAGCAGTTAGCTAGTTTCATCTCTGGTGCCCTTGGATGACAGTTGGCGCTATCTCTCTGGTGTCTGCTCAAGCTAAGTGTATCCCCTTTGTTTGTCTACCTTGTTGTCTTTAATTTGTAGTGGGGCCTGACTAGTGCTCATCCTGTCCCTTCCTATCTAGGGCCAAGCTCTAGGGACATTCAGGGGTTAGGTTTTTGCTGGACAATAGTTGTGGAACCTATATAGGGATGATAAGGTAGTCAGAGTGATATTAGATCTGCCTAGGCATCTGCACTCCCCCTTTCCCTAGTGTTTGGGCTTCCTTCCCCTCTTCCCTTCGTGGCGCACTTAGTCTTTCCCTCACCTTGCTTGACAATGGCACCACCTGATGACAGAAGCAGATGTCACAGGAGCAGTTCGAGAACGAGATGTGACAAGGAGATTATACAGCAGTACTGAGCAGCGTGCCTGTGAATCCAGCTCTGGGATGAGATGAACGCTTACTTAAAAATAACAGAAGCACCATCTATGTGCGTCTTTATCTCTCTTTTTCACTTTCATCTTTCCTTCTCCTTTACTCCCTATAGACTTTTATAGGCTGCTGTAATTTCACTTCTCAATGAGCTGTCAGTCAGTTTTGTTTTGACCAATTCGGATTTAAACTGGTTTTAAGAGTGAATAATAAGTTTAGAAGGTGTTGAGGGAGGATGATGTAAAGTGACTCATAAGTAGAGAAAGAAAATGATTTCTCTGATAAGGTTTATTACAGGCTCTTATATTATCTTGCATTACTGACTCTTGCAAAGTTTATTGAAAAGACAATGACCATTTAAGTTTTGAAAATAGGTGTCAGCAAATTATTATTTCCTACATCATTGCAGGTAGCAGCTAAAACTATTGATATTAGAGGATTTTGTGTATTTTCTCTCTTCTTGTGATCTGTTCTCCCCGGTAATTGAACCTACAACTTACATCATTGCAAGCAGAAGCTAAAGCTATTGGTATGAGAGGATTTTGTCACCGGATTTTTGCTACCTAATCTGAGAGCAGCATGATGTAGGGGCAGAGACCCTGATTCCAGTGATGTATAACGTACTGGCCTTCTTAGTGTAGTTTTTATAAAATCACTGTGTTATGAGCAAGAGATTCACTAGTGGACTAGTAAACCTGCTGCCAGGTAGTCCAATCATGCCCCCACCATTGAATGTCAGCTTTCTGCCTATGCACAGTGTACACATAAAGCGGCCAATCATTGGTGTGGGCGTAGTTATACAGAGCTCAGTATCCAGAGAACTGCTAGATCTGAGAAAATGGTTTAATCAAAACTGCAGCACCCAGTAAAGTAAGTGATACATCAATGGAAGGTCTCTGCCCCTACATCATGCTGCTCTAAGATGGGGTACTAAAAACCTGCTGACAGATTCCCTTTAAACACAGTAGCTAAACTGAACTAAGAACTTCAGTGTAAAGAATGGTTGGAAGAATGTAACAAACTAGAAGGGTTTAAAAAAGTAACTATTATCCAACTGTACTTGGTACTTTAAAGAGAACTTGTCACCATTTTTAATCCTCAAGAAAATGCTTCCACCGTGATATAGGAAAGAGCAAAATTGGGGGATCACAGAGGTGCCGTATTGGCCATATTATACGCGGGCACAATATGCATCTGCTAGACAGCCATGGACATAGAGTAAAAGGAGAATGTGATTGCAGTGCGGCCGTTTCCTGCAGCATACCCGACTGTTTCTCATTACTCACTTTACAGTACATGTGCCATTCCTGTAGTCGATGGCTTTGAAGTTAATTAGAGGAAGAAATCTTTCACTTCCCTCATTAGTTTTCACTCTTTGTTTCATTGCAGCCATTTGGTAAATTCTAAAAAGTTCATTTTTTTTCTCATTAAAGTACACTCAGCACCCCATCTTGACTAAAAAAAAATAGAAATGTAGAAATTTTTGCAAATTTATTAAAAAAGAAAAACTGTAATATCACATGGTCATAAGTATTCAGACCCTTTGCTCAGACACTCATATTTAAGTCACATGCTGTCCATTTCCTTGTGATCCTCCTATGCGGGCTTTCATATGTCTTGCACTGAGGAGGGGCTTCGTCAGGCCACTCTGCCATAAAGGCCCGACTGGTGGAGGGCTGCAGTGATAATTGACTTTGTGGAACTTTCTCCCATCTCCCTACTACATCTCTGGAGCTCAGCCACAGTGATCTTGGGGTTCTTCTTTACCTCTCTCACCAAGGCTCTTCTCCCACGATTGCTCAGTTTGGCTGGATGGCCAGGTCTAGGAAGACTTCTGGTGGTCCCAAACTTCTTCCATTTAAGGATTATGGAGGCCACTGTGCTCTTAGGAACCTTGAGTAATGCAGAAATTCTTTTGCAACCTTGGCTAGATCTGTGCCTTGCCACAATTCTGTCTCTGAGCTCCTTGGACAGTTCCTTTGAGCTCATGATACTCATTTGGTCTGACATGCACTGTGAGCTGTGAGGTGTTATATAGACAGGTGTGTGCCTTTCCAAATCAAGTCCTATCAGTTTAATTAAACACAGCTGGACTCCAATGAAGGAGTAAAACCATCTTAAGGAGGATCACAAGGAAATGGACAGCATGTGACTTAAATATGAGTGTCTGAGCAAAGGGTCTGAATACTTATGACCATGATGATATTTCAGTTTTTTCTTTTTTAATAAATTTGCAAAAATTTCTACATTTATGTTTTTTTCAGTCAAGATGGGGTGCAGAGTGTACTTTAATGAGAAAAAAAATGAACTTTTTAGAATTTACCAAATGGCTGCAATGAAACAAAGAGTGAAAAATTTAAAGGGGTCTGAATACTTTCCGTACCCACTGTATAACACACACAATGACAAGAGGAGATCTTGCTCTCCTGCAAATATCTCACATACACAGAGGCATTAGCATCAGAAGTGCCAAGCAGTGTAGTTGTGAATCCAGCTCTGGGTTGAGATAGAAATCACTTACTAGCAGCAGCAGCAGGTCTGTGTGACTGGCTCTTTCTTCCCAGCTTCACATAACTCCTCCTTCCTCTTTCCAACAACTGTACATGATCTCTCAAAATATGAATCTGTCATGATATTATTATATATGGAAATAGTGGAATGTCTGTATAAGCACTGATCCTCCAATAAAAATAATACCTTTTCTATCGAGATCTGATGCGCCAGTCATGAAAAATCTAGTGTAGAAGTCATATGCAAATCAAGCAAGAAGTGTCCAGGGGGCGTGTCAGAGCACTTGGCCTATTTCTTCCAGTGATACCACTACTTCTTTTTAAGGCTACGTTCCCACAATGAGCTTTTGGTGCATTTTTCCCCTCGGATTTTTGTTGCTTCAAAAACACAGTTCCAGCAAAGTGGATGGGATTATAGAAATCTCCTGCTCACTGTGCTTCTTTTTACTCACCGTAAACTGACCTGCGGGGCGTGTTTCATATCCGCAGCTTGTCAATTTCTCTTGCAGGCACGCTGAGTTTTCTGTGCAGATTTTCTCCATAGACTTGCATTAGATGCGAAAAATCCGTAGGTAAAAAACGCACTTGCATTTTCAGTGCGCTTCAGCACCGAAGACGCATCAAAAATGCAGGTAACCTGCACCTAAGTATAGCAATAAAGTTTTGTCAAAGCAAAAAAACAGGATGTATCAAAAACAAAGCAGCTTTATTTAAAGCATGGCACACCAAAAAGAGACAAAAATGCATGCTAAAAAAAATGCAGGTATGCTAATTTAAATAATAGATGCAGAAATTCTGCAGCGTCAAAAACTCACCAAAAGTTCATAATGGGAAAGTAGCCTAAATATGACACAAGACCACCAAAGCCACTGATTAGATGCAGCAGTCACATGCCAGGTGCTTGTAAGCAAGGACTGAGAAGACCACAGGATCATCAGCACTCGATCACTCTGGGGAAGAAAAGTTAATTTTTTCTTTTGTTTCGTTTTTTGTTTTTTTGTAAGTTTTCTTTTTACTACCATTTGCTGCTGTTTTTTTTTCTCCAGAAATTAGATAGCATATTTAAATCATAAAATCACCCAAGCTGAGAAGTCTGGCATTCCTGTTGTCACATTTTCTTGTGCAGCATACGGCTTGTTCAGTAGAAATTCTGTCAGTCTTTTCTGTAAACATTCAGATAATACGCAGGTAGATTGCCCTCTAGTGGCCAAATCTGGGTATATGCAATACAAGCAAAAAAAAAAAATGAGATGAGTGATGAGTGTACATAGGACAAATACAGTACAGTACGCAAAGTCTCTGCAGCTCTACACGTCCTCTGTATGCCTCCAATTTAATATACAGTTAGGTCCATATATATTTGGACAGAGATAACATTTTTCTAATTTTGGTTCTAGACATTACCACAATGAATTTTAAACAAAACAATTCAGATGCAGTTGAAGTTCAGACTTTCAGCTTTCATTTGAGGGTATCCACATTAAAATTGGATGAAGGGTTTAGGAGTTTCAGCTCCTTAACATGTGACACCCTGTGTTTAAAGGGACCAAAAGTAATTGGACAGATTAAATAATTGTAAATAAAATGTTCATTTCTAGTACTTGGTTGAAAACCCTTTGTTGGCAATGACTGCCTGAAGTCTTGAACTCATGGACATCACCAGACACTGTGTTTCCTCCTTTTTGATGCTCTGCCAGGCCTTCACTGCGGTGGTTTTCAGTTGCTGTTTGTTTGTGGACCTTTCTGTCTGAAGTTTAGTCTTTAACAAGTGAAATGCATGCTCAATTGGGTTGAGATCAGGTGACTGACTTGGCCATTCAAGAATATTCTACTTCTTTGCTTTAATAAACTCCTGGGTTGCTTTGGCTTTATGTTTTGGGTCATTGTCCATCTGTAGTATGAAACGACGACCAATCAGTTTGGCTGCATTTGGCTGGATCTGAGCACACAGTATGGCTCTGAATACATCAGAATTCATTCGGCTGCTTCTGTCCTGTGTCACATCATCAATAAACACTAGTGACCCAGTGCCAC
Organism: Phyllobates terribilis; assembly: GCF_046119375.1. Lineage (NCBI taxonomy): Eukaryota > Metazoa > Chordata > Amphibia > Anura > Dendrobatidae > Phyllobates > Phyllobates terribilis. The sequence continues at coordinate 68,984,551 of NW_027362764.1, forward strand.
TGGCAGCCATGCATGCCCAAGCCATCACACTGCCTCCGCCGTGTTTTACAGATGATGTGGTATGCTTTGGATCATGAGCTGTACCACGCCTTTGCCATACTTTTCTCTTTCCATCATTCTGGTAGAGGTTGATCTTGGTTTCATCTGTCCAAAGAATGTTCTTCCAGAACTGTGCTGGCTTTTTTAGATTTTTTTTAGCAAAGTCCAGTCTAGCCTTTTTCTTCTTGATGCTTATGAGTGGCTTGCACCATGCAGTGAACCCTCTGTATTTACTTTCATGCAGTCTTCTCTTTATGGTAGATTTGGATATTGATACGCCTACCTCCTGGAGAGTGATGTTCACTTGGTTGGCTGTTGTGAAGGGGTTTCTCTTCACCATGGAGATTATTCTGCGATCATTCACCACTGTTGTCTTCTGTGGGCGCCCAGGTCTTTTTGCATTGATGAGTTCACCAGTGCTTTCTTTCTTTCTCAGGATGTACCAAACTGTAGATTTTGCCACTCATAATATTGTAGCCATTTCTCGGATGGGTTTTTTCTGTTTTTGCAGCTTAAGGATGGCTTGTTTCACCTGCATGGAGAGCTCCTTTGACCGCATGTTTACTTCACAGCAAAACCTTCCAAATGCAAACACCACACCTCAAACCAACTCCAGGCCTTTTATCTGCTTAATTGAGAATGACATAACGATGGGATTGCTCACACCTGTCCATGAAATAGCCTTGGAGTCAATTGTCCAATTACTTTTGGTCCCTTTAAAAACAGGGTGGCACATGTTAAGGAGCTGAAACTCCTAAACCCTTCATCCAATTTTAATGTGGATACCCTCAAATGAAAGCTGAAAGTCTGAACTTCAACTGCATGTGAATTGTTTTGTTTAAAATTCATTGTGGTAATGTCTAGAACCAAAATTAGGAAAATGTTGTCTCTGTCCAAATATATATGGACCTAACTGTAGAAACAGAGGTTTGCCTCTGGAGCTTGCTACAACAGTATGTGCAAAAACTTAAATGACTACAATGGATGTCAGGCCACGTTTCCAGCTGACCGGCCGACTACAACAGCTGTCCCAGATTAACTTTGCGACTCATCTAGAGTTGAGCTTTGAATAAAATAATCCCTAATGTAGGAGGGTCTGTGCAAATCAGCGAGAAATGAAGCCTTATACATTGTAGTGATTAAAAACCTAACAATCATTGGTAACAAAAAAAGATATATACACTGCTCAAAAAAATAAAGGGAACACTCAAATAACACATCCTAGATCTGAATGGATGAAATATTCTCATTGAATACTTTGTTCTGTACAAAGTTGAATGTGCTGACAACAAAATCACACAAAAATCATCAATGGAAGTCAAATTTATTAACCAATGGAGGCCTGGATTTGGAGTCACTCCCAAAATTAAAGTGGAAAAACACACTACAGGCTGATCCAACTTTGATGTAATGTCCTTAAAACAAGTCACAATTAGGCTCAGTATTGTTTGTGGCCTGCTGGAGGTCATTTTGCAGGGATCTGGCAGTGTTCCTCCTGTTCCTCCTTGCACAAAGGCGGAAGTAGCGGTCCTGCTGCTGGGTTGTTGCCCTCCTACGACCTTCTCCATCTGGGACATCATGTCTCGCTCCATCCACCAACGTCACGTTGCACCACAGACTGTCCAGGAGTTGGCGGATGCTTTAGTCCAGGTCTGGGAGCAGATCCCACAGGAGACCATCCGCAACCTCATCAGGAGCAAGCCCAGGCGTTGTAGGGAGGTCATACAGGCACATGGAGGCCACACACAATACTGAGACTCATTTTGACTTGTTTTAAGGACATTACATCAAAGTTGGATCAACCTGTAGTGTGTTTTTCCACTTTAATTTTGGGGGTGACTCCAAATCCAGACCTCCATTGGTTAATAAATTTGATTTCCAATGATGATTTTGTGTGATTTTGTTGTCAGCACATTCAACTTAGTACAGAACAAAGTATTCAATGAGAATATTTCATTCATTCAGATCTAGGATGTGTTATTTGAGTGTTCCCTTTATTCTTTTGAGCAGTGTATATATACAGTGCTGGCCAAAAGTATTGGCACCCCTGCAATTCTGTCAGATAATACTCAGTTTCTTCCTAAAAATGATTGCAATCACAAATTCTTTGGTATTATTCTCTTCATTTAATTTGCTTGCAAGGAAAAAACACAAAATAAAATGAAGCAAAAATCAAATCATTGATCATTTCACACAAAACTCCAAAAAAGGGCCGGACAAAAGTATTGGCACCCTCAGCCTAATACTTGGTTGCACAACCTTTAGCCAAAATAACTGCGAACAACCGCTTCCGGTAACCATCAATGAGTTTCTTACAATGCTCTGCTGGAATTGTAGACCATTCTTCTTTGGCAAACTGCTCCAGGTCCCTGATATTTGATGGGTGCCTTCTCCAAACTGCCATTTTGAGATCTCTCCACAGGTGTTCTATGGGATTTAGGTCTGGACTCATTGCTGGCCACCTTAGAAGTCTCCAGTGCTTTCTCTAAAACCATTTTATAGTGCTTTTGGAAGTGTGTTTTGGGTCATTGACCTGCTGGAAGACCCATGACCTCTGAGGGAGACCCAGCTTTCTCACACTGGGCCCTGCATTATGCTGCAAAATTTGTTGGTAGTCTTCAGACTTCATAATGCCATGCACACGGTCAAGCAGTCCAGTGCCAGAGGCAGCAAAGCAACCCCAAAATATCAGGGAACCTCCGCCATGTTTGACTGTAGGGACCGTGTTCTTTTCTTTGAATGCCTCTTTTTTTTTCCTGTACACTCTATGTTGATGCTTTTTCCCAAAAAGCTCTACTTTTGTCTCATCTGACCAGAGAACATTCTTCCAAAACGTTTTAGGCTTTCTCGGGTAAGTTTTGGCAAACTCCAGCCTGGCTTTTTCATGTCTCGGGGTAAGAAGTGGGGTCTTCCTGGGTATCCTGCCATACAGTCCCTTTTCATTCAGACGTCGACGTATAGTACGGGTTGAGACTGTTGCACCCTCGGACTGCAGGGCAGCTTGAACTTGTTTGGATGTTAGTGGAGGTTCTTTATCCACAATCCGCACAATCTTGCATTGAAATCTCTCGTCAATTTTTCTTTTCCGTCTACATCTAGGGAGGTTAGCCACAGTGCCATCGGCTTTAAACTTCTTGATGACACTGCGCAAGGAAGACACAGGAACATTCAGGTCTTTGGAGATGGACTTGTAGCCTTGGGATTGCTCATGCTTCCTCACAATTTGGTTTCTCAAGTCCTCAGACAGTTCTTTGGTCTTCTTTCTTTTCTCCATGCTCAATGTGGTACACACAAGGACACAGGACAGAGGTTGAGTCAACTTTAATCCATGTTAACTGGCTGCAAGTGTGATTTAGTTATTGCCAACACCTGTTAGGTGCCACAGTTAAGTTACAGGTGCTGTTAATTACATGAATTAGAGAAGCATCACATGATTTTTTGAAGGGTGCCAATACTTTTGTCCACCCCCTTTTTTAAGTTTGGTGTGGAATTGTATCCAATTTGGCTTTAGGACAATTCTTTTTGTGTTTTTTTCAATGAAGACAAATTAAATGAAGATAATAATACCAAAGAATTTGTGATTGCAATCATTTTCAGGAAGAAACTGAGTATTATCTGACAGAATTGCAGGGGTGTCAATACTTTTGGCCAGCACTATATATATATATATATATATATATATATATATATATATATATATACATACATACACAGTACAGACCAAAAGTTTGGACACACCTCATTTAAAGATTTTTCTGTATTTTCCTGACTATGAAAATTGTACATTCACACTGAAGGCATCAAAACTATGAATTAACACATGTGGAATTATATACTTAACAAAAAAGTGTGAAGCAACTGAAAATATGCCTTATATTCTAGGTTCTTCAAAGTAGCCACCTTTTGCTTTGATGACTGCTTTGCACACTCTTGGCATTCTCTTGATGAGCTTCAAGAGGTAGTCACCGGAAATGGTTTTCACTTCACAGGTGTGCCCTGTCAGGTTTAATAAGTGGGATTTCTTGCCTTATAAATGGGATTGGGACCATCAGTTGTGTTGTGCAGAAGTCTGGTGGATACACAGCTGATAGTCCTACTGAATAGACTGTTAGAATTTGTATTATGGAAAGAAAAAAGCAGCTAAGTAAAGAAAAACGAGTGGCCATCATTACTTTAATGAATGAAGGTCAGTCAGTCCGAAAAATTGGGAAAACTTTGAAAGTGTCCACAAGTGCAGTTGCAAAAACCATCAAGCGCTACAAAGAAACTGGCTCACATGAGGACCGCCCCAGGAAAGGAAGACCAAGAGTAACCTCTGCTTCTGAGGATAAGTTTACCCGAGTCACCAGCCTCAGAAATCACAGGTTAATAGCAGCTCAGATTAGAGACCAGATCAATGCCACACAGAGTTCTAGCAGCAGACACATCTCTACAACAACTGTTAAGAGGAGATTTTGTGCAGCAGGCCTTCATGGTAAAATAGCTGCTAGGAAACCACTGCTAAGGACAGGCAACAAGCAGAAGAGACAAGTTTGGGCTAAAGAACACAAGGAATGGACATTAGACCATTTGAAATCTGTGCTTTGGTCTGATGAGTCCAAATTTGAGATCTTTGGTTCCAACCACCGTGTCTTTGTGCGACGCAGAAAAGGTGATCGGTTGGACTCTACATGCCTGGTTCCCACCATGAAGCATGGAGGAGGAGGTGTGATGGTGTGGGGGTTCTTTATTCAAAATTGAAGGCATACTGAACCAGCATGGCTACCAGAGCATCTTGCAGCGGCATGCTATTCCATCCGGTTTGCGTTTAGTTGGACCATCATTTATTTTTCAGCAGGACAATGACCCCAAACACACCTCCAGGCTGTGTAAGGGCTATTTGACCAAGAAGGAGAGTGATGGGGTGCTACGCCAGATGACCTGGCCTCCACAGTCACCAGACCTGAACCCAATCGAGATGGTTTGGGGTGAGCTGGACCGCAGAGTGAAGGCAAAAGGGCCAACAAGTGCTAAGCATCTCTGGGAACTCCTTCAAGATTGTTGGAAGACCATTTCTGGTGACTACCTCTTGAAGCTCATCAAGAGAATGCCAAGAGTGTGCAAAGCAGTCATTAAAGCAGAAGGTGGCTACTTTGAAGAACCTAGAATATAAGACATATTTTCAGTTGTTTCACACTTGTTTGCTAAGTATATAATACCACATGTGTTAATTCATAGTTTTTATGCCTTCAGTGTGAATGTACAATTTTCATAGTCATGAAAATACAGAAAAATCTTTAAATGAGAAGGTTTGTCCAAACTTTTGGTCTGTACTGTATATAATATGTATATGTGTAGCACCCTGAGGATTCGGCTGCTACAGGGGTATTGCACCTCAACCCAGAGGTGTGATATTCCACTCCCGGGTAAGGATGGAGTGTGGATCTGAGCTCGGTAGGCTGCATGCACTACACACATCCCATTTCCGAGGAGCAGACCAACGGTACTCCCACTTAGAAATGTGCAGGTACGACCGAGTCTGTTCCTGGCTGGAGTGGGAGGGGGGTGGAACATCCCAAGTAGTGTAGGGGCAGATAGGGGGAGCAGCCTGGGTAAAGATAGGAGCTCATTGGGTTCTGGTCACCTGAGCTCACACATAGAGGGAGTATATAAGGTGGGCACCATCAGAGAACAGGGTCAGTCAGTCAGTCTGTCAGAGCAGAGCAGAGGAAGAGGAGCAGAGCAGACCCAGAGAGAGAGAGAGGAGAAAGCCAGAAAGACCCAGAGGGGGAAACAGAAAAGGAACTCTGAGAACCCAAAGTCCATCAGCGGGTGAAGAGTTGGCAAAAGGGTACCGGATCCCAAGCTGGTGGGGGCAAAAGCACACCCTAGCCAGAGACCGGAGGCCTTGGGCAGTGTCTGCCACGGCCACCCACCACATCCACCCCGAAGGCATACCACGTGGAGGGTCAGGGAACCCAAGGCCAAGGGTCTCCCAACAGAAGGCCCGAGGGAGCTGGACCTAGGTGGATCACTAGTGGGGACGGCCAGAGGAAAGGACAGAAGGAGAGCTCAGGGTCACGCTCCGGACTTGCTTGGGGGTTGGCTGGATCCAGGACCTGGTGCACGCAGCACGGCTCGGGTGGTCACTTGAAGCTGGAGTGACCGGAACATCAGCAGTGAGTAAATACCCTAAACTGCACAACCCGACTCTGTCTTCATTTTACATCTACGCTGCACCACCACAACCCCCATCCTCTGCAGCTGACCCCCTGAGGCTATACCCCACCCGTTGGGGGTTATACCACCGAAAGCTGCACCAACACCATCAGCCTCAGCGGACCCTGCTGCAGCGGCGGCCATAGTGACCGCAATACAACGGGTGGCGTAGTCGACAATAAAGAACTTAATAACATCTGTAGGACTGCCACATACAACTGAGTTTGACACCCTGGGCACGGACCGGGTCACAGCCACTCGGAAGACTACAACTCCCATCTGATCCGGCTCCGGATATTCCCCCTAAAGAATATGGCCCAGGGGGCGCGTCAACTTTGGCGTAGTCGGCAGGATTACGTGCCCGCAACACCCGGGTACTGCGTGCCTGAAGAAAAGAACGAGTTTACCTCAAAAAGAAGTCTCCTGCCGGTTCCGGAGGGTCCCCGCCATCGGACTCCATCACAGATCGATTCCAGCCGGTTGTCCGCCATTAACAGCGTTTTCCCGCCATCTGCAGAGTTTCCCGCCACTGGGAAGCGATTCCCGCCATTTCCAAAGGTTTCCCGCCTTGGAAGAGCGGACGCCATTATGGGCGTGCCAGAGGATGGCAAGAGGCCACCTCCCATCGTGGGCCAGGACCGAAAATGGCGCCAAAAGTGGAAACCGCCCCCACCAACAGAGACTGTGATGCTAGAGGTGTCTGTCAGCGTGAAAGAACAGCCCCTGGAGCTGACAGTCACCAAGTGGCCCCGGGACCGCCCTCAAAGTGGGAGGAGACGAAGGGAGAGAACAAAGATGGGTGTCGCTTGGAGCAGTCTAGAGCGAGCGCACCCGGAGGCAAGAAGCCTGGAGAAGAATATCGGAGGAGCTTACCCGGAGATGGCGAGAAAGCAGAGCAGCACCGGCCCGTTGGCCAGGAGCCTGCTAGAAACAGAGGAGGGAGAGCAGAGCAGCACCGGCCCGATGGCCAGGAGCCTGCTGGAGACAACAGTAGGAGAGCAGAGCAGCACCGACCCGTTGGTCAGGAGCCTGCTGGAAACAACGACCCCACTAGGACTAGTGGAGGTCCTAGCACAGCTCCCCCGAGACCGGGAGTGTGTACAGACCGCTCTGGAGGGCCTCGCAAGGAGGATGGCCCGGGTGCAGCGAGAGACGTTGGCGGAGTGGAGCCGTGAGATGGCCCAGCAGACCGAGACCTGTCAGCGGAGCACGCCACCCGAGATGAGGAAACAGACCGCCTCTGAGGATGGCGCAGGAGGACTGAAGGCCGGAGACGGCGCCGAGAAAGGAGCCGAACGAGTGGAGGCAGGTAAAGGGGACGTCTATACCCCAAACCGGGAAACCGCGTACCTGCCCCAGCTCCCCGTCGCAGAGCCCGAAGTCTATCCTGCCGTGCCCGTCGCTGCAACGTCACCGCCGCAGACTAGGCCTCAAACGGGAGCCGCGACCCCTGTGACGTCACACGCCTCGACCCCGAGCGTGACCAAGCAGGAAGTACCACCAGCCTGGTCGCAAGGCCTAGTACCCCCGGGCGCCGCAATACCAACAGCGCCCCCTACCTCCGCGGAGCCCCCGGCCTGATCGCAGGGCCAAGTAGCCCAGGGCGCCGCCGTCCTTACGGTGCCCTTCACCTTCCAGATACCCCAGGCCTGGCCGCAAGGCCCGGGCAACCCGGGCGCTAACACCACCGCGCCCATAAGACCAAGAGTGCCGCATCTGGGAGAGGACCTGTACGCCCAGCATACGTGCCCGGATGGGCAGCCATTTATATGGCCACCGGAGTTTCACCATCCCCGACTCCGGAGAGAGAGACCCCTGGATGAACCCCTGATCCCGGCTCCAAAGCCCGTAAAGAGGATCTCGCCCCTGCTAGCAGAAGCGCAGTTTGAGTGGGACCCCACCGGAGAAGATCTTATGGGGTTCACTCAAGAGACTCGGGCAGCTGCAGCGGAGCGTGCTGAGTGCTGCCGCCAACAGCTCGAGGACTTTGAGAGGGAGCGGAGAGAGAGGCGGGTCCGGGAACAGCAAGCTCAAATAAGGAGCGCGGAGCAGAAGAGCCGGGCCAGGAGAGACCCCCGTGCAGCGCATAGTCCCCGCACCACCGGGACTGTGATAAAGTTTAACATGCAGCATGGGTGGGGCTTCATCCGAGACCACCGCACCCTAGGCGACGTCTTCGTGACGAGGAGAGACGTTGAGTCCCACCTACCGGAGGGACACAGAGGTCGTGACCTTTACATCGGGGACGAGGTCACCTTCACCCGGCACAAGTGTGCCAAAGGACCCTACGCCCTCCATGTGCATCGCCTGACGGAGGAAGAGCTGAGGTGTGAGGAGGAAGAGCAAGAGGACCCGGACGGGTCTGAAGCCAAAGGTAACCATAAAGCAAGAGCAGGAGGACGCCGTCGTTAAGTACAGCGAAGCAGAAGCTGTATATAGTTGCCCGTCGGGGCACCGTGAACTGAAACTGTTACTGTTGCTAAATATAGTCCCCGTTGGGACCAGCAAGTGTGAACTGTTACCCGTATTTCCCTAAATCCCACTGACCGAGGACTGAGAACGGTCATTCCTCCCCAATACCTGGCCGAGGACTGAGAGCGGCCACCTTCCCTTTTTGTATATAGTTGCGCGTCCTAAAGCGCCCCCTACCGGTTTTATAGGAAAACCATTTGTCTAGAGAGACTGTCGCACTTTACCCGGTCACACGTTGCACAGTGACCGGAGGAGGAGCCAGAGGCGACGAGAATGTTTTATATTGATATATATATATATAATGTTTTATATGTTTTATATGTTTATGCAAAAACTTGTATGTTTTTGGTGTTTTGTTCTTACAGCCCGAGGACGTGCTGTGATTTACCAGGGGGGAATGTAGCACCCTGAGGATTCGGCTGCTACAGGGGTATTGCACCTCAACCCAGAGGTGTGATATTCCACTCCCGGGTAAGGATGGAGTGTGGATCTGAGCTCGGTAGGCTGCATGCACTACACACATCCCATTTCCGAGGAGCAGACCAACGGTACTCCCACTTAGAAATGTGCAGGTACGACCGAGTCTGTTCCTGGCTGGAGTGGGAGGGGGGTGGAACATCCCAAGTAGTGTAGGGGCAGATAGGGGGAGCAGCCTGGGTAAAGATAGGAGCTCATTGGGTGCTGGTCACCTGAGCTCACACATAGAGGGAGTATATAAGGTGGGCACCATCAGAGAACAGGGTCAGTCAGTCAGTCTGTCAGAGCAGAGCAGAGGAAGAGGAGCAGAGCAGACCCAGAGAGAGAGAGAGGAGAAAGCCAGAAAGACCCAGAGGGGGAAACAGAAAAGGAACTCTGAGAACCCAAAGTCCATCAGCGGGTGAAGAGTTGGCAAAAGGGTACCGGATCCCAAGCTGGTGGGGGCAAAAGCACACCCTAGCCAGAGACCGGAGGCCGTGGGTAGTGTCTGCCACGGCCACCCACCACATCCACCCCGAAGGCATACCATGTGGAGGGTCAGGGAACCCAAGGCCAAGGGTCTCCCAACAGAAGGCCCGAGGGAGCTGGACCTAGGTGGATCACTAGTGGGGACGGCCAGAGGAAAGGACAGAAGGAGAGCTCAGGGTCACGCTCCGGACTTGCTTGGGGGTTGGCTGGATCCAGGACCTGGTGGACGCAGCACGGCTCGGGTGGTCACTTGAAGCTGGAGTGACCGGAACATCAGCAGTGAGTAAATACCCTAAACTGCACAACCCGACTCTGTCTTCATTTTACATCTACGCTGCACCACCACAACCCCCATCCTCTGCACCTGACCCCCTGAGGCTATACCCCACCCGTTGGGGGTTATACCACCGAAAGCTGCACCAACACCATCAGCCTCAGCGGACCCTGCTGCAGCGGCGGCCATAGTGACCGCAATACAACGGGTGGCGTAGTCAACAATAAAGAACTTAATAACATCTGTAGGACTGCCACATACAACTGAGTTTGACACCCTGGGCACGGACCGGGTCACAGCCACTCGGAAGACTACAACTCCCATCTGATCCGGCTCCGGATATTCCCCCTAAAGAATATGGCCCAGGGGGCGCGTCATATGTATAACACTGAAATTGCAGCACCTAGAAGGAAAAGCCTTGGAGTTATGGAAATCACATGACGGAGGCAGAATTTTCAAAACATCTGATTTATTCAGTATGGAGTATGAGCGCCACATGCAGAAATCCCTGCACTTCCAGCCTCGACTGCTATCAGTTAAGTTATTAATGGTCGTTTGATGAAGGTTCTGCCACTGAATGCACTTGAGCACGATGATATCCCCTGCAACCACATAACCACTGCAACCAATTACTGACCTCAGTGGTCTATGGCACAAGACCAGTGATTAGCTGCAGCGGTCACATGTGTAGACTGACATCATCCCTGTAGCCAGGTAGACAGAAACCGGTGGAGAGCATTAGTGGGGCAGCGCTGGAGCTGCGTGGTATTTAAAAGAAGCATTGCGTAAAGGGATTGTCCCCTTTCAGAAAATCTTCATCCACCTCCCATCTCCTTGGGTGGTTCGGGACTGAGTCTCTGGCGCTATGGCCGGTGTTTGGCATTGGCTGCTTTGCTAACTTCCCATCATGGCAGCCAATCAGTGAGCTCAGCAGCTCTGCCCTTGTTGATAGAATGCTCCCTTCTGAGCTCACTGATTGGCTGCCGCACAGTTGACATGACGTTGGGAACGCTGCCAATACCGGACACTGGGAACCTAACGCAGGACCCAAGAAGAGTGAATAGAGAGCAGTTTGGGGTTTATTTTATATTATAGCAAACTGCAGCCCGCGATGAAGATTTTCTGAAAGGTGATCAACGCAAGAGAGTAATGCTCCTTTTATTATTTAGTTGCATTCCCGCCCTTTTTTCTTGATCATGTTTGCAGCCCTGTTTATGTAAAATGTAAATATTTACCATATTTGATTTTTTTATGTATTTTTTTATTTACTCTTCTTTTTTTTTTTTTTTTTTTTTTTTACGTTTGTAGACTAATCTGCATTCCTGATCAGCACACAGGCCTCGGCGAGCGAAATGTATGATCCGATTTCAATCAACGCACACTAATCACTTCTGATAGTTGCAAAATTTAGCCTGAATCTGTTGCACTAATCTAGATTGGCAGCCAGTGCAGTAAAAGTAAAGGGTGGACGGTGGAGGGGCGGAGGGGATAAACAGGCGCACACAAGACAGATCAGTGATTCCAGCTTTCTCTTTATGCCGGGCTACAACTTGTTTTTCTTCCCCAACCTTATTGGTTGTCAGGTTACTGGAATCCCATTGTGGCGTTACATCACCAACAGGTGCTCGCTGAGCCTCAGATAGTGACATTCTGCAAGGGTGCCTGCCTGGTAATCTCTACCTGTTTGCATCTATTATTTATTTCAGGCTGAAAGAAGTATTCTTCTTTTTTATTTTTTATTTCTACTATATTTTATTCTTGGGGGGAGGTCACACAAAAAAAGAAAAAAATGAGGAAAAACCTCCAAATGCAAGCACAGATGCCTGCGGGATGATACTATCACCATGCAACTTTCAAGGTCTCCTGAATGGTAGCAGCATCTAGTATTTATGTCTTAATTCTCTCACATAAGCTTCAGCCTCAGAGCCTTTATTAAAGCTTTGTGAGTAATCAGCACGGCTGTTCCACAGCAGACGGGCGGCTGCATTTGTCATATTAGACTTTTTTTTTTTTTTTAGTGAAGTTCCTGTTTTATATATATATATATTTTTTTTTTTTATTTTGATGGAATTTTATTTTACTTTTTTTTTTAAAAAAAATGAACATCTCAGGTGTTAGGTTTACGTGAATGGAAAAGAAGCAACAAATCTCAACTTTTTCATGCGAGGAATATCGAGAAGGTCGATGGCTTTGCATTATTTTTGTTGTGATTACCGCTTAATATGCCGATATTGACAAGACGGGAAGAGTTTATATTTCTGGACTACACAGGAATTTGGATTTCCCATGCTGGTGGGGCTGTTAGTAATCTTTTTATCACTGCATGCTGCCATGCTAAAGGCTCCCAAGGGTAAAAATGTGTCCTGGGTAAGTAATATTTGAACCACTTAAAAAAAAAAAAAAAAGAACTTAATATTAATAGTAATAATATTCAGATTTTTTTTTCTGCCTTATAAATTCAGAATGGTATTCATTTTACCTGTACATTTTTTTAAAATTTTTAATTGTATTTTTGCTCAACGTGACTTTTGTTTCATAGACATTATACATGATGTGAGTATGATAAGTAATAAAGTGTTTTACATCTATTTTTTTTTTTTTATTTAAAAATTTCCCAAAAATATTTTAAAAATATTTTTTTTAGGTTATATCACCCTGCTGCTAGCTAAGTAATAGCTTATTCTGTATATACAGGACCAGTATAGGCTTCTTGTTTAGGTTGTTTTTTGCCTTTAGGTTTAATTCCAAGGTTCAGTCTCTTTACTTTATCCCTGTGGTCGAATCATTATTCAATGTGTGGTTTAAAACCTCATCTATATTTAGAAAGCCTAAAGCTTAAAATCTCAACACTTAACCCAATTGCATTTCAGCAAGCCACCCAGGTCAGTGATAGCCAGCAGAGAAAGGAGGGAGCGAGAGAGATGCATTGTGCTTCAAATGACTAAATATCTATCTATCTATCTATTGAATCACCTACTGTATCTAACAATCTATTCATCTATCATCTATCAAAATGTTTTCCCTTGTAGACAGCACTTTACATAATAAGGGAGGGCACTATTTGATAATGGATGAGGTTATACACAATAAGAGAGTATATTATGTAATAGGAAATGGCACTATACCTAAAAAGCAAGGACACTATGTAATAATAGATAGCATTATACATAATTAGCTAGGACACTATCTAATAATGGATGACGCAATATCGCAATATATAATAAGGGAGAACACTGTGTAATAATGGACGATGCTATATCTAATAAGGGATAACACTATGTAATAAGAGATGGTGCTGTATATAATAAGTAAAGACATTATATAATAAGGTATGTTACTATACACAATAAGCAAGGACTTCCCTCTACTGGGTTCTTACCTCTTTGTGCTCCACTCCACTGTGCTTTTTCCAAATTGTGCTTCCTGCCACTGTGCTCTCCCCACATTGTGCGATAACCTTCTTTGTGCTTTCCCTCGTTTTGTACTCTCCCCTCATTGTACTTTGTCCTTCACTGTGCTCCACCCCACTCTCTCCCAGGTGCGCTCCCTGCACTGTGCTCTCCCCTCAATGTGTGATACCCTTCTTTGTGCTCTCCCATCCCATTATGCTCTCCCTCTTTTTGTACTCTTCCCTCATTGTACTTTGTCCATCATTGTGCTCCAGTCCTCTGTGCTCTCTCCCAGTTGCGCTCCCTACCACTTTGCTCTGCCCTCATTATGCAATACCTTTTTTTGTGCTCTCCCACCCCATTATGCTCTCTCCCTTTTTTAACTCTCCCCTCATTGTACTCTGTCCATCATTGAGCTCACTCCCACTGTGATATCCCCCTTTTTGTTCTCACCCCTCCATTGTGCTCTGCCCCTCATTGTGCTGTCTATGCCTCCCCCACTCCTACCCCCACTGTGCGTTTACTCCGGGATCCTCCTAAATATCTCAGGTGGTGCGATGACATCATCGCAACTACGCATAATAGAGAGATCACAGATAAGAAGCCAGAGGTAGCCTCCTGCAGCTCCCCTACTATTTTCCATTGCAGGCCATGAGAAGGCACATGCAACGCTCGCTGCCTGGGACTGAGCTAAAGAGGAAGGATTCAATTATAATAAAAGCAATTTTCAATCCATGGGCCACCTGGAGCCTTGCGCCCTAGGCAGTAGCCCACATTGCTTCTGTGCAATATCTGTATAAGGGACCCCTCCTACCCCATATCTCATCACAAAGCACCCAATTATTTTTCTCTATCAGTCCATCAATAATTGTGAACTTTAAAGTTTATTGGATCATGTCCTTATTTGCAATATAATTGATACTATAAAACTTTTAAGACTGTTCCCCGTAACTTATTGGGGCCATGTGCTGTTAAAAAGATTAAACCAATGGTATGTCCATCCCTGTATCTAGCTCTGTCTAAAATCCACTAACCATTCGCAGGAGCTGAACTTAACTTCTGGGCCGAGCAAGAAGGTTAGTAGGGAGATGAAATGCCACCATGGACCCTGTTCACATCTCGAGGCATGGTTTCTTCTAGACCAGAAGTGGTATCTCAGTTCATAGCTTGCAATGTGTCCTTTCCCTAGAGGCTTTGTGACAATTTTAAACCCACTAAATTCAATGGGGACAGCCCCTATCTTTAGGTCCTGTTCGGGCATATGGACATTATAGAAGGTTTTTATATTCTGGACATTTCATTGTGCACAAATTATTCTCATAGATTTTAGCCATGATATGTGATACAGGTAGCTTTGCTATAAAGCTACCTTAGCTTATCATCTGTGGTACCAGCTAGAAAATATTCCGAAAGGATGTTATTAATGTCCAGTCAAAAGTCTGGAAATATTTTTAATTTGTAATAATTGGGATTTGATTATTCAGAAAGCCTCCATTTTGTCAGATTTTTGTTAGGTCCAGATATGACTTAAAAAGTAATAAAAGTTTATACTTCTCATGTCCTAGGCAAAATCGTCTGTCCTACTGCTGCAGATCCATACTCCGGTCTGCAGGTCACTTTTTATCGGTTTTCAGTCCAGATTGTATTGAACTGAGTAGACCTCACACAGTGATGTGGGGCTCCACGCATGTCATTGACATGCATTGCGTCCCACATGACCATGTGAGGCCTAGTCAGTCCCAGAAACTCCAAACTAAAGACTGATTTAAAGCGAGTGGATGACCAGATCGGAAGCTGCAGCAGTAGGACTGGTGACAATCCAGCCTAGCACAGGTGAGTATATTCTTTTATTATTTTTAACTACTTTCTTGCCCTCCATTTATGATGCTTTGGGGTCTGAGGAGAAGAACAAACATTGTGTCATGGTAGATTCAAGTCATATCTAATGTTTTTTGGACCAAATGTTATTTGGACCAAATCGAACCTGTTGGCCGAATTGATCAAAATCTGCAAATAACTCAGTCTGTGAGATTCACTCATCTGTAGTCTGGAAGATGCCACTTTGAGGGTGTTGATAAGACACCCTATTCAGAACAAAGCAAATATTTTTCCTACTACAAGATAGGTGGAGGTCGGATAAAGTTTTAGGAGGTCTACCCTGGTGAAAGACGTGAAAACCACAGTACTAAACTACTACACAATTTTAGATAAAATTTCAGATAGAAAGTCATGATATACCATCCACATCTATACTTGGGGTCATGTGAGAGCTAATGTTCTCAATTTTGGATAGAAAGCGTAAAACAAACTTATAGAAGCAGCTAAATATTATTTTGAGGAGCTGTTGAGGACTTCTATCTACTGTGCGGTAGGAATGGGCTTTGAGAACATGGATTCTTTTCTTCAATATTTTTTTCCCATTTTTGGAGCCATTTCTTATTTGCACTTTTCCACTGTTTCTTTTTTCATTGCATCACTTGTCTCATCACTAACTAATTAAGTGATAATGTTGTCTAGAATGATCACTAATTAACTGATATCCTACTGCCTGTAGTTTAGTATGAGCCAAGAGTCATGAGAAAACGGAGTTACAAGTTATGCCACAAAAACCTTGCCAATTTGATGACACATTTTTATGATAATTATCTTTGTAATTATATGTATAACTAACAATAATTAAAAAAAAATAGTTTTCCTTCTGAACCTGCAGAAGATGACAAGATGGCCTTAGATGACATTTGGCCAAATTGACAGGAATGTGTTAGCTACGTGAGAATTACAAAATAAAAATATAATTCAAATTTGGAATTTTTCCCAAAAGTCACTTGCTGAAACACTAAATTTTTAATTTTAAATATTTAGTTCCCTTTACTAGGTTAAAGGAATTTACCTATGGAGAATTGGAAATGTTGATCTCCTTTCTGATATTGAGAACTAGGATCATCAGAGGCAATCCCCAATATGACGGAGATTGTTATAGTTAGCTAGACTTTTCCCTTTTCTTTTAGAAAAAAGGAAGGCCTGGATGGATAACAACATCTGTATCTCAAGGCCCCCATGCACATTAGAAAGCTGGTGATAGAACCCTATGAGAGGACCGGTGCTAGACTTCTATGAAAAAGCCAGTGCCAGGCTCCTCTAGCGGTGGATTATCTCCCAGTGAACAAAAAGATCACAAGTCGGAAATCCGACTTGTTGGATCCTTCTCCCCAGACATCATCTCTCGGGGTAGAGTCGGGAGGCCCCCATACACATTAGACTGTCGGCCAATGTCGGCAAGTTTGGACGACTTTAGTCTAATGTGTATGGTGGCCTTAAGGATGGGAATAATTATCTTTACAAATATTATAAAGTGGGATTTAATGGTGACTCAACATGTATTACAATGAATAATTCTGTCTTAAGTGCCCACTCACGCCAGAATTTTTTTTACCCACAGCTCAACAGCAGCATACATAAAAGTAAGAGGACAACATACCAAAGATCAAAATAGGCTCCTTCTCATATTGCTGGGTTTTTTCACAAGGGATATATGAATCCAGGGCTTTTTGATGATCTCTATACCAATTAAATAGGTTTTCCAGTGTTATTTTTTTTCTGTCATGGGTTGTCATATAAAAAACAAAATCTGAAGCATACTCTATTCTTTTTATTTGGTGTAGCCACTGCCGCTCCAGTAGTAGGCACCAGCTCTGGAAGTGATGGCAGTACATAATTTCATGATTCTCTGATTACATGCTGTTCCTGTCACCTAAACACAGCAGCCAATCACAGATTTCATCCCTTCTGGGGCGGCTGCTGGTCACCGCAGTGGCCTGTTCTGAAGACACAGGGTGGAGTGACAAGAGGTAACAATGCCTCTTGTTATTGTCACAGGTGTGTCAGGTGTAATAGACAGTCGCTCTGGATCTGGTGTAGAAAGTCACTGTGCTTGGCATTACAGACACCTTCTTAATCCTTCTTCCTTTAAGACCCAGTGGTGACCTCCCTCCGGCTGCTGATTGACACACCCTTGCATGGGAGTTAAAAACCCTCATTTTGCTCCAGGCAATCGCCTCTGATACTTCTATGTACCTTTGTGCAGGCTTGGAGCACTAGGAGTCGGCTAGCGTCTTCTCTGATGCCCTTGGAGGACTGTTGGCGTTACTCCTCTGGTGTCTGCTCAAGCTAACTTAATCCCCTTTGTTTGTCTACCTTGTTGTCTTTAGTTTGTAGTGAGGCCTGACCAGTGCTCACGCCTCCCCCTGCCTATGTAGGGCCAAGCTCTAGGCTCATCCAGGGTTTAGGGTCCTGCTCGGCGATAGGTGTGGAACCTATATAGGGACGGTAGAGTAGGTAGGGTGATTTTAAATCTGCCTAGGGGTCTCCACTCACCCTTTCACTAGTGTTTGGTCTTCCTTCCTCTCTTCCCTTCGTGTTGCACTTAGTCTTTCCCTTACCTTGCATGACACCTAAGCAATGGTGGTTTAGGAAGAACAGATGTCCATCATGGTGCAAAGAAAAGTATACATATAGATGCACCTTTAAGCTGCTCTTTATATCTCCTTACTCTCCCATACACATATACGATTGGCCGGCTGAGTTTTTACAGTAGAGAACAGAGTAAGTCACTGCAAAGTGCCATTGGTGGTGACTTATCTCTACGGGAAACAAGAGGATCGCTGTTGCAGTACAACTGTCCGTCCGCTCTCTTCACTGACATCATTTGTCGGAAAAGAATTAGGGGGCCCTGATACATATTAGATGGTCGACGGTCCTACCGAAATGGGTGGGTTGGGAAGACTTAGGGTGACTTCTACAATATATAATACATAAAAAACTTCCCCTTTTTAGTAGTAACTTTCAGCTATCGTTACTAATGGGCCATGAATACAAGACATACAGTGAATACCTGCATATAGAGTTAGATATTACTTGATCCCAGCATATGTGGTTTATGGAGCAAATAGATGCTACCACTGTTATTACCATTTCATCCATTGACACGATTAGAGTTAGAACAAAATTCATGACTGCCCCTGTCCATATGCCCTCATGCAGTGGTCTCCGAACTTTCTTACTTTGAGAGCCACATTCATGTCAGAAAGGTGGCCGTGAACCACATTCAGCACCCCCTCTCCACTTTCCCAAAGCTTCCCCACAGGAAGCACATCAAGATGTTTCCATCTTCTTTCCCCCTTTACCCCCTTGCACTCCACTTCACGCACCTGTCTAGCTTGCAGTATAATCCTATCTCTAGCTTACCATATTTTGGGTCCCCTGATGAAGCATTCATGAAACGCGCGTTGAGTGTTTTAGGTGGGTGACCCTCTGTATTTTGGCTGCCATGATGCATATTTCTATATTCTAATATTGATTTTTATCAGATTATTTATTCACTTTTCCCTTGCCATGCCATTTTTGCTTTTACTATATTTAATTATGTATTGACTAGGCCCCATATTTTGTACCAGAACCATACATTTCATATTACTTTCAGGTGTGTCTCTCCCTCTAGTTAAACCACCAACATGTGTCAATTGTGCTTTGTGTTGGGATAACTATTATTTTTGGATCTTTTAATTGTTATTTGTAATAAGTTATTTTTATTGCATATTTTCTCTGTCCTGTTATTGGTCTCTCCCATAAGCTATAATGTAAGGATGCATATTAAAACCAGTTCCATCTTCAAATGATTGGGCCATACAATGTATTGCATGGTCAACCATATCGGAGTAGCTTACATGTTTCCAGATATGTTCATGAATAATATTCAAAAATTAGGAATAATAATCATTTCCATGTCCAGAATTACCCTTCATCACCATATTGTTATGTTCTGCTACCAGAGCTAAGGAAAGAGAGGAGATCTGTCCCTACGATAGAACTCAGCTGAATCCCTACGATGTAACAGGGAACCTGATCCTGCGATCAGACCTGCTAAAGTCCTAAGCTAGTCTGTACGGAGACCTATAGATGTGGGGAAGGAATCCCTACAAGTACTAAGGACTGGGAGGAATATGGGACACCTCCTAACAGAAATAGTAGCAGACAGACGAACAAACAAAATATATAGAACATAGAGGTCCGTAGACCAAGCAAACTAACAGAGTAAGATACAGAGCACAGGCTAGCTAGAAAGTAGTTATACAATGAAGTCCAGCAAAGCCAGAAGGGCGGAGCAGGCTTAAATAGGCCAACAAGGTCATGTGACCAGCAAAGGAAAAAAAAACTAAGAGCAAGGTTCTAACAGTACCCCCCCTTCTAAGAGGATCCTCCGGATCCCCTAGGACCAGGCTTATCAGGAAATCTCCTGTGAAACGCTCTGATAAGTCTGGACGCGGAAACATCATCCGACCTCACCCAAGAGTTATCCTCGGGTCCGAAACCTTTCCAGGCCACAAGATACTGCAAACTACCTCTATACAGTCTAGAGTTAAGGATGCGAGAAATTTCATATTCCCCGTCCTCCACCACCGGAGGAACAGAGGCAGAGGCGTCACAATCCGATACAACAGCTTTTTTCAACAGAGAGACATGAAATACCGGATTAATTCTCCAGGAGGTAGGAACCTCCAACCTAACAGCAGATTGGTTGACAACCTGAAGCACCTTAAAGGGCCCTACAAACTTGGGACCCAATTTCTTAGAAGGAATCCTCAACCGCAGATTCCTAGAGGACAACCAAACCATGTCACCAACAGCGAACAAAACCTCCTGTCATTTCCTATCAAAGTAGTCCTTAGATTTTCTGTTGGCCTCCTGAAGATTACCACGCACATCCGTCCAAACTCTCTCCAAATCACCGGAAAAATTCTCCTCCTCAGGCACGGCAGATCCCAACTTGGAGAACGACCCAAACGACGGATGTCTCCCAGAACAACAAAAAAAAGGCGAACAACCAGCAGAAGAAGATGTATGATTGTTCAGAGCAAATTCAGCAAGTGGCAGAAACTCAGACCACCCCTCTTGATTGTCTGCCACAAAACAACGCAAGAACTGCTCAACATCCTGGTTTTTCCTTTCTGTCTGGCCATTAGATTCAGGATGATATCCGGACGAGAACGATAAATGACCTCCCAACCTGTCACAAAAGGCACGCCAAAAACGAGCCACGAACTGAGGACCCCTATCAGAAACAATGTCAGTAGGAACGCCATGAAGTCTGACAATTTCCTTGACAAAGGCCTTAGCGAGAGTTTTAGCGCAGGGCAGTTTGACAAAGGGAACCAAGTGACACATCTTGCTAAAACGGTCCACGACCACCCAGATGACAGTAAAACCCTCAGAGGGGGGAAGGTCAGTTATAAAGTCCATAGCCAAATGTGTCCAAGGAGCACTGGGAACCTCCAAAGGACAAAGCAACCCCGCAGCAGGAGTATGTGAGGACTTAGATCTAGCACATATAGTACATTGATGCACCCACTTAATGACTTCCTTCTGCCATCCAGGCCACCAAAAACTGCGACCCACCAGTCTCTTGGTCTCAGAGATTCCGGGATGACCTGCCAACCGAGATTCGTGACACTCAACAAATAAATCTCTCCTAAAGGTCCCAGGCACAAACAACCTCCCATGGGGAGTTTTAGATGGGGCATTCTCCTGTGCTTTAAGAATCTCATCTTCCAAAACGGAGTCCAAAGCAGCTATCACAACACCTTCTTGTAAAATGTTCTCCTCTTTCTCAGCACCGACTATGGGAGAAAAACTGCGAGACAAGGCATCCGCCTTAACATTCTTAGTACCAGGGATGTAAGTAACGGAGAAATTAAACCGCGAGAAAAACAGTGCCCACCTAGCCTGACGGGCATTCAGGCGCTTGGCAGCATCAAGATATATCAGATTTTTATGATCCGTAAGAACCTGAACGGGAAATTCCGCACCTTCCAAGAAGTGACGCCAGTGTTCAAATGCGAGTTTAATAGCCAATAATTCCCGATTACCAATATCGTAATTCAGTTCAGTCTCCGAAAATTTTTTTGAAAAAAAGGCACAGGGATGTAATCCATCCCCGTTATCCTGAGACAATACTGCGCCAACCCCCACAGAGGAAGCATCAACCTCAACCAAAAACGGCTTAGTCACATCAGGCTGCATAAGGATGGGAGCAGAGGTGAACCTCTCCTTGAGATACACAAAAGCTTCAATGGCCTCAGAAGACCACTGAACCGCATCAGCACCTTTCCTGGTGAGATCGGTCAGAGGTTTGACAATACTAGAAAAAATTTTTATGAATTTTCTGTAATAATTGGCGAAACCTAAAAACCTCTGTATCGATTTCAAACCAATAGGCCTAGGCCATTCCTGTACAGCTTGAACTTTAACCGGGTCCATCTCAAAACCTTCACTGGAGATAATGTAGCCCAAAAAACTAATTCTCTGTACAGCAAACTCACATTTCTCCAGCTTAGCAAAAAGCGAATTGTCCATTAATAACTGTAATACCTCACGTACGCTCCGCCAATGAGACTCCAGATCCGGCGAATAAATCAAAATGTCATCCAAATACACAACCACATTTTTGCCGATCAAAGGTCTCAGGATGTCATTAATAAGATTCTGAAAAAATGCAGGAGCATTAGTAAGACCAAAAGGCATAACCAGATTCTCAAAATGACCCACAGGAGTGTTAAAAGCAGTCTTCCATTCATCACCCTCCTTCATGCGCAACAGATTGTATGCCCCCTTAAGGTCAATTTTAGAGAACCACTTGGCCCCCATTAACTGGTTAAACAGATCAGGAATCAATGGCAGTGGGTAAGGATTGCGTACAGTAATTTTGTTAATCTCACGAAAATCCAGACAAGGACGTAAACCGCCGTCCTTTTTTTTTACAAAAAAAAATCCAACCGCCACAGGAGACTTAGAAGGCCTAATGTGACCGGCGGCCAAGCTTGTCTGTATGTATTCCTCCAAAGCCTTCCTCTCAGGAATAGTAAGGTTAAATAAACGACTTTTAGGAAGAGTCGCTCCAGGAACAAATTCAATAGAACAATCATAGTCTCTATGGGGAGGCAAAACCTGCGATTCCTTCTCAGAAAAAACTCTCCAAAAATCCTGAATAGGAACAGGCAATTCTCCCCTATCCAAAGCTGCAATACGCCCGTTACAACACTTGTCATAACATTTATGGCTCCAGGATTTAATTTCATTGGTAGACCAATCCAGTACAGGATTGTGAAATTTTAACCAGGGCAATCCCAATATTACTGGAGAAGGCAAGTTATTCAAAACTACCAAATCCAATTTCTCATGGTGAACACCATTAATAGTGAGAGGAAATTCACAGACCTTGAGAGTAATATTCTTCAAAGGGGAACCATCCACAGAAACCACAGCAATGGGGGATGATAAAGGTTCGGGTTTTAAATTGAGTCTTTCCAAGAAACCCCCATCAATTACATTCAGAGTAGACCCACAATCAACAAACACCCGAAATTCCATTAATTTTTCCTGAGCAATCGTGGAAGCAGCTAAAAATACACCCTTGGAATTTAAACAGGCAATACGGGCATGACTGACCATTTTTTTTTCTTTCTTCATACAAAGCTCACAGCCTTTAATCAAATGACCAGATTTTCCGCAATAGAAACACAAGCCTTCAGAAAATCGACGGTCTTTTTCTTGAGAGCGAGGTGCCACCGATCCAATCTCCATCGGTTCACCACTGTTAGTACACACATTCTCATAACCAGAAACTGACATAGCAGAGGATTTGCTCTCATTAACCCTTGCACGCAGTCTCCTATCCACCCGTATAGCTAATTGCATAGCCTGTTGCAAATCTTCAGGTGTAGGATAAGCAATTAGCAGGTCTTTAACCCTTTCACTGAGCCCAGCAAGAAATAGACTTTTCAGAGCAGAATCGTTCCACCCTATTTGAGTAGACCAACGACGGAAATGAGTACAATATTTTTCCACATTACCTGATCCCTGTTTCAAACGTCTCAACTCAGTCTCAGCTGATGCGACACGGTCAGGATCATCATATAATAGTCCCAAAGCAGAAAAAAAACTATCCACTGATCTGAAGCATGTATCACTAGGTTGCAAAGAAAAGGCCCACTCCTGAGGCTCTTTGCGCAAAAGTGACATTATGAACCCTATGCGCTGGGATTCATCCCCAGAGGACTTGGGTCTCAAACGAAAATACAATAAGCAAGCATTTTTAAATGAAAAAAATTCTCGATGTTCACCAAAAAATAAATCCGGCAAACATACCTTAGGCTCCAAGAAATGTGCTCCAGGACAGTTACTCACGTGCTGACGGAGCTCGGCCATCTCCAGAGAGAGTCCCTGCAGGCGATGAGCCAGATCCTGAACCGACACCATGATGGAACAGAAAAATCTTTCCTTAGAGAATTTGCAGGCTGGACTTACTGTTATGTTCTGCTACCAGAGCTAAGGAAAGAGAGGAAATCTGTCCCTACGATAGAACTCAGCTGAATCCCTACGATGTAACAGGGAACCTGATCCTGCGATCAGACCTGCTAAAGTCCTAAGCTAGTCTGCACGGAGACCTATAGATGTGGGGAAGGAATCCCTACAAGTACTAAGGACTGGGAGGAATATGGGACACCTCCTAACAGAAATAGTAGCAGACAGACGAGCAAACAAAATATATAGAACATAGAGGTCCGTAGACCAAGCAAACTAACAGAGTAAGATACAGAGCACAGGCTAGCTAGAAAGTAGTTATACAATGAAGTCCAGCAAAGCCAGAAGGGCGGAGCAGGCTTAAATAGGCCAACAAGGTCATGTGACCAGCAAAGGAAAAAAAAACTAAGAGCAAGGTTCTAACACATATAACTACTTTACTTCCCATATCTCCAGTTTTTAGAACTTCCAGAAACATTTACATTTATGTAGGAATTATTGTAGCAGCTCTTTTTATAATGGGCATTTTGAGAACCGTAGGGTTTTTTTTTTTTTGCCTTCTTGCCACTTTTACACTTTTTAGGAATGCCCTTCCAAGAGGACATTGGTCACAGCATGCAGAAGCTTAGAGGCGGGAAATATGGCTCAGAACCACAACCCTTCTTCAGGCTCCATCTTTTCCATGCTCCCTTAATTTGCGTCTGGACTCCGGGGTTTAGTCTAATGACTGACTGCGAGAAGCCTCGTGGAAGGGCTATGTTCATGGAGGCTTCAGTACCTCCCAAAGAATTCGCCATCTCTTCATGGAGTTTTGTGGGTTCCCCTTTTTCCCAGAACCTCCAGGAAGAGTTGACAAGTATGATTAAAGTAGTTTTCCACTTCTAATAACGTGGCCTTAAAATGATCAAACTTGAGTAAAATAATAAAATCATATAATACTTAGTGGCTCTCTACTACAGCTTGTCTCAGTGTTTTGGATACAGTGGTGACATCATCATGATAGCTCATATCACAGCTGCAGCCAATCACTGAGCTCAGCGGTCTGCCCATGTAGGCAGCACTAGCTGATGAGCTCAGTGATTGGCTGCACCAGTGATGTAAGTTGTTAATGTGGTATCGCTGCTGCAGCCAAAACACTGAGAAAGAAGCAGTCGGGGGAAAGCTGGCGCTGAACCCGGGAAGGATGAGCACTATCTGTATTTGTTACCTTACACGACTTCTATCATTTGGGAACCACTTTGTTTTAAAGTAGAAAATCCCTTTAATTTTAGAGAGAAGTTCATAAACAATCTCATGTTCCTAATCGCAAGAATGTCCCCTATAAATAGGGGCACTAATTGTATAACAAAAAATAAATAAAATAAAATCCTTCGATATAGATTAGAAGATGTGTAGAACCTTGGAGATTTGCAACGTGTACATGACGCGCCCCCTGGGCCATATTCGTTAGTGGGAATATCCGGAGCCGGATCAGATGGGGGTTGTAGTCTTCCGAGTGGCTGTGACCCGGTCCGTGCCCAGGGTGTCAAACTCAGTTGTATGTGGCAGTCCTACAGATGTTATAAGTTCTTAATGTCGACTACGCCACCCGTTGTGTTGCGGTCACTATGGCCGCCGCTGCAGCAGGGTCCGCTGAGGCTGATGGTGTAGGTGCAGCTTTTGGTGGTATAACCCCCAACGGGTGGGGTATAGCCTCAGGGGGATCAGGTGCAGAGGATGGGGGTTGTGGTGATGCAGTGTAGACGGCAATCAGAGACAGAGTCGGGTTATGCAGTTTAGGATGTTTACTCACTGCTGATGTTCCGGTCACTCCAGCTTCGAGTGACCTCCCGAGCCGTGCTGCGTCCACCAGGTTCTGGATCCAGCCAACCCCCAAATAAGTCCGGAGCGTGACCCTGAGCTCTCCTTCTGTCCTTTCCTCTGGCCGTCCCCACCAGAGATCCACCCAGGTCCAGCTCCCTCGGGCCTTCTGTTGCGAGACCCTTGGCCTTGGGTTCCCTGACCCTCCACGTGGTATGCCTTCGTGGTGGATGTGGTGGGTGGCCGTGGCAAACGCTGCCCACGGCCTCCGGTCTCTGGCTGGGGTGTGTTTTTGCCCCCACCAGCTTGGGTTCCGGTACCCTGCGCCGACTCTTCACCCGGGGATTTAATTTGGGGTCTTAGAGTCCTTTCTTCTGTTTCCCCCTCTGGGTCTCTCTCTCTCCTCTCTCACTCTGGGTCTCTCTTCTCCTCCGCTCGCTGACTTTCTCTCTGCAACTGACCCTGTTCTTAGTTGGTGCCCACCATATATACACCCTCTATGTGTGAGCTCAGGTGACCAGCACCCAATGAGCTCCTATCTTTACCCAGGCTGCTCCCCCTATCTGCCCCTACACTACTTGGGATGTACCACCCCCCTCCCACTCCAGCCAGGAACAGACTCGGTCGTACCTGCACATTTCTAAGTGGGAGTACCGTCGGTCTGCTCCTCGGAAATGGGATGTATGTAGTGCATGCAGCCTACCGAGCTCAGGTCCACACTCCATCCTTACCCGGGAGTGGAATATCACACCTCTGGGTTGAGGTGCAATACCCCTGTAGCAGCCGAATCCTCAGGGTGCTACATTCCCCCCTGGTAAATCACAGCACGTCCTCGGGCTGTAAGACAAAACATCCACAAACATACATTTTTTTTTTTTCATAAAACAACATAATAAAACATCATATAAAAACTTTTCATATAAACATTCTCGTCGCCTCTGGCTCCTCCTCCGGTCACTGTGCAACGTGTGACCGGGTAAAGTGCGACAGTCTCTCTGGAAAACTGGTTTTCCTATAAAACCGGTAGGGGGCGCTTTAGGACGCGCAACTATTTACAGGGATATGGCCGCTCTCAGTCCTCGGCCAGTTAAGGAGGGAAAGGGAATGGCTGCTCACAGTCCTCAGCCTGTGGGATTAAGGGTAAACGGGTAAACAGTTCACTCAGCTGGTCCCAACGGGGACTATATTTGCAGTAACAGTTTCTTTATACCCCGATCGGGTAACTATTTACAGCACCTACCCCGCTGTACTCAACAACGTCTTCCTCCTGCTCCTTCTTTGGGGATCTCAGCTTCAGACCCGTCCGGATCCTCTTGCTCTTCCTCCTCACATCGCAGCTCCTCCTCTGTCAGGCGATGCACATGGAGGGCGTAAGGTCCTTTGGCACACTTGTGCCGGGTAAAGGTGACCTCGTCCCCGATATAAAGGTCACGACCTCTGTGCCCCTCCGGCAGATGGGACTCCACATCTCTGCGCGTGACAAAGACGTCGCCGGGGGTGTTGTGGTCTCTGATGAAGCCCCACCCATGCTGCATGTTGAACTTAATTACAGTCCCGGTGGTGCGGGGACTGTGCGCTGCACGGGGGTCCCTCCTGGTTCGGCTCTTCTGCTCGGCGCTCCTTATTTGGGCCTGTTGTTCCCGGACCCGCCTCTCTCTCCGCTCCCTCGCAAACTCCTCGAGCTGCTGTCGGCAGCACGCAGCACGCTCCGCTGCAGCCGCCCTGGTTTCTTGAGTGAACCCCATTAGGTCTTCTCCGGTGGGGTCCCACTCAAATTGGGTCTCTTCAAGTGGGGGCGAGATCCTTATCACGGGCTTCGGAGCCGGAATCAGGGGTGCACACATGGCCCCAACTCTCCTCTGGTGCTCCAGTTCATAATATCTCTGGGGCCAGATGAAAGGCTGCCCGTCCGGCCACGTGTGCTGGGCAAACAAGTCCTCTCCCAGACGCGGCACCCTTGGTTTTACGGGTGCGGGCGCGGTGGTGGTGGCGCCCGGGTTGCCCAGGCCTTGCGGCCAGGCCTGGGGCACCTGGAAGGTGAAGGGCACCGTCAGGACGGCGGCGCCCTGGGCTACCTGGCCTTGCGGCCAGGCCGGAGGCTCCGCGGAGGTAGGGGGCGCTGTTGGTGATGCGACGCCCGGGAATTCTAGGCCCTGCGACCAGGCTGGTGTTACTTCCTGTTTTGCCACGCTCGGGGTCGGTGCGCATGGCGTCACAGGGGTCGCGGCGGCGGCTTCCGGTTGGGGCCTAGTCTGCGTCGGTGACATGGCGTTTTCGGGCACAGCAGGGGGACTTTCGGGCTCTGCGACGGGGAGCTGGGGCAGGTAAGCGGTGTCCTGGTTTGGGGTATAGACGTCCCCTTTACCTGCCTCCATGCGTTCGGCTCCCTTCTCGGCGCCGTCTCCGGCCTTGGGTCCTCCCGCGCCATCCTCAGAGGCGGTCTGTCTCCTCATCTTGGCTGGCGTGCTCCGGGTCTTGGTTTGCTGGGCCATCTCTCGGCTCCACTCCGCCAATGTCTCTCGCTGTACCCGGGCCATCCTCCGTGCGAGGCCCTCCAGGGCAGTCTGTGCACACTCCCGGTCTCGGGGGAGCTGTGCGAGGACCTCCACTAGGCCTAGTGGGGTCGTGGCTTCCAGCAGGCTCCTGACCAACGGGTCGGTGCTGCTCTGCTCTTCTTCCAGCAGGCTCCTGGCCAGCGGGCCGGTGCTGCTCTGCTCTCTGGCCATCTCCGGGTGAGCTTCTCTGCTACTCCTCTCCAGGCTTCTTGCCTCCGGGTGCGCTCGCTCTAGACTGCTCCAGGCGGCACCCATCTTTGTTCTCTCCTTTCGTCTCCTCCCACCTCGAGGGCGGTCCCGGGGCCACTTGGTGACTGTCAGCTCCAGGGGCTGTTCTTTCACGCTGACAGACACCTCTAGCATCACAGTCTCTGTTGGTGGGGGCGGTTTCCACTTTTGGCGCCATTTTCGGTCCTCGCCCACGATGGGAGGTGGCCTCTCGCCACCCTCTGGCACGCCCATAATGGCGTCCGCTCTTCCAAGGCGGGAAACCTTCGGAAATGGCGGGAATCGCTTCCCAGTGGTGGGAAACTCTGCAGATGGCGGGAAAACGCTGTTAATGGCGGACAACCGGCGGGAAACGACCTGTGATGGGGTCCGATGGCGGGGACCCTCCGGAACCGGCAGGAGACTTCTTTTTGAGGTAAACTCATTCTTTTCTTCAGGCACGCAGTACCTGGGTGTTGCGGGCACGTAATCCTGCCGACTACGCCAAAGTTGACGCGCCCCCTGGGCCATATTCGTTAGTGGGAATATCCGGAGCCGGATCAGATGGGGGTTGTAGTCTTCCGAGTGGCTGTGACCCGGTCCGTGCCCAGGGTGTCAAACTCAGTTGTATGTGGCAGTCCTACAGATGTTATAAGTTCTTAATGTCGACTACGCCACCCGTTGTGTTGCGGTCACTATGGCCGCCGCTGCAGCAGGGTCCGCTGAGGCTGATGGTGTAGGTGCAGCTTTTGGTGGTATAACCCCCAACGGGTGGGGTATAGCCTCAGGGGGATCAGGTGCAGAGGATGGGGGTTGTGGTGATGCAGTGTAGACGGCAATCAGAGACAGAGTCGGGTTATGCAGTTTAGGATGTTTACTCACTGCTGATGTTCCGGTCACTCCAGCTTCGAGTGACCTCCCGAGCCGTGCTGCGTCCACCAGGTTCTGGATCCAGCCAACCCCCAAATAAGTCCGGAGCGTGACCCTGAGCTCTCCTTCTGTCCTTTCCTCTGGCCGTCCCCACCAGAGATCCACCCAGGTCCAGCTCCCTCGGGCCTTCTGTTGGGAGACCCTTGGCCTTGGGTTCCCTGACCCTCCACGTGGTATGCGTTCGTGGTGGATGTGGTGGGTGGCCGTGGCAAACGCTGCCCACGGCCTCCGGTCTCTGGCTGGGGTGTGTTTTTGCCCCCACCAGCTTGGGTTCCGGTACCCTGCGCCGACTCTTCACCCGGGGATTTAATTTGGGGTCTTAGAGTCCTTTCTTCTGTTTCCCCCTCTGGGTCTCTCTCTCTCCTCTCTCACTCTGGGTCTCTCTTCTCCTCCGCTCGCTGACTTTCTCTCTGCAACTGACCCTGTTCTTAGTTGGTGCCCACCTTATATACACCCTCTATGTGTGAGCTCAGGTGACCAGCACCCAATGAGCTCCTATCTTTACCCAGGCTGCTCCCCCTATCTGCCCCTACACTACTTGGGATGTACCACCCCCCTCCCACTCCAGCCAGGAACAGACTCGGTCGTACCTGCACATTTCTAAGTGGGAGTACCGTCGGTCTGCTCCTCGGAAATGGGATGTATGTAGTGCATGCAGCCTACCGAGCTCAGGTCCACACTCCATCCTTACCCGGGAGTGGAATATCACACCTCTGGGTTGAGGTGCAATACCCCTGTAGCAGCCGAATCCTCAGGGTGCTACATACATTTAGGACATGTGGTAGTGTGCACACATCCAGTATAAAGGAGTAATGTCAAGTAAGCATCTTCGGCTCAGAAATCATTCTCTGTTTCATCAAAACATTATTGCTTCGGGGAGTGAGCCGGATCGCCTTCTCTTCAATTTGCAATTCTGGCAAGAAATGTCAAGAGATATTTACTGGTAGAAAGTATTCCGTTCTTGTCTTCCTCTCACCTTGTTATCACACCTATCACTGATACCTGCACTAACACAAATCATCAATACCTCATTTAGAGAATCGTAGGCTCCCACCGCTCCATCAACGTACGTATTTTTTGTACTGTAGAGGGCATTTCCACAGGAAAGTACTTTTATGTGTCTCAATGATCACTAGATAATGCCACCATAACTCATCAGGTGGTATTTTTCACTTTCTATAAGGCCCCCTTCACATGTCCGCTTAAAAAAATGTACGCGTGAGACGGTCTGTTTTTACTATTCGTGTGGTTTTCTGTTGGCCGTCCGTGTGTACCATCTGTGTGTCATCAGTGTACCATCCATGTGCCGTCCAAATGGTTGTTGTGCATGTGCATAAGATGATAGATAGCTTGTAGTGCTTTGTATTAACCCCTTCACCACCTTGCGATTTTCCATTTTTGCGCTTTCATTTTTTGCTCCTCTTCTTCAAAGAGCCATAACTTTTTTTCATTTTTCTGTCAATATGGCCATGTGAGGGCTTGTTTTTTTGCGGGACGAGTTTTACTTTTGAATGACACCATTGGTTTTCCAATATAATGTACTGGAAAACATGGAAACAAATTCCAAGTGCGGTGAAATTGCAAAAAAAGTTCAATACCACAATTGTTTTTGGGGTTTTTTATTTACAATGTTCACTAAATGCTAAAACTGACCTGACAATATGATTCTGCAGGTCATTACGAGTACGCAGATATCAAACATGTATAGGTTCTTTCTTACTTAAGTGGTGAAAAAAAAATATAATATTAGTAAGACATTTTTTTTTTTTAATTTTTCCGAGACTAGTAATGTCTCAATTTTTCAGGTTCTGGGGCTGTGTGGGGCTTATTTTTTGCTGACATTTTTATTGATACCATTTTGGTGTAGATACGATGTTTTGATCGCATTGCATTTGACTACAATGTTGCAGCGACCGAAATCAACGTAATTATGATGTTTAAATTTTTTTCTCGTTACGCCATTCACCAATCTGATTAATTTACTTTATATTGTAATAGATATTTCTGAACGCAGCGATACCAAATGTGTATTTTTAATTTTTATTTTGAATGGGGGCAAAAGGGGTGTGATTTGAACTTGTGTTTTTTTTTATTTCTGTATTATTTTTTAAAACTTTTTACTGGCTTCAATAGTCCCCTTAGGAGACTTGAAGCTGCAATCATCCGATTGCCTGTGCTACACATAGCAGGGCTTCAGCTCTGCTATGTGTAGCAAAAATCACGATCTCCTATTCATAGGAGATTCACAATGACAGGCACGGTGGTCTTCTGCAGATCCCTGGCTGTTGTGACAACCCATCGGCGCCCCACGATCAAGTGACGGGGCACCGATGGACGGGTCTTGTGACGCATTTCCAGCCAGTGCGTGTTAAATGCGGCTATCAGTGAGTGACAGCAGAATTTAACTTGTTAACAGCCGAGATCCACTCAGGGTTGTTAGAGGCACATGACAGCTGATCAGATCAGCTATCACGTGCATGGAAAGAGACGGGCTCAGCGTCGGAGCCCCCATCAAAGTCAGGGACACAACCTTGGATGTACCTATACGTCCAAAGTCATGAAGGGTTTAAGCAACATAAAAAATTAATTACATGAAAAAAATGACATGAGGTCCCCTCTACACTGGCAAGTTGTATTTTAGAGGATTATTTTTATTATTGAGCAACAACTATGTTCTCAATCAACCCAAAAGACTCATAAGTATCCAAGCTTAATATTTTTGGAAGTTGGAGTGGTTTTTTTTTTAGATTTGGCTATCTTAGGAGGATATCTGTTTGTGCAGGTAACTATTACTGTGCAGAATTATTAGGCAACTTAATAAAAACCAAATATAATCCCATCTCACTTGTTTATTTTCACCAGGTAAACCAATATCAGTGCACAAAATTTAGAAATAAACATTTCTGACATGCAAAAACAAAAACCCAAAAAATTAGTGATCAGTATAGCCACCTTTCCTTATGATGACACTCAGCAGCCTTCCATCCATAGATTCTATCAGTTGCTTGATCTGTTTTCGATCAACATTGCGTGCAGCAGCCACCACAGCCTCCCAGACAGTGTTCCGAGTGGTGTACTGTTTTCCCTCCCTGTAGATCTCACATTTTATGATGGACCACAGGTTCTCTATGGGGTTCAGATCAGGTGAACAAGGGCGCCATGTCATTATTTTCTCTTCTTTTAGACCTTTACTGGCCAGCCACGCTGTGGAGTAGTTGAATGCATGTGACAGAGCATTGTCCTGCATGAAAATCATGTTTTTCTTGAACTATACCGACTTCTTCCTGTACCACTGCTTGAAGAAGTTGTCTTCCAGAAACTGGCAGTAGGTCTGGGAGTTGAGCTTCACTCCATCCTCAACCCGAAAAGGCCCCACAAGTTCATCTTTGATGATACCAGCCCATACCAGTACCCCACCTCCACCTTGCTGGTGTCTGAGTTGGAGTGGAGCTCTCTGCCCTTTACTGATCCAGCCTCTGGCCCATCCATCTGGCCAATCAAGAGTCACGCTCATTTTATCAGTCCATAAAACCTTTGAAAAATCAGTCTTAAGATATTTCTTGACCCATTCTTGACATTTTATCTTATGTTTCTTGTTCAAAGGTGGTCGTTTTTCAGCCTTCCTTACCTTGGCCGTGTCCCTGAGTATCGCATACCTTGTGCTTTTTGATACTCCAGTAACGTTGCAGCTATGAAATATGGCAAAACTGGTGGCGAATGGCATCTTGGCAGCTTCATGCTTGATTTTCCTCAATTCATGGGCAGTTATTTTGCGCCTTTTTTGGTCAACACGCTTCTTGCGACCCTGTTGGCTATTTGCCATGAAACGCTTGATTGTTCGGTGATCACGCTTTAAAAGTTTGGAAATTTCAAGACTGCTGCATCCCTCTGCAAGACATCTCACAATTTTGGACTTTTCAGAGCCTGTCAAATCTCTCTTCTGACCCATTTTGCCAAAGGAAAGGAAGTTGCCTAATAATTAAGCACACCTTATATAGGGTGTTGATGTCATTAGTCAACACCCCTCCTCATTACAGAGATGCACATCACCAGATTTACTTAATTGATAGTTGGCTCTCAAGCCTATGCAGCTTGGAGTAGGACAACGTGTATAAAAAGTATCAAAGTGATCAAAATACGCATTTGCCTAATAATTCTGCACACGGTGTAATTTTGGAAACCAGCAAAGGTAAAGCAGACAGCTGTGAGTTTATATTATCAGGCTGGGAAGGTACATGGTTATTGGGCCCTTCCCAGCCTAAAAATACCAGCCAGCAGCCGCCCTAGAAGTAGAGCATCACATGAGATGCTCTAGTTCTGGTGCTTCGCCTTGGCTTTTCCTGATTGCCCTGGTGCTTTGGCAATCGGGCTAATTGGGCTTGGGGTTGATGTCAGCTGTGAATTGTTTAAAAACGCAGCTGGCATCAAGCCCTGATGTTAATACTGTGCATGTATCTATCAGACATCCCCATTACTAACCCAGTACTAAAAAGAAATAAAAACACACAAAAATACTTTATTTAAAAAAAACACTCCCTGACTCTTTCCTTGGTTCACCAATTTATTTAAAAAAAAAAACAGTAATTTGTAGATCAGTAACATGTCTATCCATCCTGTGATTTCTGTAATTCCATGGCTTTTCCTTCTTGGTGCTGTAATATCAGTGTTGAGGAGTGTATATATATTTGGTATGTTTATGTGTAATGTAGAACTTTATTTCTCCTGTGGTGGCGCTGTTTAGGAATTGAACACTTGTTGCCAGATCTAATCTATCTAATCATTGTGAGAGCAATGTAAAAAAAATATTAAAGTTACCAATCATATATTAGATACTCTATATATTGCTGCCAGCAGTCCCATGTAAGATTTATAATGTTGAGGATTAAATGAATGGGGCTTTTTCTTTTCAATTGCATTGCATACCCTGGTGCATAACTAAAGGAGGTGGGTCTATAAGGGCCTGGAAGGGAGGTGCCTGCAAAGTCAATTTGCTTTGGCCAAAATATTTAGGTAAAAGGCTAGGGTACTGAAAGCCTTGCTAGTGCCATGTGATCCACCTCCCCCAGAGGCTGTTGTCACCTTCTCCTTCCCTCTTGTGTCTGGAGGACTAAGTTCAAGTTCACACTTTTTCTATGTATGTTTTCAGTGTCGGACTGGGGTTTTCAAGGGACCACCAGTAACTAACTCCAGAACCCACTTTTCAGCTACATGCAAATGTGACCTTTTTACTCAATCACAAATTTATACAACAATGAACTGGATAGATTGTTAAATGAATAAGATTCTGCCTTTGTCTGTACATAGTGATTCAAGTATATAGTGCCAAGTACTGCTCATATAAGAGGGTGCTGGCCCATCGGAGGATTCTCCTGTTCTCCTGTGTGCCAGTCCAAGCATGTATGTTTTTTTTTGTTTTCAACTTATCCAAGTGACAAGTCTCATGAATATTACTGTGTTCGTTAGCCCTTTCAACCCTTAAGGATGCAACTAATTTTTATTTTTTGCATTTTCATATTTCCTCCTTTTCTTTCAAGAACCATAATTTTGTAATTTTTCCGTTGACATAGCCTTCAATTGCTATGGCAACCTATCATCACCCTGTTATTTAGCAGAAAGAGGAGGGCGATAGGTGTCTGAAGATGATGATGTGACAGTGATTGACAGCTGCATTTAAGTGTTTACACAGCAGGGATTGGAGCTAGCTCTAGTCACTGCTGTTAGAGGCAGGATCTGTCTGTATAATACCACTAGCTCCTGCCCTGCTTGAAGCAGGCTCAGCTCCTATATAGATCACAGATGGCCTAGTTCGCCTCTGGCAATTGTATATGTGGAGAGGAAGCAGAGGGTGTTATGGAATATCTGACAGCTCACTTATCTCAGTCACAGCTGGATGATGTTACTTCTGACAGCGGCGCTGTCAGTTTAAGGACGCAGACAGATGGGTATATAATACCAACGACGATTGCACCTCAATGCTTGGACTGTCCGGCGGCTCTCCTGACCCGAACGTGACAGGTGCATAAAAATACATGCTGTCATGCTCGGGTCAAGAGAGCATCGTCCAGTCCGAGCATTATGATGAGATTTCTGTCCATGTTATACCGCTGTCTGACTGCGCTCTAAGTCAGTATTCTGCATGGAATGGTGTCCCTGATCACAAATTATTAATGGGGATAATTTTTGGACTCTTTTTTTATTTAAAAAAAACAAAAACATAAAGTCTGTCAGTTCATTATTATTAACCCTTTCCTGACGTGGACCTTAATAGTACGCCCCACGTCAGATCCCCCTGTTAGGTGCGGGTTCCGAGGCTGAGCCCGCAACTTTCCATGGACTTGTCAGCTGATCTATACAGCTGACATGTGCCCGCAACAGCCGAGTGTGGAATCGCGATCCAACCGCGGCTGTTAACTAGTTAAATGCCACTGTCAATCTCCGACAGCGGCATTTAACTCGCGCTTCCGGGAAGCTCGTCATTGGCCCCGCCCATCGGCGACCACGTCGCATGATCGCGGGTCACCGATGGGTTGGCATGACAAGCCGAGGTCTGCAGGAGACCCCTGTGGTTGTCATTGCCAAATTGCTATGAGCGTCGCCCAGCAATTCTGCTACACACAGGCGATCTGATCATTGCCTGTATGTAGCAGAGCCGATCAGACAACTGAAGCTTCTAGTCTCCTATGGAGACTATTGAAACATGCAGAAAGTTTACATCACCCCCCTTTTTGCCCCATTCAAAATAAAACAGTAAAAAAAAATCACACATATTTGGTATCGGCGTGTTCAGAATCGCCTGATCTATCAATATAAAAAAAGAATTAATCCGATTGGTAAACGGCATAACGAGAAAAAAATTCTAGACATCAGAATTATGTTTTTTTGGTTGCCGCAACATTGCAATAAAATGCAATAACGGGCGATCAAAACATCATATCTACCCCAAAATAGTATCAATAAAAATGTCAGCTCGGTGTGCAAAAAATAAGCCCTCACCCAGCGCTAGATCACGAAAAATTGAGACTCTACATATCTCGGAAAATGATGCTATTTTTTTTTTTTTTTACAAACTTTGGATTTTTTTTTCACCACTTAAATAATAAAGAACCTATACTTGTTTGGTATGTACGAACTCGTAATGTCCGGGAGAATAATAATGTCAGGTCAGTTTTAGTATTTTAGTGAACGCGGTAAAAAAAAAAAAACAACTGTGGTATTGCACTTTTTTGCAATTTCACCGCACTTGGAATTTGTTTCCTGTTTTCCAGTACACGATATGGTAAAACCCGTGATGGCGTTCAAAAGTACAATTTGCCCAACAAAAAAAAATAAGCCCTCACATGGCCATATTCACCAAAAAAATAAAAAAGTTATAGCTCTGGGAAGAAGGGGAGCAAAAAACAAAAACGGAAAATGATCCAGTCATGAAGGAGCTAAACGGGCTTTTGGTTACTACCAGGTTACCATCCATTTCTATAGTGAGGTCAGTTTGACATTACTAAGGCTGTGTTTGTGTTAAAGATCTTGAAAATGATTGGATACAATCCTAGGAGACCTCAAAGTGTTAGGGTGCTTTCACATTGCACCACTATAATGGTGCTGGCAGAGCGAACGTGCGCTCTACCGTACATCATTTTTGGGCGTGTAAGCCTACTGGAAGTGGACACCCAGAAGCAGTCTACTATGTCTGACTGTCCACTTCCAGTAGGCTTATGTAGTCTATGGCTCCATCGGCGCATGCATCCAAATCCTATTTTGCGGGGGGTTTCGGATGTATGCCACCACCGAGCGTGTGCCTAAACGCAATGTAAAAGCAACCTTACACGCATAATTTCAGGGCAGTTAGAGGTTTTGGATTATTGCGATTAATGGAAAATATATTAACTGCAAATGGAATTTTTAGGAAAAATTTCTCGAACCAAGCGAATTCAAATTTCAAACGATTCGATCATCTCTAGTCATAGAACAAGACACTATTCTATCAGTAACGCACCTACATCCATTACCTCCTGTCTTCCTCTTCCCTGCTTGTGTCTGGGCACACTATCAACCATCTGGAAGCGGCCGGTGTAACCTAATCTGTTCTCTTGGTGTTATTTACAAAGAAGAAGAAAAAAAAAAGAGAGGAAAAAAAAAAAAAAAGTGCATTGAAAGCCGATCCCGGGAAATTCAGGATGTTTATTTATTTTTTTTTTGTTAATTGATGACTAGTAGACTATATTGTCGCGGGTGTCACGTTACACGTCCGGTGCGTGCACACAACCTCTTTGTCTTGTTTTCTTTTGTTTTTTTCCTGTCTGTGCATTCGGGAGGTTATACTGGTACAGTTACCAGGCAACGCTCGGCGGCTGTGTGTGTAAGGTAGAAAGCCGGGAGAATAGGCAAACAAAAGCCATTGATATTTTACATCAAGGTCAGTGTCGATTTCAGGTTACCGCCAGTAACTATTGCTTCTAAGCAGATTAGTGGCTGGAAAAAATAGTTACCAGCATAAAGAACACCTATGAGTCGAGTGTATGATATCGATATAAATAGCCATCCCATATGGGTATACAGCCAGCAAAGTGGTGTTACGGAGCGAAGGTTTTATTTCTGTGAAATATGACGCTATATTCCAGACTGAGGATTTGTTGTATAATTGTAAGCTAAGAGGACAATCAGACTGAAATATGAATAAAAAAGACCAACATAAAAACCAGAGACACCTGCAAAAAAAAAAAAAAAAACCACAGTATTTCTGCAACGTGTGAACACGGCCTTACAGACACAGAAAAAGCCAGACACAGTGAAGCTACTTAAAGATGAGAGTCCAAGCTGCTACGACAAAAAATAAATCCGTATGTCCCAACTAGAGGTGAGCAGGATGCATAGATGACGTCATGCCAACCCTTGCTAATTAAAGGCTGAGAAGGGGACGCCGGAAGGTAAGAGATTTTCAACATCCCATCCAGCCGCGAGGTAGCACTGACCTGGATACTGGACCGGGGTCCTGTGAATCGATCTGCTCATGTCTAGTCCCAACTGTCCCGGATACAGCGGGACAGTCCCTGATACAGCAGGACAGTCCCGGATTTAGGTCTACCCCTGCAGTCCCAGACGTCTGCAGAATGTCTCTTACTGCCACCGGCCCTTCTAATATCTCTGCTACGCGTGATACATAACTTGTCCCACGTTCTGTTCTTCAAAAGTTGGCAGATATGGTCTCTTAATGATATCCCTTATCTAAATATGCCATATGGAAGTGGCTTCCCCCTCTATGAGTCTGAATGGAGGGCCTGTCTATAAGTGTGCCCCACTGTTCTTGCAGACCTAAACCATCATAGAATCTCTGTTAAGCCGGTACACCACCATACATCCTCTTGTGCAGGAACAGAGGGCTTCGAATGGTCTTTTGAGCAATTGTTGGGGTTTCGGAATCCCAACCCCCATAATTTACAGCACAACAAAAATAAAAGGCAATATCTTTTCAACATGCGCCGTGCATGTACGGCGCATCTTGGGTACGAGTGTATGTAACGAGCTCAGGAGATGAGCCCGCTTCATACACAGTGGATGTTATACAGCCAGCATGTGCCTCTACCAAAAGCGATCAGAGCTATCTCTGATCGCTGCTGTCTAACCACATAAATACCGTGGACAGTTTCAGGCAGCAGCATTTAAGTGGCGTGATCAGGATTATTCTATGTCCCTGTGTGTTGTCATGTAATTTGGACGCTACTGAACGTCTCCGTCAGAAATGAAAAAAAATTAAACATATTCAGTATTACCGCATCCTGAAATGTCCAATCTATAAAATTATTTAACCCAAAAGTAAATAAATAAATTGTCAGGATTGCTGTTTTTTTTTTGGTCTCTGCACCTCCTTAAAAATGAAAAAAAGCCTTCACACCACTTCATTGCTGGAAAAATGAAAAATAATAGGTGTTAAAAAATGGCAACACGAGACAATTTTTTTTTTTTAACAAAGTTCTGCATTTTTTTTTAATTTACTAAAATCTAAAAAACTACAATTTTGGGATCACCGCAATTGCGCTGACTTGGGGAATGATATTGTCAGATAATTTTTACAGAAACATAATAGAAAATG
The DNA here is from genome assembly GCF_046119375.1 of Phyllobates terribilis. Taxonomy (NCBI): domain Eukaryota; kingdom Metazoa; phylum Chordata; class Amphibia; order Anura; family Dendrobatidae; genus Phyllobates; species Phyllobates terribilis. Next base: position 69,023,800 of record NW_027362764.1, read on the forward strand.
AAAAAAGGAGAGGAAAAAAAAATATGCAAAAAAAAGGTACAAAAATGAAAAAGGGTTGTGTCTCTAAAAAAAAAAATGGGGTTGGCCAGGATCAGGAAATATGTGTACCTTTATTTTTTCCAGAAATGGTGCCACTCCTGTCCACAGGCAGTGTTTGGTATTACAGGTCAGCAAAATTCACTTACATGAGTAAGAGCTGAAATATCACAGGGTGGGAATATTGGAAGCTATTTCATTTTTCTGGTCCGAGTCCAATCAAAAGATTTTTTTCTAGTATTCTCAGGAATACACATTTGGGGCCCTATGTATCTATTTGCACCTCTTTAGTCTGTTATTTTGCTGGTTTTTGTCTTTATATTTTTTCATCTGTGCCTTGTTCCTCTTTTAATTTGCAACTTTTTTAAAGTCTATTTTATATGTGTTCACCTGATTGTTTTTTATGTTCTCCATTTGTGGGCAGGGTTTGGGGTTTCCAGATGTTTTTGACTTTTTTATTGTCTCAAAATTTCTGTGCACATTTTACTCCATTTTCCCCTGGAATGATTTTATGTACACCTGAATATTTTGCAGGAATTTTTAATGGAACATGCAATTTTTTTGTTCCAAAAAGACGTATAAAAAGGTCAAGGACAAAAAAAAATTTCAAAAATGAAACTCAATTTATCATTTGCGTTTTCTTAAGTCTTTGTTCAATCTTGTGGTGTTTGTTGATATTTGTTGATGTTTTCTGTGTCAAATTCTTCAAAATGTCACACTTGGTTCATGAATTTTGCCCAAACCCAATTCTCTCTTTTTTTTTTTTTTTGCAACATTACAAAAACAAACATTAAGGGCGTGTTTGATAAAATGTTGCAAAGTGTGTGCTAAAAAATTCAGGCGTACATAAAATCACACCACAAAGAGACTGGAATAAATTTCATAAACTTTTCATAAACTTTTTAAAAAGTCACAACTGATGGATCAGCCAAAAAACATCTGGAAACCCCAAACCCTGCCCACAGTGACGAATGTAAAAAAAAAATAAACAGGCGACCACATAGGAAATGCACTTTAAAAAAAAGGTGCAAATAAAAAGATGAAAAATGTAACAAAAAAAAAACAACGCCAAAAATTATACAAAAAAGGCACAAATTCAACAAAGAATAGAACCCTTAGTTTTTATTATACATGTCATGTAAATGAATCGGAAAGTGAGACATTAAGATATAGAGATGCAGTGTGGAGAATCTGTCTGCGGGAAGAGATTGATGTCTTTGTCTTTTTCCATTTCACATGCCGCCTGCTCTCATCATTTCAGACATAAATGACCTTGCAGTTGCATAAGAGAAATACAAAGCAGTAATGATTTCTGACGGTGTTTATGGCTGATTTCACTGAAGTGCTGTCAGAACGCGATGGAAATGTATGCAAGGAACGCTGCAAAACACCAACTAGGTGTAGCCTAATGAACCGTGGGGCTTTTACTACAGCAGCACCAGCAGTGCAGTCGTATGACACATATTTCACTAATTTCTAACGTTTTATGTATCCAGTTCAGGAAACCCATCTGTCTCCCTAAAGTAGACATGCCTTCAAATCTGTCACCATATTTCACAATACAAACTGCGTTTATGATTAAATTATATCTCATACCTGATGAGGCCGATGTACTTACTGTGAAAAATCCATACCCAGCAACATTATTAACGTTTTCCCCACTTATTATTAAAATGAGCATTTTATGAATCCAGCCCTGGCTCATCTAAAATATCAGGATTATGCAATTATTCTGACATGAGTTTTCAAAGTAAATACCCAAGCCTCATCAGGTCTGAGGTATCTATTTATTAATGTGTTCAGCTTGTATTGTAAAATTTGGTGACAAAGATTTTTCTTCTGGACTTTAATATTGATCACTATTATCCTAAGGATAGGTGAATCAATTATTAATCAGTGGACAACCCCTTCAAAGTCTTAGAAAACCCCTTTAAATGCCTTCCAAAGTTTGTGAACCTTTCTTAAGTTTTCTCAGGCTTTTTTTTTTTCTAAATTTTCAATCGGTTTGCTGCCTCCATTATTTTCTATATAATTGGAATATTGTTTTTGGCTTGGGATGCTTGGCACTCTTAATTTCTGCTGGTGCTACTTAATAATAATAATTTTTATTTCTATAGCGCCAACATATTCCGCAGCACTTTACATTTTAACTTCTACTTTTTTGAGTGATAGATAGATATGGAATAGATAGATATGAGATCACAGCTAAATGGCTTGACAAAGACCTCTATATATTATAAGGTCGAAACGTTGCCGTCTCCCTGTATTATGTGACGTATTAATAAAAGAAAATACTGTTTCCTGCCGTGGACGCTGTTGTTTCTCTCTTCCCTTGTGGAGGAGTGGGATCATCCTCTTTTTGGCATATGTGTAACCACTACCTACGTATTACAATTGTGGTGAGGTGCTGCCCTATACTTGCTATTTTTGTGCATGTGTGAATAAGGTGTAATGATCAGCTTTTTCCTATTGGATCTACAATTAGAAAAAAAAATTAAGAAAACGCATCAAAGACAAAAAACATACATATACAGTGGGAAAAATAAGTATTTGATACATTGCCGATTTTGCAAGTTTTCCCACCAACAAAGAATGGAGAGATCTGTAATTTTTATTGTAGGTACACTTCACCTGTGAGAGACAGAATATTGAAAAAAAATCCAGAAAATCACATTGTATGATTTTTATATATAATTTTATTGCATGAAATAAGCATTTGATACAATAGAAAAACAACTTTGTATTACAGAGGTCAGACGTTTCCTGTAGTTCTTGACCAGGTTTGCACGCACTGCAGCAGGGATTTTTGCCCCCTCCTCCATACAGATCTTTCAGGTATCGGGGCTGTCGCTGGGCAACATTGAGTTTCAGCTCCCTCCAAAGATTTTCAATTGGATTTAGGTCTCAAGACTGGCTAAGTCAGTCCAGGACCTTGATATGCTTCTTACGGAGCCACTCCTAAGTTGCCCTGGCTGTGTGTTTCGGGTCATTGTCATGCAGGAAGACCGAGCCATGAACCATCTTCAATGCTCTTACTGAGGGAAAGAGGTTATTGGCCAAAATCTCGTGATACATGACCCCATACAACCTCTATTCAATACGGTGCCCTGTCCCCTTTGCAGAAAAGCACCCCCAAAGTATGATGTTTCCCCCATCATGCTTCACGGTTGGGATGGTGTTCTTGGGGTTGTACTCATTTACTTTTTCCTCCATACACGGTGAGTGGAGTTGATACCAAAACGTTCTGGTCTTATCTGACCACATGACCTTCTCCCATGCCTCTGGATCATCCAGATGGTCATTGGCGCAGTTCAAACTGGCCTGGACATGTGCTGGCGTGAGCAGGGGGACCTTGCGGGCCCTGCAGGATTTTAATCCATGACGGTGTAGTGTGTTACTAACGGTAATGTTTGATACTGTGGTCCCAGCTCTCTTCAGGTCATTGACCAGGTCCTCCCGTGTAGTACTGGGCTGATTCCTGACCTTTCTCAGAATCATCCTTACCCCACGAGGCGAGACCTGTCAAGGAGCCCCAGACTGAGGAAGATTGACAATCATCTTGAATTTCTTCCATTTTCTAATAATTGTGCCAACAGTTGTTGCCTTCTCACCAAGCTGCTTGCTTATTGTCGTGTAGCCCATTCCAGCCTTGTGCAGGTCTACAATTTTGTCCCTGGTGTCCTTAGACAGCTCTTTGGTCTTGGCCATGGTGGAGAGGTTGCAGTGTGATTGTGTGGACAGGTGTCTTTTATACAGGTAACGAGTTCAAACAGGTGCAATTAATATAGGTAATAAGTGCAGAGTAATGAAAAACTAGCAGGTCTGTGAGAGACAGAATTCTTGATGGTTGGTAGGTGATCAAATACTTATTTCATGCAATAAAATGCAATTTATTTACGGTATTTAAAAATCATACAATGTGATTTTTATTTTTAGATTCTGTCTCACAGGTGAAGTGTACCTATGATAAAAATTACAGACCTCTCCATTCTTTGTAGGTGGGAAAACTTGCAAAATTGGCAGTGTATCAAATACTTATTTTTACCAACTGTATGTGCCGTATTTTGTGGATTATAAGACGTACTTTTTTCCCTCAAAATTTGGGAGGAAAAAGGGTGTGCGTCTTATAATGCGAACTTAAGGTTTTACATGGGGGGGCGGCGTCGGATCGGGTTCCCAGATGTGAGTGGCGGCTGCGGCAGTAGCGGGGCAATGCTACGGGCCCCGGTGTCAGGAGACGAAATCTTGATCTGCCATTTTACCGAAGCACAGCTCTATGTACGATATACAGGATAGGGAACCTTGCCTCAGCTCGCCGCCGGCTTCTGAGGACGGGGCCACAGCATCGCCCCGCCAACATGGGGGCCCGCAGCATCGCCCCGCTACCGCCGCAGCTGCCACCAACCTCAGCCACCACTGGGGCCTGCAACATCGCTCAATTCCTGCCAATCTTCAGTATGTGTGACCCCCACTCCACCACCGCTGCCCCCCAGATAAACAGGATTATAAGGTGCACCATTTTATTTTTACATTTTTTTTTTTTGCTATTTTGCACTCCAAAATTTGGGGTGCGTCTTATAATCCAGTGCTTTTAATAATCCGCAAAATACGGTACATACAATGATTATGTATTTAAAGGTCATGACTCATGTTAACATGTTAATAGATGCATGGTTGCATGTATCCTAAAATGTGTGAACACATGCATTGGAGAAAAAGTGAAAAAGAACATAAAGACAAACAAAGAGGAAGAAAGCGAGATATCGTCAAATCAGTGTATAAAAATATGAATTTTTATTATAAAGTAAACAGATCAAGATATGAGCAGTAGATATCCAAGAAAAGCTCAAGGAGGAGCATATCATCGGTTGCTTCTGATTAGAAAAAAAACATGAACATGATGGGATTACGTCTTTATGGCTAAGTGCCCACAATGCAGAAACCCTAAATCCAGTGATGTATCGTTTAGTGGGCTGCTTGATTTTGTTTTGATAAAATCACTGTTCAATCAGAAGGAGATTTTTACTAAAGGACTAGTAAACCTACTGCCATGTAGTCCTCCATATTCATGAGCTCTCTGTAACCCAGCGCCCACCACTAATGAGCTGCTTTCTGCCTATGCACAGTGTACAGTACACAGAAAGCTGTCCAATCAGGGGTGTGGGCGGGGTTATAGAGGATTCAGCATTCAGAGATCTGCAGCAGATAAAACAGTGACTTTATCAAAACTGCAGCAAGCAGCCCAGTAAGTGATACATCACTGGAATCAGGGTTTCTTCCCCTACATCATGCTGCCCCCAGATAAGGCAGCAAAAATGTGATGATGGATTCCCTTTAAATGATATCTTCATCTCTGCTACATCTATCTGTACAGAAACATAGTGGTTTACGCAAGAGCATTAAAACCTGATAATATTTTAGGTCTGAAATTCCCGGACTTTTGAGTCTGGTGACTGAGGACAAGGAAGTAGCAGCTGTTTTTCAATATTAAGATGGAATGGTATTTGTGTCTCTTGTTAAATCCATGATTGACGTAATCTGCCTAAATCTCCTTACAACAAAACAATCATTTTGAAGCGCAGAGAGCAGCAGCCAGGAGTCCTCACGGTGCGATAGTAATGCAATGCACATTAGGCTGGAGGACCACATGATATAATACAGCCATCAGAACATTAATACCACCGACGGGTGAAGGCAATCACATCGGTTATCGCATTACAGTGTGTGTCGCGCGGGATGAATGAGGCAGCAGATGAACAGTTATTGAGGGATCCAAGTGACTGACCCTCAAATTAGGATGTGTAGATAACTGGGTCAGGACTTCTCCAAAATGGCAGGGCTTGTGGTGTGTACCTAAGGGCACAATCATACGGCCTTATAAATCAGATCAAGATCGGTACACTGTGTATGGACTAGCCGGCGGCTCTCCCCACCCGAGTGTGGCAGCTTCATGTATTTCTATGCAGCTGTGAATCTCGGGTGGGGAGAGCCGCCGGCCAGTCCGTGCACTGCGGTCTAATCTTGGTCTGATTTCTATGGCCGTCTGACTGCGCCCTAATGTGTAGTGGTTATTACCTACTAAAAGTGGTCCAAGAGGAAGGACAACCAGTGATGTGAAAGGTGAGTTGACGCGCCCCCTGGGCCTGTGTTGTGTAGCGTTGCGCACGCGGGGAATACCCGGAGCCGGATCTGTCGGGGTTAGTAGTCCTCGTGGCGGTGACCCGGTCCGTGCCCAGGGTGTCAAACTAAGTGGCGGAATTTAGCAGAAGATGTTATAGTGTTCGACTACGCCACCCGTTGAATGCGGTTATGAAGCCGCCGCTGCAGGGCAGACCGCTGAGGCCGGTGGTACAGTTGTGCAGCGTGGGTAGTATAACCCCCAACGGGAGGGGTATGGCCTCAGGGCAGCAGACGTGGATGATGGGGATAGCAGAATTGCACGCAGGCACCAGGAACCACTCAGAGACGGTGCGGTGTAGTTCAGGGTCTTTACTGGTGGCAAAGGTAGACCCTCCCGGGAGTACTGGCTAGCGATCGGGGCCTGGTCAGTCCGTGAGCAGATAGGATCTCCCCCGGCCAGGCGGAGTTGTAGGCCTCCCCAACTAATTGTACTCTTCCTGGCTACCTTGCTAGAAGCGGGTAAAAGTAGCCCACGTCCCTGAGTGTACCGTGTGGTGCTCACCCGTATGGCCGGTGACTCGGGGCCTTCTGGTAGCCTCCGCTCCACGACGGCGGTGCTGGTCCCTTGCGTGTGACCGTGCCTTCGGGTTTCTTGGCCAGAGGACCTGAAATCCCCTGCCGGACGGTTTCTGCTGCTGGGTATGGAACAGTCCCCACAGCCTCGGACTCCGTGTCCGGTGAGATCTCTTCAGTCAGGACGAGCTCTACAGCTTCCAGTCCTGGACCCCTTTTATCACTGCTCCCACAGAGCTCCTGATCTTGCTCTCCCTGCATCTGCTCCACTCCAGACCAGACTGTGTCTCTGTCTGGGACTCCTCTTCTTCTCTTCTTTTTCTTAACCCCACCTCAGCCCCAGTTTATATAGGGGAAGTTCTTCCCCTCCCAGGACTGGGCAGGAGGTGTGGCATGCTTAGGGTTCCTGACCAGGAGACCTCCCACCTGCTCACAGACGTAATATTGCTATTACTGTGGTAACCAGAACCCTGGGGTGCCACAGAGTGATCACTAATCCATATATACCCAAAATATACAGAATACCTAATATACACTGCTCAAAAAAATAAAGGGAACACTCAAATAACACATCCTAGATCAGAATGAATGAAATATTCTCATTGAATACTTTGTTCTGTACAAAGTTGAATGCGCTGACAACAAAATCACACAAAAATCATCAATGGAAATCAAATTTATTAACCAATGGAGGCCTGGATTTGGAGTCACCCCCAAAATTTAGTCCAGGTCTGGGAGGAGATCCCACAGGAGACCATCCGCAACCTCATCAGGAGCATGCCCAGGCGTTGTAGGGAGGTCATACAGGCACGTGGAAGCCACAAACAATACTGAGCCTAATTGTGACTTGTTTTAAGGACATTACATCAAAGTTGGATCAGCCTGTAGTGTGTTTTTCCACTTTAAATTTCCCTCACAAAATTTGCAAGGAAAACTAGCAGACACTTTAAAAGTAGATGAAACATAGATTTTTCCCTTATTATCTATACGTCCGTTTATGACATTGGGTTAATCCCGATTCCCGAACTGAATTTATTTCACTTTCTTCCTCGATTTATATTTGATATTTGTGATCGTGTCCGTCGTGTTTGTGTTGTATGTTACGTACAGAAGTTCTATGTGAGATACATAAAACATGCGGCTCTACGGTCACAGAATGACGTTTATTTACAGATCCGGCTCCTTGAGAAACTTTCTCTTGGACTGAGTTGCCGTAATAGTCGTAGATTCACTTGGGTTCTAAGATGATTAGTGCACATTCCGGAGCGAGCCGGGAGCGCTGCCAACATTCTTTTGTGTGCAGCGCTCACAACATTAGATTATACCTTGCTCTTGTATAATACATGAGTAATTAGGTTTCTTTCTCTTCTACTCACAGAGAAAATTGACTACAGAACATTCTTAACATTCATATTCCGACCTTATGTTCCAGTTCTTGGTCTCTGACCCTCTGTAATTGCAAGAGGTTAGATCTGAGAACATTAAATAAAAGGTCCGCAATGATTATATAACGTATTATAGCATTCTTGGTTATTGCGCTGGAGAAAACTCCCAGTGTGGACACATTAGGGGCCATTTATTAAAAGTGTTGCAAAAAAAAAAAAAATGGTTGTCTGTAGCTAACAATTAGATTTCAACTCATATTTTTCACAGCCTTTTTGACTGTCAATGACAATCTGGCTGTTATGAGCCCTTTTCGTTACTCCGGTTTTGATACCTCTGCTTTGTTGTTATCCTGTTTCTGATTTTTTTGCACTCAGAGATGTCCAAATTTCATATTCCTCCCCCGTCCTCACCTCAGCACTGGGGAATGGTGGTCTTCTTCTCTAGGATGATCTGGTAGCACCTAAGCGATATTTTCTTCCAGTACTTGAAGTGACGGTAATGACACCATATCAAGAGTGATGGACTGTGGTATTCGGATAAGTTGCCCAGAAAATAGAAATGATCAGGTTAGCTCACCTGGTCTGGGTGTAGAAACAAAAGAGTCTACCTTTTAGTAGGTGCTGTGTTTGGTATTGAGGTTTGGGTCTATTATTTTACAATGGGGATGAGCTGCAATACCGGAAATAAACTAGAGGCAAGAGTGGAGCTGTTTCTGTAAAATCTCAGATAACTTCTTTAAAAGGAACCTGACACAGACAGGTAGGTTTTCCACTGAAATGCCAGCTTGGGGATCGAGCCGCATGAGTGACTAGTCCAAGAGGCATCTCACCGCTCCCCTTGAGTGACAGGTCTCTCCTTATGTGTGTGTATAGGGAGAAACCTGTTACTGAAGTGGAGGAGGGCAGAGAGAAGCCACTGGGGACCGTACTCTTGGACTAGTCAGTCCTCAGATGGTCCCTGGCTTTTATATATATGTTTTATCTTAACCTCTGCAAAGTTTCAGAGTAAGGCCTCATTCTGACATCAGTTTTTTTCACATATGAGAAAAATGTACCAATTATTTTGAACAGGCTTAAACAGAGTGTGGGCCGAGTGTCATCACTTTTTCTCGTACGTGTAGGAAAAAAAAAGGTTTTCTACTTTCTCCTATGTGACAGTCCATGAAAATGGATGTCATCCGAGTGCAATCCAATTTTTTTTCACAGACCCTTTGACTTGCATTGCTGATTTTGATCTGACGCTCGGACATCCTTCCCTGATTTTCCACGGAAGGCTCATTCTGCGAAAAATCGTGGACATGTGAATGGCCCCATAGACTATCACAGGTACGAGTGCCATCAGTAACGAATAGCATTCGTACAAGAACATACCGTATTTTTCGGACTATAAGACGCACCTAGGTTTTAGAGGAGGAAAATAAAAATAAAAAATGTAAGCAAAAAATGTGGTCATGATGCACTTTTAAGGGGGAGGGGGTCTTCTGATGACACTGGTATAGGGGTAATGTCCCCCAATTCTGACAATATCCCCCATCCTGGTATATATGCCCCCCCCCCTTCCTTTTATACTTTGTCCCGATCCCCATCCTGGTATGCCTGCATCCCTCCATTCTGGTATGCATGGAACCCCTCCATCCTGGTATGCATGGCACCCCTCCATCCTGGTATGCATGGCACCCCTCATCCCTATCCTGGTATGCATGGCACCCCTCATCCCTGTCCTGGTATGCATGGCACCCCTCATCCCTGTCCTGGTATGCATGGCACCCCTCATCCCTGTCCTGGTATGCACACCCCTCATCCCTATCCTGGTATGCATGGCACCCCTAATCCCTATCCTGGTATGCATGGCACCCCTAATCCCTATCCTGGTATGCATGGCACCTCTAATCCCTATCCTGGTATGCATGGCACTCCTCATCCCTGTCCTGGTATGCATGGCACCCCTCATCCCTATGCTGGTATGCATGGCACCCCTAATCCCTATCCTGGTATGCATGGCACCCCTAATCCCTATCCTGGTATGCATGGCACCCCTAATCCCTATCCTGGTATGCATGGCACCCCTAATCCCTATCCTGGTATGCATGGTCCCCCTAATCCCCATCATGCTGCACATTAAAAAAAATAAACACTCCTACTCACCTCTCTTCTCTCCTCCAGCGCTGCGTCTGGTCTGCCTGCACTGATCTCTCCATGTGAGCCGCGCATGACATCACTGCCATGCACGGCTCACATGGAGAGATCAGCTGCCGGAAGTCACTACTCCCCATGCCGGGACTGTGTGCGCGGGGAGCAGTGACTTCACTCTCCTTCATATAGCCGGCACACAGCGGAGCCGCGCTGCGGCTCCTGCTGCTGCCGGCTGTCTCGTGTGCCCGCTTATTAAAGGGCATGAATATTCACCCCCTCCCCACGCCCATGGGCGTGGAGAGAGGTTGAATATTCATACCCTTTAACAGCGGGCACAGGCGATTCCGGCAGCAGCAGGAGCCGCAGCGAGGCTACACTGTGTGCCGCTATTAAGGAGCATGAATATTCAGTGCTCCCCACGCCCCATGGGCGCAGGGAGCAGTGAATATTAATTTTCTTTAGCAGCGGGGACAGTGTAGGCTGCAGCGGGCGGCTGCTGCCTCCTGTGCCCCGCTCCTCCACCGCTACCGCTCCCCTCACACCCCATATATATACACCCCCCCCAACATTCGGACTATAAGACGCGCCCCCCATTTTCCTCCAAAATTTTGGAGGAAAAAAGTGCGTCTTATAGTCCGAAAAATACGGTAGTATGTGTGAATGAGGCCTAAAACATATCTGGCTGAAATGATTGAGACAGTGTCTGATACATGCTGCTTGCATTTCGGGCAGCTTGTATCAGCTGTCAAGTTCCGTTTAACTGCCTACAGATTGATGATTGTCTTAAAATGACCATTTGGTTTGCAATTAACTCTGCAAAGATCTTTACGCTGAAATTGTGCACCTAGAACAGGTTTACAATCCATCTCATGAGCCTTTTTATTCTCCTCGACCTGAGGCTTTATGTATCATGAGAAAAGAGCTGCATAAATGTAAAAAAAAAAAAAAAAAAAAAAAAGAAGAAAACTATGTGACTGCAGACTTGTGAATCGTCACACCATGTGCACAATGCGTGCTGTCAGGATTCTCTGGTGAAGGGAGCAGCTGATTCATGTGACCGCTAGTATGAAATTTGTATACTTCCAACCACATTCCTACTAGACGTGTCCAACCTTGCTCAATTCACTTGCACTGAGCGAGGACACACATGTCTAGTTGGCACGTGACCTGCTCTGAAGAATCCTGACAGCGCGCACTGTACACGCTGTGAAGATTCGCAAGTCTGCAGACAAACCTAGCCCGGACAACCCTTTGAACAGAAGCTACTCTCGGCTTGAACTGGTTAACATAGAAATGGAAGTTGCCGTATTTCTTGTACTCCTTTTTTTTTTATTCAGTCCTTCAGTAACTAAGGAAGTTTTTTTTTCTGATAATGTCCAAGAACAAGTTCATTGTATATAAAACATTCTATTATATATGTAAGGATTCAGTAGCAGATCTTTGTATGAAACCAGCAGGTATTACTGCGTCTCCTTTCTGATTAGAAATCCATTATGAGGTTCAGTATCAGCACGGCTGGTTTCATTTTACTATTCTCTGAAAAGTGAAAAGGTCTTAACAATGTCTTTGTATTGTGCTTTCTGCATCAATATGTTTCACAAGCTGACACTTCAGGGGCCATTCTTTATGGACCTCATGTGTTCATTTACTTTATGCTTTCCAACTCTGGGAATGTCCCAGAAAAAATAAGAGACCACCCCAGGCGCCCAGAAGAGCTGGCAAATTTCCTAGATGCCACAAAAGCCTCCCAGAACCTCCCAGAGAGCAGCTCTCCCTGCCTTGAAGAGAATCTATCAGCAGGCTTTAGCTACGGAATCTGAGAGCAGCATGATGTAGAGGCAGAGACCCTGATTCCAGTGTTGTGTCACTTATTGTGCTGCTTGTTGCAGTGTTGATGGAATCCCTGTTTTCCCTGCTGTAGATGTAGCAGTGCTCAGAATGCTGAGCTGTGTATAACCCCGCCCACACCATTGATTGTCAGCTTCCTGTGTAGATTGTACATTATCAGCAAGCTGACAATCAGTGGTGGGGGAGGAGTTACAGAGATTTAGCTGGACTGTCTTACACATGACACCTAGTCTTGCTCATAAAACACTGATTTTATTGATCCTCAGCAAGCTTCTTAGCAAGTGACACATCCCTGGAATCAGGCTCTCTGCCCCTACACCATTCTGCTCTCGAATTACATAGCAAAAACTTGCTGACCTATTCTCTTTAAAGGGTTATTTATTCCCAACATTGAAAGTTATCACCTATTCATATAGCAACTGCTTTATGGTTAAAAATGGTCAAATAAAAATGATCTATTTATTTAAAAAAAGCAAAAATCACCTTAACAACCTGTGACATACATTTCCATCACAGGTCATGTGCAGAGTATATAGAGCAGGCTCAGGAGCTGAGCCAGATTGATATCAGGCAGACCCCAGCAGTGTTTCGCAGCCCACACCTGTCTATAACAGCAGTAACCAGAGCTAGATCCAGTAGCTGCTAATTAACCATTTAATTGCCCCTGTCAATCACTGTGCACTGGTTCCCATCACCCCCCAGCAACACATTCGTGGAGAGCAGACTAGTTATAAAGGCAGCTGAGGGTCTGCTAAAGGGCCCCGTGGCTGTCATCTTAGTGCAACAGCGCATGATTATTTTTCTATTCATAACAGATATTTCGCAATTTATAACGTCTTTTCTTCTAAAATTTATTTCAGAGAAACCTACACCTGGGATGCCTGACTTTATAGGACAAAGTCAATTACTCTATATACTGTCGTAATGTGGTATTTCAGTATTTATTTATTATCCATTGCTAATATAGCGACACCATATTCCGCAGCACTTTACAGACATTATTATCACTGTCCCCATTGGGGCTCACAATATAAATTCCCTATCAGGATGTTTTTGGAGTGTGGAAGGAAACCGGAGAAGCTGGCGGAAATCCACACAAACATGGGGAGAACATACAAACTCCTTGCAGAGGTCGTCCTTGGTGGGATTTGAACCCAGGACCCCAGCGCTACAAAGCAAAAGTGCTAATCACTGAGCTCAAACTTGCAGGTCCAGCTCCCCTAATTTGACTAAATATTGTAAAAAAAAAATATAAAAAAATGTAAATCATCTCTTTTCCTGTTCATATATAAAATGTACCAAAAATAAACATATTTTGTATTGTCATGTCCAGTCTATCAAAATACAAAATTATTTATGCTGTATGGTAAACGCCTCCCCAACAGTTTAAACGTCAGAATTGCTATTTTTGTGGTCGTTGCACTTCTCAAAAAATGTAATAAAAAGTAATTGAAACGTAATATGTGCCCTCAAAATAGTATCAATAAAAACTACAGTTCAGTGCTCAAAAACAAGCTTCAATAGAAAATAAAACATTTATGGGTCTCAGAAAATGTCAAAAGAAACATTTTTTTTTTTAACAAAGTTCATAATTTTTTTAAACTACTAAGATATATACAGGGGCATCTCACTAAATTAGAATATCATCAAAAAGTTAATTTATTTCAGTTCTTCAATGCAAAAAGTGAAACTCATATATTATATAGAGTCATTACAAACAGAGTGATCTATTTCATGTGTTTATTTCTGTTAATGTTGATGATTATGGCTTACAGCCAATGAAAGCACGAGTCATTATCTTAGTAAATTAAAATAATTAGCAAAAAAACACCTGCAAAGGCTTCCGATGCATTTAAATAGGTCCCTTAGTCTGTTTCAGTAGGCTCCACAATCATGGGGAAGACTGCTGACTTGACAGATGTCCAGAAGGCAGTCATTGTGAAAACAAAGAGAGAAAGAGCGTGCTCTGTGAAGAACCCGGTGAATAGATGAATGAACATGGGGGGCCTATTGGCCACTCACCTGGGGGGGTTGTGCACCCCTGCACAACCCCAGTGAAAGCCTCAGCGTAAGGAGACTGGTGCTCGCTCGGCGTGCTGCAGACCGCCGTCCATCACTGGTGCTTCCGCATTCCAGTCCCGGACCACATGACTGGAAGCCAACTGTGTGTCACTGCAGGTCCTCTAGGTTAGGAGTCGTGGCTCCGATACCGCAGGTCCTCAATTGGATCCAGAAGGGGGGTATGATCAAACCAAGGGCTGCTCCTGCCACTTACCCTTAAAGGAGGGAAGTAGAACATGTGCACAAGGTTGAAAGCGTTCTGTGGAGCGCAAGGACAATGATCACCGGGGGGACAGTATTGGGGCTGAAAACTTATTTATTAGCCCTCTCCACAACGCTTTTCGATAGCAATACTGTCTTCATCAGGTGTACAGGGGTTTAGACAAGGGAACACATTTATAGGGATAGTACAACATTGTTTGGTTAAAAAACTAATTGGTTAATCATGGAATCTACAAACACCCTTTATGTGCCAATGTATATGCACAAACAACTAGCACACAAATTCCTAGAACAAGGGAATATATGACAATAATTACAAAACATAAAAATAATGATAATATAATACTCCATGCCATTGAAAAGTATTAAGAATTACGATATTAAAAATAGATTAATATAAATTATATAATAATAAAAATATAACATGAATGATAAAAAAAAGGTGATATCACCCACTCAATTATCAATGACCGTTAATAGCTAACCACATTCTCAATAGCCAAATTCAAACCTTCAGGGGCCTAGAGTGCCCACTTTAAAAATCCCAAAACTCTCCCTATTGATCAAGCTGGCCAACCGATCTGGGACAGTATCTCCCACATGATCAATAATGGTGAGCCTCATGAATTTTGGATCTTTCTGATGGACAGCCTTAAAGTGTTTAGATACACTAAGTAACTGATACCCTATACGTATATTATGTCTATGTTTATTAAGGCGAGCATGCATGGTTTGTATCGTGCGGCCCACATATTGGAGGCCACATGTACATTCCAATAAGTAGACTACATGTGTTGATTGACAATTCACACCATGTCTAATGGTAATTGGTAAAAGTTTCGCCTGTGGTTCGTGATGAAAAAGTTTTTTGAACACCATTTTGAATGGTTTTACAACATAAACATTTTGTTGTATTGCAAGAATAACAACCCAGACGGGGATGTTATCATGTGATTTCTGCATTTTTGGCTTCAAGGATATATTACTGGGTGCAATCAAACTTCGCAAGTTTTTATTTTTTCTGTAAATGATTCTTGCTCTACTGGGTATGTGCTGCCCTAATATTGGATCCCCTTCCAAAACAAAACAAAATTTGTTTAAAAGGTTCTGAACGGTAACTCTAGATTGATTGAACGTAGCGACCATGCTGCTCCATTTAGTCAACTCGGAGACTGCTTTGCTTTTATCAGTAGATGATTCTATTTTATCAATACAAGTGTCCAGGGACAACCCAGTACAACCTAGAAGGCAGTCATTGACACACTCCACAAGGTCCCAGAGTCTGGAGGAAGAGTGGAGAGGCCACAATCCAAGTTGCTGGAGGTCTAGTGTGAAGTTTCCACAATCAGTGATGGTTTGGGGAGCCATGTCATCTGCTGGTGTAGGTCCACTGTGTTTTATCAAGACCAAAGTCAGCGCAGCCGTCTACCAGGAGATTTTAGAGCACTTCATGCTTCCCTCTGCCGGCAAGCTTTTTGGAGATGGAAATGTCATTCTCCAGCAGGAGTTGGCCCCTTTTCACACTGCCAAAAGTACCAATACCTGGTTTAAAAACAACAGTATCACTGTGCTTGATTGGCTGCAAACTCGCCTGACCTTAACCCCATAGAGAATCTATTATAGAGAGTGTAACGGGTCTGGAAGGCGGAACCTCTGAGCAACTATACAAGGGGGCGGTCCTTGTAAGGAAGCGGGTGGCTCCCAGGGAAGACGGGCAGGTAGTCACGGCAAGTGACAGGGACAGTCTCTGGGTAGAAGGGCAGGTAGTCACGGCAAGTGACAGGGACAGTCTCTGGGTAGAAGGGCAGGTACTCACGGCAAGTGACAGGGACAGTCTCTGGGTAGAAGGACGGGTTCTCACGGCAAGTGACAGGGACAGTCTCTGGGTAGAAGGACAGCAGGCAGGTGGCTGGTGAGCGCTCCCAGGTGAGCGGGCGAGAGTCTTTGGACAGGCAGGTGGTCACGGCAAGTGACGGCAGAGCCTCCAGGTAGGCTAGCAGACAGGTAGCAGGTGAGCGCTCCCAGGTGAGCAGGCAAGAGTCTCTGGACAGGCAGGTGGTCACGGCAAGTGACGGCGGAGCCTCCAGGTAGGCTAGCAGACAGGTAGCAGGTGAGCGCTCCCAGGTGAGCAGGCAAGAGTCTCTGGACAGGCAGGTGGTCACGGCAAGTGACGGCGGAGCCTCCAGGTAGGCTAGCAGACAGGTAGCAGGTGAGCGCTCCCAGGTGAGCAGGCAAGAGTCTCTGGGCAGGCAGGTGGTCACGGCAAGTGACGGCGGAGCCTCCAGGTAGGCTAGCAGACAGGTAGCAGGTGAGCGCTCCCAGGTGAGGGGGCAGGCTGGTCCATAGACAGACTGACAGGTGTCGGAAGGCAGACCGTCGGACCGCAGGCTTGCAAGCAGGTAAACGGATATCAGGCAGGTATCAAGCAGGAATCTGGCAGGTGACTGGCAGGTAACTGGTAACGGGACCTGAGGGCTGAAGCAGAGTGAAGGCTTTGCAACAACATTGCTCGGGCACCTCCATTTTGGAGGAGGTGCCTTATATATGGTGAGGTCCTCCGGCCATTGGCCGGGGACTCCTTAGGACGGCGCGCGCGGCCCCTTTAAGAGAGGGGGAGCGCGCGCGCGCGCCCTAAGCACAGTGGCCGGGAAGCAGCACGCGCTGCCAGCAGAGCGGGAGGAGGACGCCGGGCACGGAGTGGAGAGGTGAGGGGAACAGCGTCCCTGCCTAGCAGGAGGCAGGGACGCCGACGCTACAGTACCCCCTTTTTTAGGCCAGACAGAAATTTATCAAGGATGAGAGGGGCATGGATGTTCTCCCGGGGCTCCCACGTTCTCTCCTCAGGACCAAACCCCTTCCAATCTACCAGAAAAAAGGTTTTTCCTCTTACCCTTTTGGTGGCCAGAATGTTCTCTACCTCAAACTCGTTTTCAGCGGAAACCGGAGCAGGAGGCGTACCTGTAGACTTGGAAAAAGAGTTAAGTACCACGGGATTGAGTAGAGATACATGGAAGGAGTTTAGGATCCGCAAGTTGGCCGGGAGTTTCAATTTATAGGCCACTGGGTTGATTTGTTTGATAACTTCTAGTGGGCCGATGAACCGAGGCCCTAACTTGTAGGAAGGAATCTTGAGTCGGACATACTTGGACGAGAGCCAGACTTTATCTCCAGGACGGAATTGTGGAGGATCCAGGCGTTTTTTGTCAGCGTGTTTTTTCATCCGCTCGGACGACTGAAGGAGTGCGGATCGGGTACTCTCCCAAATGGAGGAAAATTTGCTAACGAGAGATTCCGCAGCCGGATTGTCCACCGAGGTGGAGACGGGAAATGGGATCCGAGGATGCTGACCGAAGACTACAAAAAACGGGGATTTGGAGGAAGATTCGCTCTCTTGATTATTGTAAGACAATTCGGCCCATGGCAGGAGATCCACCCAGTCTGAATGGTGGGCATTAACGAAGTGCCGGAGGTAACTGGTCAGGATCTGATTGATCCGCTCCACTTGACCATTGGACTGTGGATGGTATGCGGAGGAGAAGTCCATGGTGACGTCTAGCAGCTTACATGTGGCTCTCCAGAAGTGTGAGGTGAACTGAACCCCACGATCCGACACGATGTGGAGGGGCAGGCCATGGAGACGGAAGATGTGGCGGATAAAGTCTTTAGCCAGCTCGGGTGCAGACGGGAGGCCTGGCAGGGGAATGAAATGAGCCATTTTGGAAAAGCGGTCAGCGACCACCCAAATGACCGTACAACCGGCAGAGACAGGGAGATCTGTTATGAAGTCCATAGCTATATGCTGCCAGGGGGCAGCAGGTACTGGAAGAGGAAGGAGGCGACCGGCTGGCAGGTGTCTCAGAACCTTGTTGCGGGCGCAGGACACACAGGCAGAAACAAAGTCTATTACGTCCTTGTGCAGGGTAGGCCACCAGTAGTGCCGGGTGATAAGCTGGAGGGTCTTTTTCTGACCGGCATGGCCAGCAAGCTTAGACGAGTGACCCCAGTGTAGGATCTTCTCCCGATCAGGTACCGTTACGAACGTCTTACCGGGAGGGAGACGATTTAGACTCACGGGGGCCACCTACATTACTCTGGCGGGATCGATGATGTGTTTAGGTTCCTCCTCAAGATCAGACACCAGGAAGGATCGGGACAAGGCGTCAGCTTTGATGTTTTTGTCAGCCGGGCGAAAATGAAGAACAAAATCAAAGCGAGCAAAAAACAAGGACCACCGGGCTTGGCGCGGGTTAAGTCTCTGGGCACTCTGGAGGTAAGCCAAGTTCTTGTGGTCCGTGTAAATTATTACTGGGTGAAGAGCCCCCTCGAGCAGGTAACGCCACTCCTCTAATGCCAGCTTAATGGCCAATATCTCTCGGTCTCCTATAGAATAGTTGCGCTCGGAAGAGGAGAAGAGTTTGGAGAAGAAGCCGCAAGTTACCATTCTCCCGGAAGACGATTTTTGGGTAAGTACCGCTCCGGCTCCAGAGGAGGAGGCGTCAACTTCCAGGAAGAATTGCTTGTTGCCGTCCAGGCGATGCAGCACCGGGGCGGAAGAGAAAGCCTGTTTTAAGGAAAGAAAGGCTTCCTCAGCTTCGGGCGGCCATTCTCTGGGATTAGTGCCCTTACGGGTGAGCGCAGAGATTGGGGCAGTCCGGGAAGAGAAGTGCGGTATGAAGAGGCGGTAGTAGTTGGCGAAGCCCAGGAACCGCTGAATAGCCTTCAACCCCTCTGGTCGAGGCCACTTCTCGATGGCAGACAGTTTCTCTGGATCCATTCGTAGGCCGGTCTGAGAAATAATGTAGCCCAAAAACGGAAGCGAGGTCTGCTCAAAGAGGCACTTCTCATATTTAGCGTAGAGGTGGTTCTGCCTGAGCCTGAGCAGAACCTGACGAACATCCCTCCGGTGTGTGGGGAGATCCGGAGAGAAGACCAAGATGTCATCCAGGTACACCACTACGCAGGAGTAGAGAAGGTCCCGGAATCCCGGAAGATGTCATTGACCAACTCTTGAAAGACGGCGGGAGCGTTACAGAGACCGAAGGGCATTACCAGGTATTCATAGTGGCCGTCCCGGGTGTTGAATGCCGTCTTCCATTCATCCCTGTAACGGGTCCGGGAGGCGGAACCTCTGAGCTACTATACAAGGGGGCGGCCCTTGTAAGGGAGCGGGTGGCAGTCTCTGGATGAACGGACAGGGAGATACGGCAAGTGATCAGGGCAGTCTCTGGGTGAACGGACAGGGAGATACGGCAAGTGATCAGGGCAGTCTCTGGGTGAACGGACAGGGAGATACGGCAAGTGATCAGGGCAGTCTCTGGGTAAGGGGTAGGTACGACCTGTGATGGCAGAGCCTCCGGGTAGGCTAGCAGGCAGATGGTAGATGGGTGCTCCCAGGTGAGCAGGCGAGAGTCTCTGGAATAGCAGGTGGTCACGGCACGTGACGGCGGAGCCTCCGGGCTGGCAGGCAGGCAGGTAACGGAGAAGCGCTCCCAGGTGAGCGGGCAAGAGTCTCTGGAATAGCTGGTGGTCACCGCAAGTGACAACGGGACCTCCGGGCTGGCAAGCAGGCAAGTAACGGAGATGCGCTCCCAGGTGAGCGGGCAAGAGTCTCTGAGATAGCTGGTGGTCACAGCACGTGACAACGGAGCCTCCGGACTGGCAAGCAGGCAGGTAACGGAGATGCGCTCCCAGGTGAGCGGGCAAGAGACTCTGAGATAGCTGGTGGTCACAGCACGTGACAACGGAGCCTCCGGGCTGGCAAGCAGGCAGGTAACGGAGAAGCGCTCCCAGGTGAGCGGGCAAGCTGGTCCATAGACAGACTGACCGGAGTAGTAAGGCAGACCGTCGGACCTCAGGCAAGCAGGCAGGTAGCTGATATGCGCTCCCAGGTGAGCGGGCAGGCTGGTCCTTAGACAGACTGACAGGAGTAGTAAGGCAGACCGTCGGACCTCAGACTGGCAGACAGGTAACAAGTATTCAGGCAGGAATCAGGCAGGTAACTGGCAGGTAACTGGCAGGTAACTGGCAACGGGACCTGAGGGCTGAAGCACAGGTGAGACACAGGTGCAAACAACATTGCTCGGGCACCTCCATTTTGGAGGAGGTGCCTTATATATGATGAAGTCCTCCGGCCATTGGCCGGGGACTCTTTAGGGCGGCGCGCGCGGCCCCTTTAAGAGGAGGGAAGCGCGCGCGTGCCCTAAGCACAGGGGCCGGGAAGGAGCGCGCGCTGAGAGCAGAGCAGGAGGAGGACGCCGGGACGGAGCGCGCGCTGACAGCAGAGCGGGGAGAGGACGCCGGGACGGAGCGCGCGCTGACAGCAGAGCGGTGAGGGGAGCAGCGTCCCTGCCTAGCAGAGGGCAGGGACGCCAGCGCTACAGTACCCCCCCCTTTAGGCCCCCCCTTTTTTAGGCCAGACAGAAATTTAGCTAGGATGAGAGGGGCATGGATATTCTCCCGGGGCTCCCACGTTCTCTCCTCAGGACCAAACCCCCTCCAATCTACCAAGAAAAAGGTCTTTCCTCTTACCCTTTTGGTGGCAAGAATGTTCTCTACCTCAAACTCGTCCTCAGCAGAAACCGGAGCAAGAGGCGTACCTGTAGACTTAGAAAAAGAGTTAAGTACCACAGGTTTGAGGAGAGATACATGGAAGGAGTTAGGGATCCGTAAGTTGGCCGGGAGTTTCAATTTATAGGCCACCGGGTTGATCTGACTGATAACCTCCAGTGGGCCGATGAACCGAGGCCCCAACTTATAGGAAGGGATCTTGAGCCGGACATATTTGGACGAGAGCCAGACTTTATCCCCAGGACGGAATTGAGGAGGATCCAGACGTCCTTTGTCAGCGTGCCTTTTCATACGCTCGGATGACAGAAGGAGTGCGGACCGGGTACTCTCCCATATGGAGGAAGACTCGCTCTTGTGATTGTTGTACGAGAATTCGGCCCTTGGCAGGAGATCCACCCAGTCAGAATGGTGAGCATTAACGAAGTGCCGGAGGTAACTGGTCAGGTTCTGATTGATCCGCTCCACTTGACCATTAGACTGTGGGTGGTAAGCGGAGGAGAAGTCCAGAGTGACGTCTAGCAATTTACAAGTGGCTCTCCAGAAACGAGAAGTGAACTGTACTCCTCGATCCGACACGATGTGACGGGGCAGGCCATGAAGACGGAAGATGTGGCGGATAAAGACTCTGGCCAGCTCGGGTGCAGACGGAAGACCTGGCAGGGGAATGAAGTGAGCCATCTTGGAAAAGCGGTCAGCGACCACCCAAATGACCGTACAACCGGCAGAGACGGGCAGATCAGTTACGAAGTCCATCGCTATATGCTGCCAGGGGGCAGCAGGTGCTGGCAGAGGAAGAAGGCGGCCGGCCGACAAGTGTCTCGGAACCTTGTTGCGGGCACAGGAAACACAGGCAGAAACAAAGTCCATAACATCCTTGTGCAGGTTAGGCCACCAGTAGTGCCGGGTAATAAGCTGGAGGGTCTTTTTCTGACCGGCGTGGCCAGCTAGTTTAGACGAATGACCCCAGTGTAGGATCCTCTCCCGATCAGGTACCGATACGAACGTCTTACCAGGAGGGAGACAATTTAGACTCACGGAGGCCACCTGCATTACTCTGGCGGGATCGATGGGGCAGTCACATGGTCTACGAGGTGGTAATGTCTCTGCCTCCTCCATATCAAAGACATCAGCACAAGACCAATAAGGAATCGGAAGTCCAGGTAGATTAGCTGGGATAGGAGAGGGACGGACGGAATGGACGGGAACCAGACAGGTTTTATGACAGTCTTGTCCCCAGCGAAGGACTTCTCCGGTTTGCCAGTCAAGCACGGGTGCATGTCTCTGGAGCCAAGGCAGACCTAGCAAGAGGGCGTGAGAGAGTCCAGGCAGAACGTGAAGGGAGATACTCTCTGAATGCAGCATACCCACTTGCAGAGTAATGGATTCGGTGATGAATTGGATGGGGCGAGATAAGAGGCCCCCATCCACGGCAACAACAGACAAGGGTACAGCCAGAGGTTTGGTGGGGATGCGGTATTTCTCCACCAGGGACAGTGAAATAAGATTTCCGGCTGCTCCAGAGTCAAGTTGGGCTAGTTCGGAATAACGATTCTCCCCGCAGATGATTGAGACAGACAGCAGCAGGGATGGAGAGGATTTATTTTTGTCTAGATCAAGTCCTCTGAGCGAACCTAGACACAGGCGTTCTCCCGACCTCTCCGGGCAGGCACGGATCCGATGCTCCTTACTGCCACAGTAGAAGCAGCTCCCCTCGGCACGGCGAAAGTCCTGACGGGATTTGACCATCTTGGTCTGGTCGACCTGCATAGGCTCAGGAGAGTGTACCTGGGGAGAAACGGAAGGAGTGACGGGTTTCAGAAAAGTAGGACCCAGACGTGGAAGCCCCTTTTCACGGGTGACCTCTTTGGCACGTTCCTGGAATCGTAGGTCAATCCGGGTGGCAAGAGTTATTAGGTCATCGAGAGTGGTAGGAATGTCCCGACCAGCAAGTTCATCTTTAATACGGCTGGACAGACCCTCCCAGAAGACGGATACCAGAGCTTCGTTATCCCAGGCCAGCTCCGAGGCAAGGGTGCGGAACCGTATGGCATATTGACCCACGGTGAGGCTTCCCTGACGGAGGCGTAGCAGAGATGATGCGGATGAGGTCCTCCGTCCGGGTTCGTCGAAGGCTTTCCGGAAAGCCGTGAGAAAGGCAGGCAAGTCGGACACCAGGGGGTCTCCTCTCTCCCACAGAGGATTTAGCCAGGCCAGAGCCTCCCCGGTGAGATGGGACATGATGAATGCAATTTTGGCTCGGTCGGAGTTAAACTGGTGGGACAATAGTTCAAAATGCAGGGTGCACTGATTTATGAAGCCCCGAGCCAGGACGGAGTCGCCTCCGAAGCGAGGAGGTGCAGAGAGCCGGGGTCCGGAAAAGGATACCATGGTACTGGCCGTAGTTGCAGGATCAGACAGGGTGTTCAGGCGAGTATTAACATTCCGCAGATGACCCAGGATGGCCTCCTGTTGGGACTTCAGACGGGACAGTTCAAGACAGAGGTCCGAGAGCGAGGGAGCTTGGGTGCCACCGGGTTCCATGGCCCGAGCAAACTGTAACGGGTCCGGGAGGCGGAACCTCTGAGCTACTATACAAGGGGGCGGCCCTTGTAAGGGAGCGGGTGGCAGTCTCTGGATGAACGGACAGGGAGATACGGCAAGTGATCAGGGCAGTCTCTGGGTGAACGGACAGGGAGATACGGCAAGTGATCAGGGCAGTCTCTGGGTGAACGGACAGGGAGATACGGCAAGTGATCAGGGCAGTCTCTGGGTAAGGGGTAGGTACGACCTGTGATGGCAGAGCCTCCGGGTAGGCTAGCAGGCAGATGGTAGATGGGTGCTCCCAGGTGAGCAGGCGAGAGTCTCTGGAATAGCTGGTGGTCACGGCACGTGACGGCGGAGCCTCCGGGCTGGCAGGCAGGCAGGTAACGGAGAAGCGCTCCCAGGTGAGCGGGCAAGAGTCTCTGGAATAGCTGGTGGTCACCGCAAGTGACAACGGGACCTCCGGGCTGGCAAGCAGGCAGGTAACGGAGATGCGCTCCCAGGTGAGCGGGCAAGAGTCTCTGAGATAGCTGGTGGTCACAGCACGTGACAACGGAGCCTCCGGACTGGCAAGCAGGCAGGTAACGGAGATGCGCTCCCAGGTGAGCGGGCAAGAGACTCTGAGATAGCTGGTGGTCACAGCACGTGACAACGGAGCCTCCGGGCTGGCAAGCAGGCAGGTAACGGAGAAGCGCTCCCAGGTGAGCGGGCAAGCTGGTCCATAGACAGACTGACCGGAGTAGTAAGGCAGACCGTCGGACCTCAGGCAAGCAGGCAGGTAGCTGATATGCGCTCCCAGGTGAGCGGGCAGGCTGGTCCTTAGACAGACTGACAGGAGTAGTAAGGCAGACCGTCGGACCTCAGACTGGCAGACAGGTAACAAGTATTCAGGCAGGAATCAGGCAGGTAACTGGCAGGTAACTGGCAGGTAACTGGCAACGGGACCTGAGGGCTGAAGCACAGGTGAGACACAGGTGCAAACAACATTGCTCGGGCACCTCCATTTTGGAGGAGGTGCCTTATATATGATGAAGTCCTCCGGCCATTGGCCGGGGACTCTTTAGGGCGGCGCGCGCGGCCCCTTTAAGAGGAGGGAAGCGCGCGCGCGCGCGCCCTAAGCACAGGGGCCGGGAAGGAGCGCGCGCTGAGAGCAGAGCAGGAGGAGGACGCCGGGACGGAGCGCGCGCTGACAGCAGAGCGGGGAGAGGACGCCGGGACGGAGCGCGCGCTGACAGCAGAGCGGTGAGGGGAGCAGCGTCCCTGCCTAGCAGAGGGCAGGGACGCCAGCGCTACAATCCCCCTGACGGATACGGACCAGGTTATACGCCCCACGGAGGTCCAGCTTGGTGAAGATTCTAGCCCCCCTCAGACGGTCAAATAATTCCGGAATGAGCGGAAGGGGGTATTTATTCTTCACCGTGATCTGGTTAAGGCCTCTATAGTCTATACAGGGACGGAGTGAGCCATCCTTCTTTTTGACGAAGAAGAAGCCTGCTCCCGCCGGGGAAGTAGATTTCCGGATGAATCCCCGGGCCAGATTCTCCTCAATATATTCTGACATGGATCGGGTCTCAGCAGCGGACAAAGGGTAAATGCGCCCACGGGGAGGAGTAGCGCCGGGCATCAGGTCGATTGGGCAGTCGTATGGTCTATGAGGGGGTAATGTCTCTGCCTCCTTTTTATTAAAGACGTCCGCATACGACCAATAAGGAGCCGGAAGACCAGGTAGATTGGCTGGAGTAGGAGAAGGACAGACAGGATGGACGGGAACTAAACAAGTCTTATGGCAGTCCTGTCCCCAGCGAAGGACTTCTCCCGTCTGCCAATCAAGCACGGGTGCATGTCTCTGAAGCCAAGGTAGGCCTAGTAAGAGAGCGTGAGAGAGTCCAGGCAGAACATGAAAGAAGATGCTCTCAGAGTGCAGCATTCCCACCTGCAGGGTTATGGATTCGGTGATGAGTTGGATGGGATGTGGTAAGAGGCCCCCATCCACGGCAGCGACAGATAAGGGTACAGCTAGAGGTTTGGTGGGAATGCGGTATTTCTCTACCAGAGACTGAGAAATTAGATTTCTGGCAGCTCCAGAGTCAAGTTGGGCTAGTTCAAAATAACGGTTCTCCCCGCAGATGATAGAGACCGACAGCAACAGAGATGGAGAGGGTTTACTCTTGTCTAGGACGACCTCTCTGAGCGATCCTAGACACAGGCGTTTCCCGACCTCTCCGGACAGGAACGGATCCGGTGCTCCTTACTGCCACAGTAGAAGCAGCTCCCCTCGGCACGGCGTAGCTCTTGACGGGTTTTGACCATCTTGGTCTGGTCGACCTGCATAGGCTCGGGTGAGTGCGCCTGGGGAGTAGCGGGAGAAGTGACAGGTTTCTGAAAGGTAGAGGCTAGACGTGGAAACCTCCTCTCACGGGTGACCTCTTTGGCGCGTTCCTGGAACCGGATGCCAATCCGGGTGGCAAGAGTTATTAAGCCATCGAGAGTGGTAGGTATGTCCCGACCGGCGAGTTCATCTTTAATACGGCCGGACAGACCCTCCCAAAAGACAGACACCAGGGCGTCGTTATCCCAGGCCAGCTCCGAAGCAAGGGTACGGAACCGTATGGCATATTGGCCCACGGTGAGATTTCCTTGATGGAGGCGTAGCAGAGATGATGCGGATGAGGTCTTCCGTCCGGGTTCGTCGAAGACTTTCCGGAAAGCCATGAGAAAGGCTGGCAGGTTGGACACCAGGGGGTCTCCTCTCTCCCATAGAGGATTTAGCCAAGCCAGTGCCTCCCCCGTGAGATGGGACATGATGAAGGCTACTTTGGCCCGGTCGGAGATAAACTGGTGGGACAGGAGTTCAAAGTGCAGGGTAGTGTTGAGCCACCCCCGTAGTGTTCGAGTTCGGTTCGGTTCGTCGAACACCCGTGTGTTCGCCGAACTGTTCGTCGAACTGTTCGTCGAACACCTTCGAACACCGTTAAAACCAATGGCAGGCAAACAAAAACACATAGAAACACATAGAAAACACCTTCAAAGGTGTCCAAAAGCTGACAAACTGCTCAGAAGACACAACTAACACATGGAAAAGTGACAAGTACATATAGTCATGCGAAAAGAAAAGAGGTGGAGGAGTAAAAGGAGGGGGAGCCACAGATATAGGCATGTCATGCCCTTCTAAAATCCAAAAAGTGAGAAGCCGACACGGCCAGTCCGTTCCTGCCCGTGCCACCTCTGTGTCGCCGGGTTTGTGCCAGAGCCGCGGTGGACCCTGACGGCCAGCCCCCCTATCCCAAAACTGGTGCCTGTCCGCCGGTGGGTCGAGGCCCCCCACGGTGGGGGGGGGTAACATCTGCAGAAGAAAGACCATCTTCCAGCCAAACTAAGATGTCGACTTCTTTTCGTGGACAATGTGATACGATCCCATTCTTACGGACACGCCCATCGCTACAAATTCTAAATGAGGCACAAAAACAGCAGGTGCTTTAACGGATATCAAGTGCTCCTTCAAGTGGGCTCTCCATCACCTCAATTTCAACATCACAAATACTCCAGTCCTCAGAGGTGTCACCCCAATCGCACTTGCTTCCTCACAGCTCCCAAGTCTCCAGCTGCCCGTCTGAGTATGGGGTAGCACAGATGGTTGAGTCTGCACAGCTGTTTACTCATACTATAGCCTGGGAAACAGAGGTCTGCTCCAGAGCTTCTGTTAATCCAGATGAGGAAATGATCTGATCTGATGCCCAGAATCTTTATAAGTCGGATCCAGGACCAGATGAAGAAGGTTCTGAGCATAATGTAGACCCTTGTTCCCAAACTGTAACTCCTGTTGGTGGAGACAATGATGAAGACGATGATGAGACTCAAATACCTGATTGGAGCGACAACTTGACTTTTCGGTCAGGGCAGGAAGAGGTTGGCTATGAGGACGACGGGTGTGATAACACACAGGGTGATGATGACGAGGTTGGAGATCCCACTTACTGTCAACCCACAGTCAGCCAGTCGATGAGGTCAGCAGAGGAGGTGGAGGAGGATGTGACTAGCCCTGGGGATGGGGATGACTCGGTACCCGGGCATTTGCCTGGCCTTGGGGATGTCGCGGTGGTCGGCTTCCTGGCCCGTACCCTGGGGTCTCTCTTTAAAAGGGTGGATAATTGTTAATTTTATAAGAGTTCATGACGCCACCTGTGGTATCTGGTGACAAGCACCAGCGCTGCAGCAGTCCACTGAGGCCGGTGATAAGGCAGCTCGATGGTATAGCTCCCCACAGGTGGACCTAGGTCTCAGGGCAGCGTATGCAGGGGGAATGCAGGACAGGCGAGACCCAGCTGGGTCAGAGCAAGAACGGGAACGGACACGGTAGTCACTTCAGTACCTTTTACTGGTGGAAATTCAGGCACATCCCGGAGCACTGTAGGGTGAAGGGTGCATATCAGGATCCTCCCCAATGAGCGGGTGTAGGGCCTCCTGTTTCTTGCCTCTGCGTAGTAAGTTTCTGACCTGCCTGGAGCTAGGCCTAACTTTGTCTCTGTCCTGCGCTGGCTGACCTTGTGGTAGGGCCTTCTCTTGGAGTTCACGCTCCCAGTATGCGGGGCCTAAGCGTATCCTGGCTCTGTTACATATCAGCACCTTAGCGATCCTGGGACTTGTAGTTCTTCAGGGATTCCGGTTATGCCTTACTGGGTCATAGAGATACCGGTAAGCTCGGATCCTGTGTCCGGTAAATGCTTCGGGGTGAGCTGGTTAAGCTCCTCTGCCCCTTATGTACTAACTCGCCACTCGCCTTCGGCCTACTCGGGCCCTCACTAGGCTATACACACTAACGGCAGCTTGCCGCGCTTCACTGATCTTACGGCTCCCTGAATCTAGCAAGCAGGAGCCTCGTGCTCCACTGCTGAACTATTAACTGCGTTCTTTAGACTAGACTGAGCTCCACTGCAGACTGACCTCTCTTAGGCTTCTCTACTGCAGGAACTCTTCAGAGGAACTGAACTGCCTAGCTCCACCTTCCCTATTTATATCCCTAATGGGCTCCCTCTGCTGGTCTGAGGTGGAAGGTGGAGATGTGTGAATGTTTATGGGGGCCTCTTGTGTAGGATTCCATCAATGCACTCTTCTAGGATCTGTGATACCAAGCGCAGCGGGGCATCACAGATGCTATTGACGACGAGGTTAGGTTGCGCCTTCCTGAACAGAGACGGAGTACTGGAAGCACGTCAACAACTGCATCCTCAACCACAACTTTGCCTCTGACCACAAGTCGTAGTGGCTCTTCAGGTCACATGGGCTCTAAGCCTTGCATAGCCTGGGCATTTATTCAGATCGATAAGGATGACCCAACTCGTGTTATCTGTAATATTTGTCAGCAAAAGCTAAGTAGAGGCCAAAAAATCCATAGTTTGAGTACTTCATGCATGTACCGTCACATGGATATGAAGCATAAGTTGCAGTGGGAAGCTCACTGTGCTACAATGCGGCCTAGCCGGCTGGGCCAACCACCGTCTGCCCCATCTTGTGCATCCGCAGCCTCTTCATCCTCTGTGACTGGGGGGACAGCAGTCACACATGTTTTTGGACGCAGACCTGCCACCTCTTTACCCGCAACAGCCAGTGTGATTGGCAGGTCGTCAGTTCATTGGGAAGTGGAAACACCTGCTAGTGTTGAGCGCTCTCCGACATCGAGAGCACCACCTTTGGATCAAGGCAACCTAACATGTCCGCCTGCATCTTCCTCACAGACCGGCAGTTTGCCGGGGACACCCTACTCAACACCGTCTAAGCACAACAGCCAGCCCTCGGTCCCTCAGATGTGGAAAAGTAAAAGACCATTTCCTCCTAGCCATGAGAAAGCTAAGAGGTTGAATTTCACCATCTGCAAGCTGTTGGCTACAGAAATGCTGCCTTTCCACCTGGAGGACACAGAGGATTTCCAAGACCTTATGTCCGTCACAGTGCCCCAGTACCAGATGCCCAGTCGGCACTACTTCTCAAAGAAAGGTGTGCCTGCGCTCCACTAGCATGTCGCACACAACATCACCGCTTCTTTGAGAAACTCTGTGTGTGACAGGGTGCACTTCACCACAGACACTTGGACGAGAAGGCATGGACAGGGGCGTTACATGTCGCTGACTGGGCACTGGGTAACTATGGTGACAGCAGGACAAGGGGCTGCTGTCCAAGTCTTACCGTCCCCACGAGTTGTCCGTCAATCCTCTTTATCTCGAAGTTCCTCCACTGCTTCTGCCTCCTCAACCTCCTCTCGGTCCTCCACCTGCACCCAAAGCCTGTCTGGTAATGCCACCTGCTTTCTAACTGCGCAGAAGGAATCCTGCACACCTCCTTACTATGCTGGCAGCAGGGCTCAACGGCATCAGTGTTTACTTTGAAATGTCTGGGAAATGTGAGTCACACAGCTGAGGAGTTGTGGTCAGCTCTGGAGACCCAGTTTCATGAAAGGTTGTCTCCACTGGACCTGCAACCAGGGAAGGCCATGTGCGACAATGCTGCAAACCTGGGTGTGGCACTTCGCCAGGGCAATGTCACACACGTGCCTTGTATGGCTCACGTGTTGAACCTGGTTGTCCAGCAATTTTTAGCCCACTATCCCGGACTAGATGGCCTTCTGCAGAGGGCACGGTCGCTGTGTGCTCACTTCCGCCGTTCGCATCCCGCAGTTCAACGACTTACATCTCTACAGAAGTCGTTGGGCCTGCCAGTTCACCGGCTGAAATGCGATGTGCCGACACGGTGGAATTCAACTCTGCACATGTTGCAGCGACTGTGGCAGCACCGACAAGCCCTGGTGCAATACGTTCTGACGTATAGCCTGGGCCAACGAGATCCAGAGGTGGGGCAAATCACGCTGCAGGAGTGGTCTCAGATCAGGGACCTATGAAGTTGACGCGCCCCCTGGGCCATGGGGTACCCTGAGCCGGGCCGGTAGACGCTGGGGGTTGTAGTCACTGTGGCGGTGACCCAGTCCATGACCCAGGGCGGTCAATCCAAAGGTAATTTGTATATATGGATTTTATAATGTCTGACTACGCCACCTGTGGAGTGCGGCCAAAGGGGCCGTCGCTGCGGAACAGTCCTCTGAAGCTGGTGGTTTTGCAGCAATGGTATTATTACTCACCACAGGAAGAGTGTAGCTTCAGGGCAGTGTGGGTGGATGATGGTGGTTGTAGTGCAGGGAGTCAGTAATGAACACAGAGTCCGTGTGATGCCGTCTCAAGATATTACTCACAGTTGTTGTAGTCCAGATTACAGGTACCAGAGTAATCTCCCCCGTCGTGCTGTGCATACTCAGTGAGGGGCTCAGTCCACCCCCAGATAGCTCCGGAGTACTTAGCAGGACCCCCTTCTGTGTGTCCTTTCTCTGGCCTTCTCCCTGCACCTCACACCCAGTGACACTTCTATCCGGTATCCTCGGGCCTTGGCGGGTGACGTGTGTTCCGTCCCCTGGGTCCTATGTGGCTACCTTCTTAGTGAGAATGGTGTGGACTTTGGCCTGCAGTACATGAAATGCAGCAGCCTCCGGTTTCTAGTTGAGCCTTGCTGTTTCTCCGCTAGTGGAGGGACCGGTTCCCCTTATCTGGCCTGACCCCTCTACCTCCTGGTAGCAGCGGGAGTACGGGTGGCCTTCTGCACGGCCCGTAGCCGTAGGGTCCCTTCGGTTCCTGGAGCCTTCCAGCTCCCACTCCTCTCTTCTCTCCTTCAGTCCTGGGCTTCCCAGGCTAGGCCCGCCTCCGGAGCAGAGCTCATGCCTAGTCTCTGCTCCTGTCACTTTTCCTCCTCTGTCTGGCTTGCTCTTTCTAAGATGGCTTCCTATTTATACTCTCCTTGTCATGTGCTCCCCTAAGCTGCTCCCCTAAGCACCCACTACATAGGACCCTCAAACCAGCTAGGGACCTGGGACTGTGCTCTCCCTTAGGAGCAATCTTGCCCTACCCCCACTGCGGGTATGTGTTGGATGCAGGAGTCAGGGTCCCGAGCCATACGCCTTCCTTACCTGAGGGTGAGATACCACACCTCTGGGTGAGATGCAGTAACTCTGTGGCGACTGAACCCTCAGGGGCGCCACACACCCTTCTGCACAGTTTTGAAATGGCGACGAAGATGTTTAGTGCTGACGACGATGCCATTATCAGCATGACTATTCCGGTGATTTACATGCTGGAGCACACATTAAACAGAATTCAGAGTCAGGTGGTGGGACAAGAGGAGGTGGAGGAAGTAGAGGAGGAGTCGTATGCGGAAGGGATAACATCTCCAAGGTCCAGACGGTTGGCAGCACCAAGGCGGCAGGCATGGGAAGGTGGGGGAGAGGGATTAACCAGGGCGCATGGTAGCAGCCAAACTGTTGAGGAAGGTGCGGGAGCCGAGGAAGAAGTGGAGGACGAACTGGCGATGGGCATGGAAGACTCATCAGATGAGGGAGACCTTGATCACATTTCTGTTGTGCGAGGTTGGAGGGAGAGGGCAGAGGAAGGAAGCATGATTCTTACCTCGCCACCAACACAACAGGGACTTGGTACTTCTGGATGCGCAAGACACATGAGTGCCTTCTTGCTGCACTACCTGCAACATGACCCCCGGATTGTCAGAATTCGAAGTAATCCCGACTACTGGGTTGCCACACTCTTAGATCCCCGGTACAAAAGTATATTTGCCGAAATAATTCCTGCCATAAAAAGGTATTGACGAATGCAGGAGTATCTGCAGACGCTGTTGCAGAATCTTACATGTGCTTTTCCACAAAACACCAGTGGTGCACGTAGTGAATCTCACAGTTCTAACTTGCCAACGGTGGGACTGTCGAGTCTTCATCACTCAAACAGTAACAGTAACACAGTATCTGCTGGTAACAGCAATTTTGTGGAATCGTTTCACCACTTTTTTAGACCATCCTTTGCAAGGCCACAGGAGACAAGAAGTCTGACACATAGTCAATGCCTAGAGAGGATGGTACAGGAGAATCTCCAAGTGAACATCGAAGCCATGACTGTGTCACTGGACCCTTGCTCATTTTGGTATTCCAATCTGGAATAATCGCCGGAGCTAGCCACTCACGCCTTGGAGATCTTGTCATGCCATGCAGCCAGCGTTCTCTCTGAACGTGTGTTCAGCGCTGCTGGTGGTGTGCTGACAGATAAGCGCACGCGGCTGTCCACTGAGAATGTAGACAGACTCACGTTCATAAAGATGAACAAATCATGGATTCGCAAGGACATTTCTACCCCTGTGTCATCCTTGGGAGACTAAAAGCTTGGGGATTTGGTAAAATCACCTCACCAACCGTTTTAAGCAACAGTGGGGCAATTGATGCCACTTAACCCTAGAACGCATGACCATAAAAATCTACACTTTCACATACCTGGGGCCCTTTAGGCCCGTGTGCAAATAACATGGAATAACTCAAACTCAAATGACAAACAACTATATACATGAAGAATACCTAGAGTTTCAAAATTCTAACTAAAGTAATCTTGCAGAAAATAGAAAACAATTAACTGGGCGGGCCTGCAAGGCCACAGGTATGCGTTCTAGGGTTAAGTGGTGTCTGTGCCACAATTTTGGGAGTCCCCTTGCTGTGTCTTACGTGACGTTGGCATCGTCAATTCCAGGTGGGTTGGGTCGCACCCCCCCCCTTTTAACTGTAAGAAACTACATACACTATGGCTTGGGGTAACACAGATGGTTGAGTCTGAAGAGCTGTTTACTCAGAGGTCTGCTCCAAATCTTCAGTGTCTGCTAGTCAGCGTAGAATTTTTAACTGCATCTAGCCTAGGCAATACTTTGGGCGTAGTAGCCCAGCTGCGAAGCAAGCTGCACCGCCTGTGTATCTAATAAGAATTTTTAAATGAATCTAGCCTAGGCAGACTGTGGGGACCCCCAACCAAACCCAGATGCTCAGCCCGCCTACCGCCCCCCTTTCATGGACAATACAATAATGTAACTCTTACAACTGGATGGGTGAGGATCGGTCACAGCTTTATTAACTCTTTATACTCATTCCATTAGAAAGGCATTTTATTTCTAAAATAATTCAGCTTGTTGCAGCATGCCCTGGGTCCCCACTCCGGCAAGTTGGCCAACAAGTGTAACTCTCCAACATGTCCTTTCTATTTCCAGGCCACGGAGGATCCAGCGTACTCGTATGCAGGACTCTGACCCCCACCCATCACTCTTAACGCTTGTTCCACTCCGTCCTGGAGTCCTGACAGGAATATGTCCAGTCCAATATCTATTAAGTGAACACCGTCGGGCCGTATGAGGCCTGCTTTATCTCCTTCCAGTTGTCGGTGTCGTATCACTACACCGCCTCTGTCTCTTCTAAATTTTGCCATCCGAATATTTATTACCCGCCTTGTCCATTCGATGGCCGTGATGTCTCGCGCACCTTGCCATACCGCTATCGGCACAATCTCTGACCATACTATAGCTAATTTTGTGAAAAATTCTCTGAAGCGCTCAGTGTCTAGTTTCATTATTGCCATTAGTTATGCGCTCTTGTGATGACCTAGGTTGTTTCCCCCGGTCTGTATAACTAAGATGACCGGACCTCTTGCCTCTCTCCCTACCTTGATTACCTCCATTAGTACCTGTGGCCATAGCAGGCCTCTAATACCTCTCCAGTTGAAATATGTGTTATGAAACTCTAATTTCCTCCCGCCTGGGCGGACTTTCGCCCTTTTTTGTGCCCAATATATATACGAGTGGCCTATCACTCACACTGTTGGCTTAGCGTCACCTGTAAAAGAAACAAACCACGTTAGGATAACAAGTCCGGTCTTATGTATCTCGCCAAACACGTGGATCGCCATCTCCCTATCCTCTGAACTTCCGTTTCTGACAGTCCTGCTCTTGCTGCTTCTGTGGCCGCACCTATGCGGAATGAGTGTGTCCCGTAATCTTTGGGGTGGTTCCCTGCCGATGTTATGCATTTATTAAATATAGCTTGGAACAGGTATCTTGATAATGGCGTTCCATCAATGTGTGATAGGAAGAAATTACTTTGTGATCTGATGGTTAGATATGTTTTTACTATTGTTACCCGACTCAGTGTACCGTTTGTGGGTTGTAGAAGTACCCAAGTACCCCTGCCCGCTGGAACCGTTTTCGATTGGTGTATGCGTAGACGTATTGCATTATTGGCTATGACTATGTCCTGGTGTAATAAGCCTCCACTGGTGGTAATTTTGGATTGAGGGACTAATTCGCTTATACATAGCGCCCCGAAGAAGGCGATCACAAATGCAGTAGACATTAGTGTTGCTTCAAATTGTGAGTGTCAAGTTAATGGTGTTAGGGATATGATGTGAGAAATCAGTTTTAGTGACACGGGACGGGACGTCTACATTCCTGACTTGGCTGACCCCTTTTCCACCCTTTTATGGATTGTCTGATGATGAATCTTTGTCACATCTCCCCAATTCAGTAGTTGGAAGTGAAATGCTACTCCGGTCAGACACCGCTGCGCTGACGCTCCTGATATGCCCCTCATCATTAGCTGGTGGAGAAATTCTATGGTGACTTGTGATCTGGCTTGTTCACATTGGTCAACCCGTCTGCCTGCTACTAGTCGTGTCCACTCTTCCCATGCCTTACCGTATGCTTGCCACGTTGACGGGGCAACTGACGCTCTGATTAATGGCATCAACTATTCGCCACTAGATCCCATAGGGAGGGTGGGCAACTGTTGCCCGATGGGTGGGCGTTGTGGAAGAGCTCTGTGAAAATCTGCCAATTAAATTGTTATAAAGCGTTAGCAGCAGCTTTATACCCCTCAGCATAGTGGCTAGCGCGGACCCATACATTGTGTTTTAGGCACAGGAATGCTAGCCTGCGTAGTAGGCCTAGTACTGGGAGAGACGATGATGCCATCTTATTAATGCAGTGCGCTAGGCTGGTGTTTTGTGTTATGAAGCGTATATTTTTGTTAGCCAGGCGCGCGCCCCATATTTCTATTGCTACCACTATTGGGAAAATTATTTTCAGGGCTAGATGCAGCTAAAAATTATTATTAATTTCAAAGCTGGTGGAGCTTGGTATAGATGGCCTAATACAATGAGTCCCACACACTGCTAGAAGCCCAAATATTTTTTCAGAGCTAGATGCAGATAAAAATTATTTTTAATTTGCAACCTGATGGAGGTCAGTATAGATGAACTAATAGACCCAGTCCCACACACTGCTAGAAGCCCAAATATTTTTTCAGAGCTAGATGCAGAAAAAAATTATTTTCAATTTGCAGCCTGATGGAGGTCAGTATAGATGGACTAATAGACCAAGTCCCACACACTGCTAGAAGCCCAAATACTTTTTCAGAGCTAGATGCAGAAAAAAATTATTTTTAATTTGCAACCTGATGGAGATCAGTATAGATGGACTAATAGACCAAGTCCCACACACTGCTAGAAGCCCAAATATTTTTTCAGAGCTAGATGCAGATAAAAATTATTTTTAATTTGCAACCTGATGGAGGTCAGTGTAGATGGACTAATAGACCAAGTCCCACACACTGCTAGAAGCCCAAATATTTTTTCAGAAGTAGATGCAGAAAAAAATTATATTCAATTTGCAACCTGATGGAAGTCAGTATAGATGGACTAATAGAACAAGTCCCACACACTGCTAGAAGCCCAAATATTTTTTCAGAGGTACTGTAGATGCAGATAAAAATTAGTTTTAATTTGCAACCTGATGGAGGTCTGTATAGATGGATTAATAGAACAAGTCCCACACACTGCTAGAAGCCCACATTTTTTTTCTGAGGTAGATGCAGAAAAAAATGATATTCAGTTTGCAACCTGATGGAGGTCAGTATAGATGGACTAATAGAACAAGTCCCATACACTGCTAGAAGCCCAAATATTTTTTCAGAGCTAGATGCAGAAAAAAATTATATTCAATTTGCAACCTGATGGAGGTCAGTATAGATGGACTAATAGAATGATGCTATGCTCAAAAGATTTTACTTCACTAGGTGCAGTAAAAAAATTGGTATTCTATACACAGGTGGTATATCTTGCAACACAGATAGGCTACTCCACTGACTAACACACTCTGCAATAGGCCAAAAAGGATTAGCTTTGCTAGATTCAGCCAAATGCTGTGAAAAAAACTTGCACAGCACTGGCACAGACCTGCCTGGCAAAAACTGATAGGAACTGATGTAACCTAGTCCTGAAAAGGACTGCAATTACAATTAGTCTTTACTCCCACAATCTATCTATTTAAGAGCACAGACCTGCCTGATAAAAGTCGTAGGAAATGCTGTAACCTAGTCCTTAAAAGGACTGCAATCACAACTATTCCCTACTCCCAAGCTATCTGTAGATTTGTGCGAAAATTGGCTTGAAATTAACAAGGTATAGCGCACACAGCAACAGCGGTGCCGTCTAACACGCAGCTGCAGCAGTGAGAAAATGGTGGCGACAGGGAAAATGGCTGGGTCTTATAGGGCAAGGACATGTGACATACACTGCCAATGACACATGCCCTTGCTTGTGTGAAAAAAAGCACTTCGCTCCGTGTGTGCGCTGCTGATAGGCTGACAGATTGCACCTCCCCACTGTAAATGCGGGAAAGAGAAAAAAAAATGGAGTTCTTCATTATTACTGCAGAGATCCATCCCCTGCCCCTCCCCCCACCCCGCTGTACACTCAAACTGCGTATTAACATTAATTTTCATCATTACTGAGAAAAAATCCAGTTATGATTTTGGTGCACGAACAGTTATCGAACATAACCTCGAACAGCCGAATTTTTCTCAAATCGTTCGTGTTCGCCGAACGGCTCGAACACCGCCCAAAACAGCTCGAATTTGAGATTGGCGAACAGTTCGAGTAGAACAACGCTCATCTCTAGTGCAGGGTGCACTGGTTTATGAAGCCCCGAGCTTGAGCGGGGTCACCTCTGAAGCGTGTAGGTGCAGAAAGCCGGGGTCCGGGGCAGGAAGCCATGGTATTGGTGGGCAGCGGCGCTGCCGGGCTGCGAGTCATGACACTAGCGGTGGTTGCTGGTGGAGCAGTCAGAGTGTCCAGGCGAGAGTCGACATTCCGCAGATGACTCAGGATGGACTCCTGTTGGGACCTCTGACGGGACAGTTCATGACATAGGTCCGAGAGCGAGGGAGCTTGGGTGCCACCGGGTTCCATGGCCCGAGCAAACTGTAACGGGTCTGGAAGGCGGAACCTCTGAGCAACTATACAAGGGGGCGGTCCTTGTAAGGAAGCGGGTGGCTCCCAGGGAAGACGGGCAGGTAGTCACGGCAAGTGACAGGGACAGTCTCTGGGTAGAAGGGCAGGTAGTCACGGCAAGTGACAGGGACAGTCTCTGAGTAGAAGGACGGGTACTCACGGCAAGTGACAGGGACAGTCTCTGGGTACAAGGACGGGTTCTCACGGCAAGTGACAGGGACAGTCTCTGGGTAGAAGGACAGCAGGCAGGTGGCTGGTGAGCGCTCCCAGGTGAGCAGGCGAGAGTCTTTGGACAGGCAGGTGGTCACGGCAAGTGACGGCAGAGCCTCCAGGTAGGCTAGCAGACAGGTAGCAGGTGAGCGCTCCCAGGTGAGCAGGCAAGAGTCTCTGGACAGGCAGGTGGTCACGGCAAGTGACGGCAGAGCCTCCAGGTAGGCTAGCCGACAGGTAGCAGGTGAGCCTCCCAGGTGAGCAGGCAAGAGTCTCTGGACAGGTAGGTGGTCACGGCAAGTGACGGCGGAGCCTCCAGGTAGGCTAGCAGACAGGGAGCAGGTGAGCGCTCCCAGGTGAGCAGGCAAGAGTCTCTGGACAGGCAGGTGGTCACGGCAAGTGACGGCGGAGCCTCCAGGTAGGCTAGCAGACAGGTAGCAGGTGAGCGCTCCCAGGTGAGCAGGCAAGAGTCTCTAGGCAGGCAGGTGGTCACGGCAAGTGACGGCGGAGCCTCCAGGTAGGCTAGCAGACAGGTAGCAGCCGAGCGCTCCCAGGTGAGCGGGCAGGCTGATCCATAGACAGACTGACAGGTGTCGGAAGGCAGACCGTCGGACCGCAGGCTTGCAAGCAGGTAAACGGATATCAGGCAGGTATCAAGCAGGAATCTGGCAGGTGACTGGCAGGTAACTGGTAACGGGACCTGAGGGCTGAAAAAGAGTGAAGGCTTTGCAACAACATTGCTCGGGCACCTCCATTTTGGAGGAGGTGCCTTATATATGGTGAGGTCCTCCGGCCGGGGACTCCTTAGGACGGCGCGCGCGGCCCCTTTAAGAGAGGGGGAGCGCGCGCGCCCTAAGCACAGTGGCCGGGAAGCAGCGCGCGCTGCCAGCAGAGCGGGAGGAGGACGCCGGGCACGGAGTGGAGAGGTGAGGGGAACAGCGTCCCTGCCTAGCAGGAGGCAGGGACGCCGACGCTTCAGAGTGTCTATGGGGTATTGTCAAGAGGAAGATGAGAGACACCAGACCTAACAATGCAGATGAGCTGAAGACTGCTATCAAAGCAACCTGGGGTTCCATAACACCTCAGCAGTGCCACAGGCTGATCGCCTCCATGCCACATTGCCGCATTGATGCAGTAATTGATGCAAAAGGAGCCCGACCAAGTATTGAGGGCATTTACTGAACATGTATTTCAGTAGGCCAACAAGTCGGATTGTAAAAACATTTTTGAAGCTGTTGTTATAAAGTATTCTAATTTACTGAGAAAATGACTTTTGTGTTTTCATTGGCTGTAAGCCATAATCATCAACATTAACAGAAATAAAGACTTGAAATAGATCACTCTGTAATGACTCTATATAATATATGAGTTTCACTTTTTGTATTGAAGAACTTAAATAAATTAACTTTTTGTTGATATTCTAATTTAGTGAGATACACCTGTATATACAGTACAGACCAAAAGTTTGGACACACCTCATTTAAAGATTTTTCTGTACTTTCATGACTATGAAAATTGTACATTCACACTGAAGGCATCAAAACTATGAATTAACACATGTGGTATTATATACTTAACAAAAAAGTGTGAAACAACTGAAAATATGTCTTATATTCTAGGTTCTTCAAAGTAGCCACCTTTTGCTTTGATGACTGCTTTGCACACTCTTGGCATTCTCTTGATGAGCTTCAAGAGGTAGTCAACGGAAATGGTCTTCCAACAATCTTGAAGGAGTTCCCAGAGATGCTTAGCACTTGTTGGCCCTTTTGCCTTCACTCTGCGGTCCATCTCACCCCAAACCATCTCGATTGAGTTCAGGTCTGGTGACTGTGGAGGCCAGGTCATCTGGCGTAGCACCCCATCACTCTCCTTCTTGGTCAAATAGCCCTTACACAGCCTGGAGGTGTGTTTGGGGTCATTGTCCTGTTGAAAAATAAATGATGGTCCAACTAAACGCAAACCGGATGGAATAGCATGCCTTTGCAAGATGCTGTGGCAGCCATGCTGGTTCAGTATGCCTTCAATTTTGAATAAATCCCCAACAGTGTCACCAGCAAAGCACTCCCACACCATCACACCTCCTCCTCCATGCTTCACGGTGGGATCCAGGCATGTAGAGTCCAACCGTTCAACTTTTCTGCGTCGCACAAAGACACGGTGGTTGGAACCAAAGATCTCAAATTTGGACTCATCAGACCAAAGCACAGATTTCCACTGGTCTAATGTCCATTCCTTGTGTTCTTTAGCTCAAACAAGTCTCTTCTGCTTGTTGCCTGTCCTTAGCAGTGGTTTCCTAGCAGCTATTTTACCATGAAGGCCTGCTGCACAAAGTCTCCTCTTAACAGTTGTTGTAGAGATGTGTCTGCTGCTAGAACTCTGTGTGACATTGACCTGGTCTCTAATCTGAGCTGCTGTTAACCTGCGATTTCTGAGGCTGGTGACTCGGATAAACTTATCCTCAGAAGCAGAGGTGACTCTTGGTCTTCCTTTCCTGCGGCGGTCCTCATGTGAGCCAGTTTCTTTGTAGCGCTTGATGGTTTTTGCAACTCCACTTGTGGAAACTTTCAAAGTTTTTCCAATTTTTCGGACTGACTGACCTTCATTTCTTAAAGGAATGATGGCCACTCGTTTTTCTTTACTTAGCTGCTTTTTTCTTGCCATAATACAAATTCTAACAGTCTATTCAGTAGGACTATCAGCTGTGTATCCACCAGACTTCTGCACAACATAACTGATGGTCCCAACCCCATTTATAAGGCAAGAAATCCCACTTATTAAACCCGACAGGGCACACCTGTGAAGTGAAAACAATTTCCGGTGACTACCACTTGAAGCTCATCAAGAGAATGCCAAGAGTGTGCAAAGCAGTCATCAAAGCAAAATGTGGCTACTTTGAAGAACCTAGAATATAAGACATATTTTCAGTTGTTTCACACTTTTTTGTTAAGTATAAAATTCCACATGTGTTAATTCATAGTTTTGATGCCTTCAGTGTGAATGTACAATTTTCATAGTCATGAAAATACGGAAAAATCTTTAAATGAGAAGGTGTGTCCAAACTTTTGGTCTGTACTGTATATAAAAAAAAAAATATTCTTTTGATATCGCCATAATTGTACTGACCTGGAGAATCATAATGCCAGGTCATTTTTACAGCACAGTGAACGTTGTAAAAATAAAATCCAAAAAGCAATGGTGAAATTACTTTTTTTTTCACTATTTCACTCCACTTGGAATTTTTTTTTCGAATTTTTCAGTACATTGTATGGTATAATGAAAAGAGTAATTTAATACTCCACTCATTCTGCAAGCCCTCTTATGGTTCTGCTGTTTGAAAAATAAAAAGGTTATGGGCCTTAACCCCTACATGACCTTGGGATTTTCCGTTTTTGCATTTTCATTTTTTGCTCCCCTTCTTCCCAGGCCCATAACTTTTTTATTTTTCCTTCAATATGACCATATAAGGGATTATTTTTTGCAGGGAAAGTTGTACTTTTGAGCAACACCACTGGTTTTACCACATCGTATACTGGAAAACAAGGAAAAAATTCCAAGTATGGTGAAATTGCAAAAGAAAGTGCAATTCCACAATTTTTTTTTTTTACCATGTTCACTAAATGTTCAAACTGACCTGCCATTATGATTCACCAGATCATTACAAGTTCATAGATATCAAACATGTATAGATTCTTTTTTATTTAAGTGGTGAAAAAAAAATTAAAAGTTTGCAAGAATAAAAAAAAGGGCACCATATTCCAAGACCCATATCGTCTGCTTTTTTGTGATCTGGGGCCGGGTGAGGGCTTATTTTTTGTGCGCTGAGCTGATGTTTTCATTGATACCATTTTGGGGTAGATACAATGTTTTGATCGACCAAAAAAAAAGTAATTCTGGAGTTTTGATTTTTTTTCTTACTGCGCCGTTTACGGATCTGATTAATTCTCTCTTTATATTAATAGATCGGGTGATTCTGAATGCGGCGATACCAAACATGTGTATTTTTGATTGATTTTTAATTGTTTTATTTCGAATGGGGCGAAAGGGGGGTGATTTGAATTTTTATATTTTTTAATTTGTTTAAAAACTTTTTTACTTTTCACTTGCTTCAATAGTCTCCATGGGAGACTAGAAGCTGCGATCTTCCGATCGCTTGTGTTACACATAGCAGAGCCTCAGCCCTGCTATGTGTAACAAAAATGCTCATGGCAGATTGCTTATAACAACCACAGGGGTCTACTACAGATGGCGACCAGCAATCATGTGATGGACGTGCTGATGAGCAGGTGATATGATGCGCTTCCGGCTCGGCTATGTTAAATGCCGCTGTCAGAGTCTGATAGCGGCATTTAACAGCCGCGGGTGGATCGCCAAGTGGTGAAAAGATAATTATTGTTCTCATGATCTTACCTTCAGCAGTATCCCGCTCCTCTGCCTCCAGGCTTCCTTCTTGCCGGGGCGGTGCCCT
This sequence comes from Phyllobates terribilis, assembly GCF_046119375.1. NCBI lineage: Eukaryota > Metazoa > Chordata > Amphibia > Anura > Dendrobatidae > Phyllobates > Phyllobates terribilis. The sequence goes on from NW_027362764.1 coordinate 69,066,156, forward strand.
CCTGCTGATTGACAGTTCGGACCAATGACACGGTTGAGCTGCTGGCCTGCACCCTGCACTTTCTGATTTTGCAAGCAGAGGCAGAGGGGTTAAGGGACATTGACCACCGATCTCTGCTGATAGACTACAGAGGTGGTGGATAACCTAGGCAATTAATTAAATTCCATCTTTTCTTTAGAACAGAGAGGATTTTTAATGAGACGTAAATTGCAAAGTTGCTTGCTTTCACAAGTATTTGGCAATTTTACCCATTTATGATAATGAGACAACCCCTTTAAAAGCCTAAAAAATAAAAATGTTCTAGCCATTTGACAAGTAGATGCTGGTCGTTAAGACCAGGAATACTTACATATATTGCATTGTCTGGACAATTTAGTCTGTAACTGGATCAAAGACAATAAAAATAGTACAGTATAGTATAAATACACTTTTATTTTACTTTTTTCTACTCCTTTAAATTTATTCTGGGTGTGACACAAATGCCAGTATGTGGGAATTTGGGCAATTCTTTGCATTGACTTGTGTGTTTGTGCATTCTTGTAATTCTCATTTTCTCATACGAATGTGCAGTGGCCTCCTGGTCCATACGTCACAGCAGATCATGTGTCTCTGCTCAGTAATTGATATTGATGGAACTCTGCTGATCTTAAAGTTGGAGCTTGAGCAGCTCAAAAGCTAAACTACATCAACAAGCAGCTTAAATGGTAAATTGGGTGTACCAGACACCTATATATGTATGGAGAAAGGAGGTAACTACAGGTCTAAGGGCCAGTGGAACTGCTCATGAATATGTTTTCATTCCCATGATAGATAATTCCCAATTTATTACTTTCCTTCCAAAATGTATTTCTGAGAAACCTGCAGAAGTACAAACCCAGAATGCTTGACCAGCATGTCATTTCTTCTAAAAGTAAATCACTTATAACTAGGGTTACGCCTCACCTCGTTATCTGTCTGTCTATATGTCTCTTGTGTCTCTTTCCTTCTTGTATGAAAAGTCAGAAATAAGTAAGCACCAGCCATCATTGTATTGCTGGGCAGAAGATACAGAAAGAGAAAGCAGCTGCCATTCCACGATGTCTAGCTTCATCTGGGCTCAGCCAGCCTTCCTTCCTTCCTCCCTCCCCACTTGCCTCCTTCCCTCCCTTCCTCCTCTTCCTTCCCCTCACCTTCCACTTCTTCCTTCCCCTCCCTTTCCCCTTCCTTTCCCTTCCCCTTCCTTCCCATTCTCCTCCCTTCCCCTTCCCTTCCACTTCTCCTTCCTTCCCCTCCCCTTCCTTCCCCTCCCCTTCCCCTTCCTTCCCCTCCCCTTCCTTCCTTCCTTCCCTCCCCTTCCCCTTTCTTCTCTCTTGAAAGGTTATAACTGTATGTAAAGACCTCCCCACCACATACAATACGAATATCATGAATGGCACATGGCCCTTTTATAGATTTTGCATTTGGGCCCAGTAACTTTAAATTATATCTTGGATTTTACACAGGCCTTTGAATGGCCAAATGAACATTCCTAAAACATTTGTTCCTGATAATTGCTCAGGGCAAACATGGCCTGGACAAGTTGACATATAATCAAATGTTCATCTGATGACCTATGGCATCTTGGGGTCCTATAAATCATTTTTGGTTGCCAGGACATTACTCTTGTTTTTCATGTCAAATTGCCAAGCACCACCTATCACTTCTTTGTTCCGCCCTACTTGCGTCAAACCCCAATCATGCTGCCTCTTCTCAGGCTATTCGTGCCCCCAGTCCAGACTTGACTGTAATAAAAGTGGTAGAGACACAAACGATAGAACTAAAGACCCATCAAGATCATTGTTCAATTAAATTAAAGCGCACCTCTCAACAGGATTGTGCTCAGTAAACTACATACACTGTCAGGTGGGTGACATTACACTGATTAAAATAATACCTTGGTTGATGAAATCCATCCTGTGGTTATTGTGTAATCTTTACTTTCAGTTTGGAGATAATGATATGCTCATGCTCCGGGGTGGAGCATCCAGATGAAGAGCATACAGATAAATATGTAAGCAGAGCACGAAATTGAGCCCACCCCACAGTTCCTCCCCGGAGCACAGGCATATTATTATCTCCAAACTGAAAGTAAAGATTACACAAGAACCACAGGGCGGATTTAATCAACCAAGGTATCATTTTAAACAGTGTGATCTCGCCCACCTGACAGTGTATGTAGCTTACTTAACACAATCCTGCTGACAGGTGCGCTTTAAAAGCAAGTGAGGTCCGATAAACCTCCTAGATCCTCAATTAGCACTCTTTATAGCAAGAAAATCTGCACATGTGCAAGCATGCGCATTAAGCTATCACACTTCACAAATTATTGTTGTGACACATAGACCTCCTTTACATCTGTATGTATGTGATTTGTAATTCTTAAAGGGGTTTTCCAACAGTAAAATAATTATCCAGTTCCAGAAGCAGTGCCTGTCCCGTTAGGAAGTCACAGCATTGCTGCATCTTGTAATTGGCTGCAGTGGTCAGTTGACCAGAAGAGTGAGTCATCAGATGTTTCTCAGCTGTAATTGGCTGCATTGGTGCCTTTACTTCCGAATGGGGAAGGCACCGTTTCCAGAAACGGCACAGACCTCTGGTTTCGTTTGCTTTCGACTGGGGGGTGCTGGAAGATAAGTATTAATACATTTATTATTTTTAATGAATACATGCCTAAAAAAATATTTTACTCTCTGACAACCATTTTAATAATTAATTTAACATATTGTAGCCTACTCCTTGTTGGAAATAACAAGGAACTTTTTATTTTGCAGCGTTTCGCCTTGTTCCTGGCACAGTGCTCTTTAGCAGCTGTTATTTTGTTAGGGACGCTTGTGAGATCAGAGCTAGTTTTGATACTGAATAAAAGGGTGTTTTCAGAATCAGGATTTATCACCTATCCACAGGATAAGTGATATATTTCAGTGGTGGACCCCTAAATGATCATGCAAAAGGAGATCTTATGCCCCTTGTTTGACTTTATCTGTCGTCGAACATGCGCGGTTCTGCTCCGTCTATTCTGTTATATAGTAGGAAGACAAACCCCCATACAAATTATACAGGATGTCAGTCCTTTAGAGACTGGTGGGTTCGGCTGACTTTTATCCAATGTGTATGGGGGCCTTAGTCTAAGTGTTGACTAACGGACTCCAATGACTCATAGTTTGGCCTGTCAGGTTTCCATTTGGGTTACTGTCTTTTTGAAGACAAAACCAGTGCTGATGGGAGAATCGATTCACAGCAATCCAGTCCATAGGCCAGGGCGGTAATCTGTTCATTGGGTGGAAAGCCTGAAAATCTCTTCTTACCTCCCAGCATTTCTGGATCTTCTTTTGATTAGCCGGCCTTTTGTGACGTTGTGTTACACGCATGCCGCTAGGTTCAGATAGGGCGAGACTGGTTTCATGAATTCGTTGGAATCCTGGGGGAACCATTACTCAGGGTGACCATAGGCTGCAGCTTCTCTTAGGCACACGATAGATTCAATTGCTGACCAGACACATCTGACAAGAGTCTTTTTCAACAATTTAACTGTGGAATTTAATCTGAAGCACGGCCAGTGCAATTCAGGGATATTACAGCTACAATCTTCATTACAGTACAGTCTGAGTTTCTTGAGCAACAAGCTCCAGTAACAATACAGTAGTTTCTTCACAAGGCACAGTATTACAGTCTCTTCAGTAGTATAATTCAGCATAGATTAGATCTCTTAGCAGCACACTTCTATGCATACACAACCACAGGTTTTTCCTTCACAAGGCCACAATAGTACACAGCATTCTTTATCCTGCATGGAGGTGGAGGGGGGGGGGGTTGATGAGGGAGATGATCCCTGTGACACAATTCCTTCCAGTCCTTGTCTTCCTGACTGATAATACTCTGCACTGCTAGTTCAGGAAGTTTATCTGACCTGTGTTTAGTTTCTCTCCTGATCTGAATCCTGTTCAGTTGCCTTCTGTCAGATACAAATAGCACACTGTTTTTCTCTTTGGCTTCAGCCAGACTACAATAACAAGTTCCCCACAATCCCTCTTGGGCTCTGCTAAAACACTCCCTGTCTCCTGTGACTGTGTTAACCCCTCTAGTTGCTGGATGCTTCTGAAGCAACAGCACTACTTCTGCATGTCACAGTTGTGTGTGCTTCACGCCACAATGATGTCATTGCATCAGCCCAGCTAACCAAAGGAAGAGCTAGGAATACGGGAGGTAAGGAGATCTGTAGGCCTCCCATCCAGCAGTCACAGATTACGGACCTGTCCAATGACCCGGAGTCCAGCAAATCAGTTCTCCCTTCTCCACTTACTATGCTAAGGATTTACAGATTACCTTTACATAATTACCTTATTTTTCATCTGCCACTACCTGGTTAGAGTCAGTGCTCCAGTGAATGGTATATCAAAGAACTAAACAAAAGCCTGCTTTGCGCTGATGAAGTAAAAAGACAGAAACAAATTTTCCAACAGATGGGTATCTATTATTATTGATTAAAGATGAGCGAATTGATTAAAAGGAAATTGAGTTTGTGTTAAATTTAAAAAAAAATTCTAATTCACCAGAATCCATGTTTTTTTTGGGATTCGCCTCTTTTGATTTCAAGTCAGCAGCCATTTTTCTGAATTCATTTAGGGCCGTTAAGGGTTAAAAAAGTTAAATATAATACTCATCTCTCTCCAACTTGCACTTGTTCCGTCGAGCAGCTCCATCCAGTTTCAGTTACTTTTCTGGGCTTTTTGGCAAATATTAAAAATTATGGTAATACTAATTGACCTAAAACGGGAAAGGTTTATTTGATTTCATGTCAGATATTGAGAAAAACACGCAGATGTGTCTTTTTATATAGTGCATGGAAACTTCTGGTTTCAACTGTATATATATGGTCTTTGTAGTTGAATTTATTTATTTATTTATTTTACTCACTTATATAACGCCATTAATTCCACAGCGCTTTACTGACATTATGGGCACTGTCCCCATTGGGGCTCACAATCTAAATATGTAGGGTTTAGCATGAAATAAGGTGCAATAGAAAAAAAGGGGCTTTTAGAATGTAAGGTGTGACCAGTGACCGTCTCACACGGATTATTGCTTGCAGTGTAGATAGGTTTTACATACTTATTTTGAGAACTATTTGCTCGGGCATGGATCGTGTCTGCTAGGAATTATATACTGGTTATAATATGGCAAGCAATGTAACACAGGCTGCACAAAATGCTTTATTTAGAAATTCAGAAGCGGCTTCTGCTTCATCTCTTGTTTCTAAAAATTGCAAGGACCTAAGCAGTCTCTGTAATATATAGAGGCGTTACTTAAAATTTCTGGACTTAGGGCAAAATATTAAAATGGGGCCCCACTTAAAGAAGAGTTATCAGATTAACTGACTGGTCTAATTTAGTAAATACTTGTAATCTCCGTTACAGGGTGTGAAGACCCGGGGTCTTCCGTGGACGCAATACTACTCAGACAACACAGGGTGAGGGTAAAACTTTATTTATTGATCTACCAAACCGACAATAAACACATAGAACAGTCCCAGCACATACCCAAGATGGTACAACATTACACAGTCCTCACCCTTCCGCTGGCCCGCCAAGGAATAGAACAGCTGCGACTTTGGGACTTCCAGGGCCAACTACTTCAACCAGTGGCTCCCCGCTTTTGACGGGCTCCCACAGAGAGGAAGTAGTGGCAAGCTTAGGAAGCCAACAGTCCATCGAAGTACAAGGCCAAGAAACCCGAGGGTCCCACCCTGACCGCTCCGAGAGTTTCCATGGGGCCAGATGACCGGCTGGTCCCAATCTGACTTCTCCGAATGTCTCCATGGGTTCCAGGCGACCGGAGGGTCACACCTGGCAACCTCTAACAACATATCCATGGGGCCAGGTGACTTCATCGTCCCAACCTGGTCTCCCCAAATGTATCCATGGGCTCTCTGATGGTCAATGGAGCAGATCCGTACACTTCTAGTCAGGGCCTTATACCCTTAAGCTGGAATCCTGTATAATCCAAATCTGTGTCTTTCTGGATCGTGCTACCAAGCTACTCTCCTGAAGAGTGTGTCTGAACGTTCAATTATCCTTGTAAAGTCCCTTTCAATTCTCTGTTTCAAATCTGCCTGGTACAGAGGCATATGTTACTTAAATTGTTCATATTTGTTCTTTCAAGTACACATCCACAGGGCAAGGGTTAGGGAGGGTATTATTCCACAGGGCTCAGGATTCATTGTTTGAGCCTTTAATCAATTTACATAGTTGGTATAGCAAGGGGCTCTTGTAAATAAACATCTAGCTGGCTTTAGTATAATATGCAATTAGCATAGTAACAAACATCATTGTTTCAGAACCAAGAGAAGACAACATTCAGGGTTATACAAATACTGGTCTGTCCTTCTTGACCAGCCACAGAAAAACACATACATTCACAAGTCAACACAAACACAATAGTGTATTTCTCTTGGCTTAACAAATCTAGATGTCTGGCTGATTAAGATAAGAAGCTGTTTCATCACACAGGGGTTTTATTAGGAGCATAAATGGGTAAAATTGAGAAGTGCTTGTAATTTCAAGAAGAGAGGGATTTTGAATTCTATAGTTTACTGCTCGTTGCCTAGGTTACCGGCCACCTCTGCAGTGTATCCAAAGTGCCTGCTTTCCTAGGCAAGGAACATGCACTTGCAAGCTTTTTGCTATAGAGTTTGCTCTGAAACTTGCCGAATTGCTGGAGCCGGCCTACTTCAGTCCATCTATGCTCCTCCAATGCTGCAGAGGCAAAGCTGCCTCTTCTACCTGCACTGGAGAGCACACAGTTTGGTCAGCAGCATGACCATACTGCTGGTCCAAACTGTCAATATGCAGGAGCACACTGCTCCCTGCCTCCCGGCTTCCTGCTTTTTAGGGGGGCAGTGTACTCCAGAAGATTATAATGGTTCAGGCCATTGGCATGTCCTGAAGTTAGAAGCCCTGTAAATAACAGTTCAAAAGTATTTTTCCTTTGACTTGTTCCTCAGTTATTCATCCTGGAAATGTATAAATGAATTGATTTGTGGTGTTACCACTGCCCTTATCAGTGGGATGTATTCCAATACACTCTAACAATGTCCTGTCCGTGCTGTCACGCATTAGGGCTTTGTCTAGAGTATTTTTGCCAACATTCCCAAGATAGTCCAAAGAAACGGATGTCAAAAGAAGTGGGTCTTGTACTGTGTAGGGCACTTTGCTATTACCTTTATATGGGGGCAAACTTATGCCACTAATACTTACTTGTCAACTTTTCGAGAAAGTTTGTGAAGATTCCTGAAAAAAGAGGAGACTTTCTGTCGCCTAATTCTGGATTTGTGGGCAGGTAATAAGGCAAGAGAAGGAAGATATTGGTAAATATTTCCTACATAAAATGTGATGGCAGCATACATCTCTCAGAGAGCCAGCTGTCAAAGTTGGCAAGCATGCACCAATAATTGGTTTACTTTGATGACAGCCTTCGGTGAAGACTCTATGTCACTATGGACGTTTGCCATGTGGGCAGATTTTATGTAGTGAAAAAAATGGGTCACATATTAGGTCTTCTTGAAAATAATTCTGAAAAACAAGCAAGTGACTTTGAAGTTAAAGTCTCAATCCACCATTGCTCTGGGATTTAAATGGGCATCTTTTGACATGGAAAAAATGATTTTCACATATGTTATTGTTTACTTTTAGTTAATGAAATTGCACTAAATTTCAGTCTGCAATCTTCATTTCTATATTCATTTTCCGACCCCATGATATACAGTTTGAAGTCTTATTCAGGTTTCAGATTTTTCTCTTGTGAGAGTGTCTCTTCCAGTAATATAGGCTGGATGTGAGATTTGTGTTATCCAGGTTGTTTCTGTCTTCATGAGCTCATATATCAGCACAGCTTCTGCCCTGCACTTGTTTCCTCTTCATGTGGTTTTCTATAAACTATTTTCTATATACTTTCTACTATCTCTAGCACTGAGGGAAGGGAAGGGGAATTCAGAGCATTAGCAGGAGCAGGATAATTTTTGAAAACTGCTTTGCTAAATAAAAGACTTACTGATTGTAACACAGAGTCAATACTCACGGACAAGCAGTGAGAAGGGGTAGTCAGGAGGTCCGAGGTCAGGTACAGAGGAGTAAGTCAAAGGCATGGTCAGGAAATGGTTCTTGGTCAAATTCCAGAAGGGTACGTAAAAACCAGGGAATACAACGAACAGATAGTCAGAGGCCAAGTCCGGGGTCAGATACCTGAAGTCAGAAAGCATCAAAAGCAGAAGGAAAAATCCACCAGAATTGTCACAACAGATCCAAGGTCAAAAACAATACCAGAAGTCAGACACAGGGCTAAGCACACACACTCTTACCTAAAGCAAAGCTACAACTGACAATCTTCAGCTCACAGCAAACCAGTTAAATACCTAGAAAATCATCGGACGGATGTGAGGTGACGCGCCCCTGGGCCTTCTGTGTCGTGCGGCATCGCGTGCACGGGGGCTTACCCGGAGCCGGATCAGATGGGCGTAGTAGTCTCGTGGCGGTGACCCGGTCCGTGCCCAGGGAGTCAAACTAAGTGGCGAGTCTATTAGCAGTAGATGTTGGATGACTACGCCACCCGTTGAATGCAGCTTTGGAGCTGCCGCTGCAGGGCAGACCGCTGAGGCCGGTGGAAGGATGGTGCAGCGGGGATGGTATAACCCCCAACGGGAGGGGTATGGCCTCAGGGCAGCCGAAGTGGATGATGGGGGTAGCAGGAACCACTCAGAGACGATGCGTGTAGTTCAGGGTCTTTACTGGTGACAAAGATAGACCCTCCCGGAGTACTTGCTAGCGATCGGGGCCTGGTCAGTCCTTGAGCAGATGGGATCTCCCCTGGCCAGGCGGAGTTGTAGGCCTTCCCAGCTAACTGTACTCTTCTGGCTACCTTGCTAGAGGCGGGTAAAAGTAGCCCACGTCCCTGAGTGTACCGTGTGGTGCTCACCCGTATGGCCGGTGACTCGGGGCCTTCTAATGGCTTCCGCTCCACGATGGCGGTGCTGGTCCCACGCGTGTGACCGTGCCTTCGGGTTTCTGGGCCAGAGGACCTGCAATCCCCTGCCGGTCGGTTTCTGCTGCTGGGTAAGGATTAGTCCCCACAGCCTCGGACTCCGGGTCCGGTGATAACTTCTCAGTCAGGGCGAGCTCTGCAGCTGCCAGCCCCTGACTCCTTGTAGCACTGCTCCCACAGAGCTCCTGTTGTTTCTTCCTATGCTGCTTCTCTTCTCTACTCTTGTTCTCTCTCTCTCTCCTAACCCTGCCTCAGCCCCAGGTTTATATAGGGGAAGTTCTTCCCCTCCCAGGACTGGGCAGGAGGTGTGGCATGCATAAGATCCCTGACCAAGAGACCTCCCACCTGCTCTCAGACATAATATTGCTATTATTGTGGAGACCAGACCCCTGGGGTGCCACATGAGGCACCTGGGGAAATACCCGCAGACCAGACCAGATTGAGCAGCAGGGCCGTCAATCAAAATGCTGACAGCCCAGCATGCCCCAGGATCAGATTGGATGACTGGACTGTCACTCACAAACCCGACAGTCCAGCACACTCCAGATTCCTTGGGGCAGCTGAGCTGTCATTCAAAGAGTCCCCAGGCCACAGTCAGTTATGAAACCTTAAAACAAAAAATGCCAAGACTATTTAGAAAGTTACTTAATTTTGCATATAGGAAGAAAAAGAAAAATAGGAAAAAAAATCTGTGCTATGATGTACATAGCCATTAAGGTGTCACTATGTCATTGTTTATGCACTAAAAATGTCAGTGTTTTATTTCAGTGGGACTGGTGTTAGCATCTGGCTGTGATGGAAGGTGCAATGTAAGGGACACTGCTAATTGTTTGCTCCTTTGCAGCAGCACCTTGAATCCCAGAATAGCCAGATGTCGACTGTCGTAACCTTGTATCACATAGCATCAACAATAGGAAACAGCAGCACATACAGGTGTTAGTGTCATGGATATGGCAGTACAGGTGTCATTATTCTGGGGTTATTTAAAAGTTTCAGTATCCTTTTGAGGTTCTATATGTCAGTATACCTTTTTTCCCTCTGTAAGGAATAAGGTTGTCAAGAATGGGATTCAGAAGCATTTGGTAAAAAAAAGTATAGTTTATAGTATACATCTCCTTTTACATGGGAGAATTTGGGCAATATATACCAAACAGTACTGTATATGCTATATGCCTGAGGTCTATTGTAAAGAGAAAGATATACACTATATGGACAAAAGTATTTGGACACACATGTGTTAATCACTGAATTCAGGTTTCTCATTCAATTGGGCCATTGCCCCCCACATGCCGTTTTTACTAGCATATGACAGAGTGGCTGGTGGTCCAGAGCTCGCTGATACCAGTGCTGTCCTGTAATAGGAGCCACTAATGTAACAAGTCAGGTCATGACATTTCTTCCCTTAAAGCCTGGTAGGACTGGGTTAAATCCTAGCATTTCAGGTCTTGATTAGATGTGCCTGGATAGCTTTGACTAAGAACCAAGATATGTTTTCACCCTGGTCTCTCTGTCAGCTGGGGAAGCTGAGCAGAGTGGGTTGTGTTGGGGCAGAGAGAGACAAACCAGAGTCTCTCTAACAGGAGTCTGCATAGCGCTGTGTGCACCAAACTGCCAAAGTATTCATGTTAGCTATGGACAGTAGCCATTATGTTTGGGCAGCATGGTGGCTCAGTGGTTGGCATTGCAGCCTTGCAGCGCTGGGGTCCTGGGTTCAAATCCCACCAAGGACAACATCTGCAAGGAGTTTGCATGTTCTCCCTGTGTTTGCGTGGGTTTCCTCCGGGTTCTCCGGTTTCCTCCAATATTCCAAAGACATACTGATGGGGAATGTAGATTGTGAGCCCCAATGGGGACAGTGCCGATAATGTCTGTAAATTGTATGAATTGTAAAGCGCTGCGGAATATGTTGGCGCTATATAAATAAAAATATTATTATTATGTTTGACCGAACTTGGACTAGCTCAGCAATGTATGAGTAGCAAGGGTCTACTTTGTTTACTTAGAGCCTGGATAAGGCTAGGGATTTTGTTTTTATGGTTTTGTTTCGGTGCTGTGCTACCTGTGGAAATAAATGTCACCTTGTTTTGACACAAAAATTCAGTGCCAGTGTGAACACTGCCTACTGCTGAGCGTGACTCACTACACCTCCTAAATATTCCCCCATCACCTGTGAGAGGTTTTGTTGAGAAGTGGTAGGAACCGCTGCAACTCAGCCACAAAGTAGAGACCACGTAACATTTCACCAAGTACTGAGGAGGGGAGGGCAAAAGTTACCACCACTCTGCTGACTCCATAACTGCTGAGCCCAAACATCCTCTGATATTAACATGAGCATGAAAACTATGCCCCGCCAGGAGCTTCATGGCTGAGCAGCTGCATGCAGCCTTACATCACCAACCACAATGCCGAGCATCGGATGGAGTGGTATAAAGCCGCCACCACTGGACTCTGTAGGAAACGTGTTCTGTGCAGTGATGGATCAAGCTTTTCAATCTGGTGTCTGGTGGAGGAGTCTGGGTTTGGTGAATGTCAGGAGAACATTACCTGCTTTACTGTATAGGGTCAACTGAAGAGTTTGGTTAAGAGGTATAAAACTAAGGGCTTGTTTTTCAGGGATTGTGCCAAGCCCCTTAGTTTCACTGAAGGAAAATCTTATTGCTTCAACATTTTGGGCAATTGTAGCTTCCAACGTTGTGGGAACAGTTTGAGCAAGGCCCTTTTTTTGTTCCCAAAATTGTGTGCCAGTTTACAAGGTCCATAAAGGATTGGTTGGGGGAGTTTGGTGTTGAAGAACATGATCGCCACACAGAGCCCTGACCTCAACCCCACAGACACACTCCAAAATCTTGTAGAAAGTCTTCCTAGAAGAGTAGATACTGTTATAGTTGTAAGGGGGAACAACATCATATTAACGCCTATGGATTTAGAATGGGATGTCATAAAAGCTCCAGTACTGTGGATGTAATGTGTATTTTTCCCAATACTTTTGTCCATCTAGTCTACAGTGTGAATTTATCCTTTGGACACCATAATAAGGGTTCCTAACAGAATATATTGCATATATAACGATTAAGCTCCAGGTTCTGGCACCACATAGGATCTTGGTGGGAGAAGTTTTCTGAACTTCTTATAAATTATTTGCATTTTTGCACTTCCATTACTACAAGAATAACTAGAGAGTTTAAGGAAGGATGTGCGGTATACTCAGTACTTGTGCCATTTGGCAGAAGATAGAAAATCAGCTTAGAAAAAGTCAGTCCTCTGACCACTGCATTTACCTTAAATTCTATAAAGCAAAAGAGGTAATTGAATAACCATAAGCTACTTAGCTAGTTTTAGTGTAATTAACTTTCTACAGCCAAAGGCAAGGGCAAGGAAGATCGAGCAGCATTAGAAGTCAAAGATCGGAAACATTAGCAGCTTGGGGGATACAGAATGGTCATAGGGTAGTGTCACCAAAGATTTGTGTCTATTGTAAAAATAATTATTTTTTTTCCTAATTTTATAGTTATATAGTTTATAAGGCCGAAAAAAGACAAGCGTCCATCCAGTTCAGCCTATTTCTTGTGCACTGCAGCTATTCCGCAGCGTTGATCCAGGGGAAGGCAACAAAAAACCATGCGGTATAGGCCAATTTACATCATTGAGGAAAAATTCACTTCCCGACACCAATTCTGGCAGTCAGATTAAATCCCTGGATTAATTAACTATCACTAAGCATAAGATGTAATTTTATTGTTCTCAAGAAAGGCGTCCAGGCCTCTCTTGAACTCATTAAGTGAGTTGGACATCACCACTTCCTCTCCCAGAGAGTTCCAGAGTCTCACGGCTCTGACCGTAAAGAATCCCCTTCTATGCTGGTGCAGGAACCTCCTTTCCTCCAGACGCATAGTGTGCCCCCTCGTCTTTGTCACCATCCTTGGTATAAACAGGTCATGGGAGAGATCTCTGTACTGCCCCCTGATGTATTTATACATGTTTATGAGGTCTCCCCTAAGCCTTCTCTTTTCCAACGTAAATAGGCCTAATTTTAACAACCTCTCTGGGTATTCTAGTCCCTCCATTCCCTTTATTACCTTAGTCGCCCTCCTTTGTACCCTCTCTAGCTCCAATATGTCTTTCCTGAGCACCGGAGCCCAGAACTGTGCACAATATTCTAAGTGCGGCCTTACCAGCGCTTTATACAGAGGAAGAACAATGTTCTCATCATATGCCCCTATTCCTCTTCTGATGCATGCCATGACTCTATTTGCCTTCGCAGCTGCTGCCTGACACTGGGCACTCCAATTTAATTTGCTATTAACCAAGACGCCCAGGTCCTTGTCCATGTCAGATTTCCCCAACGGTTTACCATTTAATATGTATGGGTGACTGCTGTTTTTCTTTCCCATGTGCATGACCTTACATTTATCGGCATTGAACCCCATTTGCCATTTTTTGGCCCAACTCCCCAATTTATCTAAATCCTCCTGTAGCTGTGCCCTATCCTCATCTGTATTAACTACTTTACAAAGTTTAGTATCATCTGCAAATATTGCTATTTTACTATGCAACCCTTCCACTAGATCATTAATAAATATATTAAATAATATAGGGCCCAAGACTGACCCTTGAGGCACCCCGCTAGTAACCCTGACACCCCCTGAGCTTACTCCATTGATAACCACCCTCTGCTTTCTATCACTCAGCCAGCTCTTTACCCACTTGCACACATTATCCCCCAGACCAAGCATTCTCATTTTATATACCAACCTTTTGTGTGGCACGGTATCAAACGCTTTGGAGAAGTCAAGGTATACAACATCCACTGACTCTCCCCGGTCCAGCTGTGAGCTCACCTCCTCGTAGAAGGCCATCAGGTTTGTTTGGCAGGAGCGATCCCTCATGAATCCATGTTGATATGGAGTTAGACAGTTATTATCATTAAGATATTCTACAATAGCATCTCTAAGAAATCCTTCAAACAATTTACCCACAACAGACGTTAAGCTGACTGGTCTATAGTTCCCAGGGTCACTTTTAGACCCCTTTTTGAATATTGGTACCACATTTGCTTGGCGCCAGTCTAGTGGGACAGTCCCTGTCCATAAAGAGTGCTTGAATATAAGATACAGCGGTCTGTCTATCACATTACTTAATTCTTTTAGTACCCGGGGGTGTATGCCATCTGGGCCTGGTGACTTGTCTATTTTGATATTATTTAGGCGTTTCTGAACTTCCTCCTGGGTTAGGTGGGTGATATTTAGCGGAGGGTCTACTTTATCACTCTGCATTTCCTCCGATAAATTGTTTTCTTTTGTGAAAACAGTGGAGAAGAAGCTATTGAGTAGGTTTGCTTTACCCTCATCGCCCTCTATGATTTTACCCAGGTTATTTTTCAATGGGCCAACTCCATCAGTTTTAATCCTTTTACTGTTTATATAGTTAAAGAACAGTTTGGGATTCGTTTTACTTTCCTTGGCAATTAGTCTCTCTGTCTCCTCTCTTGCTATTCTTATTTGTTTCTTACAGATTTTGTTTTTTTCCCTATAAGATATTAGCGCTTCCTCGCTGCCTTCTTGTTTAAGTTTACCGAAAGCCCTTTTTTTGTTTTTCATTGCCCTCTTGACTTCCTTATTTAGCCACATTGGCTTCCTCCTATTCCTAGCCCTTTTATTCCCATAAGGTATGTACCTTCTACAGTGACTATGTAGGACTGTTTTGAAATTTCCCATTTTCTATCCGTGCTCCTATTACTAAAGATACTATCCCAGTCTATAAGGTGAAGGGCATCTCTTAGCTGATCAAACTTTGCCATCCTGAAGTTCAGTGTTTTTGTGACTCCCTTGCTGGGCACCTACTGAAGCACATGTGGAATTGTATAATGTTGTGGTCACTATTTCCCAGGTGCCCCCCGACCTGCACCTCAGTTATTCTGTCTGGCCTGTTAGTTAATATTAAGTCTAAAAGGGCCGTCCCTCTAGTTGGTTCCTGCACAAGTTGTGACAAATAATTGTCTTTGATAATTGATAGAAACCTGTTTCCTTTCTGAGATCTACAGCTTTCGGTTTCCCAGTCTATATCGGGGTAGTTGAAGTCCCCCATAATAATCACCTCGTTATTTTTTGCTACTTCGTCTATTTGTCTCATTAATAGACTTTCCGTGGCTTCTGCTATATTTGGTGGTTTATAACAGACTCCTATGATAATTTTATTATTGTTTTTTGCCCCATGTATCTCCACCCATAAGGACTCGACCTCCTCATTTCCCTCCCATACATCCTCCCGTATTGTAGGCTTTAGAGACGTCTTTACATATAGACAGACTCCACCCCCTTTCCGACTTCTTCGATCCCTTCTAAACAGACTGTAACCCTGTAAGTTAACTGCCCAGTCATAGCTTTCATCTAACCATGTCTCGGTTATTCCCACTATATCATAGTTACCTGTAGATATTTCTGCTTCCAGTTCATCCATCTTGTTTGTCAGGCTCCTGGCATTTGCTAGCACGCAGTTTACACAATTTTGTTTTGTTCCAGTCTTCTCCCTGTGGATTGTATTAGAAATTTCCTTACCTCCCTTCCAAGTATCTTGTCTTGGACCTTCTTTGTCGCACTTCATATCTTTCATTAGTATGTTCTCTGGTTGCATGTTCGTGTCCGGCGTTTTTCTTCCCATCCCCTCTTCTTCTAGTTTAACGCCCTCCTGATGAGTGTTGCGAGTCTCCTGGCGAATGTGTGTTTCCCGGGTTTGTTGAGGTGTACTCCGTCTCTGGCAAGGAGTCCGTCATAGAGGTAATTCACACCGTGGTCCAGGAATCCAAATCCTTGTTGTCTGCACCATCGTCTCAGCCAGTTGTTCACATCAAGGATCCTGTTCCATCTCCTGACGCCATGCCCGTCTACTGGAAGGATAGAAGAAAAAACTACCTGCGCATCCAGTTCTTTTACTTTCTTCCCCAATGCTTCAAAGTCCTTGCAGATTGTCGGTAGGTCCTTCTTTGCCATGTCATTGGTGCCAACATGTATCAGAAGAAATGGGTGGACATCCTTGGAACTGATGAGCTTCGGTATCCTATCGGTAACATCCTTGATCTTCGCCCCTGGGAGGCTGCATACTTCTCTTGCGGTTATGTCCGGTCTGCAGATAGCTGCTTCTGTTCCTCTCAGTAGTGAGTCTCCCACCACCACCACTCTTCTTCCCTTCTTGGCTGTCCTTTTTCTTGTCGCTTCTGTCTCAAATTGCATAAAAAATGCAGGTGAGAAATTGGAAATAATATCTTTAAAATATTTGGAATGCCAGATTAGCTGAAAATTATTTGTCTGCACGTGAAATCTAATGGCTGTAGCGGACGGCACGTCCGCTACAAATCTATATAGAGGAAATATAAGACATAAAGTAAAACCCAAATTACTTTTAATTTGACCATGATGCTGAGGTGAAGTGTGATCCTGCCGATATTAATGGAGCCCTTGAAGAAGACATTAGTGGAGACCCTGTGGATGTCTTGGATGTCCCTCAGCAACACCCTAAATATCCTACTATGCCAAAATATATATTTTTTGCAACTAGAGTGGATTATTCTAGGAACACCAGATTATGTAGTATAGGTCCAAAACCACAGAAGATAAAAAGAAGATCCTTGGCACAAGTTAAGAATAAGTAAATGGGCCCCGTGTAATTTTATAGATACTGTCAGGGAAATATTGAGGAATATTAAAAATATATTCTCTTGCTCCCCTTGTCATAGATATTTACCATTTCTCCCACACCTCTCTTCACCCCCTCCCTTATCCATCTTTTGAGAGCTGACAGTCCACAGACGACAATCTACAGTGTCTCCCAGCAAATTATCACCCACAGCCAAAATAGCTTACACAAACAAATGCCAGCCAAGAAGTGTTACAAGATGCGAGCATCTTGTCCCTGGCAGACACAGGGGGCAATTAGTGGCAGGATTGCAATAATTTGCATGTAACTGTTGAAGCTTGCTTCCCGAGCTTCAATAAGAAGTTTATAGACACGCCTACTCCGATACGGAATATGAAATATTGTAGGTTCCAGAACTCCGATAATAACGGGACCCATATTTTTTGGGGTAGGACCAGCTAGGGTATGATAGGGATATTTTTCTGTCACTGAAAAACCCTCTGGCAAGCTGTAGCGCAAAAGCACCAGAATGACGGGTTGCAAATACGTCATGCGTGGTCTCTAAATGAAAGTAAAATCATAACGGAAAAAATGGTGTCGTTTGCAAGCTTCTGCGATCCACGAGCAATAAGTTATTGCAGAAGTTAGCGTTTTTAATAAAAATGTACAGGCTGGAGACCAGCCCACATTATGTTACCACAAGGGGCATGTGGGCCAGTCTCCCCTTAGGTATAAGAGAACTCATGGAGAATAGAGGAGCACTCATTGCCAGGGGGGTATAAGGACTATAAGCAATGGGTCGCGTTTGATAACGCTCAAATCAAACTGAGGAGCCCCTCCTCCACCTATGCTGATTTGTCCCTGCGAACTGTATAGCTTAAGTTTCCTCTTTAATCCTGTTTATTTTATGTAACTGCTTATGTATTTTAATGTCTCCTTTGTAACATCCTTGTATATATTTTTCCTAAACACTGCCTCCCTTTTGGATTAAATATAAAATTTAATAGTTCTGTTTCTTTTGTCCTCTAATCGTTCACTCCCCCGAAGCCATATACGCTACCAAAACGCAGGCGTCCGCCTAGGCCTGTATTACATTTCAAAGACGGTGGTGGCAGAGAATAATATTAATAATTGGGCTATCGTGAAGCTGACAGTGACCGTACGGAGGGTGTAAACACATATTCCATGCATTGGAATCCAGAGGTGTGACGTCATACTCTCACTGGTCACTTACCGATGTCCAAGGAGTGAATAGTCTGGATCGTGTGCTCGCGATTCCGGACAAATCACTGACAGCGTGACGGCAACGGTGAGATATTGCGTGATCTCCCCGGTGTGGTCGCTGCGGAGTTCCTGGCAGATACTATATAGCACAGTAGAGATGAACGAATCGATTCAGCAATCATGTCATTATTCTGGAACCACAGGATGGGGGCCCTGCGAATCATCTCCTACCTACTAGCATCCCCAGTGCCTCTTCTGATTAGTCGGCCCGGCACAACGTTATGTGTGTGTGATACCAGAACGAGAACATCATGTCAGGCCTACAAATCAGAAGAGGAATTCTAACAGGTAGGAGGCAGATCACAGGGTTCCTATCTGGCAACAATGGATTACTGACGTGTCCGCTGGACCAAGGCGCTCCTAATTGATATCTGGTAGTTATTTACTAGACAGCTCCAGGTACTCTGACATATAGTAGGTATATTGCTACCTATAATATGATATTATCTGAAGCATACTGTTTGGCTCATCTGGTGAGGTGGTTCCTCAAAGTTCATTGTCCGGGTGGGCACATGGGCAATGGGCGTTGGTGCAGCAGGATTTGAAGCACACGGAAACAGATATCAGAGGTACGAGGGACCACAGAGAGACAGGAGTCTGGGAACAGATAACAAAGCTCTTGGAGATGGCAGACAGGTAGCAGAGGTCCTGGAGACTGCAGACAGGAATCAGAGGTCCTGAAGTCTGCAGACAGGTAGCAGAGATCCTGGAATCCACGGACAGGTAGCAGCAGTCATGGAGTCCACGGACTGGTAGCAGTGGTCCTGGAGTCCACGGACTGGTAGCAGTGGTCCTGGAGTCCACGGACTGGTAGCAGTGGTCCTGGAGTCCATGGACAGATAGCAGAGGTCCTGGAGACCACAGACAGGTAGCATAGGTCCTGGAGACCACAGACAGGTAGCAGAGATCCTGGAGACCGCAGACAGGTAGCAGAAGTCCTGAAGACCATAGACAAGTAGCAGAGGTCCTGGAGACCGCAGACAAGTGGCAGAGGTCCTAGAGATGGCAGACAGGAAGCAGAGGTCCTGGAGATTTCAAATCAGTAGGAGTACAGGAACAGGTACTGAGCATGTAGTGATGCACAGACAAATTAGGAGTATTAATACCAAGAAACAGGTGTGTGTCTTGGTGGGCCTTATATAGGCTTAGGTAGATTATCATATGGGAACACTCCGGGCTACTTGCAAAACCCGACATGGAGCACAAGAGAGTTTAGCAGACCAGAGTAAAGGGGACAGAGCTCTTACCTGGGACAGGTGTGTAGCACATACTCTTAGAATATAGGGTGTGAGTTTTCCCAGAAATAGTGCCACTTTTATACATAGTATAATATTGTAAAGGGGAGTCGGCTTTTCTAGCTTGAAACAATTGTTGATGTTCACCTGTCTGATCCTTTATTGTCTTAGAGATCAGTGGCAGCAGAAGTGTCCGGCAGGAGCTCATCACTTTTATCACTATTAAAAATAAAAATGCAAACTCGTGTGGTCTGAGCTTGTTGGTTTATGGGGGAAGTCAGAGGTGCATGCTGGCATAAGACGGAGACTTAATCCCTACATTAAAACCTCTTACAGAGCTGCCATTCAGAATTCCACACATTAACAGCAGATTGTTTTCTCATGAGGGCTTTCTTCATCTCTAAAATCTATAAAATTCCATACATTTTTTTACATAAGGATGAAAGGATAGAACATATGTGATGCAGTGCACTGTAGTGTAATGCACCGTATGAAATGTAGTTAGCTGGCCCTAAATTCAGCTGTACTCAGTTCTATCAGAGATAAATAGGACAGTTGGGTGGATGTGTGACATCACCTATATTCAAAGACAGCATTATGGCCCCTCGTTCTGGAGGTTCCAGCTCTGTGCCTTCCAGAGATCACACATTCATCATGAGGTCCACTATGGCTTATATGTATATCCTTGACTCTTACTACATAATCTATAGTCCAGCTCCGGTGTTTTTCTCATTATGCCACCCAGTGGGCCTCTTGGGTCAAGTGGAAAAATTAAAAATTGAATGATGTGCTTAAGAAATTTATTTTGTAATGTTCTTCTGTACAGTCGTGTAAAATGGTCAAGTTCTGGTTCCGTTGGAAAATTGTGTTTTTTTTTTTAAAAAAAAGTTTAATCAACCCCCCTAACATAAAGTAGTATGGAAGAGGAATGGGTGTCTAGTGCCACGCATTGGAGGTAGCAATCCTAGAAGTTAATATTGACTCTTTATTCATTTTCAAAAATATCACGTCCATGTGTAGCAAAGGCGAGAGAGCTTGTAAGAGAACTCCTACATGATGTTCCAAAGATGGAGAGAGGCTGCCATCTGCTGGCCAGACACAGTCAAGCGGAACCAAGATATGCAAGGGAAGTTGAAGGGAGAGCAGATTTAGACGCTGGACCCGATCAGGTGACTTCCAGGAAGGAGTTCCTGGAGATAAGAGGCCAGCGCGCCAAGCCTGAGGAGTTTTTGGCGCCAAGCAGCAGAGAGAAGGAGACGTGTTCTCTGCGTGCTGAGAAGCCCCGCGTGGCAGGCCTAAGCCAGAGGCCTGTGAGGTGCCACAGCCGGGCGCCGGTGGAAGAGCTCCAGATCCCTCACAGATGTGACCTGAGT
The DNA here is from genome assembly GCF_046119375.1 of Phyllobates terribilis. Lineage (NCBI taxonomy): Eukaryota > Metazoa > Chordata > Amphibia > Anura > Dendrobatidae > Phyllobates > Phyllobates terribilis. Next base: position 69,086,728 of record NW_027362764.1, read on the forward strand.
GCTGTGCCTGCTGAGGAGACTCGGAGCCTGCTTGCGGTGCTGAGTGAGTTCGCGGAACCCGACGTTGCCCGCCGACAGACGAGGTCTGGACCCCCCTACCTAAGGCTTGAGAGATTGCCTCCAACAGCAAAGAAGAGAGGAGTTGAGAGACGGCTGTCCCAGGAAAGTCACGCCAGTGAAAGCAGAGGAGCTGCATACGTGAACAGGGCCGTCACTTCTACTGTTCACTCACGGTACCGGGGCCAATTGGGTTTAGGTACTCAGGTTGGGAGGGGAACGGTTGGGGTTAAAGAAGCTCAACGTGATCTAATTGAATTTGTCCGGAAAAGACTTTCGGTCTAGCGGGAATAACCGGTGACCCCCGCTAGGGCCATATGCAGAGTTAAAGAACTCACGTGGTGTCCCCCATGACTGAGGGCACCACATTACTTTGAGAGACTTCGTATTTTGCTAATATTTCAAATTACTGTTTATTACCCTTGTTGCAACCCCTTGTTCAGAATACCTGTTTTATATATATATATATATATATATATATATATATATATATATATATATATATATATATATATACTGTTTATATTAATCTCTGACTGTTCTCGCCTTGTGTCTCTGTGCGTTGCATTCCGGCTCCTGCATTACACATGTACCGTACGTCAGGTGCAGGTCTATGGAGGAATCTCAAGAGGTGAGCCCACTTCACACAGGGCAGGTGCCGGCTGTATTATACAGATAACAAAATGCATTAACAGCAGAGATTGAAGCTAATTCTGACCCTGCTATGTAATCATTTTAATTTCATTATCAATCTTTGACTGCCATTTAAATGCCGCAATTGCATAGTGCAATCTTTCCAGCTTCTTCGTGGCCACCATCTTGGTGTTCCCATGAAGTCCAGCCTGTGGTTCAGCTTCATAAAGGACCTTTTATTTCCCTATATGCAGAAGAAATCTAGGTTTTCCTGCACCCAGGACAAAAACTAAGTTTGGTGCCCGTCCTATACACAGCTTAAGTGGTTTGAGTAGTCGTCATGTGACCACTCTTATGCGATTAGCATATTTACAGCCACATGCTGACGAGCTGCTCTTTCTAATTTTCTCAATGTTTAGTGAAACTCGCTGAGTGAAGCTAGTTGGCAAATGACCGTAAGTATGAATATCACATATGAGTAGTTATGTGATGACTGCTGGAACTGGCAAGCCGAACCGAATCCTGACAGTATATTACACGCTGTTAAGATTTAGCATGTTACAGTAATGCTCTTAAGATAAATACAACCTAACTTGTCAGACAGCACAATACTTTTTTAACATAGCCATGTATCACATTATCGAACAAGTTATATATTGCTAGATTTGTACAGGATCAGAACCAAAACAGTCCATGAATACGTCACTGGAACCACCAACAGTACAAAAATTCATTCCACAAAACCACCATCAGTACAGAAATACATCACCAGAACCACCAACAGTACCGCATCACAGCCACCTTCAGTACAGTAATACATACCCAGAATCCCCATCAATACATAATTACATCACCATAACCAACATCTGTACATGAATACATCATCTGAACCTTCATTAGTTCATAAATGCATCACTCAAACCACCATTAGTACATGAATATATCACCAAGATTAGTACAGTGATCAGTTGTAATGTCAGTTCAGCCCCATATACAGTACAGTTGTATCTCATGAACCAATAACTCCCAGTATGTCTCCTCACACATTTCTACCTCATACTGACTTAGGATATAGAGCCAAGCCAAAACATTGGCTTCATACCCTAAATCTTGTGAAAGGCTCTTTAACTGGTCAATATTGTCTTCTAGTATTGCTGTCTTCAATAGTTATCAATAATGACTCTGTTCTTAGCATACAGTGGCTTGTTGCATACTTTTCTCGCAGTGAGGCTGTCATTACCCATAAGGCTATAAGTAGCGTGGAGTTCAAACATGAAACTCTCCTTCTTTGGGGAGTTAAGACGTGCACACAACATTTTTTTTTCAGGCGGATTTTGCCTTGAACCTGCCTGAAAAAGGGCGGCACAACCACTGCAAAACGTGAAAATAACGACATTGCTGTGCAAATGTTCTGTCTGTGTCACTTCTTTTAATCGGTTAATGCTTTTTCCAGAAGCAGCTTTGCATAGGAAGACCTCAGTATGTCCCCTGGTGTCTTAAAGCTGCCATGTGCACGTACCCTTAAGATATGAGCACACGGAGTTTATCAAGGAGTTTTTGGAGCAAAAACTGAGCGGAAAGTCTCCAAATCCTTAACCAAGTTTCAAAACACCTAAAAACGTTGAAGTTTCTGCTTATTGGACGCTGTTTTATGGCAGCCTGTAGCTTTAACTCCAACAACAAACTACAAACTGACTATATTTTTGGATGGCGTACAAGAATACTTATTTTCTTTGCAGTTTCCTGATATTGTCTGGTAAACACCCAATGCTTCATGTGAATGCGCCTTTACTGTAAATGAAGTGTCAGTATAGTTCTCAGTGAGTAACTGGAGTCTATCATCACCCTGGAAAAAAAAAGAAAAGTTCTAAGTAGTCTGTGAAAGTTCCAACAGTTCACAGGCAGCCAATGAACTCATCTCCCCTGCGCCATGTGACCATCTTCATTTACCAGATCCCTACATTATTTTCCTAAGTAAATCCTCCCATCCCTCAGTAACGGATATGTCCTTCCCAGGCAATGCTGCTCTGAGCCCACCGCAGCCTGTTGCACTGAGCTGACTGCAGCCTGACATTGCCATACATACATACATACATATATATATATATAACTAGTATTTATTTGGAGAGAGGTCTGAGCGTGGGAACGAGACGTCTCCAGCTGTAACACAACAAAAACTCTTTGTGTGTCTCCTGATGGAAGTGCAGGCTTCCTAGTTTATTTGCTGGGGGACTACAGCAATGTACCTCTATGGCAGCGAGGAATCTGATGAGGTAAGAGCATTCAGTGAGCGCCGCATAAAATATTTTTTTTTTCGATTTTATTTTTTAATGTGTATGCATGACTTGGCTTGCTGATGATACTCTTTACATTTTTCTTTAGCTATATATATATATTTTTTTCATTCTCTTTAAATTACTTTCTGGTTATGGTGATTCACGAATAGAATTCTGGCACTGCAGTAAAGACTGACACAGGCGGAAAGAGATGTAAATTTGCTTCACAATGGCATATATAAGTAAATATATATATTCTGTATGTCATTCAAAGCGGGTGACTAGTCCAATGGTCACTTTATTATTGGTATCCAAATCCTTTTAGTTAGCAGCACTAGTAATAACGTAAATTCATTGCAAATTATTTATATGCTCCTGCTGCTAAAATAAATCAGGTTACATTATATTGGGCATTATTTAATTTTATTTTTTTTTTTTTTTTAGAAAAACAACACTATTGTTGCAAAAGTTCACAAAGTTGCAAAATATTTGCACAAATGTTGCAATATTTTTTATTAAATCCGGCGTATTAACATGACAGATATACCCGATATTGCTCCAATTTAGCAATTTATTAATAAATAATGTCTTAAAGTTTAGTTTCTACACTCTCTAAACTCATCCCCCATATAAGAGGAAACCTTCAGCACCCTGGAGTATGTTGTCTGGTTCAATGATGTCATCAGTCTGAGCAGTGGAATTAGGGTGCTCCTCCTGGTCGCCCGCTGATCATATCCGTCAGCTGACCAAAATAGGAAGTTCCGACCCTAAGGGTGTATTCACACGTGTTTTCATGGCAAAAACACATGTACGAACATACCCATCATGTGAAACATATCTTATCTCCTTAAGAACGCAGACAATTTTTCTTTTTAGTTATTTCCTTTTTTTCTTCCCCTTCTTCCAACAGCCATCATTTTTTTAACGTAGACATCGCCATATGAGATCTTTTTTTTTTTTTTGCTGGACTATTTGTAGTTTTGTATGACACCATTCATTTTACTGTGTAATGTACTGAAAAAAGGGGAAAAAAATGCCAAGTGATGTGAAATGGTGAAAAAAAAATTGCAATTCCACCATTGTTTTTCTGGTTTCATTTTTTTGGCGTTGACCTTGGATTCTCCAGATCAGTACAATTATGGCGATGTTACAATTGTTCAGTTTTTTTTTATTCTTTTAGCGACTTGAAAAAAGTTTAACTTGATTTCCGCTTTTTTTTTTCTTTACAGCGTTTATCTTGTTTATATTTTTGTAGATCAGACGTTTATGCATGCGACAATGCCGAATATGTTTTTGGGTATTTTTTACATTTTTTTTGGAATTTCTGTATTTTTCACAAATGAAAAGACATGATTCAAATTCTTGTTTTTTATTGTTTTAAAATATTTAAAACTTTTTTTTATATATATACAGTATAGACCAAAAGTTTGGACACACCTTCTCATTTAAAGATTTTTCTGTATTTTCATGACTTTTAAAATTGTACATTCACACTGAAGGCATCAAAACTATGAATTAACACATGTGGAATTATATACTTAACAAAAAAGTGTGAAACAACTGAAAATATGTCTTATATTCTAGGTTCTTCCAAGTAGCCACCTTTTGCTTTGATGACTGCTTTGCACACTCTTGGCATTCTCTTGATGAGCTTCTAGAGGTAGTTACCGGAAATGGTTTTCACTTCACAGGTGTGCACTGTCAGGTTTAATAAGTGGGATTTCTTGTCTTATAAATGGGGTTGGGACCATCAGTTCTGTTGTGCAGAAGTCAGGTGGATGCACAGCTGATAGTCTTACTGAATAAACTGTTCGAATTTGAATTATGGCAAGAAAAAAGCAGCTAAGTAAAGAAAAACGAGTGGCCATCATTACTTTAAGAAATGAAGGTCAGTCAGTCCGAAAAATTGGGCAAACTTTGAAAGTGTCCCCAAGTGCAGTTGCAAAAACCATCAAACGCTACAAACAAATTGGCTTACATGAGGACCGCCCCAGGAAAGGAAGACCAAGAGTCACCTCTGCTTCTGAGGATAAGTTTATCTAAGTCACCAGCCTCAGAAATCGCAGGTTAACAGCAGCTCAGATTAGAAACCAGGTTAATGCCACACAGAGTTCTAGCAGCAGACACATCTCTACGACAACTGTTAAGAACAGACTTTGTGCAGCAGGCTTTCATGGTAAAATAGCTGCTAGGAAACCACTGCGAAGGACAGGCAACAAGCTGAATAGACTTGTTTGGGCTAAAGAACACAAGGAATGGACATTATACCAGTGGAAATCTGTGCTTTTGTCTGAATGAGTACAAATTTGAGCTCTTTGGTTGCAACCACCGTGTCTTTGTGCGACGCAGAAAAGGTGAACGGATGGACTCTACATTCCTGGTTCCCACCATGAAGCATGGATGAGGAGGTGTGATGGTGTGGGGATGCTTGGCTGGTGACACTGTTGGGGATTTATTCAAAATTGAAGGCATACTGAACCAGCATGGCTACCACAGCATCTTGCAGCGGCATGCTATTCAATCCGGTTTGCGTTTAGTTGGACCATCATTTATTTTTCAACAGGACAACGACCCCAAACACACCTCCAGGCTGTGTAAGGGCTATTTGACAAAGAAGGAGAGTGATGGGGTGCTACGCCAGATGACCTAGCCCCCACAGTCACCAGACCTGAACCCAATCGAGATGGTTTGGGGTGAGCTGGACCGCAGAGTGAAGGCAAAAGGGCCAACAAGTGCTAAGCATCTCTGGGAACTCCTTCAAGATTGTGGGAAGACCATTTCCGGTGACTACCTGTTGAAGCTCATCAAGAGAATGCCAAGAGTGTGCAAAGCAGTCATCAAAGCAAAAGGTGGCTACTTTGAAGAACCTAGAATATGAGACATATTTTCAGTTGTTTCACACTTTTTTGTTAAGTATATAATTCCACATGTGTTAATTCATAGTTTTGATGCCTTCAGTGTGAATGTACAATTTTCATAGTCATGAAAATACAGAAAAATCTTTAAATGAGAAGGTGTGTCCAAACTTTTGGTCTGTACTGTATATTCTGTATTTTTTTTGTCCCCCACATGAGATTTAAACCTGCGCTCATTTGATCAGTTGTAATATTTACTAATTTATTAGAGATGAGCGAATAAATTCGCAGGACTTCTCCAACAGCCGGGTGGGCATCTTGAGAGCCCTGTGCAGTACCTCCTTCTTGACATCTTTGGTTCCTCTTTTGTTTTGCCGGCCTGGCACGGCTTTGTGTGTGTGTCATGCGGCAACCATAATGTCATGCCAGGACGGCTAATCAAAAGAGGAGCCGCCGATGCCATCAGCTAGTAGTTGGTTCGTAGAGCCACTGTCCACAGGCCACAGAATATTGACCTGGCTACCGAAGCAAATCAATTCCCTCATCTCCACGATATACATCAATATCTTTAATAAAGCCCATCCGGAGGCTGGGATTTGCAGTAGTACCAAGATGGTGGTGACAACTGACAAGCCTTCAGCAGGCTCCTGGCTGTCTTGGCAAATCATTGGCACCTCACGATCACAATGCAAGGAGCTGATGGGTTCTCAAATAGTTGCAGCATGGGAATCACATGTCTGACGTTGGCGGGTGCTGGCTTTATAACACAACAGGACCTGTCCAGTGTGGAGCAGGCTCAGCTCCTGAGCCCGCTCCGTACACCCACACAGGCTCGGACTGGCCCACAGGGGAAAAGGAGAATAATCCAGTAGGCCGCCCCTGTGAAGAAGTGCTAATAAGCAGTGCTATTACACTTAATTCACAATTTTCAGAAACAGGTTTGATCTAATCACTCATTAAACAAACTAGCCAAATTAGTATTACATAAAAGTAAAAGTAAATTTATGTACTAGGGTCAGGTTATTTTTTGTGAACGGTGGGTCCCAAAGAATCAATGTTACTGGTGGGCCTTTGCCAATCCAGTCCGACACTGCACCCACACCCATTCCAGACGTAACACTTCTTCATGGAATGGGAAGAGGTTAATATATGAAGTTATGTTCAGGGAATTCCCTTTAAAATATGCTGGCTATAAAATGGGGACTCCTCTGGAATTCTCATTATTATCATTTATTAGGAATTGGTTCCCCATGCTTGATTGACAGTGCCCTATTTTCTTTTGTCTCTGCCTTCAAAGGTGACCACCATGCTGTAGTAGTAGCGTGCCGTATGTGGTCACCGTCCATGTTGCGGAATGTGAACCTTCTCATTACTTCCACAATATTGAATCATTCATTTTAATCCCTGCCAAGATGATTACAGCTCTGGCCGCAGACATGTCTTTTATATGTTCCCAGATGCTTTCTGCTGCTGACACTACTAATTTCTATTTATGGGTTCCTACCTCAAAATTACAGACCATTAGGTCCCTGCTAATATTTTTGGGACTATATTTCTTGAATTGTAAGGAATTTCAGAATTTTGCGGCCAGAAAGTTATACATGAGATGTTATAAATGAGTATAATGAGTATATGCTACTGATGTCAACAGGATCCATTTACAATTAAAGGGGTATTCTCAATATGTAGTAGGTGTAACAATAATATTATTAGCAAATACCTCCAACTTAGAAATGTAGTATAGTTCTTCTTATGCTCCATGTGCAGGGCATTAGTAGCTTAAATATCCATGGTTACGACCACTAACAACTAACTGCCACTATATGAGTGGTCGTAACCATGGATACCTAAGCTACTGCAATGCCCTACACATGGGGTAAGCAACATAGCGAATCAGAAGAACTATACTTCATTTCTAATTGGAGATATTTGCTAATATTATTATTATTACACCTACTACATATTGGGATAGGATCTTGGAGATGGGAATACCCCTTTAAGAGTTTTAAAGGGAACAGAAGTGAACAAAGATTAGATTTCAGCTTCATGTTATTTTCCTCATAAGCAGCGCCTGAATGATTAGCAACTGCTGATCTCCATCCGTTTATAGAAATATTGGGGAAGACCTATGAAATCTAAAATAAAAGCTGTCTTTGCTGCCTATAGAAACCAATCACTTTCATTTTTCAAGAGCAGAATATGAAATGGAAGCTGCTGTCTTTGGTTGCTATGGGCAAAAGATTTATTTTTTTTTCTTTTAGCTCCTAGCAACCAATCACAGCACAGCTTTCATTCTTCAAAAGCAGAAAATGAAATGAAAGCTGCTCTGTGATTGGTTGCTGTGAGCAACAGAGACAGTTTGGCTTTTAAGACCGTTACATTAATCTTCCTGAATATGTTTGTTGCCATGCCAATGGGGAAGCCGGCCAAATTACAGCTATCCTTATACTTATGGCCAGTTTATGGGCTGGTGCATGTGACCATATTATGGCTTTTAACAAGCTGTAATGGGTTGCCAATATAGTTCTTATGAGATTGTCACCTTGTCATACAGATTTGCCAGAGACGTAACTTGATGGTGGCAATTTTGTGATTTTATTTTTTTAGACCACCCCGATCCTACCATGCACCTCCCATTTATGGGTGTTTTTTGTTTAAATCCCATCCTTTGTCCCCAGTTTGCTGGGACTGCTTCCGAGAAATTGTTATAGTCCAGGCAAGTCCAGGACTGTATGCAAGCAGACAGAGACCCAAATAAGGACCCCTAAAGGGTTTTTCTGCCCCTTTTTTAACTTTACATGTGGTTTGACTATACAGATCCTCCGTCCCACCGGCTGTATCCCCCGCTTTGGCCACATGCCGATCATGCCAGAAGTGGAGATGGGGAGACTGGTGGGGGACATAACCAGTGGGGCGGAGGGAAAGGATGATAAGTATTTGCTATTTCTAACTTTAAATATAGCCTCAGTGTGGTAAAAAAAATAAGTAGCATATACTCATTTACTGTCCACCATCCCATGTTTCATGTCCTCCTCTGGTCTCCTCTTCTGCTCTTCACCATGATCGTCATGTGACTTTTGCAGCCAATCAGTGGCCTTAGTGGGGGGACAGACTAGTAGGATGGACAAATGGAATGGGGGATCCAAAGGTGATTATATGCTACTTCGTTTTTTATTACCACACTGGGGCAATATGCAAATTTAAATAATGGATCAGAAAACCCCTTTAAGGGTCCAAACTCCAATGAAAAATCTGCATAGTGGCCAACAGTCCTGGATTTATCAGGACCAAAACTATCACAAGGTTTTTCGAAACAGTCCTGGCAAACTCGGGGATACCACCAGCCAAAAAGGGCAGGGTTTACACAAAATCAACCCATAAATGGGAGGTCCTTGGTGGAATTGGTGCAATCCCAGGGTGGATGGGGGATTTGGCTAAAACCTTAAAAAATTGCCAAAATTAATACAGAGCCAAGATAGGGTGCCATAAAAAGGCAAAATAGTGTGCCATATGGAGGCAAGGAATGGTACCATACAAAGGCAACATAGGGTGCCATAGAGAGGCAACATAGGGTGCCATACGAAGGCAAGACAGAGTTCCATATGGAAGCAACATAGGGTGCCGTATGGAGGCAACATAGGGCAGCATATGAAGTGAATATAGGGTGCCATATGGAGGCAACATAGGGTGTCATCCAGAGATAGTATAGGGTTCCATGTAAATCAAACTGAACGGTGCCATGCAAAGTGTCTGGCTCTGTACCGACTCAATGAACATGGCTCTCTTGTGTGTATGAGGCCTAAAGTTGGATGACAACCCTTGTGTGACGGACATGATGCTGACCCGCTTCCTTGATACAGATTTAAGAAATTAATAGCATTTTTACCAACTTGACACAAGAAGACAACAAAAAGTAAATGTCTTCTTGAGATATTATAAAACTTTCTCTTGTTCTGGATACTTTAGAAGAGTGTTGATGTTGACCCCCATGTTGTCTGTCAGGCAGTGATTGCAGCGCTGATAAGTTTTGTTACTTGGGAGGAAGGAGATCAATAAGATTTGTTTTCCTGTAAGTGATCTTGAAGACGTCCTTGTTTAACCAGACATACATTAGACCTCAAACCCATATCCTGTACCATCGTCTAGTTCAATAAAACCTAAGACATTTAATAATGTGTGAGAATTAATACTATGGCCCCTAGTCATCATTTGTGGATTTTTTTATGTAATTATTTTGTCTCGTCTTTTTTTCATGTTGGTGGATTTTTTGCCGAATACATAAAAGTGGGTGCACAGTGTTTAATGAAATGGCAGAAATTTAAAAAAGTACTTTTTTTACTCCTTTTTAGAAGAAAAAGTCGCATTAGAATGTCATACATTCATCTTCTACTAACAAAACCCAAGATAAAAACATAAAAAGCAAATACCCTGTAGTAAATAAATAAACAGCCATAGTGCACGAAAATAACATAGGGTGCTTAGTTAACATAATTTTGACAAAAAAATGTAAAAGCCATCCCACCACGTCACAGTGACCCTATTCATTTCAGTATTTTGCATTCTATACAAATAAAGGAGTGGCCTGCCTTTTCTTTGAGCTGGACATTAAATTCATGTAGTTCCCCATGCCTGGTTGTCCATTATCCAGTCTCAGTCCTTTTCAGCCCTTATCCACATATACTTCACTTGACAAAGGGTAAGGTTTTAATATTAGAGATGAGGACCTTCCCGAATAAGGTCACCGTGACGTGGTGGGATTGCTTTTACATATTTTTTAATCAAAATTATGTTAGCTAAGCACCATATATTATTTTCACGCACTATTGCTGTTTATTTATTTACTGCAGGGGATTTGATTTTTATGTTTTTATCTTGGGTTTTGTCTGTTTAGTGGTCAGTGTGAAAATGTGTGTGCCTACATGCTGCATGCACACCAACTTATATTCCAGTTCAACTCTTCATGTGTTTTTTATTCATCTTCTACTGTGTAAAAGAAAAATTAGACATATTTTGGATTGCACTAGGATACTGGAGTACTGCTAATTTTATCTATTCACCAGTGTGTCCTAGTCTGCATACATTTCTACGTCTTGTTAAAATCAATAACCCTGATTTGACTGTCGCAAGAGATTTGGTCATGGTGTCTATATCTATATTATTATATACAGTTTCTAGGGCCTCATAGGGTATCTCAGGGAAAGCCACCGAGGAGCGGGGGTGCCATTGTCGACCTTATCTAGGGTGCCAACCTCCGCGGCTAGGCAGTATCAGAGTCTAGGGCATTACTGTTAGGGTGAATCAGAGCCTCCCTTTTTGTTACTTGGCTTTCTTCTTAGGGCAGTATTAGTTCAGCGCCCAATTTCCATGCACCCTTAATTCTGGGTTTTGCTTTTACATGTGCGCTACATTTATGTGTGTTAGTCTAGGGCTTTTAATAGATATTTAATAAATTTGTGTTTTTAAAGAGGGTTTTTTTATTTTTGTCCTGGAGTACAGATGTGTAAAATTGCTGAATGAGGCTAAAATATTGGTATATCCAAATATGTGACCTCCAAGAATTGTAGTTTTTATGCTCGTCTTGATCCATGGCACTGTGGAGTAAAATGTGCCATATCGAATCTTTCAGCTGCTGTGGACTAGATAAGATTTCTAATTTACGTCACTTTTGCGCTGTAAATTATGATGAATTTGTTGCTCTGTGCTTGGCCATGCTCACTCCCAATGAGCTGTGTCCACTTTTAAAAAAAAGTTGTCGGAGTTGCAGTAAAAATGGCAAACAATGCAAAGAAGAATCGTCCCCTATTAGAGTCAAAAGTTTGGATTCGGTTCCATTTCTTTGCATCGTGTACTTCTGCTACAATATTGTGAGTGCTACCACAATTTTAGATTTTGGAAATGTAAAAAGTTGCATTTCCAAAAATAAATCACAAAAATGCACCAGCCTCGTAGGGTTGTGTTCATACTCTGCACCTTGGGGTCATAGCAGGGAATAAGGTAGTATGAGGTGTCAGTGGGGTCCGCACACGTTGCTCTGCTTTGAGCTGGGTATTTTATTATAATGCTAAGGTAGCAAAACTTCATAAACTAACAAACCTGAAAAGGTTTAGCCTGGAATATCGTCGTTTTATATATATAACTTTTGCCACCACTGAGCCCCATATGTATACCGTGTAATGTAAACTCACTATATAAATGTGCAAGCGACGTTCGGTGTCTGTGTAGCGCCCCGAGGGTTCGGCCGCTACAGGGGTATTGCACCTCAGACCAGAGGTGTGATATTCCACTCCCAGGTAAGGATGGAGTATGGACCAGGGCTCAGTTAGCTGCATACAGCACACACACCCCATTTCCGAGGGACAGCTCAACGGTGCTCCCACTGGACAGAAGTGCAGGCACGACCGACTATGTCCCTGTCTGGAGTGGGGAGGGGGGTGGAACACCCAGTGCTGTAGGAGCAGATAGGGGTTGGTTCCTGAGCGTAGGAAGGAGCCCATTGGTTGCTGGTCACCTGGGCTCATGGTCAGAGGGAGGTATAAAAGGTGGGCACCATCTTAGTTCAGTTCAGTCTGTGAGGAGAGGAGAGCTGACAGGGAGCAGCAGCTCAGGCTGAGTGCTGCTCCAGAGGCAGGCCTAGAGAAGAGGCCGGAGCCTGAGAGGAGAAGGAGAAGTGGGCCTGGAGAAGAGGCCAAGGGAAGGAGGAGAAGACAGAACAGGAAAGAAGGAGAAGAGAGAGAGAAACAGAAGGGCTCAGGAACAAGAAAGTGGAAGGGACCCTAAGAACCCACGAGAATGCAGGGTGAAGGGTCAGGCAGATTAAGGGTACCGGATCCCAAGTTGGTGGAGGAGAAACTACCCTCAGCCAAAGACCGGTCATCGTGATCATCTATTGGTGCGACACCTCATCAAACCTGCTAGGAAGGCACCATATAGGACAGCGGAGGACGGGGCCCACGTTTAACCGCACGAGTCCGCGGCAGCTGGACAAAAGTGGGTCACTGGTGGGGCAGGCCAGAGAGAGTATTAAAGGGGGTCCTGTGCCATGCTCCTGAGCAACCTGGGAGTTGACCGAGCCCCTCACCTGGTGGACGCAGCACGGCTCGGGCGGTCACTGCCGACGGAAGTGACCCGGAACAAACGAACTGTGAGTAAAGACCCTGGACTGTAACTTGTTGTCCGTGTGCTCCTTCGCTCCTCCGGCACTACCGGTACTGGGACCTTCACCACCATCACTCCCATCATCCACTACACTGCCCTGGGGCCGCACTCTTCCCGTGGGGAGTCACACCATCCCAGCTGCATTCATCGTCAGCCCCAGCGGACTGCCTTGCAGCGGCGGTTCCTAATAACCGCAATCCACGGGTGGCGTAGTCGGACATTATCTGAAGCACGTAGCAGACTACCAATGGTCTGACCACCCTGAGCCGCGGGACCGGGCCGCCACTACTACTACCCCCATCGTTCCCCTATCGCCCGGATCCGCGTGCCCCACGGCCCAGGGGGCGAGTCAGCTTTGGCGTAGTCGGCAGGATTTCGTGCCCGCTAACCACGGGTACTGCGCGCCTGAAAAGAGACTGTTTCACTGTACTAAAGATGGCGCCCGCCCCAGAAGAACGAGCGCCATAATGTGCGCGCCAAAAGACCACAGGAGGCCGCCTCCCATCCTGGGCCGGGTCCCAGAATGGCGCCAAAGAGGGAGCCCGCCCCCAACAACCATGAGTACGGCTGTGGAAATGTCCGTCAACGTGGGGGGGCTGCCCCTGAGAGTGATTGTCAGCAGAATGCCCCAGGACCACCCCCCATGGGGGCGGAAAGAGAAGAAAACTGCGGGGCAGGGGGTGGTCTGGATCAGTCCAGACAAACCGCACCCGGGGATGGACGCCCTCAGCAGCACCAGCCTCCTGGCCCAAAGCCTGCTGCAGGCCGAACCGCTCTGCAGCCTAGCAGAAGTCCTAGCGCAGCTCCCCAGAGACCCGGAGCGTGCGCAAGCTGCACTGGAGGACCTGGAGCGGAGGATGGTCCGGGCGCAGCGAGATGCACTCACCGAGTGGAGAGAGGAACTGGCCCGGCAGGCCGAGACCCACCAGCGACAGGCCTCAGCCGCACCCCGGGGTTTGCCTGCCTCTGAGGACTGCGCAGGAGGAGAGAGGACCGGAGGCGACGCCGCGGAGGGAGCCACGAGGACTGAGGCAAGTGAAGGGGACGTCACCACCCCAAGCCCAGCACCCGCAGGCCTGCCCCAGCCTCCCGTCGCAGCACCAGAAGCCCCACTCACCGCACCTGTTGCCGCGCCGCCACTGCTCCCGGCTAGGCCTCAAGCGGCGAGCGCCGCGGCCACGCCCCGCCCAGCGCCACGCCCCTTGACCCCGGGCGCCGTAAAGCAGGAAGCATCATCGGCCCGGTCGCAAGGCCTGGATGACCCGGGCGCCATCGCTAAGCCTGCGCCCCTGTCCCGGATGGGACTGCCACCTAGCGCAGCCACAAGATCCCCGGCCTGGTCGCAAGGCCGAGTGCCCCCGGGCGCTGCTCCCAGATTAGGTCCCCCCACTATACCATCGCTGGGCGTGGACCTATTGGCACATCACACCGGTCCGGATGGACTGCCGCTGGAGTGGCCGGCTGAAGTGACCGGCAATCAGCCATGGAAGGCCCAGCCCCCGTGCGAGCCTCTGATACCGGCTCCTGAACCCGTCGAGGTCACCCTACCCCCACTGGAGGACATCCAATTTGCGTGGGACCCCACCAGCGAGAACTTGATGGGGTTCTCTCAAGAGACCCGGGCAGACGCGGTCCGTCGTCTGGAGGCCTGTCATCAGCAACTGGCGACCTTTGAGCGGGAGCGACGAGAGAGGCGCGTCAGAGAGGAACGGCTCCAAGCCGCTGAACAAAAGCGCAAGGCCCACCAAGACCCCCAAGCAGCCCGTGGTCCCCGAATCACCGGGACCATAGTCAAGTTCCACATGGAGAACGGCTGGGGCTTTATCAAGGGCCCAGAAACCGCAGGCGACGTCTTTGTGACCCGCAGGGACGTGGAGAGTCATCTACCTGAGGGACATCGTGGCCGTGACCTATACCCTGGTGATGTGGTCGCCTTTACCCGCCACGTAGGTGCAAAAGGACCATACGCCCTACATGTCCATCGGCTCACCGAGGAGGAGCTACAATACCGCGGCTATGAGGAGAGCCAAGAGGACCCGGACGGGTCTGAAGAACCATATGAGGAGGAAGAAGGAGCATATGGAGGACACCGCTACTAGTAAGTAGCAAAGTACCTGTGTACATAGTTACCCGTCAGGGTATCAGAACTGTTTTTGGGACTGTTCCCGCCTTGAAAGTGTGGTCCCCGTTGGGACAAATATTGAACTGTTACCTGTGTGCCCCTCATCCCCTACCAGGCTGAGGACTGTGAGCAGCCATTCCCTTCCCAAAACTGGCCGAGGACTGAGAGCGGTCAAATCCCTTGTATATAGTTGCGCTTCCTAAAGCGCCCCCTACTGGTTTTATACAAAAACCGCAACGTCTACCTCAAGATTTACTGGACTGTTGCACCTTTACCTTGTCGCAAGTTGCACCGCGGCCATGATCCAAGAATCCAAGAATGTGCTTTACTTAAAAATGTTTTACATGAGAAAGTTTAATATGCTGCTAGGTGATAATGCAAATGTTTTACAAGATGTTTTATATGACAAAAGAGTTCCAGAGGCATTAGCAAAGTGTTTTATAATAGTGTGACAAGAAAAGGAAAGCGTTTCCCATAAAGGGAATTGAACCATGTTGCCTGTTTTCTGATGTGAAAAGTTTTAAAAAGTTTTGCATGTCCTGTAATTAACTGTTTTTGCTCTTTTCCAGCCCGAGGACGTGCTGTGCTTTACCAGGGGGGAATGTAGCGCCCCGAGGGTTCGGCCGCTACAGGGGTATTGCACCTCAGACCAGAGGTGTGATATTCCACTCCCAGGTAAGGATGGAGTATGGACCAGGGCTCAGTTAGCTGCATACAGCACACACACCCCATTTCCGAGGGACAGCTCAACGGTGCTCCCACTGGACAGAAGTGCAGGCACGACCTACTATGTCCCTGTCTGGAGTGGGGAGGGGGGTGGAACACCCAGTGCTGTAGGAGCAGATAGGGGTTGGTTCCTGAGCGTAGGAAGGAGCCCATTGGTTGCTGGTCACCTGGGCTCATGGTCAGAGGGAGGTATAAAAGGTGGGCACCATCTTAGTTCAGTTCAGTCTGTGAGGAGAGGAGAGCTGACAGGGAGCAGCAGCTCAGGCTGAGTGCTGCTCCAGAGGCAGGCCTAGAGAAGAGGCCGGAGCCTGAGAGGAGAAGGAGAAGTGGGCCTGGAGAAGAGGCCAAGAGAAGGAGGAGAAGAGAGAGAGAAACAGAAGGGCTCAGGAACAAGAAGGTGGAAGGGACCCTAAGAACCCACGAGAATCCAGGGTGAAGGGTCAGGCAGATTAAGGGTACCGGATCCCAAGTTGGTGGAGGAGAAACTACCCTCAGCCAAAGACCGGTCGTCGTGATCATTTATTGGTGCGACACCTCATCAAACCTGCTAGGAAGGCACCATATAGGACAGCGGAGGACGGGGCCCACGTTTAACCGCACAAGTCTGCGGCAGCTGGACAAAAGTGGGTCACTGGTGAGGCAGGCCAGAGAAAGGATTAAAGGGGGTCATGTGCCATGCTCCTGAACTGCCTGGGAGTTGACCGAGCCCCGCACCTGGTGGACGCAGCACGGCTCGGGCGGTCACTACCTGTACAGAAGTGACCTGGAGTACCTGAACTGTGAGTAAACGACATTGGACTGCAGTACGTTGTCTGTGTGCTCTTTCGCTCCTCCAGCACTATCAGCACGGGGACTCTCACCACCATCACTCCCACCATCCACTACACTGCCCTGGGGCCGCACTCTTCCCGTGGGGAGTCACACCATCCCAGCTGCCTTCATCATCGGCCCCAGCGGACTGCCTTGCAGCGGCGGTTCCTAATAACCGCAATCCACGGGTGGCGTAGTCGGACATTATCTAAAGTACAGTAGCAGACTACCATTGGTCTGACCACCCTGAGCCGCGGGACCGGGCCGCCACTACTACTCCCAGCGTCTCCCTATTGCCCGGATCCGCGTGCCCCACGGCCCAGGGGGCGAGTCATCTGCACTGTATAGAATCATTTGGCAAGGGATTAAATGCTTTAAAAAACTGGGGTTCAATGCCTGAACTTCTACAGGATAAATACTGTCCTTGCATCATATCTGCAATTTAAAGGGATGCTCCCCTTTGTATTTACATTGACCGGTCATTTTTGGTATTTGCAATATAAAGTTCTACATGGAAACTGTCAGCAAGTTGCTGTTGTGTATCTGTTATTCTTATCTCTAAAATAAGGGCACATATGGACCAGACTAGAGAATGCTGCAATATTTTTTCAGACCGTCCTTGTGAAAAAATAAGCCAATGTAAGCTAGCACATAGGCTAACATTGGGACCAACAATGCGTTCATCAGATCTTACCATGGATTCACTGCAGTCAAATCTGTGGCTTAAAATATGTCACGTGTGAATCTACCTTAAGGATTTATGCTTTATTGAGCAGAGCTGCAGAGTATATTATGGTAACGGAACACAAGTCATTATTATATGCAACAATAGAGTTCCCATAAAGGATACAAAGAAGATAAACAATAGGGAAAAAGAATAAACAATAAAAGAAAAACATAATTACTAGAGTTGAGCAAAAAGATTGAATAGGCGCGGGCCGTGGAGCCTAAGGGGCCCAAAAAGTCTCTTTGGCCTGTATGAAAAGGTCCATCCTATTAAAGGCTTGAAATAATTGGGAACCCCATTGGAGCTTTTGCTTTGGGACTCATGAGCTTCAAGTTACGCCACTGGATATCACCTATTCTGCAAAGACTGTAGGTGATAATTTGCGTCCACCTTTAAGGAAGAATCTAGGGAGCTTTAAAGCCTTGCTTCTCCCACCCTACTTGCCAAAAACTATTTCTTATTGTACAAAACATATGCTACATATGAGTAAAGAAAATGTTAAAAATTCCAAAAATGTACATCAGATGCGTTTGGAATAATGTTACGCTGTGTGTGTAATAATTTTATGATATGCGTTTAACATGGTCATTAGTAACCCATGAGCTTCAAGTTACGCCACTGTTCACAGGACCTTGGTTGTCGGGTGAAAGCCCTGCAAACCCCCTCGTACCTGCTACCATCGCTACGAACTAGAAGAGGTGGTGAGGATTCCATGCAAGTAATAGGAGGTTAACAAGGCTCTGATGGGCGGCTACGGATTACCAACATGGCTGCTGGACCCAGTGAAACTTTTTGATCACCGCTAATAATTACATCAGCAGCAGCTTGTCGATAGTTTCTAGGAAACCAGATCATTTTTTGTTTGTTGCCCAGGAAAAAAGAAACTATAAATTAATGGGGTTATCCAGGCTCGGGTTGAAACTCTGCAGTCACTCTATGCGAGTGCAAACTTCTGAATCCTGACAGCATGTGAACTGCACCGTTGTTGCGAGCAGTTACGTGACTATATGTATTCTATGCATATTTCCTTTTACATTCCAACTAGACTTACATATCTTCTGCAGTCCTATGGAGGATAAACATGACTAGTCGGCATGTGACCTCAAGTATGCACAATGCTTGCACCGGCGGTGTGCACGCTGTCAGGGTCCTCCGTTATGGTGACCATATGTATTCGATTTGCATACTTCCTCTTACATTCCGACTAGACTTGCATATCTTCTGCACCTCTATGGAGGATAAACCTGACTAGTTGGCATGTGACCTCAAGTATGCAAAATGCTTGCACCAGTGGTGCGCACGCTGTCAGAATTTAGAAGTCTGCAAGTCTGAACAATACCTTTATGTAGACGTTGAAAACTGTAGCAATACTTGATGTCACCAATGCAAGATTTTACATTCATTGGCTGTTTAGCTAATCATAGATAAAGGTGGAGTTTCCCTTTAAATAATTTCCCGGTTAAACCTGCACTAGTTCTGCACTTGTTTTATTCCTTTCTGCTTTCCATGCTCGGAGTAAATCCCTGACATCTGAGTACTTACAGGCCATTGGTAAAGGAATTTAAGCTGGAGTCCAGATAGCGTACTGGGATTCTATATTGTTGACATCTGAGTAGGAAGCGACGGACATAAAAAAATCAATGTACATTAAACAAAAACCCAAGCAGCACTTTCGTGTCATCAGGCCGCGTTTCATTAGTTGATTATTTCCAAAAATATTCTGCCGGGTAGACATATGTTTTCAATTGAAGAATAGGACTCGTGCTAGCAGTCCACATAAACAGTTCTGTATGATTCATGACTTGGGAAGCTACGAGCAATCCTCAGAAAGGGCAGGACTGTAAAATGTTGTAGTTTGTTTTAGCTGAAGAGTCTCGTTAATTGCTGGGTGTCTAAAAAAAATAATAAATAAAAGTTGATGTGTTTCAGAAGTTCACAAACTTTTATATCTATAATTTAAGTGTTACTAATGACCGTGTTAAATGCGTATCGTAAAATTGTTACAACAGAACGTAAAATGATTCCAAATGCATCTGATGTACATTTTTGGAATTTTTCACATTTTCTTTATTTATATGTAGTGTATGTTTTGTACTATAAGAAGTCTGGTGGGAGAAGCAAAGCACCAAAGCTCCCTGGCTTCTTCCTTAAAGGAGGATGCAAATTATCACCTATTTGCAGAATAGGTGATATCCAGTGGTGTAACAGGTGATATCCAGTGGTGTAACTTGAAGCTCATGGGCACCCAAAGAAAAATATCCACTGGGGCCCCCAATTATTGCAAGTCTTTAAAGGGGTTGTCTGGTCCAAACCATTAAGTCTGGAGTCACTCTGTGTGACTGCAGACTTATGAATCCCCCCGCACTGTGCGCTGCAGGGATTTGCCGTTTTCAGAGTCGGGACCGGAGGGTATATATGAGTTATACATACTCCTGGCAAGTGGGCGTGGCCTCGCTACAAACACTTGTATTGAGAGAGGCCACGCCTCTTGTAGAGATGTGCCCAACCAGTGGGCGTGGCCAACTAGAGGACACAGCCTTGCTCCATACAACTGTACGGAGAGCGAGGCCACGCCCCCTGGCCAGGAGTATGTATAATTCATACATAGCCTCTGGTCCCAACTCCGAAACCGGTGAATCCCCGCAGCGCACAGTGCGTTCGCAGAGTGACTGCAGACTTATCAGTTTGGACCGGACAACCTTTTTATAGGATGGGTCTTTTTATATATGCCAAAGGGACTTTTTGGGTCCCTTAGGCTCCAGGGCCCAGGTGTGATTGCAGCCCCTGCAATTATTGTAGCTACGTCCCTCTTGACAACTTACCGTACTTTTCACTGGGAGACTCACTGCTGGGTCCCCCAATGTTTGCAAGAACAAGGCTCCCTTTGAAAGGGGTGTTGGTGTCTTATGAGCACCACTGCTCTATTTGTACCCCAGCAAGACCCCCCAGGATACCTACCGGAGTCTGGGAGGTGAGTTAACCACCAGATATTAACTTGTATTTTACCCTAGATCATCAGGGACCAAGCTATGAAAACCCTCATTTACACGAGACCACCAGGAATATCCCTCAGGTATTGACCTCTCATTTCATTCTAGAACACAAGGAAAAAATATATAAACATGCTTTATAGTAAAACTAGATAACCAGATATCAACCTTCAATTTTACTCAGACAACCATGGAACAAGATATTAACACCTTCTTTTACAATATACTAGACCACAAGGTATTAAAGATGTCCTGTCACTTGCTCACAAAAATGAAGGTAAATACCTTGCAAAAATCCCTTTGCTCCCCTGATTCTGCCACTTTTTTCTGTTTTGCGCTGCGTCACTCTATTGCTGAGATAGTCGCCATTTATTGCTATTGGGGTTCAATATGTGAAATCTCTGCTTATGGTACGACTGAACATTTCTGGGACTTTTCTCTGGTGCCATGTTCTTTCACCCCGCCCAGACGCTGCTTTATCAGTCTTGCAGATTCAGACATCGCAGATTTTGTGATTATCGGCATCTGGGAGGGGTGAAAGCGCACTCCCCCAGAGAAGATTCTCAGACTGATTTAAAGAGGTCGTCCTACCTTGGGCTACAAATCTGCAATCACTCTAAGTGACTGCAGACTTGTAAATCCTCACGAGGATGGCGAGCATGTGACCGCAGCTATGCAATTTGCATACATGCTGTCACTTGCCGACTAGACGTTCATGGCCTCACTCAATACAAGTGAATTGAGCGAGGCTGGATACGTCTAGTCGGAATGTGGCCAGAAATATGCAAATCACATACTTTCAGTCAGTATCAGATTGAAGAACATTGGGCCCACCAAAGGATTTGATTCTGAGGGCCCACCACCGTCCCCGTCCCCCCACTCAAGAGCCCCATAGCAGCTGCAAGGTTTTCACTATGAACTCTCCTGAAGGATAAACCAGGGCCCACCGAAGGATTCCCCGGTTCTCTAATAGGCTAGTCCAAACCTGCTAGCAGTCATATGACCATCCGCTGCCGGCGTTGGAGAATGCTGACAGCACACATTGTGCGCACTGTGAGGATTCAAAAGTCTGCAGTCATATAGAGTATTTATAGGGGTTGTCCGGCCTTGGGATACATAGAGTGACTGCAGACTTGAGCCTCAAGGCTGGACAACCCCTTTAAGTCAATTTGTTTGAGCAAGTGATAGTTTGTCTTTACTCGCCAATTTTACCCAAGACTTTCAGAAAAAAAAACTTGAACCCACTATTTTACCCTAGCCCACCAGGGAAGAAGATGTAAAGGGAAGAACACCCTCATTTGCAGTAGACCACCATAACATAGCAGAGATGTAAAGGGGATTTTACCCAATAAAAAATGTATATTTCTATCCAATAAAATCACGGTGGCAACATCCTTTTCTGCCATGCATAGTATAGTATTTATGAATGAATTTGCGCATCGTCTGGATTGATTTCACAGCCGCTCTGGTAGTAATTAAGCCTGAGATTGCTGTGACGGTAAGGAGGCGATACTGATACAGCTTTATTATACTTCACAGCAGCGCTCTCAGCTGTAGAGCTGATTTATACCTTACTATGTTTTGTCCACTAGGTGGACATGTATTTTGTATCCCATCAAGCTGCATCCTGCAATATCTTCAATTTAATAAGTATACATATATCCACGTACGGGCTCGGTGTCTGTGTTGTAAACCTTTAGAAATATAAAAATAATACAATTATACTTTTTATAAAATTATATTAATCCAGACTTAATAAGAGAAGATAGTTGCCATCTTATCAGACAATTCTGAATTATTCGTTCATAGAAAGTATAAGAAATTTGTAAAACGACAGCACCGTATAAGATGTTTACCTCGTTCTCAATTTTAACGGGGTTTTGGATCCCAAACACTTTTATATAAGTAACATAACAAATAGAGCAAGTGCTCTCCTTCCCCAGATCTTAGATTTATCTCTCTGTCGCTCCTCCCAGGCTCAGTGTTTTGGCTGCAGAAGTGATATCACGTTGTCTGCTCACATTACCGCTGCAGCCAGTTACTGTCTACATTGGCAGATCCGCTGAGCTCAGTGACTGGTGGCAGTGTTGATGTGAGCTATCGACGTGATGTCAACGCTGATGTCAAAACATTGAGATCGGACCAGCAGCAGAGAGGTGACATTGCACCCAGGGAAGTTGAGTTGCTGCTTTATTTATTATTTTACATATATAAAAATGTTTGGGGTCCCTTTAAATGTACCTTTATATTATTAAGACATAGGGATATAAGTCAAGATCACACTGCTGACCTAGTGGTATAACTTGCAGCTTGTGGGCCCCAATGCAAAACCTCAATAGGACCCAGAATTAATGCAGCTCTTTAATATTAAAAGTCTTTTCAAATGGAACAAAGGGACCTTTCGGGCCCCCTAGACGCCGGGGCTGCAGTGCGATTGCAACCCCTGCATCTATTAGAATTACACCCCTGCTGCTGATAATAGATGATGAGGACAACTCTGCTGCTCCTCCTCCCTCTCTCTGCTGCTCCTCCCTCCTTCTGCTGCTCCTCTTCCCTCTGGCTGCTGCTCCTCCTCCTTCTATGTTGTTCCACCTCCCTCCTCCCTCTCTCTCTGCTGCTCCTCCTCCCTCTCTGCTGCTCCTCCTCCCTTCTCCTCTCTCTCTGTTGCTCCTCCTCCCTCTCTGCTGCTCCTCCTTCCTCCTCCC
The DNA here is from genome assembly GCF_046119375.1 of Phyllobates terribilis. Taxonomy (NCBI): domain Eukaryota; kingdom Metazoa; phylum Chordata; class Amphibia; order Anura; family Dendrobatidae; genus Phyllobates; species Phyllobates terribilis. The sequence goes on from NW_027362764.1 coordinate 69,109,784, forward strand.
TCTTTCTGCTCCTCCCTCTCTCTGCTTCTCCTCTTCCCTCTCTCAGCTGCTCCTACTCCCTTTCTCTGCTGCTCCTCCTCCCTCTCTCAGCTTCTCCTCCCTCCTCCCTCTCTCAGCTTCACCTCCTCCCTCTTTTTACTGCTCCTCCTCCCTCCTCACTCTCTCTCTGCTCCTCCTCCATTCTGCCTCTCTATTTTGCTCCTTCTCCTCCCTCACTGCTGCTCATCTTCCCTCTCTCTACTGCTCATCTCTCTCTCTGTTGCTCCTTCTCTCTCTCTGCTGTGCCTCCTCTTCACTGCTGCTTCTCCTCCCTCTCACTGCTGCTCCTCCTCCTCTCTCACTGCTGCTCCTCCTCTCTCACTGCTGCTCCTCCTCCTCTCTCTGCTGCTCCTCCTCCTTCTATGCTGTTCCACCTTCCTCTGTCTCTGCAGCTGCTCCTCCCTCTGTCTGCTGTTCCTCCTCCCTTCTCCTCTCACTCTGTTGCTCCTCCTCCCTCCTCCTCTCTCTGCAGCTCCTCCTTCCTCTTTCTGCTCCTCCCTCTCTCTGCTTCTCCTCCTCCCTCTCTCAGCTGCTCCTCCTCCCTCTCTCTGCTGCTCCTCCTCCCTCTCTCAGCTGCTCCTCCCTCTCTCAGCTTCTCCTCCTCCCTTTTTTTGCTGCTCCTCCTCCCTCTCTCTGCTGTTCCTCCTCCATTCTGCCTCTCTATTTTGCTCCTCCTCCTCCCTCACTGCTGCTCATCTTCCCTCTCTCTGCTGCTCATCTCTCTCTCTGTCGCTCCTTCTCCTCCTCTCTCTCTGCTGCGCCTCCTCCTCTCTCACTGCTCCTCCTCCTCTCTCACTGCTCCTCCTCCTCCTCTCTCTCTGCTGCTCCTCCTCCCTGTCTCTGCTGGGCATATGTGACGTGCCCCCTGGGCCGTGGGGTACCAGTGCCGGGGCGGTGTATGCTGGGGGTTGTAGTCACAGTGGCGGTGACCCGGTCCGTGACCCAGGGCGGTCAATGCAAGGGAAATTATATGTATAGGTTTTATTAAAGAGTCCGACTACGCCACCTGTGGAATGCGGTTAAAGGGGGCCGCCACTGCGGAACAGTCCTCTGAAGCTGGTGGTTCTGCAGCAATGATGGTACAACTCCCCACAGGAAGAGTTAGCTTCAGGGCAGTGTGTGGATGATGGTGGTTGTGCTGGGCGTTGTAGTGCAGGGAGAGATGGTGCAGCAAGAAACACAGAGACAAGGTGGTGCAGCCCCAGGGTCTTTACTCACGGTTATTGCAGTCCAAGTTACAGAGCTCAGTATAACTGTCTACGTCGTGCTGCGTTTACTCAGTGAGGGGTTCAGTCCACCCTCAGATAGCTCCGGAGTACTTCGCAGGACCCCCTTCTGTGTCTTCTCTCTGGCTGTCTCCCTGAACCTCATACCAAGTGTCCCAGTCCAGTATCGGCGGGCCTTGGCGGGCGACGTCTGTTCCGTCCCCTGGCTCCTATGTAGTTACCTTCCTGGGGAGACTGGTATGGAATGTTGGCTACAGGACATGAAATACTGCAGCCTCCGGTCTCTAGTTAAGATATGCAATCTTTCGCTAGTTGAGGGATCCGGTACCCTATATGCAGCCTGACCCCTCCACCTCCCAGTAGATGCGAGCGTACTGGTGGCCTTCTGCACGGCCCGTACCCCTATGGTCCTTTCTTCCGTTCCTGGAGCCTTCCTGCTCCCTCTCCTCTCTTCTCTCCTTCTCCTCTCAGACTTGGGCCTCACTGTCCAGGCCCGCCTCTGGAGCAGAGCTCGTACAGAGCCTCTACTCCTGTCACTTCTCCTCCTCTGACTGGCATGTCTTTCTAAGATGGTGTCTATACTTATATCTTTCTTCTATGTGCTCCCCTTAACTACTTCCTCCACCCACACCCACTACGTGGTTCCCCTTTACTGTGGTTCCCCCCACTCCAGCCAGGGACCAGGGGCTGTGCTCTCCCGTAGGAGCAATCTTGCCCTGCCCTCTGAAATGTGGTGTAGTGAATTCAGGTGTTAGGGTCCCGGGCAGTACTCCTTCCTTACCTGAGAGTGAGATACCACACCTCTGGGTGAGATACAATACTTCTGTGGCGACTGAACCCTCAGGGGCGCAACAAATGCACCACGTGTTCCCATAGAAGTCAATGGGTCACTTTTTCCATGTTTTTCCAGTTCAGGTGCCAGCTGTAAAGCAATATGTATTTTTAATTATTTAAAAAAGAGCAGGGTGCACTATGGCAACAATTTATGTTTTAGCTTTTTATTACCCATTGCACCAGTATCCAAACAGCAATGGGTATGATAACATAGTTATTAGTTTACTTTAGGGAACTTCTAGTATTTTATTCATCCAAAATGAGAGGAATGTGTCATGTCTGAAGCCGTCTCCAAGATAATAAATATGTCTCCAGCTATGTCATCATCGCAAACACAAAGAGTTTTAAGGGTATTAAAGTCATGTCCAGAATAATGAAAATATTGCACAAATTAAACTATTGTGCATTTAGGAGTCCAGATCTGTCAACAAAGGACAGAAAAATGTACCGAGGCCGAAGAAATTAGGGAAAATAAGATATTTGGCAGAAGTAATCCCTGATGTTGCCAAGAGTTATATTTAATCTAGACTTTGGTACAGCTGGAGATGACAGAAAATGTTTTTTTTTATCCTGGAGGGATAATTACATGGGAGAAAGTCACCCGCAAAGTGCCAGTTAGGCCTCATTCACATGCTTTATCCATGCTTTTCACGGATGCAACACGTGCACATTATAATCTATGGGGCTATTCACATGTCCGTGTTTTTTCATGGAGACATGTCCTTTTTTTTCCGGTATCAAGCTTTGTTATTTATTTATCCATCCATGAAAAACACTGATGGTAAAAACACTGATCCAAAACACTGATAACTCTGGTTCAAATTTTTTATAGACGTGTTTAAACACAGATGTGTGAATGAGGCCTAAACATTTATAAGGCTCACTCACCCGAGCGATGATTCTGTCTTCCGAGAGAATCTGATCTTTTATAGCAAAGACACTCTGCTCATATTCTGATCAGACATTGAGCCGAGTGTCACTTTACCGTGATCCGATTGTCTCGCATGAGGGAATCAGATCACAGGTGCGGAGAAGACGGAAAACTTATCTTCTCCATCTTCTCCATTGTCTGAGTTCACGGTAATCGGACTGCACTCAGATGTCATTTGAGTGCAGTCCGATATTTTACAGGCACTCATAGACTTGAATGGGTGTGTGTGATCCGATTTGTGGAACCACTCGCAGCATGCCGAATCAGCATGAGAAAAAAACGCAGATCTGAGCTGCCTCATATTATAATATTGGTCCAAGGGCTATCCGATAAAACATCACATAGCACTCGTCCAATATATACGCTTGTGTGATCGAGCACTTATAGGGGATGTAGCCCCTATAAAAATCATACCAGGAATATACAATTTAACTTAATATTTGCTGAAAAATTTACTTTTAATATACAAATGAGGGCACAGCGGTGCACCCTCGGCGTGGAAAGAGCGTACACTGACTAAAATCAGTTTGCAGGTCTGCATTTGCAGACTAGAAGAGTCCAGCGTTGTGCTCCAGGTGTCAGTCGGGCGTGCACACAATGTAGCTATGGGCGCTCTCGGACACCCGGCTGCTGCCCATCTGTGGCTACCTTCTTGATGCTTCCGGAAAGGTAGCGAGCAAGTGACTTTAGGGATGAGGAGGGGGTGTGCACAATCTGTCTGCTCACTTCAACGCTCCTCCTCCTCACTCGCATCGCTCGAGCGGTGGCCAAAGATGAATCTTTTATAATCAGAGCACATTCCTAACTAATTAAGAAAGCTCAGTCTTCTGTTTCTGGCCTTCTGAGCTGTTGTATACCAGTTCTAAGGTACAAACAAATGCCTTTCCAAATTATTGGGTGCCAGATTAAAGGGCTTTTCCCATACCCAGTGTCCTCAGAATACAGTGGGTAAATAATCTCCAAGGAAGATCTGGTGTGTTTCTTCCTATAACTTGACTTTTGCTTAGTTACATGTGACATGGGGGCATCACTGCTATAGATTGTAGTGTTATTTCTTAGCATATGATTTTTTGCAGTGAGAACATTTTAGTAATCATCATCTATGTGGCAGAGACCAGGGAGTGCTGTGCATTTAATGTCATGGGAGTTCACAGGGTTTTTAGAGGTCATTTTATTGATTTCACATCCATGGCCATATTCCAGAATGAGGTGATTAGAAATAAAGTGAAAGGACAGTAAATGCCCGGTCTTGTCTGGAGACAATATTGTGATGTGTTATTACAGAAGGTGCCGATAGATAATGTAAAGGGGGCTTCCTCCATCTCACAGGCGCAGCGGATATAGTCACCGCAGGTTTAGAAGAGCAGATGCTTCGTTTTCTCAGCTGAGATACGATAATTATTGGTAATCATCAAATAGATGGGAATTATGTATCATTTATGTCTGAGATGGTGGGACACATTTCATACATTTATTTGTAATGAATAAGCACAGTACATTACAGAGTGTGTCTCTAACCCTGGTCAAAAATAGATAGATCGATAGATGATAGATAGATAAATATGAGATAGATAGATAGATAAATAGATATATAGATAGATAATAGATAGATAGATAGATAGATAATAGATATGATATAGAAAGATAGATATGAGATAGATAGATAAATAGATATATAGAGAGATATGAGACAGATAGATAGATATGAGATACATAGATAATAGATAGATAGATAATATACATAGATAGATAGATAATATAGATATATATGAGATAGATAGATAGATAATAGATAGATAGATAATAGATATGGGATAGATGATAGATAGATATGAGATAGAAAGATAGATATGAGATAGATAGATAAATAGATATATAGAGAGATATGAGACAGATAGATAGATATGAGATACATAGATAATAGATAGATAGATAATATACATAGATAGATAGATAATATAGATATATATGAGATAGATAGATAGATAATAGTATAGATAGATAATAGATATGGGATAGATGATAGATAGATAGAGAGACAGATAAATAGATAGATAATATACATAGATAGATTGATAGATAGATAATATACATAGATAGATATGAGATAGATAGTTAGATAATAGATAGATAGATGGTTAATTATAAATAGATAATGAGGTTGACATATAATAGATATTTAGATATTAAATAATAAACACTTTACACGTACAAAGATAATTATGGATAGATAGTTAGATAATGGGAAAGGTAGATAGATATATTGATACATGCGTGATAAAGATACATAATGTAGATAGATAATAAAATGATACATTAATTATATAGATACATAATAAATACTTAGATATGAGATAGATAGATAGATAGATAGATATGGATAGATAGATAGATAGATTGATAAACATGCAGTAGATCAATATGAGATAGATAAATTAATAGATATAGATAGATACAAGATAGGATAAAAGAAAATTGAATAAAGTATAATTATTACATTTGCTAATAATAAATATTCTACAGTCCATTCTTGGAATTTTCAGTCTTAGATAATAGATAGATAGATAGTAAATTACACTATCTATCTATCTATCTATCTATCTATCTATCTATCTATCCATCCATCTATCTCCTATAAATCCAGGTGTATTGCATGTGATGCAGATTATCAGCCGCTCCGTCCGGCCTGCATCTTGCTATTTTCGAGCTCTGTACCCTTGAGATGCAGAAAAGCAATCTGACAAAGACTAGCAGCACTGTGTGATGTGAGCAACTGCGTAAGGACAGGATACGGAGCATGCTCAGTGATGCCAGACTCCGTCCCCCAACCAGATCCCTAAAGAGATTGATTGAACTTTGCACTTGCAAATGTCACTGAATGCATTTTGCCTGTGATTTTCTTTCTATGAGGCTTCCATCCTCCAGGAGCCATGTAGACTCCCTTCTCTGTGCTCAGCAGTCACCTGGCACCAGCTGCAGAGATGCCTTCTGCTCAGCATCTCCTTAACCATGATGAGGACAAGGAGACATATTTGCACTTCTTCTTCATCTTCTTCTTCTAAATGACCTTTATGTTCCTTCATAAATGGACACTTGTGATTGGATTTAGAAGGAAACACAACCTCTCAGCCTTTACTTCTGCTGAAGTTGCCCTGTGTGGTCAGTCCTGGAGCTTACGAGAAAAGATGGATAGGGAATACGATGCTGTTCTTCAGAATAATCCGTGCACTTGTTTGGGAAGGATCCGCACAGGGGGCCTCCGCCAGGCACAGTAATTAACCCGTCTGGCTAATGAAGGCCTCTTGGATTAGACTCTTAAAAAGAACCAAAGGAGGACGACTGAAGACTTCTGATGTTTGTGTAAGCTCCATCTATTTATCTTCCTAAATGAGAAGCGGTGATGGGGGCTATTACGAGCCTCTGCTATTTATAGTACTGTAATGTATGAGATAGCCACCGACGTCATGTGTTCAGTAATATTGTATGTAAACATCTGCAGGTTGTTCTTGATAAGGATTTCAGGAAATTGAAGTACACGGCACTAGGGACTTCTGAAGTGAGATGCTCGTTACTGGCAATATACAAAATAATTAATAATCTATAGGAAGACATCTTTTTTGGGTCTTGTAGAGAAGGGGTCTACCTATGAGTGTAAGCTCCTGTGCATGCCGTTTTATGCTTTTATTTTCTTAATACTATGTTTTTATGTGACTATAACATTTGCAAGATTGTAAGCTCTTCGGTCCAGGACATGTGTTCTACAGGGTCTGTTGACAGTTGTACTTGTATTTCTGTCTTTGGCATATCATGCTGCTACATGCATCAATGGAAAATGGATATATATTAATGAGGCTATGCAAATAGTTTGTATTTAAAGGGGCTGTACAATTTTTTACTTTTTCTTACATATCCAAGGGATATGCCATATGGTGCCACCTCTGGGACCTTCAGGTTTCTCAAGAATAATGCCCTGTTTCGAGGCCACCTCTCCATTCCATGTGGTAGGAGAAGGGTCTCTGTTCTCAAAATAGATTCATGTTCTGTGGATACCTAAGCCTTCTCCCTGTGGGAGAATGCTTCCCATTCTCAAGACAGATGGGTCCTATGGATACCCGAGGCCACCTCTCTATTCCTTGTGATGGGAGAAGGCTGCTGTTCTCAAGATAGATGTGTCCTGTAGCTACCTGAAGCCACCTCTCTATTCCTTGTAGTGGGAGATGTGTCCCCATTCTCAAGATAGATGGGACCTGAGGCTACCTGAGGTCACCTTTCCATTCATTGTGGTGGGAGATTGTTCCCCATTCTCAAGATAGATGGGACCTGATGCCACCTCTCCATTCCTTGTGTTGAGAAATGGGTCTCCATTATCAAGATAGATGTGTCTTGTGAATATCTGAGGCCACCTCTTCATTTCCTGTGGTGGGAGATGGGTCCCTGTTCTCAAGATAAATTCAGGTCTTGTGGATATCTGATGCTACCTCTCCATTTTCTGAGTTGGGAGATGGGTCTCCACTCTTAAGATAGATGGATCTCGTGGATACCTGGGAAAACTTCTCCATTCCTTATGGTGGGAGATGGGTCCCCGTTCTCAACATAGATGGGACCATAATTATCCGAGATGACAACGTCTTTTTATAGAGGGTGTCTATTATTAAAAAGAATTGCTCTACCCTGATTCGCAGTCCAGTCCAATACTTTGTGACAACCGGAATAGGTCAGTTTTTAATTCTGCATCCATGGCAACTCTGGCATTTACTAGGCCCTGTGATGTTATGATGCACGTCATAACATTGCGTCAGACTTTGTGAAGCATAGTAGACGCCAGCGAAGCCCAGGATGTTGGGCAGAGAATGCTAGTCACAAAATTGAAGACTGCCCTGGTCATGGAGGACCAGATTACTTGTCAGACCAGGGCAGCACAGATCTAACTTTTTTTTTATTTCCTCTAATTTGGCATATTTATTTGGAGAAGAGGGTATTGGTTCTCATTGAGAAGACCCAACTGGGGTAGAAAGACTTAATTACAATAAGTTCTTCATGAGAAATAGTATATAAATTTCCTTGATCCCAGAATAAAGAATACTATCTCATCAGTCAAACTTCTCCAAGAGGAACAGAGGCCCATCATACTAATCGAATACAAAGGGTCCTGTGCCAAGAACTCCCTTTATTAGCTTTTAACTAGAGTCATGTCAGTTCTAACTAGAGTCATGTCAGTTCTGGACTGAAGCACCTCAGCTATAGGGTCAATTAATGACCATTGATAATGGTGGGCACCCAATGGTATTTGTTTTCACAGAGAAATTAGATTCTTACTTTTCAAAAATCCCTGTGAGTCACACAATCAAGAAGGAAATATCCAAAATGGAAAACCACTTTAATTATAGTAAATATTCCTAATAGAGTGCTGAAATCAACGGAGGGACAGAGAATCTAATATGAAGTCTCGGGTGGCACTGACAGTGAATGGTACTGTGATTGGCATAGATGAGCCGTTCAGCCAACACCGCACATTTGTTTTATGTTTGCCTTTAACTGTTTGGTTAATAGCATGTGTTACATGGTCTGTTTTGATCTGGAATCAGATTAGAGATGCACAAATGAACACGAAGACAGGGAGAATAGAGATCTCTCTTCAGCGAGATTACACGCCTCGTGATTTATAGTCAAAACAGCTCGTATATTGTGGGAAGTCAATGAGCTGCTCCAGTCCATGTATATTCTGTATTATCAGACTGCATACACAGCCATTATAATATTCTCCTCTTCCTCTCCCCAGGGTTCGGCGGACTCCTATACCAGCCGTCCATCTGATTCTGATGTCTCGTTGGAGGAAGACAGGGAGGCCGTGCGGAGAGAGGCAGAGCGTCAGGCCCAGGCACAGCTGGAGAAAGCCAAGGTACAGCATCTGACATATTGTTATCAGCATGTCTACCGGTCATAGTACAGAAAGGGAATGGAACATAATAGCTGGCGACCGGGATGCTGGAAAATCGCAAAGGAAGTGAAGGGGTATCTTTGTAACTTTAACAAATTTCATGGGGCATTCTGATAAGACTTTGAGTGGCTTTTTTTGATCAAATATTTGAAATAATGTTTTAAAAACTTGTACTTTCTTTTTCGGTCTCTGCTTACATGTCGTCGCCATGTTTCTGTGATGCTTCTGATGAATGCGGGCGACTACTCAATGATGTGTTTTCTTACCACATAAATATGGGATAGAGGCAGTAAACCCTACACCTAAGATAACTGAATGCTTGCTGAGAGCTAATCCCTCCGACCCCCTAATGTTCTGGTAGCGACTTACCTCCTGTTCTAACAAAAGAAAGGGCATGTTGAAATTCTGAGCCTTTTTTTTTCCCATTTTGCCTTCTTTGGGAAAGCAAGAGGCCCCTCTACTTATTGGATGGTTGGCAGGTTCCCCTGGAGGGTTCATCCAACTTTCCCCTAATATGTGTTAACATCTCAAAGGAGTTGTTCACTGCTTTTATGTTGATGACTTATCCATCGGATAAGTCAGAAATATCCGATCGGTGTGGGTTTGATACACAGCACCCCACCCAATTGGCTTTAGCCGGATGTAAATGGTGTACTGAGCTGGAATACTGTTTGGTGGCCACTGCTAGGCCTACAGATCAACACCTACTAAGAAGAATAGCAGCTGATCTCCAGTGCCCACATTGGCCACCAAATACTATAGGCAGCTGCGGTATTCCGTATCCAACACTTTAAACATTGGTCCGTCACCGAAGGTGATAATATATGATCAGTCTGACTGCCAGGTGTCTGATCCCTACTGGTCAAATATTGATGACTTATCCCAAGGACAGGTGATCAGTATATAATTAGTTGCCAACCCCTTTATAGAAATTGTCCCTTTACATACATTGTACGTATCCACGGAATATGCTAAATATGTCTGATAGATCCAGGTTCCACTACTATATCTAGAACAGAGATCTGTCACAGGCCACCAGTAATGGGGAGGTGGCTGTGAATGCGAATCTTGTGGATGTACGAGAAGGGACAACTCCTTTGTTGGTAACATTTTTTCCTATACATGATGTATATTATTGTGAGCATGTGGATGTAATGCCCACCTATAGATTGAAGCATTGGCAGGATCTGATGTGCAGCAGATCTGTGTGGACTATAATTTACCATCTCATTATAGGCAATATATTCTTTATGGGTGATATCCCCATTAAGTCTTAAGAATTCTTAGGAGAGTAAATATAATGGGTGCAGGGGTTGCAGTCGCACCCGGTCCCAAGAGCCTTCTGGGGTCCAAAAGATTCCTTTGTCCTAGGCCAATACTATTAAAAACCTGTGATAGTTGGGATCCTGTTGGATTTTTATCATTGGGACCGACCCTCGAGTTTGAAGAAACTTCACTGAGAATTCAATAGTGCTCTCTGTTATTTATGACTTTGTCCCATTTTTGTCAGACAAACGGGTGTCCAAGAAGCTGAGATTTAGAGAGTTGTTTGTTTTGATCCTCACATTTTTCATTGGAGAAAGGAAATTTGAGGGGTTTCTTTTGATTTTGATATATTGCGCCAATCAATAAACACAACTGTGGCCAAAAGGATGACAAATTGGAAAACCAGTGACTTTGTTTTCTCAAGTTAGACTTTTATTCCTTTTGTGCTGTAGGACATTTTCTGTGATAGTAATTTTGTGCAAAAGGTTGGTATTTCAAAATAAAAAAAAAATACCATTAAGTCATCAAATTCAAGACTAGAATGTTTGTGAGCTATCTTTTATATTTCACCTGGATGGAGCCTTTCGAGGAGACCTTAGGTAGGTCATCTTCATTACTGTGGTGGAAGGGAAGTCACAACCATTTTACAAAGTGGAATTGTGACCTCTCCTCCCTCTTTTGTGCTTTTGGCCGTTATCCAGAGTAAAATGTCATTTTGTTATTATCACACGTGTAGAAGGAGAGATACAAAAGTAGAGTCAGCTAGGAGAAAACGTCTTTTCCATCGATTTTCACAGTCGTTTGTTTGTTAGAAGAATTCCACAAAAATAAGTTAATTTCACTGCCTTGATCCACAGGGACCTTTAGGAGAACCTGGCAAACAGTTGTCAATTTCCCAAATGAAGTGAAGGAGGGCACTATGGGTCATTAGGGTGTGTGGGGACATCTTTGGGGCATCATACTGCGTGGAGAGACAATGTGAAGGCCATAAAACTAGTATTAAACTGTGTGGGTATAATAAGGGACTTCCACGGGGACATTGTTTCTGTGTGGGCACACAAAAAGGTTATGGCGGAGTTTGAGGTGTGGCTACGGTATAAAAGAAATGTAGCGCTGTGCCACAATATGTGTCCCTCTTTCCTGTCCCTCAGGAGTTAGGAGTTATGGGTTTGGATGCTCATTTCAAATGAGTGACACGTTGATGTCGAACGTCCCTTTTGGCAAGTTTGTTGGCAGGGTAACGATTGTTTCAGAGATGTCATGGGGAGTCTGTGCAGGATGCGGCCTAGATCAGTTGTCACCCTATTCCTTAGTGCTGGCTGGTAAAAGATGGGCCGATCAGTGGTTGCTGGATGTATGAGGCAACTTGTATACAGAAAGGATTTGGAAATAAGAAGGCATGGAAGTCACACAGTATATTTATTCCTTTACAAGTAAATCTAGTGCAGGGTTGCTATGGGAATGCAGCTCCGAGAAGCGGCGTTACTGGGACAGACTCCATACAATATTTATTACCTCTGGCGTATCTGTCACAGCAGAAGCTGAAGAAATCACATCAAAGCCAGGGACTTTTTTTTTTTATTTCTCATATCTGCGCCTGAAATGTTTTCACTTTAGGTAGCAGAGGCGTTTTGTAAAGCTAACACAGATGCTGACTGGGAGACAACTGGTGCACAGCGGGGCCGAGAGCCTCCAGTCATGAGGTGGCATGTACCGCCATCCGTACTCCATACAGTACCTGTAAGTCATCTGTTGCCATAGCGATCATCAATGTAGCCCCATAAACTTAGTTATTCCATATTGTAACTGTACGGAAAGATGGTTGAGTTGAAGAGATTGTCTAATGGTCCCCATACACATTAGATAGCAGTCAGCTAAACAATCATCAGATATATCCCTCACATACAGGCTTGGCTGAGTGCTCCTGTGCGCCCTATAAGAGAGATGCTGCAAGACTCCTGTGTCCTCCAGACTCCCTCTGTGTCCTCCAGACTCCCTCTGTGTCCTCCAGACTCCCTATGTGTCCTCCAGACTCCCTCTGTGTCCTCCAGACTTCCTCTGTGTCCTCTAGACTTCCTCTGTGTCCTCCAGACTTCCTCTGTGTCCTCCAGACTTCCTCTGTGTCCTCCAGACTTCCTCTGTGTCCTCTAGACTTCCTCTGTGTCCTCTAGACTTCCTCTGTGTCCTCTAGACTTCCTCTGTGTTCTCCAGACTCCCTCTGTGACTTCCAGACTCCCTCTGTGTCTTCCAGACTCCCTATGTGTTCTCCAGACTCCCTATGTGTTCTCCAGACTACCTCTGTTTTCTCCAGATTTCCTCTGTGTCCCCCAGACTTCCGCTGTGTCCTCCAGACTTCGTGTGTCATCTAGACTTCCTCTGTGTCCTCTAGACTTCCTCTGTGTCCTCCAGGCTCCTTGGTGTCTTCTAGACTCCTCTGCTCTCCTCCAGACTCCTTTTTGTCCTCCAGATTCCTCTGTCCTCCTCCTCTGGCATTGGCTTATTTTAATGGAAATCCAACAGGCTGGATCGTTCTCTCCCCCAACATCAGTCAAGAGGCCCTCATACACATTAGACTGTCGGCCCATCAAACTCATATGAACGGGTTTTGCCAACTTTAGTCTAATGTTTTTAAGGGATTTAAAATTCGGACGTACAATAGCTTCCAAAATCGTAACTAAAATTGAGCTTCTCAAGCCTGACATTCTGTTTAGGGATCTTGCATATCTCTTAGTTTAAGAGACCTCGTTCAGGCACCCATTCGGTGGCTCACATCCAAACCCCCTGCAAAATGGGATGTGAAGGTATGCGCCGACGGGGGCCATAGACTATAATTGTGCCGGCAGAGCGAACGTGCGCTCTGACGTGCATCATTTTTGGGTGTGTATGCCTGCTGGAGGCGGACACTCAGACGCAGTCTACCGAATAAGATGCAGAGCAGAGTGCACGTTAGCTCTGCCGGCACCATTATAGTCTATGGGCCCACCAGCACATACATCTAAATCCCGTTTTGCGGGGGATTTGGACATAAGCCCCGATGGGGCCATTGAACATGTGCCTGAACCCAATGTGAAAGCAACCTTAGGCTATGTGCACATCACACAATAAAAGAGTAACCGTTGTTTTTCATTTTACAAATCACTTTTACACATGAAAATAAGAAACATTGTGATATACATGTGCATCTCACTAAATTAAATTTCTGTTAATGTTGATGATTATGGCTTACAACCAATGAAAACACAAAAGTTATTATCTCAGTAAATTAAAATAATTAGCAAAAACACCTATAAAGGCATCCTAAGCGTTTAAAAAGGTCCCTTAGTCTGTTTCAGTAGGCACCACAATCATAGGGAAGACTGCTGACTTGACAGATGTCCAGAAGGCAGTCATTGACACACTCCACAAGGTCCGAGAGTCTGGAGGAAAAGTGGAGAGGCCACAATCCAAGCTGCTTGAGGTCTAGTGTGAAGTTCCCATAATCAGTGATGGTTTGGGAAGCCATGTCATCTGCTGGTGTAGGTCCACTGTGTTTTATCAAGACCAAAGTCAGCGCAGCCGTCTACCAGGAAATTTTAGAGCACTTCATGCTTCCCTCTGCCGACAAGCTTTTTAGAGATAGTTTAAAAACAACGGTATCACTGTGCTTGATTGGCCAGCAAACCCGCCTGACCTTAACCCCATAGAGAATCTATTATAGAGAATCTATGGGGTATTGTCAAGAGGAAGATGAGACACCCGACCCAACAATGCAGACGAGCTGAAGGCTGCTATCAAAGCAACCTGGGCTTCCATAACACCTCAGCAGTGCCACAGGCTGATCGCCTCCATGCCACATTGCCGCATTGATGCAGTAATTGATGCAAAAGGAGCCCCGACCAAGTATTGAGTGAATTTACTGAACATACATTTCAGTAGGCCAACATTTCGAATTTTAAAAACATTTTTCAAGCTGTTGTTATAAAGTATTCTAATTTACTGAGATAATGACTTTTGTGTTTTCATTGGATGTAAGCCATAATCATCAACATTAACAGAAATAAACACTTGAAATAGATCACTCTGTTTGTAATGACTCTATATAATATATGAGTTTCACTTTTTGTATTGAAGAACTGAAATAAATTAACTTTTTGATGATATTCTAATTCAGTGAGATGCACCTGTATCTTATCACATAAATCGGCTTCGTTCTCCTTCTGGGCTGATCATTCATTTTCCAAATTCTCAATTCATGGATAAAATCTGTATTCAGTGAAGACAGATTTTTACATTACTGAGGTACGAGACGGCAGTTGCTGCTGATCAGATCCTATGGAGAGGGGAGGAGGAGGGACGAGCTACAGGCAGAGCTTCTGAGTTTTCGGAGCAGATACTGGGTATGTGCACATGGAGTCTTAGTGCTGAGTTTTCAGAGCAGAAACTGAGAAGAACCTCCTAGCTGAAGAGTTTTGTGTTTTTGTGGAGGATTTGGAGAATTTCCGCTCAGTTTCTGCTCCAAAAACTCCTCGAAAATTTTGGTTTAGTGCAGATTCTGTTTCAAAGTTCACATAAAAAATGCTCCAAATCTGCTTTCAACATGTCTCCTGTTCATTTGAATAGGAAAATGAACTTATAATGCACAGGTTGCATTTTTTCCCCACGTGTTTGTAAATGTGATGGAAAAGCGTCATGACAATTCTTCGAAACATGTATGTTTGACTCTGAAATGTTGTGGCGTTTCAGAGAAAAACATACTTTAATAGCTTCTCCCCGCCATGTATTGACAGGTCTCTTCCTATGTGCGGCTATTAAACATGCAAAAAGCATGAAAAGTTGCATCAAAACAGCAGAAAAACGGTGTTCTTCCAAAACTGCACCAAAAGCTACTTTTTTTTTAGGGTATGTCCAAATGGAGTTTTTTTTATGAGGTTTTTGTAGCTGGAATACGCCAAAAATACACCCTAATTCTACACGCAGTGTTATAATTAAAAATGCATAAAAAACCACGATGAAAAAAAATGCATCAAAAACCATATCAAAACTGCACCAAAAGCATTAGAAAAGCAAGCAAAAAACACATCTTTAACAAGTGGTTTTTAGATGTGCCTTTTTCATCCATATCTTATCCACTGTTTCATCCACATATGTGAACATAGCCTCTGGATCTACTACTTGGGCAACCTCTTCCTAATTACTATATTCCCCAGTGTAAAATAAAAATAATGGTCACATCCCGCACTGGCGCAGTTCCATTTGTAAGGAGATGGACATACTGCCCACATTCCCCCTTGAAAGCATATGTATTGTTGCAGTGTATTTTAATGTTTAATGTGAATTGTGACATGCTTTATTA
This sequence comes from Phyllobates terribilis, assembly GCF_046119375.1. Lineage (NCBI taxonomy): Eukaryota > Metazoa > Chordata > Amphibia > Anura > Dendrobatidae > Phyllobates > Phyllobates terribilis. Next base: position 69,125,350 of record NW_027362764.1, read on the forward strand.
GTGTTGGTGTTGTATTTGGCCCGACATTAAGGAGAGTTAGGATTAATGATTGGGACTAGCCCAGTGTTATGGGCTAAAGTGAAGGGACAGAGACAGTTTCCTGTCAGGACGTCAGATAGTGCCCAGAGTGCCACAAAAGCAGACCTAAGGTCTGACCAGTCAGCAGAGCCAAGTGACATGGGTGTCCCTAACGTGAGTGGAGACCAAGTCAGAGGATAGTGTGATCCTGAGTAGTGTTGAGCAAATTTGTTTGGCATTTCAAATTCGGGTTCGTGTTCGGGGTTCCGGCTTGTTCACGTCAAAAAATCGGCTCCACCCACGAACATCCCTGATTTGTCACGCTGTCACACATAACATCTGCATGACAGCGTGGCAAATCAGGGATGTTCGTGGGCAGAGCCGATTTTTTGGCGCAAACAAGCCGGAACCCCGAACATGAATCCGAATTTGAAATGCCGAACAAATTCGGCCAACACTAATCCTGAGTAGCGAGAGAGAGAGAAGTGACCGAAGGACAGAGTGATCAACTGAAGACAGGTCCTGGGAGAGGACGGTTAGCAGTACCTCCCCGAGTTTATAACTCAGTGTAACGGGCCAGGAAGGAACAGAGAACATAAGACAAGGAGAGTGCTCCGGGTAGGAGTTCCGCAGCATGACAAGCAGAGAAGCTAAGTACTGGTCATATTGGCAAACTAGTTCCCTTGAGAGGAAAGAGGACGCGGAACCCCAGGTTGAGAATAGGACTCTTACTAACTGGGCTGTAGTATTAAGCTGGGTTGTGTTGAAGGCAGGTGAACCATTGGAGACAGAGACCAAGCAAGTTAAGAGAAAGGAACTAAGACTATGTGTGAAAATGCTCCGTATTGTGAAGGAAACGTTCATCATGGTATGTACCCGCTATCTGTTGTACATAATCCCCACCAAGTTGTCATTCAGTAAAAAGTTTATTTTTGACTTCTGGTCTCCCTCATTCAAGTCCTCAACATCTGGTCCTGGCCAACCAAAGTCATCGGTAACATGCGGCCCGCAAGGGCGTAGCAATCCACACACCCAGTCAGGACCCCCATTTTCATGTAACATGAGACGGGTACCTCGCCCACATCTACCGCCCCACACCATGTTACACAGTCATGTCAGCGCTTCGTCTTCCGGGGCTGACATGACATTGCTCTGCATAAAGGGCTGCAGATCTCAAACTTCTCCTCGATGTATGAGTTTCTTCCGAGGACAAAATGAGCTAAGCAGCCCATTAGTGGCCACTGATTGGCTGCAGCGCTTACATGGCATAACAATGTCACGCATAGATCCCGGTGCAAGGGTTTTACACTTGGAAATACTGTATTTAAGAAGTGGCTGTCCAAGTAGAGGACAACCCTTTTAATTATAATATGGGGTGTAGCAATAGGGTGTGTTTTTGTTACAAAAGAAAAAGTGGAAAAAATGCACAAAAAACTGCAAAAGTGCACGAATTATGCACAAGAAGTGCACCAAAGAATTTACATGACACATTTTGTAACAGGCATAATGACTGTGCTAAGGTGCTAGGAAAGTTGGGTGACATCTCCTTCTGGAAGCTGAAGGGGCGATCATCTGCTCTTACGTAAAATAATGGAATTGGTTATCACGTCCTTCTCAGTCTGATGTGACTAAGAGTCATTACTCAGTGTGTCACGCTGTATACTGTATCTCGCGGGTATAATATAGACGCAAGCTGCAAACAGCCTGATGTAAGACGTTACGTGGTGGTTAAGATTTGTTTCTTTGTGTTAAGCAGCGATGCGCTCCCTGTTTCTATGGGAATTTGGCACCGCATTTATATTTTAGTTGCACGGATACATTGCAAAAGCCGAATCTGCGACTGGCGGATTGTTCTATTTGTGGAAGAAATATGACAATTTCTAGAAAGCGGCATTTACTAACTACTCAGTAATTTCAGGCGAAGGTGGTGATTGTCACAGAACGTTTCCGTTCTCCGTCGGGCAGCTGCGAGAGCTTGGCACAGAGATGTCTCATTCCGTGTATGGAGGGAGAGGGATCTTCCCCGGGAGTCTGGTGCTGTTCATGGATTGCAGATGTATTACTCGCCATGTTAATAGTCAGTGGAACAGAAGTTATTTTTGCAAACCACTTATTTCTACCAGGATTACTGTATTTTACTGTCAGATGGCGAAGGATGGTAATTTCTCAAACACTGTACTATTAATATCCCCAGAGAAATCATTTAATATCCCCTAATAGAAATCAGACTGCAAGTGCATATGTAAGATTTAAAAGAAATGTTCGCCTGTGTTGTATGGCTAAAAGTTTTTTTTTTTTAGACTTGGAAATTTAGATAATTTGTAATAGTTTTTAAAACTTTTTTTTTTTAATTTTCCATAAGGTCATTAAGCTAATGTTAGGTTCATGCGCAAAATTGTGATTGCTTGTACAATAGACTGCAAAGCTGTAATATTGCAGTGTATTGTAAAACTACCATTCACGTATTAAATGGGTATTCCCATCTCCAAGATCCTATCCCAATATGTAGTAGGTGTAATAATAATAATATTAGCAAATATCTCCAATTAGAAATGTAGTATAGTTCTTTTGATTAGCTATTTTACTTACCACATGTGCAGGGCATTGCAGTAGCTTAGGTATCCATGGTTATGACCACTCATAAAGTGACAGGTACGATAGTTAGTTAGCTGTTAGTGACTGTGGCCATGGATACCTGCAATGCCCTGCACATGGGGTAAGCTACATAGCTAATCAAACCAACTATACTACATTTGCCTTGCACATGGGGTAAGCTACATAGTGTAACGGGTCTGGGAGGTGGAACCTCTGAGCTACTATACAAAGGGGCAGTCCTTGTAAGGAAGCGGGTGGCTCCCAGGGAAAGCGGGCAGGCAGTCACGTCAAGTGACAGGGACAGTCTCTGGGTAGAAGGGCAGGAGGTCACGGCAAGTGACGGGGACAGTCTCTTGACAGGCGGGTGGTCACGGCAAGTGACAGCAGGATAAGAGTCTCTAGACAGGCGGGTGGTCACGGCAAGTGACAGCAGGGTAAGAGTCTCTGGACAGGCAGGTATCAGGCAGGTATCTGGTAGGTGCTTCCTGGTACGCGGGCGGACTGATCCATAGACAGACTGGCAGGTGCTGGTAGGCAGACTGTCGGACCGCAGGATTGCAAGCAGGTAGACAGCACTGGAAAACAAGCTGGCAACGGGACCTGAGGGCTGAAGCAGAGTTGAAAGGCTTTGCAACAACATTGCTCGGGCACCTCCATTTTGGAGGAGGTTCCTTATATATGGTGAGATCCTCCGGCCATTGGCCGGGGACTCCTTAGGACGGCGCGCGCGGCCCCTTTAAGAGAGAGGGAGCGCGAGCGCCCTAAGCACAGTGACCGGGAAGCAGCGCGCGCTGCCAGCAGAGCGGGAGGAGGACGCCGGGCACGGAGCGGAGAGGTGAGGGGAACGGCGTCCCTGCCTAGCAGGAGCCAGGGACGCCGACGCTACAGTACCCGCCCCTTTAGCCCCCCCTTTTTTAGGCCAGAGAGAAATTTATCAAGGATGAGAGGGGCATGGATGTTCTCCCGGGGCGCCCGCGTTCTCACCTCAGGACCAAACCCCTTCCAATCCACTAGAAAAAAGGTCTTTCCTCTTACCCTTTTGGTGGCCAGAATGTTCTCTACCTCAAACTCGTTTTCAGTGGAAACCGGAGCAGGAGGCGTACCTGTAGACTTGGAAAAAGAGTTAAGTACAACGGGTTTGAGTAGAGATAAATGGAAGGAGTTAGGGATCCGCAAGTTGGCCGGGAGTTTCAATTTATAGGCCACCGGGTTGATTTGTTTGATAACTTCCAGTGGGCCGATGAACCGAGGCCCTAACTTGTAGGAAGGAATCTTGAGCCGGACATATTTGGACGAGAGCCAGACTTTATCTCCAGGACGGAATTGTGGCGGATCCAGACGTCTTTTGTCAGCCTGTTTTTTCATCCGCTCGGATGACTGAAGAAGTGCGGATCTGGTACTTTCCCAAATGGAGGAAAATTCGCTAACAAGAGATTCCGCAGCCGGATTGTCCACCGAGGTGGAGACGGGAAACGGGATCCGAGGATGCTGACCGTAGACTATAAAAAACGGGGATATGGAGGAAGATTCGCTCTCGTGATTATTGTAGGAAAATTCGGCCCACGGTAAAAGATCCACCCAGTCGGAATGGTGAGCATTAACAAAGTGCAGGAGGTAACTGGTTAAAATTTGGTTGATCCGCTCTACCTGACCATTGGACTGTGGGTGATAAGCAGAAGAGAAGTCCAAGGTGACCTCCAGCAATTTACACATGGCTCGCCAGAAGCGAGAGGTGAACTGAACTCCTTGATCGGATACGATGTGGAGAGGAAGACCATGAAAACGGAAAATATGACGGATAAAGTCTTTAGCCAACTCAGATGCAGACGGGAGGCCCGACAGGGGAATGAAGTGAGCCATCTTAGAAAAGCGGTCAGCGACCACCCAAACCGGCAGAGACAGGGAGGTCCGTTATAAAGTCCATGGCTATATGCTGCCACGGGGCAGCAGGTACAGGAAGAGGCAGAAGGCGGCCGGCTGGCAGGTGTCTAGGAACCTTGTTGCGGGCGCAGGACGCACAGGCTGAAACAAAGTCTATTACGTCCTTGTGCAGGGTAGGCCACCAGTAATGCCGGGTAATAAGCTGGAGGGTCTTTTTCTGACCAGCATGGCCAGCTAGCTTAGACGAATGTCCCCAGTGTAGGACCTTCTCACGATCAGGTACTGTTACGAACGTCTTACCGGGTGGAAGACGATTTAGATTCACGGGGGCCACCTGCATTACTTTGGCGGGGTCGATGATGTGCTTAGGCTCCTCCTCTAGATCAGAGACCAAAAAGGATCGGGACAAGGCATCAGCTTTGATGTTTTTGTCTGCTGGGCGAAAATGAAGAATGAAATCAAAGCGGGCGAAGAACAAGGACCACCGGGCTTGGCGCGGGTTAAGTCTCTGGACACTCTGGAGGTAAGCCAAGTTCTTGTGGTCCGTGTAAATTATTACCGGGTGAAGAGCCCCCTCGAGCAGGTAACGCCACTCCTCCAGTGCCAGCTTAATGGCTAATAATTCTCGGTCTCCTATAGAATAATTGCGCTCAGAAGAGGAGAAGAGTTTGGAGAAGAAGCCGCAGGTTACCATTCTTCCGGAAGACGAATTTTGGGTGAGTACCGCTCCGGCTCCGGAGGAGGAAGCGTCTACTTCTAGGAAGAATTGTTTGTTGCCGTCCGGACGATGCAGCACAGGGGCGGAGGAGAAAGCTTGTTTCAAGGAAAGGAAGGCCTCCTCTGCTTCGGGCGGCCATTCTTTGGGATTAGCGCCCTTACGGGTGAGCGCAGAGATAGGGGCAGTCTGGGAAGAGAAGTGCGGAATGAAGAGGCGGTAGTCGTTGGCGAAGCCCAGGAACCGCTGAATAGCCTTCAACCCCTCCGGTCGGGGCCACTTCTGGATGGCAGACAGTTTCTCAGGATCCATTCGTAGGCCGGTCTGAGAGATTATGTAGCCCAGAAACGGAAGCGAGGTCTGCTCAAAGAGGCACTTCTCATATTTTGCGTAGAGGTGGTTCTGCCTGAGCCTGAGCAGGACCTGACGAACGTCCCTCCGGTGTGTGGGAAGATCCGGAGAGAAGACCAAGATGTCGTCCAGGTACACCACCACGCAGGAGTAGAGAAGGTCACGGAAGATGTCATTGACCAACTCTTGAAAGACGGCGGGAGCATTACAGAGACCGAAGGGCATTACGAGGTATTCATAGTGGCCGTCCCGGGTGTTGAATGCCGTTTTCCATTCATCCCCCTGACGGATACGGACCAGGTTATACGCCCCACGGAGATCCAGCTTGGTGAAGATTCTAGCACCCCTCAGACGGTCAAATAATTCAGGAATGAGCGGAAGGGGGTATTTATTTTTCACCGTGATCTGGTTAAGGCCTCTATAGTCTATACAGGGACGGAGTGAGCCGTCTTTCTTTTTGACGAAAAAGAAGCCTGCTCCCGCCGGGGAGGTAGATTTCCGGATAAATCCCCGGGCCAGATTCTCCTCGATATATTCAGACATGGACCGGGTTTCAGCAGACAAAGGGTAAATACGCCCACGGGGAGGAGTAGCGCCGGGTATCAGGTCGATTGGGCAATCATATGGTCTATGAGGGAGTAATGTCTCTGCTTCTCTTTTGTTAAAGACGTCCGCATAAGACCAATAGGGAACCGGTAGGCCGGGTAGATTGGCTGGGGTAGGAGAAGGACGGGCAGGACGAACGGGAACTAAACAAGTCTTATGGCAGTCCTGACCCCAGCGAAGGACTTCTCCGGTCTGCCAATCAAGCACGGGTGCATGTCTCTGGAGCCAAGGTAGGCCTAGCAAGAGGGCGTGAGAGAGTCCAGGCAGAACATGGAAGAAGATGCTTTCAGAGTGCAGCATTCCCACCTGCAGAGTTATGGATTCGGTGATGAGTTGGATGGGATGCGGTAAGAGACCCCCATCCACGGAGGCGACAGATAAGGGTACAGCCAGAGGTTTGGTGGGAATGCGATATTTCTCTACCAGGGACTGAGAAATGAGATTTCCAGCAGCTCCAGAATCAAGTTGAGCAAGTTCAAAGTAACGGTTCTCCCCGCAGATGATAGAGACCGACAGCATCAGAGAAGGAGAGGATTTATTTTTGTCTAGGACGACCTCTCTGAGCGATCCTAGACACAGGCGTTTCCCGACCTCTCCGGGCAGGAACGGATCCGGTGCTCCTTACTACCACAGTAGAAACAGCTCCCCTCGGCACGGAGAGACTCTTGACGGGTTTTGACCATCTTGGTTTGGTCGACCTGCATGGGCTCTGGCGAGTGCGCCCGGGGAGTTACAGAGGAAGAGACGGGATTCAGAAAAGTAGGAGCAAGGCGTGGAAACCTCCTCTCACGGGTGACCTCTTTGGTGCGCTCCTGGAACCGGATGTCAATCCGGGTGGCAAGTGTCACAAAGTCATCGAGAGTGGTAGGAATGTCCCGACCGGCAAGTTCATCTTTAATCCGGCCGGACAGGCCCTCCCAGAACACGGAAACCAGTGCCTCATTATCCCAGGCAAGCTCGGAAGCAAGGGTACGGAACTGTATGGCATATTGGCCCACGGTGAGACTCCCTTGACGGAGGCGTAGCAGAGATGAGGCGGATGAGGTCTTTCGTCCTGGTTCGTCGAAGACTTTCCGGAAGGCCGTGAAAAAGGCTGGCAGGTTGGATACCAGGGGGTATCCTCTCTCCCATAGAGGATTTAGCCAAGCCAGTGCCTCCCCAGTGAGATGGGACATGATGAAGGCCACCTTGGCTCGGTCAGTGGTGAACTGGTATGCCAAAAGTTCAAAGTGCAGGGTGCACTGGTTAATGAAGCCTCGTGCCAGGCCGGGATCTCCACCAAAACGAGGCGGGGTGGAAAGGCGTGGACCGGGAAGGGATGCCATGGTGTTGATGGGCAGCGGCGCTGCCGGAATAGTAGTTGTGCGGGTGGAAGCAGCTCCCGATGAGGCGGTCAGTTTGTCCAGGCGGGAGTTAACACTACGCAGGTGGCCCAAGATGGAGTCCTGTTGGGACCGCTAATGGGATAGTTCATGACATAGGTCCGAGAGCGAGGGAGCTTGGGTGCCACCGGGTTCCATGGCCCAAGCAAACTGTAACGGGTCTGGGAGGTGGAACCTCTGAGCTACTATACAAAGGGGCAGTCCTTGTAAGGAAGCGGGTGGCTCCCAGGGAAAGCGGGCAGACAGTCACGTCAAGTGACAGGGACAGTCTCTGGGTAGAAGGGCAGGAGGTCACGGCAAGTGACGGGGACAGTCTCTTGACAGGCGGGTGGTCACGGCAAGTGACAGCAGGGTAAGAGTCTCTCGACAGGCAGGTGGTCACGGCAAGTGACAGCAGGATAAGAGTCTCTGGACAGGCAGGTATCAGGCAGGTATCTGGCAGGTGCTTCCTGGTCCGCGGGCGGACTGATCCATAGACAGACTGGCAGGTGCTGGTAGGCAGACTGTCGGACTGCAGGATTGCAAGCAGGTAGACAGGTATCAGGCAGGTATCAGACAGGTGCTTCCTGGTCCGCAGGCGGACTGATCCATAGACAGACTGGCAGATGCTGGTAGGCAGACTGTCGGACCGCAGGATTGCAAGCAGGTAGACTGCACTGGAAAACAAGCTGGCAACGGGATCTGAGGGCTGAAGCAGAGTTGAAAGGCTTTGCAACAACATTGCTCGGGCACCTCCATTTTGGAGGAGGTGCCTTACATATGGTGAGATCCTCCGGCCATTGGCCGGGGACTCCTTAGGACGGCGCGCGCGGCCCCTTTAAGAGAGAGGGAGCGCGCGCCCTAAGCACAGTGACCGGGAAGCAGCGCGCGCTGCCAGCAAAGCGGGAGGAGGACGCCGGGCACGGAGCGGAGAGGTGAGGGGAACCAGGAGGCAGGGATGCCGACGCTACACATAGCTAATCAGACCAACTATACTACATTTGCACCTACTACATATTAGTATAGTTGAGAATACCCTTTTAAGCCCCTATGCAGGCTTAATTATCTGTTACTTACCTGTTATTGATAATTGGGGTGATATGCATGATCTGTCCATTAATATAAGATGAAGGCTCGATCTGCATCACATTGTGAACATCACAGTAGAAAAATGAATAGGAGAGTATGAGGCTTTTTGGCATTTCCGGCTTATATGGAAGCAGCTCCGCTAAATCAACTCGTTTGGATTTTATTACAGTGGTGGCCAAAAGTATTGGCACCCCTGCAATTCTGTCAGATAATACTCAGTTTCTTCCTGAAAATGATTGCAATCACAAATTCTTTGGTATTATTATCTTCATTTAATTTGTCTTCAGTGAAAAAACACAAAAAGAATTGTCCTAAAGCCAAATTGGATACAATTCCACACCAAACCTAAAAAAGGGGATGGGCAAAAGTATTGGCACTGTTTGAAAAATCATGTGATGCTTCTCTAATTCGTGTAATTAACAGTACCTGTAACTTACCTGTGGCCCCTAACAGGTGTTGGCAATAACTAAATCGCACTTGCAGCCAGTTAACATGGATTAAAGTTGACTTAACCTCTGTCCTGTGTCCTTGTGTGTACCACATTGAGTATGGAGAAAAGAAAGAAGACCAAACAACTGTCTGAGGACTTGAGAAACCAAATTGTGAGGAAGCATGAGCAATCTCAAGGCTACAAGTCCATCTCCAAAGACCTGAATGTTCCTGTGTCTTCCGTGCGCAGTGTCATCAAGAAGTTTAAAGCCCATGGCACAAGCCCAAAAGCACTATAAAATGGTTTGAGAGAAAGCACTGGAGACTTCTAAGGTGGCCAGCAATGCGTCCAGACCTGAATCCCAATGCACCGTCTCATGCTGCACATAACACATCTGCATCTCTGGCTGCTATGGGCATAAAAGGGGACAAACTTATGGTGTGGCACCCATGCTCCCCAGACCTCAACCCCATTGAGAACCTCTGGAGCATCATCAAAAGGAGTGTCTATGATGGCGGGAGGCAGTTCACATCTAAGCAACAGCTCTGGGAGGGTATTCTGTCCTCATGCAAAACAATTGAAGCAGAAACCATCCAAAACCTGACAAATTCAATGGACGAGAGAGTTCAGAAGCTCCTTTCGAACAAGGGGTCCTATGTGCAAATGTAACATCGCCTAGAATAAAGTTTTGAGTTGAAAACTGTTTGATTCAGTTTGTAATAACCTGCTAATGCTTATAATTTCAAAAATGACCATTTTTTTGTTCTCTATTAAAATGAAAAGGTTGAAAACTCTGCTGTGCATAATAATTTGGAACATGCATTTTGAGTGCAGTTTGAGTTTTTGATTTTTTTAAAAATATACTGTTATCATAGGCAGTTTGTACAAAAACCTTTCAATTGTACTCTAATAGTTATTTGACTGGAAAATTACAATGACTGCAATTCATATAGGTAATTTGGGAAAATCTGAGAAAATATTATTTGCATAATAATTTGGAACACAGTGTATTTCACTGTTGGTCTTATATGAAATTCTATTTCATGTTAATTGGTTGAATTTAATCTCCTTTATGGGATCTTAAAAAAGACACAAATTTACATACTAGTGTTTGATGTTTATTACGCTATAAAGGTGGATAAGGAATTCCCTCTTCCGTTCTCTCATATGGGATTACAGTGTGATGTATGGTGATCCCTCGTCTCTATATGTGATGCCTGTACTCAGTGGGGCCATGGTCCTAGTATGCACGCCGGCTTTCGGCTTCCTAGCATCCTTGTGAAGTGGACACCGCCGCCGCCGGGTATCCTGGTAACGATGACACCCTCTGCGTCATGAATGGGCATGCTGAACTTGCCTTGATGCACTTCCGCCCTAATCGATGACACGTCTGATGCAATTTCCGCCTAACCTGACGACGCGATTAACGTCACTTCCGCCTTCTTGGTGACACGCTTGCGGTCATCCCCGCCCCATTCATCGACGCGTATTACGTCATGTGACGCGCTTGCGGTCATCCCCGCTCCATTCAGCGACGCGTGGTACGTCTTCTTTGTTTGTATGCTTGGCGGTAAAGGATGCCACCGTCACCACATGTCCGTAAGGAGGCGTGGGTATGCTTAATTGGGTACGTGGGAGGTGACTAAAAGGCATTAGGCCCCTATATATTGCAGGTGTGTGACAGGTATCATTACCCTTTGAGAAAGGCAAAAGCGCCGAAACGCGCGTTGGGGACGGCCTCAGCGTAGTGGTCTGGTATATAACGCTCTGGTAGGTATGTAATAGGTTTACTTGATGCATGATGATATATGTTTATATATGAACTATACTCAGAATCAATCTTTTGCATCTATTCCCAATATATATGTAGAGCACAGTAACTTAAATACTATGTGCCACCACTCTTGATGGCTGTTGTGATTGTTTTTATAATATGTATCCTATCCCTATATTATGTCCTGTTTATATGATGCATATGTAGTAAAGCATTTTTTAAAGTGACAACATCACCATCTCTGTCGTCCATTTTGGCCTTGGCCACTCCCCACTTTATAATATGTATGACCACTGGTGTATTATCAGTCCTCTCTTTTGAGCAGCAACATATACAGTATATAATTATAATACTGCTTACTAATGTAATAATAATAATAATTTTATTTTTATAGCGCCAATATATTCCGCAGCACTTTACAATTTTAGGGGGGACTTATACAATCAATACAGAATAAGCATATCTCATATCAAAAGGAGTGAGGGCCCTGCTTGCAAGCTTACAGTCTATGTACTACATTTTGTTGCTGTGGTGCTCTTTCAGTCATATTTTGATTAAGGTTCATAGTTGTAAAAACTTGACACACGGGGGGGGCCTTCAGTAGTTCCATGACAACACCATCGGCACCCCATTTCTATCCTCTTAAACACAGCCAAAATTACTGGCATCTTAGGGCTTAAACGTCTGTTTTAGATATAGCTACTTTCGCAAAAGTTAGGCCTCATTCAGATGTCAGGGTTTTTTACATACTAGAAATTTAGACCAAGTTTCATCAGTGTGTCATCAGAGTTCTATCATTTTCATCAGAGTGTCATCAGAGTTCTATCATTTTCATCAGTGCCTCAATCTTTTCCTAAAAACACAGATAGCACTCGTACGTAAAAAACTGATATGTGAATGGGGCTTTAGACTGAGGTGCCAACTGTAAACACGGCTGACGCCCACGATATCACCACTTTATGATTGTGGGGGACGACTTCTGGGTCGCCAACAATCCAGAGAAGGACGGAACCACAGTGTTGAGTTCTGTTCCGCTCCTGGGCACCTGGATGGGCAGGTAAAACATGGCATTGTATATTTCCCTTCTGCTGCCATCGCCAGTGCTTGAAATTCAGAGGATGGAGTGATAAAAAGGAGGGGTAAAATGGTCGGAGTGACAATAGAGGTGATGCTGAATGATACACTGAGACTAATGGTGTCATCAGAGCTGGCATGTGACAGGGGGGCCGCGCAGTGCTGTCGTGCAGTCTGGGGGAGGACGGGCTGTGTACGCACACAGCAGAGGAGTGGTCTCTGGTACTACTCATAAGCAAGCACCATGACTCTCCTGTTCTCATTCATTTTCTATTTATGCCCTGATATATTTTATCTGTCGTGCGGAGCTCCAGTGATATGGCAGGCAGGACATTGCCCCCACGTGATGGTCTGGACCAGAGAGGCTCCCGGACCCCCCCAATTAGGTCATCTATAATACAAATGTCTTATGTGGCAGAGGAGCACCTGAGATCCCTAAAAGTCTGCAAGATTCTCTATCTCACAGATTTCTTTTTCCATGTTCAGATTCGTGCTGCAGCTCAGCTCCCAATTTAAAGGGAACCTGTCACCTGATTCCCACTCCCCAACCGCATGCAGCATAAATCAGAGCCTGGCTGCACGATTTTAGACAGGTATAATGCCGCGTCTTTTTAGAGAAAATCTACTCTAAATGTCAGCCCCGGCCGGCTTCTCCCTGATCCATAGACCTGTCAATCACCTGGAGCAGCGCTGGGATGAGCCGGCCAAGGGCAGAGCCAGACTAGTCTCATCTCTGGCCAGGCCAGAACAGGAAAATCCTCCAGTGGGTCCTTGTGCAAGAGTGGGCCACCACCAGGGATGTAACGACCGAGGCTGCTGCAACCGAACCCGGCAGGTGAGGGGCCCGCCGATGCCGGCCCCTACTTCAGATGGGTGTGCTTCCTCAGACGCACATTCAGCTGAAGTGTATTGCAATACACACTGCTTGCCAGTAAGAGGCCAGCAGCTGACGTCGGCATGTGATGCGCCCCCTGGGCCATGGGGAACTCGGTACCGGGCTGGTCGTTGCTAGGGAAGATGTCACAGTGGCGGTCACCCGGTCCGTGACCCAGGGTGGTCAATAAAAGGAGATATTTACAGGGGATTTATAGTTTTTATATACAGTTCGTGACGCCACCTGTGGTATGCGGCTATATGGAGCCGCCGCTGCGGAGCAGGTCCTCTGGAGCTGTTGTTAATGCAGCAGAGTTGGTTTAGCTCTCCACAGGTAGAGCTTAGCTCCAGGGCTGTGCTGAGATGTTATGGATGTTGCTGTTGCAGTTGTGGTGCAGTGTAGTGCAGGGGGTGATGGCGCAGCAATAACTTCACAGAGACAGTGGGGTGCAGTCAGAGTTTACTCACAGTTGTTAAGTTCCTCAGGTTGCACTGTCCAGATTACAGCCTCCCACATCGCGCTGCGTTCACCGGGCAGGGGTTCACAAACTCCCAGGTGCTTCAAGAGTGCCTGACAGGACCCCGTTCTATATGCCCTTCTCAGCCGTCTTCCTGCACTGGCCCTCACCCTTCTTGCCCTGTGCCTCGCCAAACAATGTCCCAAGCCGGTATCATAGGATCTTTCTGGGCAACCTGGAGTTCCCTGGATCCTATGTGGTTACCTTTTTGGCGACTTGAGTGCGGATGTGGCAACTGCACCCTGAAAGTACAGAAGCCTCCGGTTTCCAGTTGAACTTTGTAATTCTCACCGATTAGGGGCCTGTCCCCTCTGCAGCTCGATTCCTCCACCGCCTGGCTGATTCGGGCGTACGGGTGGCCTCCAGCACTGCCCGTACCCCTGGGATCCCTATCACGTTCCTGGAGCCTTTCTCCTGCTCCTCTCTCCTTCCTCAGTCTGTCCTGGGCCTCTCTCTCAGGCCCTCCTCCCGAGCAGAGCTCCTGCAGAGCTCCTGCTCCTCTCAAACTTCACTGACTGACTGGCTACACACCCAAGATGGTTCCCTCTTTTATATCACTTCTAACAAGTGCTCCCCTGATCTACGTCCTCCACCCACACCCACTACATGGTTCCCCCTACTTTGGTTCCCCCCACTCCAACCAGGGTCTGGGCTCAGCAGGAAGCGCGACACATCTTGCCCCTCCAGCAGGTCTGGAGTAGTGTAGTGTTGGATGCAGGTGCTAGGGTCCCGGGCAGCACTCTATCCTTACCTGAGAATGAGATACCACACCTCTGGGTGAGATGCAGTACCTCTGTGGCGACTGAACCCGCACGGGCGCCACACATGCACATGACCTAAGTCAGCTGCCAGCTCCAGAAGTGGACGTTGCACGGCGTGAGAATGCTGGGAACATGACTAGGAGCATTTATTGTTTTTTTTTCTGTGTATTGAACAACAGCGGGACCATATACCAATATGGGGCCCATATATCAGGATGGGGGCCATATACCAGGATGGGGAACATATACCAGAATGGGCTGTGCATTATACTATATATAGGACTATAGACTGTGCATTATACTACATGGATGACTATGGGCTGTGCATTATACTATATGGCTTACTATGGGCTGTGCATTATACTGTATGGAGAATTATGGAGGATGCATTATATTATTTGTAGGACTATGGGGTGCATTATACTTCTGCTATGGGGCCTCATGTTCACCCCTGGTGAGTATAATGGTTTACTTTTTTTCCATACATTAAAAAACAACGACAGAACGGGGGACATAAACCAGGATGGGGGATATATATACCAGGATGGGCCCAAGATAAGGGACATATACCAGGATGTAGTGCATATATATACTGTCACACAAGGTGAGAGAAGGAATAAGTGTACAACAACGGGAAAAGGGGGAAGGGAGCCCAACAACTAGGGAAAGGGGGGGGTGGAGACCCCTAGGCAGATCTACCTGACTACCCTATCATCCCTATATAGGTTCTGCACCTATCGCCAAGCAGGAACCTAAACCCTGAATGTCCCTAGAGTTTGGCCCTAGGTAGGGAGGGGAAGTTGTGAACACTAGCCAGGCCCCACTACAAACTAAAGACAAACGGGTAAACAATCTAGCCAGTTAATCGTTATATAAATTTGTGATTGAAGATAAAGTGAAGTCACATTTGCATGTAATTGAAAATTAGGGTCCTGGAGTTGGTTACTGGTGGTCCCTTGGCACCCCAGTCTGACACTGTCTCTGGCCATTGTTTCTGGCTGGATATCTAATATATATAATTGTCTTATCCCGTCTGTCTGTCTGTCCTTCTGTCCAGGAAATCCCGCGTCGCTGATAGGTCTGGCCGCGGCCAATCAGCGACGCGATATTTCAGAAAAAGATGGCGGCCGTTAGCGGCTCATCTGCTGCACGGAGGTCAGCGGCGATGCAGCCGGGAGATGAGCGGCAGCAGAAGGACCCCGACCGCCTAGGGCTGCTGATCTCCCGACGGCAAGTGTGCAGGGAGGACCGGGGAGCGGCGCCGCCGGTCGGGATACTTCCGCTGTGAGCAGCCGCTCATCTCCCGGCTGCTCGGAGCGGAAGTACCCGCACAGGCAGCACCGCTCCCCGGTCCTCACTAATAAGATTCGGCCGCGACCAATCAGCATTATTGGCACTAAATTTAAACACCGCTTTGCTGATTGGTCGCGGTCGCTTGCCTCGACCAATCAGCATTATTGGCGCCAAATTTAAACACCGCTCTGCTGATTGGTCGCGACCGCCGGCCGCGACCAATCAGCGATATTGGTGCCAAATTTAATCAGCGATATTGGCGCCAAATTTAAACACCGCTTTGCTGATTGGTCGTGGTGGCCGGCCGCGACCAATCAGCAGTATTGGCGCCAAATTTAAACCCCGCTCTGCTGATTGGTTGCAGCCACGACCAATCAGCATTATTGGCACCAAATTTAAACACCGCTCTGCTGATTGGTCACGACCGCCGGCCGCGACCAATCAGCGATATTGGCACCAAATTTAAACAACGCTTTGCTGATTGGTCGCGGTCGTCGGCCGCGAACAATCGGCATTATTGGCGCCAAATTTAAATCCCGATCTGCTGATTGGTCGTGGTTGCCGCCCGCGACCAATCACCGATATTGCCGCCAAATTTAAACACAGCTTTGCTGATTGGTCGCGGTTGCCGGCCGAGACCAATCAGCGATTTTGGCGCCAAATTTAAACACTGCTCTGCTGATTGCGCCCGGTCAGCCGCATACATATTCTAGAATACCCGATGCGTTAGAATCCGGCCACGATCTAGTTATAACTATATTTCCTTTATGAAATGCAGGAGAATCATATATGGCTGCAATTGTGTAGCTAGGCTCTGATACATGTGGTCTGTGGTTTGGGCAGCATGAATCATGTGACAGGTTCCCCTTAAGTGAATAGGTGCTGAGTTGCAGTACCAGAGAATGGGCACTACATGGTGTAAAGAGATATATTGTTCCGGCTCTGTTCACAGTGTTTGTCAATAACTGGGATCAACGGTCTCTGCTAAGTGGCAGTGGGTGAGTAAAGCTTTAAAAGGACCTGTCACCAGGTCAAAGGCAGACAGTTTTTATTCTTATTGTATTCCCACTGTTCCCCAGAGTATTCTGTTTTTCTTTTTCTAAAATCCACCATATGGTTCAAGAGATATGGGCCTTTTTATTTGGTGCTCATTTTTATTGTCTTTCCAAGGGGGCGGTGCTCACAGGGCAATAAGGCAGAGCATCCTAAAGACACGCCCCAGAGGATCCTAATGGTGTCTTTGCACTGTAAAAGTAAAGATTGATGAAAGAAAAGGTAAAATAGATTACCCAATTCTAACTCAAACTTTTGCATTTATTGGTGTTCCCATTTGTTTGTGTGTGAATTTCTGACCACCTCTCCACAGTAAATGGCACTCAACGGGCCCCGCTTTCGATATAGATGCCAATCCCAATGGTAGGACCCACATACACTACACATTTATGAAAAATCCTGTAGACATGCCACAAATGTACAAGATTGGAGAACCCCTTTAACATTTCTTCACCCTGAGCTTTAATGGCATCATCTAATGCCTGGACGGGCAGCATGAATCAGCACCTGTCTGCGTATTGCAGCCATGTATGTTTTACTCTAAAAAGCTGCGGCGTTTCAGGGAAGACATACTTTGAAAAACCCGTCTGAGGACTATGCATCTTGAAGGACTAGTCCGAGAGGCAGGTTCCTTCGGCTTCTTCCTGCCTTTCTCCATTAGACTGACTGGTCTCTCCCTATACACACACATACTGTCAGTCTATGGGAGTGAGGAGAAGCTTGCGAGGACCGGCATTGGCCTCGGAACCAACCGAGATGCATAGTCCATGCTGATTTCATAAGACATATTTCCTCTGAAACACCTCAAACATGCAATAGCACAGCCATTGTTTGATTCATGCTACCGAGGTTCGGGCAGCATGAATCTCGTCAGCTTCCCTGTAAACGGATGTCTGCACATTAGCAGTCATCACCTATTGTCTTCTGAGTTCTAAAAATGATATATTACTTTCTTACTTTATGCCTCTTTACGGGATTACAGGACTTTTCAGCAATATATATATATTGACATAGGCAGCAATTATAGCAATTAAAGCACGTCACTATTCCTATTAACTATTAAAGTTATGCACTCACTGGAAATAACGTCTTCTGCGTATTTTAGTGACTGGTTCCTGAATACAGCGTTATGTTGTGTTCTTGTATTAGCATTCATTATTCTTTCGGAATATGACATTTTGGCAATTGTAGGCAATAACACTCCACACTGATCGCAGTGTACTAGCGAAACGTGAATGTAGAGGGCAAAGAACAGAGGCTCCTCATCTCCAGTAATTGGGTCATATATCATTACTGAATTACTGCCATACTGTGCACCTCATGCTTAAACTGGAAAACCCTGAACTTCTGAGCTTTGGGAGGGCATTACTCCACAAGATAGGTATAAGTCAAGCTGAACAATCTCCTGGTTTAGAGTAAGACATAGGAGAGGCCCTCACATTTAGGCCTTGACTTCTAAAGAGGTTGAGTGACCCTCCTGCCTCATCAGTGGACAGCAATACTAGGACTTAGATTTGATTGGGGGGCTCTGATGCAGATTTTACACCAATGACCATGAGGAAGTGACGCTCCCCCAGGGCCGTGGGGTACTCGAGAGCCGGGCCTCTGGTTGCCGGTATGGGGGTTATCACGGTGGCTGGCCCGGTCCGTGACCCAGGGTGGTCAGTAAAAAGGGGGGGATTATTATATGGGATTGGAAAGTTCATGATGCCACCTGTGGTGTCTGGTGAGGATCACCAGCGCTGCAACAGTCCTCTGAAGCAGATGTTAGGGCAGCTTGTGATAGGACTGCTCCCCACAGGTGGAGCAGGCCTCAGGGCAGTGTAGGTGAATGGTGGTTGCGCTGGGCGTTGTAGTGCAGAGAGGGAATGATGGCGCAGATGAAATAATTGGACAGAGGCGGTGCAGTGCAGTCATCCGTGTCTTTACTCACAGTTCTTAAGGCAGTCCACAGGTGCACTATACAGGTTAAGGCCTCCCGCGTCGCGCTGCGTTCACCGGGCAGGGGTTCAATCCTTCCTCAGGCAACTTGGGAATACCTGGCAGAACCCCACTTTCTCGTGTTCCTATTTTGACCGTCTTCACACTGGTCTTTCTCCCTCCTGCTCTGCGCTGCCAACTCTCAGTCCTGTTCAGGTACTCTGAAGTCCCTCCTGTCCGTCGGAGTTACACAGACTTGCTTGACCTCAGGGGACTAGAATGCGGCTACGATCCCTCTGTCTTCTGACAGATGCGGGGCGTACGGGTGCTGTCCTGCACGCGCCGTACCCCCTGGGATCCTTTCATAAAACAGAGCCTACTGCCTGCTCCCCTCCTGGGCCTCCTGACTTGGCCCTACTTGTGGAGCAGATCTCCTAATGAGACTCTGCTCCCGGACTGTTCTTCTGAACTGTCCCGAGCTGTTCTTCTGAACTGCTCCCTAACTCAACTGTCTGCCACCCTAAGATGGCTTCCCTATTTATATTCCTACTAGAGTACTCCCTCCAACTACTTCCTCCACCCACACCCACTACTGGTTCCCCCTACCTTTGGGTTCCCCCCACTCCAGCCAGGGTCAGGGCTCAGCAGCTGCGCTCTGCATGTTGCCCCTCCAGCCGGCCTGGAGCAGTGTAGTGTTGGATGCAGATGTTTTGGGGTTCCGTGCAGCACTCCCTCCTTACCTAAGAGAAGGGAGACACCACACCTGTAGATGAGGTGCAGTACCTCTGTGGCGACTGAACCCTCAGGGGCGCCACTGAAGACGTTACGCTTCTTGGGTTCGGTGTTTCTTACTTTACCTATTTTGGCCTGTAGTACTGATCAGTAGACTCTAGTCTTTGGACGGGATGCTCACGAATCACTTCCTTTCTTGGATCCCCGGCACGGCTGTTGATTATCCGGGCTTGCTCGTTGTCTTCTATACGCCACACTGCAATGATGAAACACCTTCCAAGTACGTCCAAAGCCGTGCCGAGATTCTCCAAAGGTTTGAGATTCGGGAGCCTCCCATCCAGTGACCTGAGACTATTGACCTGACCGATGGAGCGGAGTCCTGCCAATCGATTCACCCATCTCTACTTAATATCAAAAAACTTAGGCTATGTTTCCATCAAGATTTTTGAGGCATTCAAGGTTTTGCAAGTGGAAACATCTCCAGGAAACGCTTATGTGGCGCCCCTGATGATTCAGTCACCACAGAGGTACTGCATCTCACCCAGAGGTGTGGTACCCCACTCTCCGGTAAGGAGGGAGTACTACCCAGGACCCACACACCTGCATCCAATACACTCCACTTCAGTGGGGAAGGACGAGATTGCTCCTAAGGGAGAGCACAGACCCTGGTCCCTAGCCAGGTCGAGTCCTGCTCAGGAGAGCAGTGTGGGAGGTCCAGGCTCCTGGCTCCAGTGCTTGGAGCAGGAGTGAAGAGGAGAGAGAGAGGAGTGGGGCCTAGTCTGAGAGGCCCAGGAAAGAGAGACAGTGAGAGAGGACGGGAGCAGAGGGAAAGGCTCCAGAGACAGAGGGGATCCCAGGGGCACGGTGAGTGCGGAAGCCACCCGTGCGCCCGAATGTACACGGACGTGGAGGGATCAGGCCGCAGAGGGGACAGGCCCCTAAACTAGTGGAGAATAATCAGGCTCAGCTAGATAACCGGAGTCTACTGTACTTGCAAGGTGCTGCTGCCAACCACCACAATTACATCGCCGAAAAGGTGGCAACAGAGGGTCCAGGGGACTGCATGTCGCCCGACAAGATTCGAGGCTACCGGCTTGGTACACTGATTGTGAGGCGCAGGGCAGGAGGGTGAGAGCCAGCGCAGGAAGACGACCGAGAAAGGAACATAGAACGGGGTCCCTTTTAAGTACTCCTGAGAGACTTGAGAGCTCCTGAACCCCTTCCTTGGTGAACACAGGACGACGTGGGTGGTTATAATCCAGAAAGTATAACCTGAGGAACTTAACAACTGTGAGTAAAACCTGAAGACTGCACCCCACTGTGTCCTTGAATAATTGCTGCGCCATCACCAACCCTGCACTACACTGCACCATCAATATCCACCTCATAACATCATCATATCCTGCCCTGGGGCTAAGCTCTGCCTGTGGAGAGCTGAACCAACTCTGCTGCGTCACCATCAGCTCCAGAGGATCTGCATCTCAGCGGCGGCCCCATATAGCCGCATACAACAGGTGGCATCACGAACATTATTATCCTAAAAACTTTATTCCCCTTCTACTTTTCCCCTTTTATTGACCGCCCTGGGTCACGGACCGGGTCACTGCCACTGTGACATCCCCAGCACCGACCGTCACGGCTACCGAGTACTCCACGGCACAGGGGGTGTGTCACTTCTTTTTTTGGAGGAGTTTTTCTTTTCTGAAGCTATTTTTGAAGACTTTGGGAACAATTTTTTTTTCTGAAGCGCTTCTTGCAGCCTTTTTATTGGACAGTGCCTATTTCAGAGAGGTTTCCTTCAAAGAAGTAACCTTTTTTTTTCCATGAGGCATTTTTCAAAACTACTTCAGGAAAAAAAAATACTCAAAACTATAAGATTTCCTATAGTAAAGAATAAGAAGAGTTTTCTAGCTTTTTTGAGGAGGATGTTGGATCAAATCTGCTCTAAAAAAAATCCTCAACTCTGTGTCAATATAGCGTAATAAGTATAGGGCCATGGGCTTTGACCATCCATCATAGAGCAGGAAAATATTGAATTCTTTCTCTGGTGTCCTAGAGTGGATTTGCTTTTAGTACCTAGTATCTCTCTGGATGTTTAATGTGATGAATGGGTTAATACTGATATGCACGATTCATTGTGGTCTTGTAGGGGTATAACTAATAGTTTTGGCTAACCATTACCGATCATCCATCCTTATACTGCATCATGTTCTCGGCAGCACGTATGCTGTCTACACGGAATGTTGTGCTGCAGATAATGATGATTTTTATGCCATTATAAATGGGTCAATCACCCAAAAGAAAACAGCAATTTGCTTGCTTGTCAGGTGATCACGGGCAAATTATTGGGTAGTCCTGGCAGTCTTAGGTGATTTAGTGGTTTTTAGGCCTCATTCGATATTTGTTATTTTTCTGGCACACATAAAAAAAACGATCTGCGTTCCGTCAGTGTTTGGTCAGTTTGTAATTTTTTTTACCATGAGTGTTTCATCAGAGATTTTCTTGCATGAAAAAATAAATAAATAATAAATGACAAAGCTTTTAAAGCACCACTCCAGCGATTTTTTTTTTATTGCACCGCTGGAGTGGTGTTTTAAATGTAATTCCCCTGACCCCTGTCTCATACTCACCTTCATCCAGCGTTGGACTCCGGCGAAAAGTGACCTGCCGGCATCTCCGGTGTTTCATGCAGCTGCGCGGAGGTCACTTTTCAATACAAGTCTACGAGAGCTTTGTTCTGGCTCTCATAGACTTGCATTGAGTTCTTGTGACGTTGCTTCTGACTTCCGGCCAGTCAAATTTACGGGCACAAGATGGCACCGCAGGACCGGAGCGGCGTCAGTAGAAGGTGAGTATAAGAATGGGGGCAGGGGGCTCACATTTAAAGCGCCACTCCAACCTTGAAAAAAAACCCATTGGAGTGGTGCTTTAATATCCACTGCAATATTAATCATAGACAGCATACATATAGCACACTGCCGCCATCCGTGTGCTGTCTGTGATTTCATGGACGTCCCATAGACTTGTATGGGCAATTTTGATCAAAAACAGACTTGTTCTTGTAACACACAGTCTACGAAAAAACACCGACATGTGGACAGCTCCATAGATTATAATTGGTACATGTTCTAGCCTTGAAAAAGACATATAGAACATGAACGTGGTTCACGGACATAAGAATGAGGCTTTAAGAACAGAACCTAATTTGGGCCTTAAAGGGGCTTTTCATTAACACAAAAATATATAATATATGGTACTCTTAGCCCAGGTGCTCCTTTCCACCACTAGCCGCTCTGTCCATGTTTCCGGCTGCCTTGCTTCCGGTCCTGTCCTCCACATAGCACAGTTTGTCCTGTGTCGGCACATGATCAGATTAGTTTTTTAAGGGGGTCAGGTTAACTAGTGAAATTTGCAATCTACCACCCTTAAACTTAGTTTTCTAATTAATTTATCTCCATATCATGGGCAGCGTGGTGGCTCAGTGGGTAGCACAGTAGCCTTGCAGCACTAGGATCATGAGTTCAAACCCCACCAAGGACAACATCTGCGAGGAGTTTGCATGTTCTCCCTGTGTTTGCATGGGTTTCCTCCCAGACTCCAAAGACAAACTGATAGGGAATGTAGATTGTGAGCCCCAATGGGGACAGTGATTATAGCATATGTAAAGCGCTGCAGAATTAATGGTGCTATATAAGTGAGTAAAATAAATATTCAAAAAGCCATAACTCCTACTTTATTCATTATGTTATTTGTGGAACAAGATGTTTCACCATTGATTTTTGGAATTTGTTTTTACACTTTACTACGCAGCGTACATAATGTGTTACCTGTAATCTATTGGTGACCAAATTTATATGGTGTTTGTGATGTGTTACTACGTTTGCATGCTGAATGCTTTTTTTGGGGTCGTTATATACCAAGTTCTACAGTATAACTTCCAGATATAATTGGAGACATACACAGGTGCAGTAGAGGCCTGATGCTGGAATTACAGTTTTTGGCCACATTCACACGTTCAGTATTTGGTGAGTATTTTACATCAGTATTTGTAAGCCAAAACCAGGAGTGGGTGATAAATACAGAAGTGGTGTCGTGTTTCTATTATACTTTTCCTCTGATTGTTCTTCACCTGGTTTTGGCTTACAAATACTGATGTAAAATACTGAATGTGTGAATGTGGCCTTTGGCTAGAAAGACACTTGCAGTTTTTGATATAATTTTTTTATGTAGCCGAATCGAGTAATAAATTCAAAAGGAATTGGAAATATAACAAAGGACGTATAATTCTCTTTTCTGCTGAATCCACTTCTAGGTTTAACTCAAAAACTGACATAAAAAACTACATATATGTTTCCATGTCGCTGTAAGCAATGTGCTTGTGCGCAGAAACTAGTGTTCTTTATTAATCTTTCATTGGCCTGGTAAGGTGCAGTGTTACTTACGGGGAACTGAAACACTTTTTTTTCCAGTTTGACTGGTGAAATAGCAAAGGCTATTATTAATTAATGGGGTTGAAAATAGAGATGAGCGAATGTCGTAAAATTAGTTTCTGGCAAAATCGTTTGATTTGTTCTGCAGATCCGAATCTGAGTCTAAAATGCCCCGATTGCCTTGAGAAGATGTTTATTAGGCTCCGAGGTCTCTCTAGACACCAATGCATAATAAACAATGGATTGGGAAGGGGCAAAAAACAATATTATATTCACCTGTCCTAGACCATCTCCTTTCCTTATGCTGCACAGGACAGCACAGTTCTAATGCAAAGGCACATTAATGGACACAGCATTCTTACAGTCTTTATCTTACTGCCTGACAATACTCTGCACTGCTAGTTCAGGAACTCTACCTGACCTGTGCTCAGCTTCACTCCTGACTTGAATCCTTTTCACTTGCAGGGGTGCTTCTGTGAGATACAGAACACACACACCACCTTTCTCTTCGGCTCCAGCCAGACAGTAAACAACTTCCCCTCAATCCTCCTGAGGCTCTGCTAAAACCCTCCATATCTCCTGTGACTGTGTTAACCCCTCTAGTTGCTGGATGCTTCTGGAGCACAACACTTCCTGTCTCCTGTGCTTGTGTTACTTCTAATAGTAGCTGAATGCTTTTAAAGCAACAGCACTACTTCTGCATGTCACATTATTCTGGCGCTCTCTTCCAGAAGTTTGGTTACGTGGGGGATGCAACACACATAAATGGCCGGCCACCATAATGCTGGATTCATGCAAAATCTCAGAATCTGAAAAATTTGGAAAGTTTGTAAAGAATTTGATGCGTTACCGATCGATTCGCTCATCCCTAATTGTAAAGGAAGTGATGAAATGCAGTCCCGCGATACACCAGGATCTTATTAACCAACAAGAGAAAAAAAATGAACTTTTTGGTGTAACCTGTGCCACTTGAAAATTCTACATTCTCCTGTTAATCATCACTAGATTACGGTCCCAGGGTGAAAGCGGCCAAAGGTCACGCAGAAAAATTAGTGCACAAATTTGCGGTAACAGTGAGGTGTTACCGACAAACTCATGTACCCATTTGTCGTGTGGGTAGTCATGATTTATGGAGACATGTGACAGTATATCATGGTGCTATGCCTTACAGCCATGTTCACACAGTCAAAATTTTTACACCGATTTCAAACCAAAATCCTGACAGTATCCACTGACCTTCTGCTGACAATTCATGTGAATGGGGCATTTTATGTTCTAAAGCATTATTATTATTGCCACACTTTTACATGGAAAAGTTGTGAATTAATACCTTTAACAAGTTTGTTACGATATTGATTACCTATACTAAAACAATTGATTGGTGGGAGTACCAGGTGTCGGACCCCCACTGATTCAATAATGATGATCTATCCAAGAGATCAGTTATCAAGATCGTAAGACCAAACAACCCCTCTAAATTACAATGGGATTAATCCTCATACAGATTCACTGGCCAATTTGCGTCATAAAATTTCTGCCGCAAATTTTTTAAAACAATCCATGGCAGTATAGACTACGTCAAACATTTCCCAATGGACTTTTCTTAGTTGCAGATCTTTATCACTAGGGATGAGCGAGCATGGAGTTATCCGAGCGTACTTGGGTTCGGATAGAGGAGCCGGCGTGCTCGAGTTAAATGCTCGGGTAGCCGTGGCCTAATGTATCGTGACTGATACACTGCCGCTAAACATGCGGAGAATGCCCATATATTGTTTAGCGGCAGTGTATCAGAAGCCCCCCGCTCTGTAACGTTATGGGTTCTCCACTCTGTAGCTGAGTTGCTGCAGTTTCTTCTACTTTGCAATGTGATGCGGGAATATTTTGGAGGGAAGAAACCTTATTATAGGACTGCCCTGGTATCAGTGAGTTATTCACCACCAGCCATTCTGTCACACGTTGGTAAAGGCAGACGGCAGGGCGACCGGCCGATATTATACAACGGGGCCGAGGGGCTGGATGTTATACACTGGGGGCGAGGGGCCGGATGTTATACACTGGGGGAGAATGTTATAGACTGGAGGCAAGGGGCTGGATGTTATACACTGGTGTCAATGGGGCCGGATGTTATACACTGGTGTCAATGGGGCCGGATGTTATACATTGGGGCCGAGGGGCCAGATGTTATACACTGGGGGAGAGGGGCCGGGTATGATACACTGGGGGCAATGGGGCCGGATGTTATTCACTGGGGGAGAGGGGCCGGGTATGATACACTGGGGGCAATGGGGCCGGATGTTATATACTGGGGGCGAGGGGCCAGATGTTATACACTGGGGGCAATGGGGCCGGATGTTATATACTGGGGGCAATGGGGCTGGATGAAAAACTGGAATTCAACAGTCGTACACCTATTAAATGTAGACGCGTCAGGTAGTAGAAATACATGTGGCAGCATAAACCAAGAGGCTGTAGAATCCGTTTCGGTGACAGTTCTGATCAGTGAAGACATGGCCAAGGCAAAAGGACCATTTCTGTGTTTTTGTAGGACAGTTCCTCTAGTTTACGAGGTTTCCCGTGTAATTTTAATGTAACACGTTTTATTCTGTTTTGATGCTTTCAAGTAAAAAGAAGCTGATGAATATTAACGTATAATAGCAGACCCGGATAAAAGGAAAGGCCTGTTTTTAAGTCGACGCTGCTTGTGCGTCACCGTGGCTATTTCTGGCTCTGCCGTCTACGGTCTCTTGATCTGAATGTAGACTGACATTGGCAGCTTAGTGTCGAGATGCTGCTATGAATAAGTAAATGTGCACTTGTGATTGGTGCCATTCCCAAACCAGTTGTGTCAAGGTGTTATTTCACTTGAGCCCAACTTCTAGAATATTAAAAAACAAAAAAGGACATATGTGAATAATTCAGGTTCCAATAACCTGTGGGCCGAAAACCACAGTGCATGTCTGCAAAGTGGAGAGTGACGTGTGTTTTCTGTAACTTTTATTATTATTATTTAGAGGAAGTTAAATACAGAAATTAAATAACTGGAAGTAAAAAATTGCAGTGGTATTTCCAATGCAATCTTTGGTATAAATGGGGATAGCCAAAGGGGGTACGATGGTGGGGACCAGAATTAGGTCCTGGTGCCGCTATCACATAGGAATGCTCAACTAGGATAGTGACCGCATTGTCTATAAGGTTGGTTTCACATCTGACTTTCAAGGTCCGAGTTCAGACTGGCCGTCGGTCTCCTGACCCAAAGTCAGCAGCCTCATATGCCTATATGAGACTATTGAGTTCAGGTCTAGAGTCCCACAGCCGTTTTGTATTTAGACCTTAAAAGTCGGACCTTAAAGACTTATTCTCAAAAAACTAAGTTATCCCTCATCTATAGAATAGAAGATAACTTGCTGTTCTTTGTAGTTCCAACCCCTTGGAATCAGATAATCTCAAGATTAAGCCTCTCAAGCTTGAGAACATGGCTCTGCAGCCCCATCCTGAAAGGAGCAGTGGATCGCAGGCATGGTCTCGACTCCATTCACTGATTATGTGGCTGTGATTGGTAGCTCCATAGACAATGAATGGAGCAGAAGCCATACATGCGCATCTCTGCTCCATACAGGAATCAGCTGTAGAGCCCCGTTCTTGAGCTTTGAGAGCCCTGTTCTTGTGAACACTGAGGATCTCAGCAGTTGGACCCCCACCCCAGTGATCATCCAGTCAGCCACTATCCTATGAATGAATGACCCTTTAAGAGTATGTGGCACCCCAGGAGTGCGGTTACCACATTGGCATTGCCTCCCTCACTGGGGGTGATGCCATGCCTAAAAGCAAGGAGGGGGTCGCCTGATCAGGTAACACCAGCATCCAACACTTGTCCTGGCTCCAGACCAGAAGGGGGAGCTCTCACCCTTTAAATTGGAGCCTGGAGGCGGGGTTTAAAAAGTCAGTTAGTGTGAAAAAGGGAGTTGGAGACAGGAGAGCGACGAGGGAGAACCTGGGGAGGGGAGCTGTGACCAAGCTCGCCCCAGAGGAAAGCGCAAGAAACCGGACACTGGAGTCCGTGGTTGTTTGGGCACTGAAGGCCCAGTGGCTAAATCCGGAGGGCAGGAGACTGCAGGTCTCCTGGCCCCACCAAACGTCCGGCGGCTCAGCAGTATACTAGAGCCCGGAGCCGCCACGAAGGAGCGACGCCTGAAAAAGGCCCGAGCTGCCTGCCATACGGGTGAGGATTAAACGATTGCTCAGGAGAGAGGGCCGCAGCATAGCTATAGGCAGCGGGGCCAAAAAGGGGACAGCGCAGACGGAAGGCCTACAACTTGGATCCCCAAATTGCTTCTAGGCCGCCCGGATCTCCATGATCTTCTGTTACCAGTGCCCCGGTCTACACCACCAGACCTCAAGTAAAGGTAGAAGAAACCGCCCTTCTTGTGTCATCTGGTCATTATCTGCACCCTCTGCCCTGCACTACAATGTCCCTGCCGATAACATCTATCTCTTCAAATCACAATATACAGCCCTGGAGCTTAGCTCTGCCCGTGGAGAGCTGAACCAACTCTGCTGTGTCACCATCAGCTCCAGTGGATCTGCACCGCAGCGGCAGCCCTATATAGCCGCATACCACACGTGGCGTCACGAACATTGTCCCAAAAACTTTATTCCCCTTTACTTTAATTATTTGACCGCCCGGGGCCACGGACCGGGTCACTGCCACCGTGGCTACTCCGAAAAGGACCGGCCCAGCTACCGAGTACCCCACAGCCCCAGGGGGCGTGTCAACTATGTTAACACTGGGCGTTTTTTCAGCGTTTTTTTTTCTGCAGAAAAACCTGCTCTCTTGGCAGGAAGGTTTGTGCCTCAAAAAAGCAGATTTTGCTTGGTTTTGCTGCATTTTTTGCTACATTTTTGTCACTGTCCATTTGTCTTTTCATGCATGGTGATAAAGTTTAGTGACAAAAAAAATTACCTATTCAACTTGAGGTTGTGAGGTTTTGGCACAAACAATGCTGCAAAACATGATAACTGTATTTTTTTCAGCATTTTTTCAGCACCCATTACTTTCAATGGGTGAAAAACGCTGAAAAAACGCTGAAAGAAGGGACATGCTGTATTGTGCAAAAAAACATTCAAGGCACAAAATACTGATGACACAAAAACTAAGCTGTGTGCATGAGATTTCTGAAATCTCAGACTTTGCTGGTACTGAAAAAAATGCAACTGAAAATTTGCATTAAAAAATGCATAAAAAAAACACTTAAAAACGCCTAGTGTGAACATGGCCTTAATGTAATCTGGCAGCAAATTTTGCTATGTAATCTGAGAAGCAATCCCAAGACAAAAACAAAATAAGCAAATACCCCATTGTACTTAAATAAATAGCAATGAAAATAATATAGGGTTCTTAGTTAACATAATTTTGATAAACAAAAATGTAAATGCAGTGCCACCACGTCACGGTGACCCTATTCTGGATGGTCCTAACCTCTATTATTAAAACCTTACCATATGTCAAGTGATGTAATAAAGGCTGAGAAGGACTGAGATCCATGCTATGTAATCTGAGAACAGCATGATGTCAGGGCAGAGACCCTGATTCCAGCGATGTGTCACTTACTGGGCTGCTTTTTGTAGTTTCAATAAAATCATTGTTTTATCAGCAGGAGATTATCACTACATATTACTATATATTAATATATATATTTTTATATTGTGGGGGTTCACACTCTTTGGTAGCCACTGAGGTCCACACAGGCATGGGTTTCAAATGCATCAAACAGGATAAAGTTTATTTTTTGGCATAAACTTTCAACATAAAGTATACAGCCTTTC
This sequence comes from Phyllobates terribilis, assembly GCF_046119375.1. Lineage (NCBI taxonomy): Eukaryota > Metazoa > Chordata > Amphibia > Anura > Dendrobatidae > Phyllobates > Phyllobates terribilis. The sequence continues at coordinate 69,154,647 of NW_027362764.1, forward strand.
TTCAATAACAAAAACAGTCCTTTCTCAGGGTAGGCACAATAATGTACCACGGTCTCTCCCACAGAGCGGTATAGGATATGACTCGCCCCTGGGCCGTGGGGTACCCGGAACCGGGCTTCTGTACGATGCTGGGAGTAGTAGTGGCAACCCGATTCCGTGGCTCAGGGTGGTCAGACCAATTGTGGCAGTCTATTTATCAGTGTTTTGAAATGTCCGACTACGCCACCCGAGAATTGCGGTCAGGGATGACCGCTGCTGCAAGGCAGACCGCTGAGGCTGGTGTTGGTGTGCAGCACAGGGGTAGGATAACTCCCCACGGGAAGAGTGTAGCCTCAGGGCAGAGTAGGTGGATGCTGGGGGTGATAGTGCAGGCCGCAATAGTAAGAGTTCAGAGTCCGCTTCAAACAGTCCAGGGTCTTTATTGCAGGTATTATTAATGACCCAACAGGAGTACCGGTTAGGAGTGGGCCTGGGTATCTGAGAGCATTCGGGCGAGCCCCACTGGTCAGGGTGAGTGTGTAGGCCTACCGTTCTCTCTATGCTCTTGCTGACTATCCCCCTTTTCGTGGTGTAATAGCCCACGTCCCTGAGCTGGCCGTGTACTTCGCCTGTATGGCTTGCGACTCGGGCCTTAGGTACCTTTTGCTTCTCCTTGCTGTACTGGTCCCTCTGTGTGGCGGAGACTCCAGGCTTCTTAGGCCAAGGGACCTGAAATCCCTCGCGGGTTGGTTCTCTGCTGCTGGGCTTGCAACCCTGACAGCCTCGGACCCCAATGTCCGGTTGTGTGCTTCTCTCAGCCAGGACCGGCTCTCGTCGCCTCTGTCCCTGGCTCGCAGTCTGTCCTCTGCCTCACGGACTCCTCAGCTGCTGCTGACCTATCCCTCTTCTCTGAGAACCCTTCTGGACACTTCAGAAGCGGGTTCTGGTCTCTCTAACCCTGCCCCAGTTCCAGCTTTTATAGGGGCAGCCTGCTCCCCCTACTGGCCTGGGACAGGAGGTGCTGCATGCTAATGATCCCTGACCAGGGAACCTCCCTCCTGCTCTCAGACACAGCCTTTAATATTTGTGGCATCCAGGCCTGGGGTGACACAGATACACTTAACTTCTGGTACAGTCTGTCCAGCATTAAGGATATTTTCCACTCTAATACTACAGACCACACCTGGCCCAACCCAGCTGCTTTATATCAAACCTGAAAGCCCCAGACTGGAATGTACGGAAACAACCTTTCCCACCCAAGCTATTTTGATCACTCCTAAATCCTGGACTCCAAATCCCATCCACTAAAATGCCTCCCAGTAACATATTCTTAACAGGGCACTTTTTTTTGGAACCTATATTACCAAGGCCAGCCATTTCAGTGACACATACCTTCCATCCAGGACCTTACCTCCTGCTTCACTACAATAGATAGATAGCTATATGATAGATATTTTTGCAATTTAAAAAAAAAATGCAATTTCTTTTTTTAATACATATAACGTAAAAAATTGATTGAAACAAAGGTTTTTTTTTTATGACACATTCCCTTTAAACCTGGTCTTCTTCCTTCATTGCACCTACACTAAGGCTCTTATGCTATATTATCTATAATGTTTTTCTGGAAGTTTTTTTTCTCTATGCTTCAAAAAAAAAAAAAACTTGATGGATCCTGTTGCAAATAAAATTGTAGTTTACATCATGAATGCAAACCACAATGCAAGTGTGAATGGGGCGTTCGTCTGCTGCTTCAGGCTGTAGTTGGAGGAGTGTTGTTGGTAAGTGACATATAAATAAAAGGAAAGTAATGGATATTTTACGGTATTATCCCTAGGCAGCGTTGTCGTGTTTTTGTAGAATTGTTGTAGTGAATGGGTATAACATATATATATATATATATATATATATATATATATATATATATATATCACAAGGTCACAGACTATATAATAACGTCAGTGCAAACTAGTATATCTGCCCTGCCTTACATTACTGAACCGCTGCTGATGTCATCGTCACTTACACGTCTGCTGGGGAATATTTGTCTAGTCGGTAACAGGGATACATAGGACATCTGTTCCTTGGTTTCAAAATAAATACAGATCCTGATGATTACATATAGTTACAAAGCGCAAAATATATGTGTAGACGATGTACCGTGTACTGACATAAGCTGAGAAATTCTGTACATAGATTCATCTGCCTTTGCTGTCAGTTCTCAATTAGAACAATTAGATCTAGATGAGAACGAACAAGATCCTTGTACCCTCATATAGTGATAATGCTGAACATTATGTTTCATCTTTTATTATTCTTACAGTTTCTAGGAATGAATTTATCAATTTCAATAAGGTATAAACCAAACTGTTTTATAGCTTCATATTATTTCTGCAAAAGGTCAATTTACTCCCCGTAATATTTGAGTCACAAATTCAGCCCTGCCTCCATTCGACGCAGAACAGCCCCTACTAAATCTTTGCAAAGTTGTTGTAATTCAGCCACATTGGAGGGTTTCTGAGAATGAACCACCTTTTGAAGGCATCTTAATCGTCAAAGTCTTAATTTTGTTTTTCTTAAGCCATTCAGAGGTGAACTTGCTGGTGTGTTGTGGATCATTGTCCTGCTGCATAACCCAAGTAAAGAGTCATCAAAACTGTTTCAATAGAAATACTTATATTTTTACATGGTGTAAGGTAGCGCTATTCATCACGCTGAGGGCACTTGCTTCACCGGGTCAATTAAAGCACGCATGCAACGTTTTCCAGTAATATGTAGTCCAGCAGTTTATTACACATCATAAACCGCACATAACATAGTCCATCTCATTGTCTCGCAGGAATGTTACACATGTATCCTAGAGCCTTTTCAGTGGCAGCTATGCCCGCTTGGCTTCAAATACAGACTTCAGCAAGGTACAGCAACAATATTCACTTAAAGTGCCGGTTTAACTTAAAGTGCCGGTTTACCTTTGCCGGGTCTCAGCTGCTTCTATCAGCTCGGTTCTGCCAGTGCTGTGGCTTTAAGGCTCCCAGATGTAGTCTCCAGGCCACATGCCTTCCAAGGCTACTGGTATCTCAAACACAGGGATCCAGCCTCTGTCTTTCCGGCTAGTGGAGTCCAACACAGGGACCAGGCCTCTTGCCTTCCAAGGCTACTGGTATCTCAAACACAGGGATCCAGTCTCTGCCTTCCAGGCTTCACCAGGCCTCTCTCTCTCTCTGTTTCAAAACCACCTGGATTTATATATCCTTCTGTGCACATAGGACCTGTGATGATGTCACAGTCATGTGATCAGTCACCTGAGTGGGAGGTAAATGGTCAGCCAGAAGACACCCCCTGGACATTTTAGCAATGCAGCAAGCCGCTGCATTACAATGGTTAAAAATATGAAGAGAGGACAAATGCTTAAGGTACGAAAAACAGACAAGCAAAATGTGGTAACAAGAGACTGTAGAAGGGTTACATATGGCAGAGCTACAAAAAGAAGATACATACAATATAAGCAAGATGTGCACACATGTAAACTAAGTATCATGATGTATGGAACAGCCTTACCCGCATGTGTTTACCCGACTCTCATCTGCCGCTGACTGCAATTTACGTTTCGCATATTGTTGTTGTAGCTTCATTACACCTCCTGAAGAAGCTATAATAACAATAGGCGAAACGTTTCAATGATTCTTTGCTTTTTTCGTTTCTGCATTTGTCACTTACTCAGGAATCAGCCACTTATCTTAAATAAAGTGAATTCCTATATTCTATAGTAATATCTGTTTGCAACTTTTTCCAAACTTTGGAGGATACCTTCTAGCCTGTATTCACACTTTGTGAAAAAGTATCAATCTTCAGAACAGCCAATCTGATCATTTACATCAGTCGCCTCATAAGGTGGAATGGGACTTGGAGGACCCTATCCTACCAGGTAGGAGATAGATGTGGAAACTACCTCCGAGACTAACAGATATTCATAGAAAAAAAGAGAAAGAGGGAGCGCTCCTTGTGTAATACCACAGATTGCTCGACAGGCTTGCAGGATGTATGTCGCTCACTTGGAAAAGTTTTGGGCGGCACGACTCCGATGTAGGTATAGAGCCAAATGATGGAAGGCTGCTGATCCGGCCACTGTACTCGCACCCAGCGGGTGGAGGAGAGAATCAAGATGCGGGAGGAAAATTGCGGCGGTGGTGGTGTCCGGGCGCTGCCAAGGAGAAACGGTGGACCAAGTGTAGAGGATTCGATTTATTTTAAAAACCTTTAAAACAACGCGTTTTGGAGTTGGATCAACTCCTTCTTCAGATAATACAACGCGTTGTTTTAAAGGTTTTTAAATAAATCCAATCCTCTACCTCCATGTAGTCCTCCATATTCATGAATTCTGTAAAATCACTCCCCCACCACTGATTAGCAGCTTTCTGCCTATGCACAGTGTACACATAAAGCTGCCAATCAGTGGTGTAGGCGGGCTCAGCATTCAGATAACTGCTGGATCTGCAGCAGAGAAAACTGTGATTTTATCAAAACTACAGCAAGCATCCCAGTAAGTGATACATCGCAGGAATCAGGGTTTTTGTCCCCTACGTCATGCTGCTTCAGATTATATAGCAAAAACCTGGTAACAAATTCCTTTTAAGTTACTGTTTCCATTCTTAGCATTCTTATAAGCCATTTCTATGTGCATAGTGTCAATGAAACGCATCAAAGCTGCAGTACCTGACCCAGCCAATTCATATAAGTGGCACTCTTCCAGGAAAAACGCAGGCTTTTTTTTTCCCTTATCTGAAACGATCCTTTTATCAAAAGATGAAAATTCAAGACTTGTGTTGTGGTTTTATAGCAGAGTGCTCTTTATTTGACAGCCGTTCCTTCTCTCACCTTATGAAATGCCGTTCTTGCCTAAGTTCTCTCGTGGCCTTCTTGATACCATATTACCTGGCAACTTATTTTTATTGACCCAGGCAGTAGAAGACAGAATAACATTATAAGCCGCCTAGAAACAACTTCTTAGATGTCAGTTGTTTAGTAGTACAGAAATAATAACCCATTTTTTTTTATAGGAACGATGCATCATCAATGCCCCAGAGTGATTTTTCTAGGTCTATTTTCGCTTTGGAGGAGTTTTTTTTTTTTTTACGATTTGTATTACGGAGAAGTTTTTGAACTGTTGGTTTAATAAAAGCCAGAAAAAAAAAAAACGCAGCAGGCTGTGAGCGCTCTCACAAGTCTGAGTCCAAAGGTTTCTTTCTTTGAAATATGTGACATGAATAATCTTTCCACGGTCAATGACGTAGATGCTATTTTCAGAGCTGGAGCTTACTATATACCTAGAAAATAAAGGATTAAGAACTCACTAAAAAGGGCAACTTTTTCAGACTTTTATGACTTCGTATTACAAAAGCTGAGTTCTTACATAATGTTTTATGCAATTTTCAGCGGTTAATTAGTATGCAATCCTCTGAAAGTTCGCTTTATGTATGTATTCTACTTAAAGCGAATCTGTCAGTAGGATCAACCCAGGCAAGCCGTCTATATGGGCATGTAGGTCATAGAAAGTTGAATAAAATGATACCTCGATATCTGCGATCCGATGTTTTAATCCAGAGAAATCCACATTTTTCTTAATATGTAAAAGAGCTGTTAAGATCTATGGGCCGGACATAGATCTCCTGGAGAATCTGCCTCCAGAGCTTATTGGAAATGAAAGGGGGCGTTACCAGTGTGAGACATGTAATAACTGATAGTCTGCTTTCCTGATCTACATGTCTCACACTGGTAACGCCACCTTTCATTCAGAATAAGCTCTGGAGGCAGATTCTCAGGGAGATCTATGTCCGGCTCATAGATCTTAACAGCTCATTTACATATTAAAAAAAATGTGAATTTCTCTGAAATAAAACAGCGAATCGCAGATATCAAGGTATCATTTTATTACATGTCCATATAGACAGATTAGGAGGTTTTATCCTACTAACAGATTTACTTTAAAGAAGTTGTCCAAAAATAAAATAAACATGCCTTCCTTCTCCCCTCATACCATTAATCTTGTGAGATTGTATATCACGTACATCATGTATTTGGATAGAGATCCCTCAAAAAAACTGATTTTAACAGAATAACTTGCCACCAGCTACACATTTTCCCTATAGTGCCCACTAAAGGGGGAACCTAGTACTACATGTGGCAATCAATTGAATGGCAGTCCATGTCAGACTTTGATGCTTTGAGTCTCCACCGGAATGAAAGTCACTGCTTGTTAGCAATAGAAAAATAGTAAAAACTGTAATCCAGTGCCAAGAAATGCATTAAAAATTCCAAATTTATTTAAAAAAAATCCATTAAAAAGTACTTGTAATAATACGGGAAATCCAGAACATATAGAAATTTGACGCATTTCGGACTGTAACAGGTCCTCCTTACTCAAAGGTTTCAATATGTTCTGGATTTCTCATTTTATCACATGTATTTTTTAATGGATTTTTTTTAGAATAAATTTTGTTATTATTAATGTATTTCTTGGAGCTGGATTACAGTTTTCCTATTTTTTCCATTGACTACTTGAGGATACCAGCCTTGAAGAATTCAAACCTCTGCCATTCAGATTTTTCAAGCATTTCTTCTGGTGTAATGGTGAGCTGGTGCCTTTTTTTCTATGTTCACTAATTAGCAATGGCTCCTAACTGTGCCAGGTCCAGCAGGACGGCCATGGATTTCAGGAACTCGCCATACGGTCCTACAACGGTTTACACTCCCCCAAGCACCAAAAAGATGTATTATTATTAGTGATGAGCAAACGTGCTCACCACTGCTCGGTTCTTGCCCGAGCATCATTGTGCTCGACGAGTTCGGCGGGTATTTCCGGGTTGCTCGGACGGGAACTCGGGTCCCCTCCCTGCATGTTTGGCGCTCTATAGAGAGCCAATGAACATGCAGGGATTGCCTGCCACTCACTGTAATGCCGCAGCTATGTTGGTAGTTGCATTACAGTGATTGGCTGGCCGCGCAGCGTCATCAGGTCTATATCAGACCTGGCGCCGTTGTGCTCGTCACAGTCACTCCGGAATCAGGCATAGTAGGGAGAGGTGCTGCTGAGCTAGGGAGAGATTTGCTTCTTTATAGTTAATATAGGTATTCCACAACATATATACAGTATATATCCATCTGAACTAACAGTCCTTCTAAGGTCTAATCCAGCTGCATATAATCAGTGGTGATAGCAGGAGTTAGGCAGGCAGGGTTAGTGGCAGACTGCAGTGCATGATACAGCACAAGAGGGCCCATTGAACGTCCAGTTAGTATAGGTATTCCAAAACATATATATATATATATATATATATATATATATATATATATATATATATCCACCTAAACTAACAGTCCTTCTGGGGACTAATCCAGCTGCTTATAATCAGTGCTAGGCAGGCAGCGTATGTGGCAGACTGCAGTGTATGATACAGCACAAGAGGGTCCATTGAACGTCCTATCTGCTGCTGCTGTAATAATTACAGATATTTGTAGACATAGCCCCAGATATCAGGGGTCAGGGAATTTTTTTTTTATCTTAATCCTGGTTATTTGCTTAAAAAGCAATCCTGAGTACACAATTTTTCTGCTCCATTTGCTTGTTCTCAATGCAGAATAAAGCCAGATCTGTTCCATATTTCATCGAAAAAAATCCAGAAATTTAAACTGAACGTGGAAAATATTGGCCTCCTTTTCCATTCTGTTGTGTCGGTCAATCTATTCACACTAGGTTTCTGTGAAGGATAGTATTAGCAAATTACAGGCCTACTATTTAAAACCGTGGTTGTCTGTCAGACATAACACCTATAAGAGTGTTCCAAAATCAGACATTTCTTCCATTTTCATTCCGTTGAAGTGTGTCGGTCAAGCTATTCACACTAGGTATCTGTGAAGGATAGTATTAGCAAATTACCGGCCTGCTATTTAAAATTGTGGTTCTCTGTCAGACGTATCACATATAACTACATTCCAAAATCAGCCATTTCTCGTGAACGTGGAAAATATTGTCCTCCATTAAAAATGGGCAAGGTGCATGGCAAGGGACGGGGAAGAGGACATGATGGTGATGGTGCATGCAGAGGTCGAGGACGTGGCCGGGGGCTAGCTGAAATTGTGCCACAACAGACACCCACATCTTGTCGCTCGACCTTCCTGTCCCAAATATTAGGGCCCGCAGAACACCAATTGAACACAGAGCTGTGTCAAAAGGTTGTTGGTTGGATAGCAGATAATGCTTTATGTCAGTTTGCCGCCACCACCACCACCACCCTGTCTTCTCAATAGCCGTGAGTCTGGACCTCATATTCCTCACCCTGATCCTCCTTCCTCCCCTCCCACCATGCCGAGTGCCCAGAGACAACTGAGATCACACTTGGACACTCAGAAGAGCTGTTCACTTTTCCATTTGTAGATTCGGGCCTCTCGCCCTGCCAGCTTCAAGCGAGCCAAGAGGAGAACACTTGTAGCGATGGCAAAATATTGGAGCAGCCACGGTCACACGAAGGCAACGGTGGGAAAGTGCAATTACTGTCGCAAGAGGTGGATGATGATGAGACACAATTGCCAGAAAGTCAGGAGGAGGACCAGAGTGCGGAAGTGGAATACGAGGTGGTGGATGATATAGTAACTGACCCAACCTGGCAGGGGGACATACAGAGCAAGGACAACAGCACACAGGGGGAAGGAGGCATAACACCACAACAGACAGAGAGAAGCATTGTGGTGGCTGCAGACACAAGGCAAGATAGCGTTCCTCGTAAAGCCAACACGACGGAAGTTGCCAGTACAACTGTTAGGTCTTCCCGAGTCTGGTTATTTTTAAAGACTCTGCAGATAACCCCAAAAAGGCCACTTGCACCACCTGCCAGTCCAGCATTCGCAGGGGTAGCAAAACTAGCAGCCTAACCACCACCAGCATAATTAGGCACATGGCAGAAAAGCACCCGACTAAGTGGGCCGAACCCCAGGGTCCAGCAACAGTGTCTGCGGGTGACACCACTGCTTGTTCTGCTGTTGTGCGTACATGCCAATCTCATGTCCATGGCACATGCCAAGATGCCTCCAGCCCTGCACCTGTCATTGAACACTCTCAACTAGCACCATCAGCAAGCACGACCTTGTCCCAGTGCAGCGTTCAGTTGTCCCTACCCCAGTCCTTGGAAATACGCAGTCAACGCCCCACAACGCAAATACGCAGTCAACGCCCCACAGGCCACACTACTAAAGTCACACATTTCGCGAATGCAGTCAACGCCCCACAACGCAAATATGCAGTCAACGCCACACTACTAAATTCACACATTTCGCAAATGCTTGCCCTCGAAATGTTGCCTTTTAGGCTCATGGAGATGGAAGCTTTCCGCAACCTGATGGCGGCAGCTTTCCGCAACCTGATGGCGGCAGCCGTCCCTTGGTACTCGGTCCCCAGCCGCCACTATTTCTCCTGGTTTGCCGTCCCCGCATTACACGAGCACGTGTCCCACAACATTAGACGTGCCCTCAACAACGCAGTTACTGGGAATGTCCACCTAACCACGGACATGTGGACAAGTGCTTGTGGGCAGGGACGGTACATCTCGCTGACAGCACACAGGGTTAAAATAGTGGAAGCTGGGACCCAGTCGGACTTTGGGACGGAACATGTCCTCCCGACGCCGAGGATTGCGGGTCCTGGGTCAATTAGAGTTGCCCCCACATTCTACAGCTCCTGCACCTCCTCCTCCTCTTCAGCCTCCATCTCTGAAATGACCACATCAGTCGCAAGCTGGAAGCACTGCAGCACTGCCTTGGCCAAGCGGCAACAGGCTGTGCTGAAGCTAATATGCTTAGATGACAAACTGCACGACGCTGAAGAGTTGTGGACCGCTCTGAAAGAGCAGGCCGATCTGTGGCTGACACCACTGACCCTACAGCCAGGCATGGTCATGTGTGACAATGGCCAGAATCTGGTGGCGGCTCTGAGGCGAGGCAAGCTCACACACGTACCATGCCTGCCCCATGTGCTTAACCTCGTGGTTCAGTGGTTTCTTAAAACCTACCCGGATCTGTCTTGTCAAAGTACGCCGCCTGTGTGCCCATTTTAGAAAGTCAGCAACAGCTTCCGCCGCCCTTGCCGTGCTTCAGCAGCGTTTGCAGCTTTCAGCTCACCAACTGATCTGTGATGTCTCCACGCATTGGAACTCTACATTGCAGATGTTGGGAAGGATCTGTGTGCAGAAGAGGACAGTTGTTGACTACCAGCATCAACAAGGCCATCAATATTCAGGTCAGACTCCACACATAAAACCTCAGGAGTGGACATGGATGTCAGACATGTGTACCATCCTCCAAAACTTTGAGGACGCCACCAAGATGGTGAGCAGCGATGACACCATAATTAGCGTCACCATCCTGCTTCTCTGTCTTCTGAAATGCTCTCTGCTCACAATTAAAGAGGATACATTGCAGGCGGAGCACGATGAGATGGAGCAAGGAACCATACAGAGCGATTACACACAGCTCAGCCTCATCTCATTCCAACCTGGATTGGGTGACAATGAGGAGGAGGAAGAAGAGGAGCTAGTTTCCTGCGCTATAGACGGTACTACCTGCACAACTGTCATACCGTCTGTTTAGCGTGAATGGCCTGAGGACAGGGAGGAGGAGGAAGAGGAGGAGGATGAGGAGGAGAGCATGGTCAGTCATCCTCTTGGTGAGGACCCGGAAGTCTTGCCTCTTTGCAGTCTGGCACACATGGCTGAGTTTATGTTACACTGCCTTTGCAGTGACCCTTGCGTTGTCCAAATTTTGGGTGACGGTCATTATTTGATGGTGACACTTCTAGACCCACGCTACAAGGAGAACTTTCTGTCTCTTATTCCTGCGCAGGACAGGCCTAATAAAATTGGGCAGTACGAGAAGGCCCTTGTTGCGGAATTATTTAAATAATTCCCATCTGAAAACGCTGGTGGCAGAGGTCACAGTTCATTGGACAACCAAGGAGTACAGGAAGAGAGACACAAATGCAATCCAGCAGAGGCAGGGGAACACTGTTAAAGTTCTGGAACAGTTTTCTCAGACCCTCCCATCGCACAGGCCCTGAGGCACGGGGTATTCTTCAAAGGAAGGAAAGGTTTCGGAAGATGGTGAGGGAGTACCTTGCCAACCGTACCAACGTCTTCCGTGATTCCTCTGTGACTTATAATTATTGGGTATGTAAGCTGGACATGTGGCATGAACTGGCTCTCTACGCCTTGAAGGTCCTGGCCTGCCCTGCCACTAGCGTTTTGTCAGAGCGGGTTTTTAGTGCCGCCGGTGGAATTATAACCGATAGGCGCATCCGCCTGTCAACTGAAAATGCTGACACACTGACTCTTATAAAAATGAACAAGGGCTAGATTGGGCCAGACTTCTCAACACCACCGAATGATAGCAGTGTAACAAACTCAAATACAGTGTCATTTTTTGAGAGGTCTAACTCTCTTCCCATGCACCTCTGTCTTCACACCCAGACATGGGTATACGCTTCCTGATTTTGTCTATTTGCTCTTGTCCTCCTCCTTCTCCGCATCCTCATCCTCCACCACCATACCACCACCATATGTACTATATCAACATATCTACAATTGGAGTGCCTCCAAATTTTTGGCAGCCGTTGCTTCACTGCAAAGCAAACAGTGTGGGAGACCCACTTCCTAATAATGGGAACATTGTTTTCAGGAGGCCCTCTGACTTCTACTTCTCTTGCAAGGGGCATTGGAGTTCCTCCAAATTTTTGGCAGCCGTTACTTCACTGCATAGGCAAACAGTATGGGAGACCCACTTCCTAATAATGGGAACATTGTTTTCAGGAGGCCCTCCGACCTCTACGTCTCTTGCAAGGGGCATTGGAGTGCCTCCAAATTTTTGGCAGCCGTTGCTTCACTGCATAAGCAAACAGTGTGGGAGACCCACTTCCTAATAATGGGAACATTGTTTTCAGGAGGCCCTCTGACTTCTACTTCTCTTGCAAGGGGCATTGGAGTTCCTCCAAATTTTTGGCAGCCGTTGATCACTGCATAGGCAAACAGTATGGGAGACCCACTTCCTAATAATGGGAACATTGTTTTCAGGAGGCCCTCCGACCTCTACGTCTCTTGCAAGGGGCATTGGAGTGCCTCCAAATTTTTGGCAGCCGTTGCTTCACTGTATAAGCAAATAGTATGGGAGACCCACTTCCTAATAATGGGAACATTGTTTTCAGGAGGCCCTCCGACCTCTACGTCTCTTGCAAGGGGCATTGGAGCTCCTCCAAATTTTTGGCAGCCTTTGCTTCACTGCATAGGCAAACAGTATGGGAGACCCTCTCCTTTCTAATGGGAATATGTCGTTACTGAGGCCCACCTCTATGTGTCTTTAAATTGTTAGTGGGGTTTTTCCTACATTTTGACAGCCATTGAACTCACTGCATACCCTATAACTGAATAGCAGACCCTCTCCTTTCTAATGGGAACATGTTACTGTGGCTCATCTCTATGTGTCTTTAAATTGTTAGTAGGATTTTTCCTAAATTTTGACAGCCGTTGGACTCACTGTGACGCGCCCCCTGGGCCGTGGGGGGCACACGGAGCCGGGCATTGTAGACGTTGGGGGTAGTAGTCACCGTGGCGGCGACCCGGTCCGTGATCCAGTGCGGTTAAACCAGGGTAGTCTATGTGTATTTGGTTTAAATAGTCTGACTACGCCACCTGTGGATTGCGGTCATTGGTAACCGCCGCTGCGGAGCAGTCGGCTGAAGCTGGTGGTACGTGCAGCAAGGTAGTGTAACTCTCCACAGGAAGAGTGTAGCTTCAGGGCAGCTTGTATGGATGATGGTGGTGATAGTGCCTGAATCAGTAATGATAACACGGAGTCTTTGCAGTGCAGTCCTAGGGTCTTTACTGGGGGTAATTATATAGGCCCCAACAGGAGTACTTGCTAGGGATGAGGGCCTGGTCAGTCTGGGAGCAATCCTAGAATTCCCCTGGCCAGGTGGAGTTGTAAGCCTGACGTTCTGACTGTACTCTTTGGCTATCCCGCTTATAGTCGTGTTGTAGCCCACGTCCCTGAGTGTGACATGCTGTGCTCACCCGTATGGCTGGCGACTCGGATCCCGTGTATTCCTCGCTCCTCTGTGGCGGTACTGGTCCTTTCGTGCGGCTGAGTCTCCGGGCTTCTGTTGGGCCAGGAGACCTGAAATCCCCTGCCCTGCGGTATCTGCTGCTGGGCTTGAAGGGTCCCACAGCCTCGGACTCTGGTGTCCGGTTCTCTGTGTGTACTCTGGCCAGGACGAACTCTGCACAGCTCCAGTCCCTGGCTTCTTGCTCTTGTGTCCTGCTTGACTCTTGACACTGTCTAGACTCAACTGGCTAACCCCGCCTCCAGATCCAGTTATATAGGGCAGGATCCTCCCCTTTTCTGGTCTGGAGCAGGAGGTGTTGCATGTAGTGTGTTCCCAACCAGGAAACTCCTGTTTTGCTCCCAGACATGGTATTACTACCACTGTGGCAACCAGACCCTCTGGGGTGCCACAACTGCATACCCTGTAACTGAATAGCAGACCTTCTCCTTTCTAATGGGAACATATTGTTACTGTGGCCCAGCTCTGTGGGTCTTTAAATTGTTAGTGGGGTTTTTCCCAAATTTTGGCTGCCCTTGCAGTTACAGCATGGGTATTACCACTATAGGAGACCTGCTCCTTTATAATGGGAACATTTTTTTACTGAGGCCCTCCTGTATGTCTCTTCAAAGGGGTATTGGGTTGCGTCCAAATTTTTGGCAACCCTTGCTGTCACTGCAAACGCAATAATAGTATTGGAGACCCACTTGTTAATAATGGGAACAACAAAGCATAGCCGACTGCTAGCCCTTTGTGACTTTCAGAGTCCCTCATTCAGAAATGAAACAGGATATGTCTGATGATATCTCACACACCACATGGCCATATAAGGTTGGAAAATGTTAAAATTACATTTCCTGGTGAATGCATTTGTCTTGGTTGAAAGCAATGCAAAAGTGCAAAAAACGCATCAAAAACGCTACTTGTGAACATAGCCGAAGGTGTGGAGGAGTATTTTTATTTTTGGTTATTTATTTTGCTTTATATACAAGTCATTACCCTGGAAAGGATGTTCCTTAACATATTTCCCAGGAAAATCCATTTTGGTTTTGTTTTGGTATGTTCTATTGTGAGTCCGTAAAAGTGGTGTAATACTCTGACCTCTTTGCTGACAGCAGTGACCTGGGGGTCAGAAATGCTTCCAGGGGTCTTCCCCATGCTGTTCCCATGTCATTTGAGCACTGTTCCCATCGATTTGGGCAATTTTTTAGCTGCCTGAAAAATGCTCGAGTTTCCCATAGACTTACATTGGGCTCGTTGCTCGGGTCGAGCACCCGAGTATTCCAATTTGCTCGACTCGAACTACGAGCACCCGAGCATTTTAGTGCTCTTTCATCGCTAATTGTTATTATTATTATTATTATTATTATTAAACATATTGATAACTATTGGATTGGATGTAAACAGTGTGGTTGGATACACAGCTTCTTGTTCACTTGAGGTTTCAACTCTTGGTACATTCATATTATTACATGATGCTCGGAGTTACCAATATAAATATTACACAGAGTTACGGGTCATGCACATGAGAGACCGCTGTACGGAGCCCGTCTGGATATGTAAAAGTATTCTGTGAAAATTGGGAGGTATATTATTAGACACGTCCTATTTTGGCACATAGGGTGAGTTCTGGGTAAAGAATCCCCCTCTATGATGTCCACATGCCCTAAAAGAACTTGCGGACAAGAGTTGGCTTAATAGGACACCCCTTTAAGAAGTAATCTAAGATGCATATCCTGTTATGGTTCCTTGGTGCTGCTCCACGCTGGATCTGTACATTCTTTTTACAGTTGTAAACTTGGTTAATTAGAAAAACTTACGCAAATTTTCTTTGGTTTGCAGTTTACCAATGTAACAAGAGCAATGTAATTAACACAACTAATATAACAAGCGGCTTCTCCAAATTCAGCACAAAATGTACCTTTTACCATTCACTGCAATCTCAAAATTATTCACTCCATCATGACAAGCGTCTTTAGTACATAGTAAAGCCCCTGCTGCAAACATGATGCCTAGCCAGACAGCAGGTTCTATCAGCATTCCTGAGGATATCTTAGCCTATATCTCATGGCCAATGGTTTCCAGGTCAGTTTTCCATGCTGCTATGGCCTTTTTCAAATCCCACCAAATATCTTCTATGGGGTTCAAGTCAAGGAACTATGATGGGCCAGTTAAGAATCTTCCAGAACTTTTTCTCAAACCTAGCCTCGGTGGACTGTGAGGTATGCTTGAGATTATTGTCCTGGTGGAAAATCCAATGATGCTCAAGCTTCAGCTCCTTAGAGAAACCATGACATTTTTTGATCGCTGTTAGGTACCTGGATGAAATTTTCAGGACATTGCCTGGCCACATATGGTCAGAGTGTGTAGATGTTTCCTGGATGACAAATGCATTGATGCCATTGACTAGACCTTGTGCAACCCAGACCCGAATCCAATTGAGAACCTCTAGGTCATTATGTATCAGTGCATCCAAGTAGCCCCACAGACTGTCCCAGAGCCACCGATGTCCTGACCCAGGTCTGGGATGAGATGACTGAGGAGGACATCATCCCATCAGGAGCGAGCCCGGACATTGTCAGGAGGTCACACAAGCACGTGGTAGTCATGCACACTACTGTGTCACAATACTTATTACCATCTTGAAATTCACACAAACTGGATCTGCCGGTGATTTCTATTATTTACTTTTACTCAGTTGGTTAATGTCTTTGGTGACTATTGCTACGTCATTTTATTCTATACGAATTGCACAATTTCTGGTAAAGATTTTAAACCTGAATCTTTCATACACTAAGATTCAGTGTTTGACTTAAAAGGGGTATTCCCATCTCCAAAATCCTATCCCAATAGGTAGAAGGTGTAATAATAATATTAACAAATACCTTCAATTAGAAATGTAGTATAGTTCTTCTGATTCACTATGTTGCTTACCCCCATGTGCAGGGCATTGCAGTAGCTTGGGTATCCATGGTTATGACAACTCATATAGTGACAGTTATTTAGTTGTTAATGGTCGTAACCAAGGATACCTAAGCTACTGCAATGCCGTGCACATCGGGTAAGCGGCATAGCTTATCAGAAGAACTATACTACATTTCTAATTGGAGGTATTTGCTTATAATATTATTATTATTATTATTATTGCACCTACATATTAGGATAGGATGTTGGAGATGGGAATACATCTTTTAAGTGTTTCCTTAATTATTTCTTAGAGTAAAAAATGAATAACAACTTTAGAACCACAGGCTAGCACAAAGACTCAGTAATTCAAATCCCACCAAAGACAACATCTGCAAGGAGTTTGTATGTCCTCCATGTTTGCGTGGGTTTCCTCCGGGTTCTCCGGTTTCCTCCCACACTCCAAAGACATACTGATAGGGAATGTAGATTGTGAGCCCCAATGGGGACAGTGATGATGTCTGTAAAGTGCTGTGGAATATGATAAGTAAAATACATAATAAATAAAACATATAAATTATTCTAATGGATGATCAGAGTCGAAGCTTGACGCTCCCACCCCTCTTCTATATCTCTCCTTTACAGTACTACTGTTCTCATATGCGGCAGTGGGGTATTGGGTCCTCTTTCCTTTTTAAATCACAATAATCCCATTTTAGGGTGCAAAAGTTACAAAAAGTTGGACACCTCCCACCCCCTGGCCATTGTCAGACCCTGACTACCAGTTGTACAGCAGTATGGACACATTTTCTGCTGTGCGTACTTGATCTGGAACGTCACTTTGTAACTCCGCACAAACCAGTATAGATCCCAGTACACACCACTGGTTTACTATCAGAGCTCATTTTTATTCATAAGAATAGATTATGAAATCACTGCCAGGAACGTGTGAATCTATGACCCGGTATGACGTGTGCCGTCTGCCAGCCGTTAATAAGTAAGAAGTGTTACTAGAGGGGAGAGCAGTCAGGACTGTTGAGAACTCGGCAAGACAATGAATCAATGAGTATTTGATTTGCTGAGTGTATTAGATGATTGCTTTCCCCTGTGTTGTTCTCTGGTATTTGTGGTATTTCTAATTTATTCCGAATGACCGGACTTGAATTGTCCACTAGTTGCTCCCGACAGAGAAGTATAGAAGAATTTTGCATTACAGATATGTAGGTAGGTAAAACATACAAGATGACCAGTGTTGCCAACCGTCCAGAAATTCCTGATCAGTCTGTAAAAATAGGTCTCTTTTTTCCCCTTCCATTAAAATTTTTTATTTTTTTTGAAGTTGTGAAAAAGTGTACAGATTTTTATTCCGGTATTTATCACACTTTTAGTCTTTGTTCACACATGTTGGGTTTTTCAGCGTCACAATTCTGCAGCAAAACCTAATCTCTGGCAGGAAATCAGCTGCGTCAAAAACGCAGGTTTTGATGCGTTTTTTTCAGCGTTTTTTTCACTGTCCTTCTTTCTCTATTTATGCATGTACATAAAATTCTGTGCGAAAAAAGAGAATCCCTTTCTATTTTGCCATCAAAAACGCTGAAAAAACACTGATACAAATTTTGGTGCGTTTTTGACGCGGTTTTTTTTCAGCGTTTTTTTTCACCACCCATTACATCCTATGGGTGAAAAAAACACTGGAAGAAGTGACATGCTCTATTTTCCAAAAACCCAACCAAGGCGCAAAATACGCAACAGCAAAAAAATCATGATGTGTGAACAGAGAATTCTGGTTTCTCATAGACTTTGCTGATACTGCAAAAAGCAGCTGAAAATTTGCATCAAAATCTGCAGCAAAAAACGCTGACGAACCCAACATGTGTGAACATAGACTTACAGTTCATTAGCAAAAAACTGGTGACAAATTCTTCCTTAAAGTACTTCATTTAAAGGGAAGCTCCATTGAAAGCAATACTTTTCCAGGAAAACTCCCACCATGTGTAGTTGAATCATTTATTATTGATCAAATCGAAAGGTAAAGTGCTACAATGTTCCTAATTTTCAAATTTTCTCCCCTTTTTTTTAATATCTTGTCTGCCTTTTTCCACATAACTGTTTTTGTCTATCTGGATTTCCATATGTCTTTAGATTTTCTAATGGTGGTTTTTTTTGTATGGTGAAAAAAAAAAATAATAAAAAAATCTGACTTTTTTATAATTATGCTCCCATTGTAATCAGTTTTAATGTTTTGGTGCCCTATCATAGCAACAATCCAGAAATGTATGGGTGACATCTACAAATATTCTTCTTCTGTGTGTGCCTTTAACAAGCATCTGCGGGTTTCCTGCAACCTGCACACAATTTTGAACCTTCACTGTTACATATTTGCCAGCAACCTGCCCTGACCTAGAACATACACCCAAACCCTTTTCACCCCAGAGTGGCTCAATTGGGTCTAGACTGTATCTACAGTAAAAATTCAGGATAGTCCAAGCAAATTTGGGGCCATTGGCAAATGTGCAGTTATATTGTGTTTGGTTGATGCAATACCAGACTACGAAGGATCTGTAGTCTGTATCCATGGAAACCTAAAGGACCGCATAGGAGTAGTAGACACAAAACGGTAGAAGGTTTTTAAAAGTAGCTTCATTGTTATTTATAATTCAATTTCAGCCTTAAAGGGAGACTGTCAGTAGGATAAACTGTCCTAAACCGTCTATATGACCATGCAGGTCATAGAAAGTTGAGTAAAATGATACCTTGATATCTGCAATCCGATATCTTATTCTAGAGAAATCCATGTTTTTCTTAATAGGTAAATGAACTGTTAAGATCTATGGGCTGGACATAGATCTCCTCGAGAAACTGCCTCCAGAGATTATTTTAAATAAATGGGGGTATTCGCAGTGTGAGACATATAGATCAGGAGAGCAGACTGTTAGTCATTACAAGTCTCACACTGGTAACACCCCCTTACAAGTCTCTGAAGGCAGATTCTCAGTGAGATCTATGTCCAGCTTATAGATCTTAACAGCTCATTTACATATTAAGAAAAACGTGGATTTCTCTGGAATAAGACATCAAATCGCAGATATCAAGGTATCTGTCACGCAAGGTGTAGGAAAGACTAAGTGCAACATGAAGGGAAAAGGGGAAAGGAGCCCAGACACTAGGGTAAGGGGGAGTGGAGACCTCCTAGGCTTATCTGATATCACCCTGTGTCCCCTATCATCCCTATATTGGTTCCTCACCAACCGCAGCACAGGAACCTAAGCTATGTATATCCCTAGAGATTGGCCCTGGATAGGGAGGGGGGGTGAGCACTAGTCAGTCCCTACTAGCAACTAAAGACAAGAAGGGGGACAAACACGGGGAAAAGTAACTTAGCTTGAGCCGACTTCAGAGAGATTACACCAAACGTCCTCCTAGCACCAGAGAGGAAGTAAGCAGACTGCAGAAGCTCCAAGCCAAGCATAAGGAAACATGTGAATATCACTGGTGCCAACCTGCTGCAAACAGAAAGTATTTAAACACCTAGGCCTGGGTGTCAATTAGCAGGAGGAAGGTAGCCGCTGGGTCCGAGAGTGAGACAGATTCAAGAAGATGTCTGTAATGCCAAACGAAAAGAGATCTTCTGCAACCAACTGCATAGCGACTGTCTGTCACATCTGACACACCCGTGACAGTATAATTTTATTCAGCTTCCTATGACCTACATGCCCACGTAGATGGCTTAGGAGGGATGATCCTAGTGACAGATTCCCTTTAAAAATGGTGCACAAATTAAGCCACTACTTGTATTTCTATGGCATCTAAACAGGTCTACCGAGCCTAGGAGTGAACATGTTGTATGGGAGAGATGTGTGTGCAGCATAGTCATGAAAAATCGGTTTTCCTAATTTTCCTAGTCCCATTAGCATTAGTTATCTCGCTGGTCTGTGCATGTATATATTCCGTTTCATTGTATCCTCCTGCTGCCTGCGTGTCCTGTACTTTTCTATTGCAGATTCCTCTCTTCTCACCGCTAGCTGAGCGTTAGCATTTCCTAATTTGGTAGGGCTGATCGTGTATTTAAGCCGCATGTAAAGAATAGTCTTCTATTCAGATGCATCTCGTCTGTGCACCTTTATATATTCAGTTCTGTGACATATCCACGAGAATCCGAAATCCCGATGGATATGTTTATTACAATTATAGGATATGTTATTGATTAGCGCACTCCAAATTTTTCTTTTCAGAATGCAAATGTACTTTGCAAAACTTTACTGCTCTGTCTTCTCTCAGAAATCTGCACTCTAAATTTAGAAGAGTTTTGTTGCTATTTTTGACATTTGTTGCCAGAAAGTTTTACGAAAATGTATAACGGCTGGACTTTCACAGACTGATGACTTATGTCTTTTCGGGAAAGTGTTTATTGAAAAACCTTCCACGATACTTAAAATAAAGTTAAAGGAAATAAATTATATATGGATATCGAATGAATCCACGATGATGTGTCATGGACTGGATGTAGATGTTAAGAACAGTTTAGATTTTTTTTAGGATCTGATTGTAAAAACTTCACATTAGATCAGTTTATGTTTCTTTTTTTTTTTGCTAGAGTACATTCACCAGTCTAGATGTTGTTATGATCTATACAATAGTTGAGTAACTTTATAATCCTACACTATAAGGACAAAGTATTGGAACACCGAAACATTGCACCTAAAGGAGATTTTATAACCTCTCACTCTAAATCCATAGACTTTAATATTGCAGCCATAATAGCTCCTTCTCTTCTGGGAAGACTTTCTAAAAGATTTTGGAGGTGTCTTTGGGAATTTTTGCCCCTTCGTCCAGAAGAGCATTTGTGAGGTCAGACCCTTCTGTTGGAGGAGAGGCCGGGTTCCCAATCTCCGATCTAGTTCATGCTAAAGGTGTTGAATGGGCTCTGTGCGGCCAGTCATGTTCTTCCATGCCAAACTTGCTTGCCCATGACTTTATGGACTTCGCTTTGTGCATTGGATATAGTCATGAGGAACAGAAAAGGGACTTCGGCAAACTGTTCCCAAACAGTTGCAAGCTACAAATGTTTAAAATGTTTTGCGTTGACACATTAAGATTTCCATTCACTGGAACTAACCCCACTGCATTATTCCTCCAGAGTCCAGTGGTGGCGGCTTTACACCACTCCATCCGACGCTCGGCATTGTGCTTGGTGATGTACGGCTGCATGCAGCTGCTTGTCCATGAAGCTCCCAGCAGGGATGTGGTTTTTGTGCTGATACCAGAGGAGGTCTGGACTCTGCAGTTATAGAGTCAGCAGAGCGATGGTGACTTTTCGGCCCTCTGCTCCTCAGCATTCGGCCCCCCGCTCTGTAACGTTACAGGGTCTCACTTTGTGGTTGAGTTGCTGCAGTTCCTTCCACTTCTCAATAATATCACTCACAGGGAAGATTTAGAAGGGAAAAATTGTCATGAACTGACTTATTACCCCGGTGGCTCCTATTACAGAATCACGCTGGTGTCAGTGAGCTCTGCACCACCGACCGTTCTGTCACGTTATACACCTGTGGCAATGGGAATGAATGAGAAACCTGATTATCATGACTAAGAATAGTGTTCCTATAGTTTTTTCCTTATATGATATTTTTTTGCATTTTACTCAACAGCTGAATTCACAATTCTGCTGACTGCTACTGTTCGCCTGTCAGATGCATGGTGTAAAGCGTCAGCTCGGTGCAAAGATTAAAGGGGTTGTACAGTGTAGAATAATAAGTCTGCAGTCACTCTGTGTTACTGCAGACTTATGAATCCCGCCAGCGTATGCACTGTGCGCTGCAAGGATTCGTCGTTTTCTGAGCAGGGAACGGTGGTGATCCATGTGTTATACATACTCCGGGGCAGAAGCCGTCTAGTGGGCGCAGCATCGCTCCATAGAAGTGTATGGAGTGAGGGCGCGGACGTCCAGTGGATGCTGCCGTCTAGTGGGTGCGTCCTTGCTCCATACACTTGCATGGAGCAAGGCCGCACCAACTAGACTGGTTCTGCTCGGGAGTATGCATATCGCATACATCTCCGCCGTTCCCGGCTCAGAAACCGGCATATCGGTGTGAATTGATTCAAACATTTCAGTCCATCGTCCATGAAAGTGGTCTATGGTCGTTGAACGGGAGTGGGAGAACCGCCTATTACCTGACTTCATCCTGGTCTCTTCTTATGATCAGATGGCCTGGAGCGACGTTACCATTCAGTGGAACAGTTTTTGTATTAAAGACTTGAAAAAATGTCAGCAGTTGGATTCCATAAATGTCTCCACTTTAAACATTTACACAATATTTTTATGGCATTTACGAGCAATTTACTAACATTTCAAACTCTGGTACATTCCAAAATCTTCCATTCTTCCATAATGTGTAAGGAAAGCGCATGAGTTTATCACTTGCGGTGCATGTACTCTACTTTCTAGGCTTCTTCTCTAGTGCCCTCATGGTCATAGACAGCTGCAGTTTTTACATTCTGTCCAAATGGAAGAAACGTTTTGGATGGAATATGAAGACTGCAGCTTATCAACGGTCACTTATTGGCTACAGCGGGCGCATGACTTGCTCCTCAAGACGTTGATGCCGTAAGTAGGGCGAAGTATACAGAAAAGACTGCAAAAATGGAGCCTGTCCAGTCAATGAGTATAGAATTATTTTTATGTCTCCAACCTGGACCCATTGACACTAGTTTTTACAGTAATGGAACACCCCTTTAACATGGGCAAAATACAGCAAGAAGACCGTGCCTTAAGGTTCCTTAGCGCGAGCTTCATGTAGATGTAGTTGTAGATGAGTCATTGATTGTATTAATTGTCTCTTCATCTTCTTGTTCTTTTTCTAGACCAAGCCGGTTGCATTTGCCGTACGGACGAATGTTGGCTACAGCGCAGCTCATGATGACGAGGTTCCAGTTCCAGGAATGGCTGTTTCATTTGAGGCTAAAGATTTTTTGCACGTCAAAGAGGTGAGACTATTATGGAATACTAATATCTGCTGATGTCTGGAGTCGTGGAATATTTTCTTACGTGGAGGAAATATTAAATCAATTTTTTTTATTTAGCCTTTATCTATCACGATAACATATTTGCCATGATCCGGGCTGCACTTTGCATGAATGAAGCAGCTGTCATGATCACCTACCATTGCTCCGTTCTGTACATACACTACGTGACTTTGTCTGCATGGGTCAGCCATATACTGTATATTCCAGTTTTTTCCTCTGCTGTCCTCTCAGCACCTTTTTTTGGGGCACTAGTGTGTTGTACATATGGCACCCATTGAAATTTTTTGCCGTGTTTGGGTTGCCAGTGACCTGCTGTGCTATGTATTTAGTTTAGTCAATGACAATGCATGGACTTTTAATGCCTGGCATCAGATGTACAAATTAAAAGGTTATCCCATAAAGAAGATTTACAAAATATATAATCACATGGGGGTCTAACTGCTGGGACCTCTGACAATCATGAAAATGGATGAAGCAGTAGAATGGATAAGTAACTACCTCTCCATTGACTGCCGTGGTCATGCACGCACTCTACTGTTCCTAGTCCCCTGTGGGTGTGATTGTTGGTTGTCCCAGGGGTCAGATCGCCAGCAATCCTATGGATAGATAAGTGTTGTTTTTAGGGGTAACTCTTATTAAGCTCTTGGGTTCCAATTCAGTTTCTGTAACAGCGCCACCACCTACCACATGCCATATATAATAAAGGTGTCTTAGTGGGTTGAGGGGCCTAGAGGAACAACAGGCGCCAGATGCAGCAGATGACTCCTCATCCCCTATAGCTACATTAATTTCTGGAATTTGTTATGATAGTGTAGCAACTCTGGAAAATAGGTAACACACTAAAAAACTGCAACTGACCCTGCCGGTTCCTGTGCAGACTAGAGATCCTGACCTCGCAGTGCCTAGTGGTTCCTGCGTGAGCAAAAATAACTCTAACCCCAGACTAGATATTGGTAACTTGGACCTATGCTTCCTGAAAGGCCGTCAAGCGCTTCACGTTCCTCCTAAAGAAACGAAGGGCAGAGCAAAGTGTAAATTACCTACAGAAGGTAAAGTGTGCTGAAATAGAAAGAGATCCCAGAGTGAGTTAAACAAACGACGGAATACAAGGATTAAGTATGTACTGTTAGAGTATATACCATCTACTTCCTAAAAAGAAACACAAGATAGGTGCAGGGTAAAGAACATAAACAGTAGAGGGATAAACCCTAGCTGATCTTTCACTGACTGCCTTAAACTACAGCAGTATGGCAGGACATCCAAATGAGACTATCACCAGCAGGAAATACCATCAGGAGGAAAGTATATAAACCTGCACCCGAAAGGTGATAAGGCAGACAAATGACTAAATGAAAACACCTGTTTCCCTTAAAAGACTGAAGCAAGGATAACAGAAACTAAACACCCGGAGTAAAGATGTATCTGCTGTGGCTCAGCAAACAGAGAACACGAAGCCACAAAGGATAGGCTCAAGGGTTTGAACCCAGATGTACGACAGAATTATACTGGTGAATATGTGCTCCTCATGCAAAGTTGTTTATGTCATATAGTTTTGAATCATTTTTGTTTTATTTCAGAAATTTAACAATGACTGGTGGATAGGTCGGCTGGTAAAAGAAGGCTGTGAAATAGGATTTATCCCTAGTCCAGTAAAGCTGGAAAACATGAGACTTCAGCATGAACAAAAGGCAAAACAGGGGAAATTCTACACAAGGTATTAAAATGGTCTCTATATACAGTTTATATCCTTTATATCTAGTGTGCCCTCCCCTAACCCATCCACCATGGTGGACCACGGACATACACTGATGTGTACGGTGCCATGTAATGCTTCAAGCGATAGATGCTGATTGGAGTCAAATGATGATTGCTGATTGCTGCTGATTAGTCTCAGCTGATATCTGCTGATTGGACTCAGATGATAGCTGCTGATTGGATTCGGATGATAGGTGCTGATTGGATTCGGATGATAGCCGCCAATTGGAATCAGATGATAGCTCCTGATTCGAATCAGATGATAGCTGCTGATTGGAATCAGATGATAGCTGCCAATTGGAATCAGATGATAGCTGCCAATTGGAATCCGATGATAGCTGCTGATTGGAATCAGATGATAGCCGCTGATTGGAATCAGATGATAGCCGCTGATTGGAATCAGATGATAGCCGCTGATTGGAATCAGATGATAACCGCTGATTGGAATCAGATGATAACCGCCGATTGGAATCAGATGATAGCCGCCGATTTGACTCGGATGATAGCCGCTGATTGGAATGAGATAATAGTCGCTGATTGGAATCAGATTATAGCTGCTGATTGGAATCAGATGATAGCCGCTGATTGGAATCAGATGATAGCCACTGTTTGGAATCAGATGATAGTCACTGATTGGAATCCGATGATAGCCGCTGATTGGAATCAGATGGTAGCCGCCGATTGGAATCAGATGATAGCCACTGATTGGAATCAGATGATAGCCGCTGATTGGAATCAGATGATAGCCGCCGATTGGAATCAGATGATAGCCACTGATTGGAATCAGATGATAGCCGCTGATTGGAATCAGATGATAGCCGCCGATTTGACTTGGATGATAGCCGCTGATTGGAATCAGATAATAGTCGCTGATTGGAATCAGATTATAGCTGCTGATTGGAATCAGATGATAGCTACTGATTAGACTCAGATGATAGCTGCCGATTGGAATCAGATTTTCGAAGATGGAAGATACACAAAATTTTCATTCCTTTAAAGACATAAATGTGTTGTATTATGCTGACACTGTGACTTGATTGGTTGATCATTGTATCATCAGCACAACCTGTTACCTAAAGTTGTGTAACTTTGGGAACATTTTTTTTCTCTTAGATAGACACGATACATAGTTGCCATGTTTGCCATGCCCTATAACCATGTATTATATTTGTTACAGTTGCTTTTCTTGGTCCTGTGTATATTTTTCTTTTTTCTTGGCGTAGAAGACATTTCTTACTCATAGGCAGAGGGTACGTTTTGATTCGCTAAGTAAATAATATTTTTTTATGAAATTATCCTTTTTCCCATATATAAATGTCTTCGTTTTTTAGGGAAGTTCAGAGACCCCTATTAGGATCAGATTATTTTTGGCTGCTTTGATATTTGGGCTTTGGCAGGGGTTTAAAGTGCCAGATAGTTTCATTCACATATTAAGAGACCACAGGGCTTAATGCGATCTCGCAGGAAATAATCTCTGCTCTGTGGGGGCACAATATAAAAACTTCAAGAATGTTGTGTACTTCATGTATTATAAAGGGGGGGGGGGGGTTGACAAATATTTGATTTACCATTTCATTAGTGTCCACATGACATATTTATGTATAAATGCATAAGAAGTGACATAATTCTATCTGTTTCTATGTAATAGTAAAACCGGAGCAAATTCTTCTTCCAGTTTGGGTGATGTGGTACCTAGCTCTAGAAGATCGACTCCACCATCATCTGGTAAGTTGGTCTCATCAACAATGCCCCAACTTGTCTAACCTTGACTTTTTATTTTTATAGTTCCTACTTTTAAAAGCTATCTACCTTTTATATTTAATTGGTTGTCCTGGGGATATAAAATATTTCTACACGTTGTTAGAGTAGAATAAAAAAGAAGTAATACTCACCCTAACAGATCCCCAGCAGATCTCAGTCTCATCTTGACACACTAGAAATGGACAGAAGTGCCCACTCTGCCAGTCGCTGGCCACAGCAACGAATCTGCCAAAAATACAATTTGGCAATTTTTCTCAAGTTTGGCTGGAAAAATTGACTTGCATCCAATTTATTCAATGTGAATCGAATGAGCCTCATTTGCCTTATGAAAAAGCAGTTTATAGTCTTTGGAGTTGGAACCCTGATGATCCTCCCCTGGCTTCCTAAGGTACCCATTCTGGTCTCCTCTTCACTTTTTGCCAATGGTTCCTAGGTCTAGTTGCATGGTGTTATGTTATGACACCCTAAGTGTCCATATGTGGCGGAGTATGTTATGATGTAATGACGTGCATTGAGGGAAGCACCGACGAAGAGGAGACCGGAGCAGCTGCCTTAGGACAAGTGGAGGACTAGTAGAGAGATTGGGGTTGTTCGAAACTCGTCTGGTTTTCACCCCCTCACTCCCCTCATCCCCAGTTATGCCTATGCCTAGGCATACCATAGTGTCGCCATGCTCATTTTAATCGACAAATAAAGAATTTTGATTTTATGGATTGAAGCAGGATTCACTTCCTTCAAAAGCAGTATCTGACGTATAGCAGAGACGTGACTCCTCGCTTCTCCACATCCGAGACTCATGCAATTTTCTGAGCTGAAAATTTTTTTGCTGCCAGGGAGAGGTCCCATAAAAATCTGTCTAGTTGCCATGATCACTGGATTCAAAGAAATCGAACTCTCAAAAATTCAAATTTTCTAGAATCTTTGAATTTTGGAAAATTCGAAATGAATTTGATTTCTTAAGAATCAATTTGTTCATCCTTAACAACCCATGGATTGACTAGAAAGTGTTTTTGAAGTGTTGACGAGGACCAAGTAGAAGATCAGGGATTGAGAGCTGCTGGTTATTGGTGAAGGGGGGTATTATTTTTTTCCCTAACCTGAGTTTTTTTTTTTAAGTAATTTTTACCCCAACTGACAACCCTTTCAATTGCACCCTTTATTTAAATGTGAAGTCCAATGTATTTGTATGTGAATTTTGACCGTCCGTTATTTATGGACTTCTGAACCTGGTAAATTTCTTTAGCCTTGTAACATACATTACGTATTTGATTACTTTAATAGTAATACTATTAGTAATGTCCACCACAATTAATACGAGTAGACCTATGGCTCGGCCTCTCATGCATGGATGTAGCAAGTCCTATTTTGGTTCTATCCATGATTCTGAATGATCGTATATATCAATAAATAATTACATAAAAGTGCATAACGAAAGGTCATAAACTACTAAATTATCAGATCTTCAGATGTAGCCCTTTTTTACATCTGAGGGCCACCCATGGCATTCAGTATTCCCATGTTTCTCCTTTGGAGAGGTGGCCATGCTTGTGTTTGGGATCTGGATGATCCCAGCTGTCTGGCATGGCGAATTGTTTGTAGACTCCAAAATGTATATAGTGATAATCCAAAAATGATAAGGCTGAATTTAATTAAAGTGTCACAGTCAACAATTTTAAGATCTAAAGATGATGTATTTTACCACATAGACTGTACATGCCTCCATACATGCACTCTCCTGTCTGTGTTTCCTTTTGAACCCTCTGCTACTCTATATAGAGGGAAGACAAGAGCTGGAGGCCACAAAATGGGCACCTGAGAGTGTGACATTTTCTAAAATCCATAGACGTTAGAACACATCTAATTTTGTATCAAGTAGTGTTGTTTCCTCCCTGTAAGCTTGGCATTGACATCAATTAGCTGAGTGTAAGACCACACCCTATGCAGACCACACCCTATGCAGACCACACCCTATGCAGACCACACCCTCTTCAGACCACACCCTCTGCAGACCACACCCTCTGCAGACCACACCCTCTGCAGACTAATCCCCCCATGGACCACACACTCCTCAGACCACACCCCTGCAGAGTAATCCCCTGTTGACCACACCCCTGCAGACTAAACCCCTGTGGACCAAACCCTCTGCAGACTAAGGCCTTGTGGACCACGTCCTCCTCAGACCACGTCCCTGTAGACTAAACCTCTGTTTACCACATTCCTGCAGACTAAGCGCCTGTGGACCACACCCTCCTCAGGCCACATCCCTGCACACTAATTCACTGTGGACCACACCCTCCTCAGACCACATCCCTGCAGACTAATCCACTGTGGACCACACCCTCCTCAGACCACATCCCTGCAGACTAATCCACTGTGGACCACACCCTCCTCAGACCACATCCCTGCAGACTAATCCACTGTGGACCCACACCCTCCTCAGACCACATCCCTGCAGACTAATCCACTGTGGACCACACCCTCCTCAGACCACATCCCTGCAGACTAATCCCCTGTGGACCACACCCTCCTCAGACCACATCCCTGCAGACTAATCCACTGTGGACCACACCCTCCTCAGACCACATCCCTGCAGACTAATCCACTGTGGACCACACCCTCCTCAGGCCACATCCCTGCACACTAATCCCCTGTGGACCACACCCTCCTCAGACCATATCCCTGCAGACTAATCCACTGTGGACCACACCCTCCTCAGACCACATCCCTGCAGACTAATCCACTGTGGACCACACCCTCCTCAGACCACATCCCTGCAGACTAATCCCCTGTGGACCACACCCTCCTCAGACCACATCCCTGCAGACTAATCCACTGTGGACCACACCCTCCTCAGACCACATCCCTGCAGACTAATCCCCTGTGGACCACACCCTCCTCAGGCCACATCCCTGCACACTAATCCCCTGTGGACCACACCCTCCTCAGACCACATCCCTGCAGACTAATCCACTGTGGACCACACCCTCCTCAGACCATATCCCTGCAGACTAATTCACTGTGGACCACACCCTCCTCAGACCACATCCCTGCAGACTAATCCCCTGTGGACCACACCCTCCTCAGACCACATCCCTGCAGACTAATCCACTGTGGACCACACCCTCCTCAGACCACATCCCTGCAGACTAATCCCCTGTGGACCACACCCTCCTCAGACCACATCCCTGCAGACTAATCCACTGTGGACCACACCCTCCTCAGACCATATCCCTGCAGACTAATTCACTGTGGACCACACCCTCCTCAGACCACATCCCTGCAGACTAATCCCCTGTGGACCACACCCTCCTCAGACCACATCCCTGCAGACTAATCCACTGTGGACCACACCCTCCTCAGACCACATCCCTGCAGACTAATCCACTGTGGACCACACCCTCCTCAGACCACACCCCTGCAGACTAATCCCCTGTGGACCATACCCCTGCAGACCATTTCTTCTCAACCATAGTGTGTTTATAGGCTGTAAAACTGAGTTAACATTTGTTTAGTTTGAGATTGACTTTCATTTCTAGTAATTAACAGATGGCAATGCATGGTTTTTCAACTTGAAGATGTAAATGACCCCCTAAAAAGTAGTTTGGCATGATAGATTCATGTCCTATTATTATTTTATCAATCTAATTTAAAGGGGTATTCCAATTTTGACATATGGTTTAAACAAAACATTCATTAGATGTTTACAGACTCTGTAAATGTAAAAACGTATTTTCTGGTCGTTGAACTTGCCCATAAAGTCTGGCATAAAGGTGCATATGTGCATGAAAATAAATGTATGGATTGTGTCCATATGGAAGCTTATACATGTAAATGAAAACTGTCTATAAGAGAACTCTTTTAATTGGGATTTGCAGGAGTCAGACATTGATTATCTCTCTTTAAAGTGAATATGTCAGCAGGTTTTTACTATGTAATCTGAGAGCTGTATAATGTAGGGGCAGATACCCTGATTCCAGTGAGGTGTCACTTACTGGACTGCTTGGTGCAGTTTTGATAGAATCCCTGTTTTCTCTGCTGTAGATGTAGCAGAGCTCGGAATGTTGAGCTCAGTGTAACCCCGCCCACACCACTGATTGTTTGGCAGCTTCCTGTGTACACTGTACATTGTCAGTAAGCTGCCAATCAGTGATGGGGGCGAGGTTACACATATTAGTTGGACTGCTTAGCACATGACACTTAGTCCTGCAGTGATAGAACACTGATTGTATTGAAACTTCAGCAAGCTACTGAACAAGTGACACATCCCTGGAATCGGGGTCTCTGTCCCTACAGCATGCTTCTCTCAGATTAAATAGCAAAAACCAGCTTATAGATTCACTTTAAATGGTTATTTACAACACTGAAAGTTATGACCTATATATAAGATAGATTATAACTCGCTGATAAGTGGCGGGTCTGCTCTCTGGTACCCCACTCATACCAAGAATGGAGCAGTGGCCACACGTGCGTGCCACCATTCATTTTCTATGAATTTCTGGAGATAGCCGAGTTCATGGCGTTTCAGAGACCTATTCTGTTGGGAAGTTAGGGTGGCACCACCAAGACCAGTAGAATGACCACAAGAAGTCTGTGCTGTAGTCCTGCGACCCCTCCGTTCTTCTGATCAGTGTTGGTCCTAAGGGTTGGACCACCCCCGATTCGGTTAAGAAAATCAAAGTTTGGCTCAAACAAATCCCCTGTAGTAACCTAATTGTCTTTTGCTCCTGTGCCTCGATTTGAACCTTCCTTTCCAGATAATATTATGTGTGACTGCATTTTTCTTCTCCATCTGATAACCATACGTAATTTGTCTGTATGTAGCTATAGACTTAGATGCCACTGGCTTAGAGGCAGAAGAGATTGAAATTCCAGCAAATCATCGCTCCCCTAAACCCAGTGTAAACAGTTTAACATCACCCCACATGAAAGAGAAAAGAATGCCTTTTTTTAAGAAGGTAACCGCCACCTCCGGCCGGACGCGCACCATCTGTACAGCTGCCATGCGCCACATTTCAAGTCTCGTTTAACGTCTTTGTCTCTCGAGATGTCAATAACATGCATGCCTTGTTGTTCTCTGTTTCCTTTTCATGCTGCTTGTAGCTAAACAGAAGCAAAAATCGGTAAGTTTACATAGACGTAGAGTTTACAAAGCAGAAGGCATCACGAGGATCCGTTCCTGCACCGCAGCAGAACCAAAAGATAGATAAATTAGCCATTGTAAATCTTTGGTAGTCTAGGGTGGTTTGGGTTAGTATCAAATATTCTTGATGGTCTGGATTGGCCCCTTTTGGAGACTAGAGATGAGCGAACACCAGCTGTAAAGTTTGGGGTTCGTACCGGACACCTAGTGTCCGGTGATGAATTCCGAACACGAACTTCTCCCGTTCCGAGAGTTCCGAGAGAGGGAGAGACCATTTTACAGCACCAAATTTCAGGTCCTCATTGGCTTCTATGGGGTTCAAGTTCTGGTTCAAGTTCGGGTAGAGTCCTGGTACCCGAACTGAACTTTGAACTAAAGTTCGGACGAACCCGAACATCCACGGGGCTGCTCATCCCTATTGGAGAAAACATTTTTTGTTTTACTTTAGTGCATGTATTTGAAGCTAAAAATCATTTTTGAAATTGTGTTTCATTAAAAAAAAATGTTCACCGTTTGCCTTCTATAACCTCTGTGCTGCTCTGGCTGCAGAATTAACTAAGAATCTATCAGTGAGCTCGTTCTGACAGTTTTATTGGAGAGATTGTAGAGGTTTTTGTCTTTTTATGAGCTCTGGTCACATCAAAGTTCAATGTGCAGGGAAACAACCTTTAAAAGTCAAGAAGAAAAGCACATTTTTCTAATGAAACCTAATTGCAAAAATGATTTTTAGCCTCAAATACATGCATTTTTAAGTAACATTAGAAAGCCCCCAGAGGTGGAAAAATATGATATAATAGTCTTCTTGTTGGATTAGGGCGGTGAAGGGGTTAATGATGGTGGTCTGGTATAGAAAAACATATCTAAAATTAAATTTTATTATAATTAATTAGGTCCAGAATTCTTAAACGGATTTGTACTAAAATTGTGAGTTATCATTTATCAGTAACTTTTTTGACCACTTGGACCCCCACCGATCCAAAGAATGGGATATATATATGATTGCTGGCCCTCTGAAGGGTTGGACCTCCACTTATTGCGAGAACCGGGTCCAAAAGTCCTCTGTGTTAATGGATCGGTAGTGAACATGTGCGACCGCTGCTCCATTAACTTCCTGTGATGGTCACACATGCTCACTACTGCTTCATTCACATAGGTGATTTCCCCGTTCTTGGGTTCAGTGGGGTCTCGGCAGCATGACCCCCAGCCTTCATACAGTTATCATATCTCCTGTGGAGGAACTCGTTATGGAACAACTCCTTGAGTTGATAAACTTCAGTCCACTGCTGTTACCACCAGAGGGAACTGTCCTAGACTTATATATTCATGACCTAGCCATAGGATAGATCGCTGAGGGTCTGAAATACAGCAGCCCTACCATTCAGTTATTTGCGGCTCCCGTGTCTGGATTCACGCTACTCGACAACACCTGAGCTTTAGTACCTGATAATGGAGCTGTGCTGTTCTGGCCCCGTACACAATGTGCATCCAGCTGCCACAGGAGCTGATATATTTGTGATGACCTAGCCTCATGATCAGTTATCAATAAGTCCTGGATAACCCCTTTAAAAATATATAATTTAATTTAAACAAGTATTCTCAAGTTATTTAATTAGTTTAATTAGTTAGACAGCATGAAAATAAGCAATGACTTGCATTTTCTATTTACTGTCATTCTTCTGAAATGAGAGCTTTTATCTTTCATAGTATACAGCTCTTTTCCATGTAGTTCGGCCACTAGTAACTACCTAGACACGGGCCCATAGTGGGCAGTAGTTACATGCCATGAGAAGGGTTAACTCCTAACATACCAGTCAGCTCTCTCTAGCCCATTTATTTCTATACAGCAGTTGGCTACTCACTTCCCTCTGAGCTCCTGACAAGCTGCTGTTATAAACCTTGCAAAATCACTAGTCTTTACCATCAGCTGCTTTCAAATCAGGTCTCCTAATCATGGCTCTCACTTTCCTGAGCCTTGAGCTTGTTCAAATGCCCTGCTATCTCTATATGTAAAAATAGTGATAATAGTGTAGACCCCCTGAATGTATTACAGCAGAACTTGTGCTGAGCTTTATAGTTCTACTATTCACCAGGACTGTTTCTCAAGGAGGAGAGCCCGTCCTGCCAGAGACCAGGAAGTGAGGAGACTGTAAGGAGATGGTACAGCTGTGAGCTACTGAAAAGATACCCCTTTAATGTTCTATCCTAAATACCCCACCAAATATTTACCCATATACAGCAGGATAGATTAATCATACATAATATCTCCACATCGAAAGAAACATTTTAAAACAGTAGAAAGTTAGGTCAGGTCTTTTACAATAATATTCAGCCTTATGTCTTTACAATTGGCTTTTGTTGCTTTATGTGCTTTATATACATTTTCTGCTGATGTCTTCTGTGTGTCTGTCTCACGTTCATTGTTTTATAACGTAACAGTACTAAAAGTTTTAGAAATGTCAATGAAAATGTGAAAAATTACCTCTGCAAAGTTTCTAACATTTTCAATAATTCTAACACTGCGTTCTATGTATTAACTATCGGATTGTGATTATACCTTGTGGATGCTTTATTGAAGTATAGTACATTAAGTGTACTGTTTGATGATTTATACTGTATATATAAATAATGCACATAAAAAGTTGAGTCACTTTGTAAATACATTACATTACTTGTCTAGTACTAATCTATATTATGCTCTAGAGCTGTATTCAAAATTCTTCAGGTCATCACTGAAATAGTCAAAAAGATTGCCCAACTCTAGATGTTGTAGGAAAGCAATGTCAGTCTGGTTGGATTTTAACATGCCCAATCCCTTCGTTCTCAGGGGAAAAAAAGTCTCCACTTAAGTGTCTGAACCTGGTTTCCACCTCTCTCCCCATATATTAGCTAGTAAAGCCATAAATGTCTGTAATGAGATGATCCCTTTAAAGGGAGGCTATCATCAGAAAATGAACCCTTATTTTTTACATGTATTTTTTTCACAATATTTTATTTCACGATATTAATTAAAAAATAAATAATTTTAACACTGTCCACTGGGGCCTTTTTAGACTCTTGCTTCCTGCCCTTTCAGGAAGTGTTTTCAGCAGTTTCCTTATCATCAAAGGCAGGTTTACGATGACGGGTAACACCTCTATACACAGCTGATAAAACAGCATCCACCAATTACAATACATGATGTCACAGCTCACCTCCTCCTCCTGTACAATGACTGATAACACCTCTATATACAGTAGATAACACAGGAGCCACCATTCACAATAGGTGATGTCACAACTCACCTCCTCCTGTACAATCACTGATAACACCTCTATATACAGTAGATAACACAGGAGCCACTATTCACAATAGGTGATGTCACAGCTCACCTCCTCCTCCTGTACAATGACTGATAACACCTCTATATACAGTAGATAACACAGGAGCCACTATTCACAATAGGTGATGTCACAGCTCACCTCCTCCTGGATAATCACTGATAACACCTCTATACAAGGCTGATAACACAGGATCCAGTATTCACAATTGGTGATGTCACAGCTCACCTCCTCCTGTATAATCACTGATAACACCTCTATACAAGGCTGATAACACAGGATCCACTAATCACAATAGGTGATGTCACAGCTGACCCTCCTCCTCCTCCCTACATAATTACCTTTGCACACACTCATTAAATGCTTCAATACAAAAGATAGGGTCAAGGTCTTACCATTGCTGCTCATGTTCAAGTGTTGGTTCCTGAACTAACAAGAAGTTAGAGTCTAAAAAAGCCCTAGTGGCCAATGTAAAAATTGCAAAATTTCTAACTTTTAATTCTAATACAGATGGAAAAAAACCTTTACAAAATGTTATTAATAATAATAATAATACATTTAACACAAAACCCTGAATTAAACAATAGGTCATTTTAATTCCCTTAAATGAACCTCTTTTCTTAAATCTTGATCAACAGTTTATAATTACTGTAGATATTAATTAATTCATTAATCAAAGTGTTTGTACCAAATTATTAACTCATCCCTTATCGATAGAGTTAGGGATAACTCATTGATCGCTGGACGTCCAACCGTTGGGACCCTCACAGATCCCGAAAACCAGGGCTCTGAAGAAACTCACCTGAATGGAACGGAAATCCACCAGGCACACCTCTGCTTCATTCATTCTCTAGCTAAGTACTATACACTGTGTTCCAAATTATTTTGCAAATAATATTTTCTCAGATTTTCCCAAATTACCTATATGAATTGCAGTCATTGTAATTTTCCAGTCAAATAACTATTAGAGTACAATTGAAAGGTTTTTGTACAAACTGCCTATGATAACAGTATATTTTTAAAAAAATAAAACACTCAAACTGCACTCAAAATGCATGTTCCAAATTATTATGCACAGCAGAGTTTTCAACCTTTTCATTTTAATAAAGAACAAAAAAAATGGTAATTTTTGAAATGATAAGCATTAGCAGGTTATTACAAACTGAAATCAAACAGTTTTCACCTCAAAACTTTATTCTAGGTGATGTAACATTTGCACATAGGACCCCTTGTTCGAAAGGAGCTTCTGAACTCTCTCTCGTCCATTGAATTTGTCAGGTTTTGGATGGTTTCTGCATCAATTGTTTTGCATGAGGACAGAATACCCTCCCAGAGCTGTTGCTTAGATGTGAACTGCCTCCCGCCATCATAGACACTCCTTTTGATGATGCTCCAGAGGTTCTCAATGGGGTTGAGGTCAGGGGATCATGGGGGCCACACCATAAGTTTGTCCCCTTTTATGCCCACAGCAGCCAGAGATGCAGATGTGTTATGTGCAGCATGAGACGGGGCATTATCATGCATGAAATGATCTTGATGGTCCAGATGGATGGAGTGGAGGATGGCTGGTTGATGGACACCCCATGCAAACATGGCTACGGCGCTAACAAGGAGGAGGTGGAGTAATGTTTTGGGCTGGAATCATGGGGAGAGAGATTGTCGGCCCTTTTAGGATCCCTGAAGGGGTAAAGATGAACTCCATAATGTATGTTGAGTTTCTCAAACAGCACTTCCTTCCATGGTTCAAGAAGAAGAACCGTGCATTCCCCAGCAAGATCATTTTCATGCATGATAATGCCCCGTCTCATGCTGCACATAACACATCTGCATCTCTGGCTGCTGTGGGCATAAAAGGGGACAAACTTATGGTGTGACCCCCATGCTCCCCTAACCTCAACCCCATTGAGAACCTCTGGAGCATCATCAAAAGGAGTGTCTATGATGGCGGGAGGCAGTTCACATCTAAGAAACAGCTCTGGGAGAGTATTCTGTCCTCATGCAAAACTATTGAAGCAGAAACCATCCAAAACCTGACAAATTCAATGGACGAGTTCAGAAGCTCCTTTCGAACAAGCGGTCCTATGTGCAAATGTAACATCACCTAGAATAAAGTTTTGAGTTGAAAACTGTTTGATTTCAGTTTGTAATAACCTGCTAATGCTTAGAATTTCAAAAATGACCATTTTTTTGTTCTTTATTAAAATGAAAAGGTTGAAAACTCTGCTGTGCATAATAATTTGGAACATGCATTTTGAGTGCAGTTTGAGTTTTTATTTTTTTTAAAATATACTGTTATAATAGGCAGTTTGTACAAAAAACTTTCAATTGTACTCTAATAGTTATTTGACTGGAAAATTACAATGACTGCAATTCATATAGGTAATTTGGGAAAATCTGAGAAAATATTATTTGCATAATAATTTGGAACACCGTGTATTTACCATTTCCAGCAGTCCCATAGAGAATGAATGGAGCGTAGATTTGCTTAGTCGATTCACCGTTTCGTTCAGATGTCACTCCATAAAGCACCAATCTCAGGATCAGGGTTACCAGTGGTCAGACCACCATTTCATCCATAACTTATCTCATTGGGACAAAGCTTTAAATTAATTTTTTTATAGAGTGTTCTTAAAAGGGTTGTTCAGACTCTTAAAGGGAAGGGATTTTAGTTTGGACATTCTCCAAACTTCTTTTTGCAGCATGTACATTACTTTCTAAAAAAGATGTAGACATTTCTGCAACAAAATCTTACAATCTTAGGCTAAGTGCCCACGATGCAGAAATGCTGCATATTTTTTCCGCATCCCCCTGGCAAGAAAAACGCATGCGGATTTTACATGCATTTTTCCTGCCAGGTAGAAGCGTGTGTCAAGTTTCTTCACATGCATTTCTGCATGCGGGTTATTAAGCGCTTTTCCAAGCGATTTTAGCATCACTTGGAAAAGTGCTTGACAACTAGGTCACACTATATAAATCCATGCAACCGGCATATATAGTCTGACCAAGTAATAGTTAAAAAAAAAAATAAGAATGGTAAAAAATAAAAAAGAAAGATTATACTTACCTTCTGATGGCCTGCGGCCTTTTCTCCGATGCGTCCGGTCTCCCCGATGTCTCGCGGTGGTGTGAAAGGACCTGCCATGACGTCATCTAGTCATGCGACAGGTAACGCGACCGCCGACATCAGCGGTCGCGTGACCTGTCACATGACTAAATGACGTCATGGCAGGTCCTTTCACACCACCGCGAGCTGCCGGAGAGCCAGCACGCAACAGAGAAAAGACCGGGGGCCATTGGAAGGTGAGTATATCTTTATTTTTTTATTTTAAATTCTTTTTTTAACAGTTTCTATGGTACCTGAGTCTGAAGGAGAGTCTCCTCTTCTCCCGACCCAGGTACCATCCGCACATTGAATCGCTTAATATTCGCATGTGCACATGTAGTGAGGCTGAGTGCCTACTATGCGTTTTTCAAGCGTTTTTGCCGTGGAATTTCTGCAGCAAAAACGCTTAAAAAACGCTTGATAATACGTGCCCCATAGTCCTTAATGATAATCCGCATGTGCTGTGCACATGCTGAGGAAATTTCCGCTGCGGATTATCATTGCGGACAAATACGCAGCATGTCCATTAATTTTGCGGACACGCAGCGTAATTGCCGCCATTGACTTGCATTGAATCGCTTAATATCCGCATCACTACATGTGCACACGCAGATATTAAGCGATTCAATGTGCGGATGGTACCCGGGTCTGGAGAAGAGGAGACTCTCCTCCAGACCCGGGTACCATAGAACCTGTTAAAAAAAGAATTTAAAATAAAAAATAAAGATATACTCACCTTCCGATGGCCCCCGGTGTTTTCTCCACTGCGTCCTGGCTCTCCGGCAGCTCGCGGTGGTCTAAAAGGACCTTCCATAACGTAATTTTGTCATGTAACAGGTCACTCGATCGCTGACGTCGGCGGTTGCGTGACCTGTCACATGACTAAATGACGTCATGGCAGGTCCTTTCATACCACCGCGAGACATCGGGGAGACCGGACGCATCGGAGAAAAGACCGCAGGCCATCAGAAGGTGAGTATAATCTTTCTTTTTTATTTTTTACCATTCTTATTCTTTTTTTAACTATTACTTGGTCACACTATATAAATCCATGCCGGTTGCATGGATTTATATAGTGTGACCAAGTTGTCAAGCACTTTCCAAGTGATGCTAAAATCGCTTGAAAAAGTGCTTGATAACCCGCATGGAGAAATGCATGTGAAGAACGCTTCACTTCCGCATGTCCCTGGCAGGAAAAACGCATGTACAATCCGCATGTACAATCCGCATGTACAATCCGCATGTACAATCCGCATGTACAATCCGCATGTACAATCCGCATGTACAATCCGCATGCGTTTTTCCTGCCAGGGAGATGCGGAAAAAATATGCAGCATTTCTGCATCGTGGGCACTTAGCCTGATGCGGATATTAAGCGATTCAATGCAAGTCAATGGCAGCAATTACGCTGCGTGTCCACAAAATTAATGGACATGCTGCGTATTTTTCCGCAATGATAATCCGCAGCGGAAATTTCCGCAGCATGTGCACAGCACATACGGATTATCATTAAGGACCATGGGGCACTTATTATCAAGCGTTTTTTAAGCGTTTTCGCTGCAGAAATTCCACGGCAAAAACGCTTGAAAAACGCACAGTGGGCACGCAGCCTCAGGCTACATTCCCGCGATGAGTTTTTGGGTGAGTTTTTGATGTCGCACCATTTCTGCACCCATTAAGAAAAATAGGTTACTTGCAATTTTTCTAAAATACGCAACGTCAAAAACTCATAGTGGGAACTTAACCTTACAGTCAGGAATGAGGTGGAGAAATTGGATTTTCGACTTGTGCCCAGTTATCAAACATTCAGGAATATCAGATTATGGTACAACACTTTATAAATGTAGGTGGAACTGAGATAAATCATCATAAAATAAGATAAAACATAACATAAACATCAGAGTAATCTGGTAATTGGATATATCATCTCATTCTTCCCATCTCTATCCTTTTTCAGATTAGATGCCAGATTACTGGAATTAATATTCTCTTCTTATTTTAAACTTGTGTTCTTGTTGCCCATATTTCCGTTTTTGTACAGACAGAGCACATTCCTCCTTATGATGTAGTGCCTTCAATGAGACCCGTAGTCCTAGTGGGGCCTTCTTTAAAAGGATACGAGGTAAGAAACGAAAAATGGATTAAAGTAGAAAATAACATGATGAGAGACACTTTTTAAAAAAGTTTGCTCAGTATCATGTCTGCCTGGAATAGTATGATGGATCTGCCAGGAGTAGTCGGGACTGTCATCAGAAAAGTCTCAGACCCATGCAGTCAGATTTTCAGATCATTTTGGAACCTTTCACCAATATTAGTAAATAAAATGTAAAATTGTATTTCTATAGATTAAATTAAACATCCCTATGGGCCATAGGCATAAATACAGTCATGGCCGAAAGTGTTGACACCCATCACATTGTTCCAGAAAATGAAGTATTTTCCCAGAACATTATCACAATTACACATGTTTTGTTATACACGTATTTATGTTTCTTTGTGTGTTTTGGAACAGCACAATAAAACAGAGAAAAAAAGGCAAATTGGACTTAATTTCTGACAAAATCCCAAAAATGGGTCGGACAAAAGTTTTGGCACCCTCAACTTAATATTTGGTTGCACGCCCTTTGGAATAAATAACTGCAATCAGTCGCTTCCTATAACCATCAGCAAGCTTCTTACACCCCTCAATTGAAATTTTGGACCATTTTTCTTTTACAAACTGCTCCAGGTCTCTCACATTTGAACGGCGCCATCTCCCAACAGCAATTTTAAGATCTCAACTCATTGCTGGCCACTTCAGAACTTTCCAGCACTTTGTTTCCATCAGTTTCTGGGGGCTTCTTGAAGTATGTTTGGGGTCATTGTCCTGCTGGAAGACTCCTGATCTAGGACGCAAACCCAGCTTTCTGACACTGTGCACTACATTGCGACCCAAAATCCTTTGGAAATCTTCAGATTTCAGGATGCCTTGCACACAGTCAAGGCACACAGGACCAGAGGCAGCAAAACAACCCCAAAACATCTTTGAACTTCCACCATATTTGACTATAGGTACTGTGCTCTTTTCTTTGTAGGCCTCATTCTGTTTTCAGTAAACGGTAGAATGATGTGCTTTACCAAAAAGGTCTATCTTGGTCTAATCTGTCCACAAGACGCTTTCCCAGAAGAATTTTGGCTTACTCACGTACATTTTGGCAAACTGCAGTCTAGCTTTTTTTGTGTGTCTGTGTAAGCAGTGGGATCTTCCTGGGTCTCCTACCATACTGTATCATTTCATTCCAATGTCGACGGATAGTTTGCGATGACACTGATGCACCCTGAGCCTGCAGGACAGCTTGAATTTCTTTGCCACTTGATTGGGGCTGCTTATCCACCATCCGGACTATCCTGCATTGCAACCTTTCAACAATTTTTGTCTGCTGTCAAAGTCTAGGGAGATTAGCTACAGTGCAATGGACAAAGGAACATCAAGATCTCTATTTTTTTTTTGTTATTCCAATACACACAAAGGAAATAAACATGTGTATACCAAAACATGTGTAATTGCAATAATTTTCAGGAAGAAACACTTCATTTTCTGGAACAATTTCAAGGGTGCCAACACTTTTGGCAATGACTGTAGGTACCAGAAGTGAATAAACTGTTACCTTAGTACATACCAACAGTGAATAAACAAGATGCAGAAATGTATATCAGTGGTTGGGCCCATTCATTTTCTAAAATGGTTGGGTTCTTTTTTAGCTGCACTACCCTGATTGTGACCCTGGAAGTACTAACATATCTATTTTTTAACTTCTAGGTGACAGATATGATGCAGAAAGCATTATTTGACTTTCTAAAACACAGATTTGAAGGAAGGTAAGTTTAAAGATGCCAGGCGGAAGAGGAGTGAATCATACCGGCACAAACTTTTTAGACTTGTTTATTATCTTTTACTTTGCCTATTAGATTTTACTTGTTTTGTATTTTACTTTTAATTTAATCACTTATTTATTTTTTTTAAATGAAGACTTGGTTTAAAGCTTGCAATGGGAAAACGTCACAAAAGAAGACACGATTTCCTTCAACTATGTGGAAATAATAAACAAAAATGTGAGATAGCCAAATTCGGTTAGTTGGAGGGAAAAAAAACATTATGCCAAAAAATATGCATTGTGCTGAAACTAGTTATATTTTATAAGATTTTGCCTTTTTTTTCTATAAACAGAGCCACTCTTTTCTACGTCAGTGGCTGGTATTGTAGCTCAGATCTATTCAAGTGAATAAAGCTAAGCTGCAGTACTAGACTGAGACTATAAACAACTGTGGCGCTGTTCCTGGATAAAAAACATACGTAACGATGTTGATGCCATCCCTTTAATCCTTTATATATACTCAATGGAAAATATGTAGAAGGAATGATGAATAACCAGGCCTTATATGTCATCCCCTACCACAGCGTATAATAGGTCTAGGTTATGTATTGCTTCACTTACCAGTCTGATATGTCCATTATGAGGTCTGGGTTCATATGTCCACACAGAAAAATATAGGTTGGTCGCAATATCTGTTATAATTGGTCGGATTTTTTCCACTGGATAATTACATTCCCCTAGGATTTGGAATAGCAGCCATGCTTTCAGCCGCTGCTGTACTGATCTGGACAATATCAACTAGAAAATACTTGTTGGGCTGC
Source organism: Phyllobates terribilis (assembly GCF_046119375.1). Classification (NCBI taxonomy): domain Eukaryota; kingdom Metazoa; phylum Chordata; class Amphibia; order Anura; family Dendrobatidae; genus Phyllobates; species Phyllobates terribilis. The sequence continues at coordinate 69,197,433 of NW_027362764.1, forward strand.
CAGAAAGGAAATCCTTCATCCTTAAAATGTATGTTCATCTTTAAAAGGGTTGTCCAGACACCTAAGTTAAAAAAAGAAGAATCACTCGAAATGATGTAAAATACTAAAAGAAATAAAAGATCATTGCTACAGCTAGTGATTGGCAGCAGTGGTCACATACCCATGTAGACAAAGCAGGAAGCACAGAGGCTGGCTTTGTAGTATTTGTCCCGTCTCCATGGACATGTGACTGCTGCAACCAATATTATTTGCTTATTGTTTGGCTGCAGTGGTCACATGTCCATCTAGAGACAAAGCAGGAAGCACAGAGGCTGGCTTTGTAGTATTTGTCCCACCTCCATGGACATGTGACTGCTGTAGCCAATATTATTGGCCAATTGTTTGGCTGCAGTGGTCACATGTCCATCTAGAGACAAAGCAGGAAGCACAAAGGCTGGCTTTGTAGTATTTGTCCCACCTCCATGGACATGTGACTGCTGCAGCCAATATTATTGGCCAATTGTTTGGCTGCAGTGGTCGCATGTTCATCTAGAGACAAAGCAGGAAGCACAAAGGCTGGCTTTGTAGTTCTTGTCCCGCCTCGATAGACATGTGACTGCTACAAGCCTATTGTTTGACTGCAGTGGTCACATGTCCATTCAGACCTTAACAGGAATAAAGAGACCGTCGAAGGGGCCCAGAGCGGGGGGAATGCTGGAGCAGATTAGAATCAGTAAGATAAGTACGATTTGTTTTATTATTTTACACAACACTGAGTATAATGCGCCCCCTGGGCGCACAGTGGCAGTGACCCGGTCCGTGACCCAGGGCGGTCAATTAAAGGGGAAGTAAAAGGGGAATAAAGTTTTTAGAGATGATGTTCGTGATGCCACCTGTGGTATGCGGCTATATGGAGCCGCCGCTGCGGTGCAGATCCTCTGGAGCTGATGGTGATGCAGCAGAGTTGGTTCAGCTCTCCACAGGTAGAGCTAAGCTCCAGGGCAGTATAGATGATGCTATTAGGTAGATGTTGCTGGTGCTGTGTAGTGCAGGGCTGGTGATGGCGCAGCAATAATTCTAGGACACAGTGGGGTTCAGTCTTCAAGGTTTTACTCACAGTTATCACGCTGCTCCTGGTTACAACTGCCAGCTTATAACCACCCACGTCGTCCTGTGTTCACCAGGGAAGGAGTTCAGCAGCTCTCAAGTATTTCAAGAGTACTTAAACGGGACCCTGTGCTATGTTCCTTCCTCAGTCGTCTTCCTGCGCTGGCTCTCACCCTCCTGCCCTGCGCCTCACAATCAGTGTCCCAAGCCAGTGACCTCGGGCCTTATCGGGCGACTTGCAATCCCCTGGACCCTATGCGGCCACCTTTTCGACGATGTAATTGTGGTAGTGGGCAGCTGCACCTTGAAAGTACAGTAGCCTCCGGTTATCTAGCTGAGCCTGGCTGTTCTCCACTAGTTTAGGGGCCGGTCTCCTCTGCGGCCTGATCCCTCCACATCCGTGTAGATTCGGGCGCACGGGTGGCTTCCTGCATTTCCCATGCCCCTGGGATCCCCTCTGTCTCTGGAGCCTTCCCTCTGCTCCCGTCCTCTTTCTCTCTCTTTCCTGGGCCTCTCAGATTAGGCTCCTCTCAACTCCTGCTCCACTGGAGCCAGGAGCCTGGACCCTTCCACTGCTCTCCTGAGCAGGACTGGACCCTTCTAGATGTTTCTCTCTGTCTTTTACACCACCTACTGACGGTGCTCCCCTGAACTACTTCATCCACCCACACCCACTACATGGTTCCCCCTCTCTTGGTTACCCCACTTCCAACCAGGGGCAGGGCTCACCATTGTACACGTGCATCTTGCCCCGCCTGCTGGTCTGGAATGGTGTAGTGCTGGATGCAGGTGGGTGGGTCCCGGGTAGTACTCCCTCCTTAACTGAGAGTGGGCTACCACACCTCTGTGTGAGATGCAGTACCTCTGTGACGACTGAACCCGCAGGGGCGCCACATGAGCGCTTTTTGAAACATTTTACCGGCGTGCATTTACACCTGGAGGACCAACGGGGACCTTTGAAAAGAGGGACCCAGCTCATGTTGGTCCCGTACCCTTTGCCCAAGACCTTTTCTACTAGGTGGCACCAGGGAAACATTTTAATTTTGGATTTAGGGCATCCTGTTTTGTATGTAGGCCTCCATCTACAACCCCTGCCAAAAATTATGGAATCACCGGGCTCGGAGGATGTTCATTCAATTGTTTAATGTTGTTGAAAAAAAGCAGATCATAGACATGACACAAAACTAAAGTCATTTCAAATCGCAAATTTAAGGCTTTAAGAAACACTAAAAGAAATCAAGATAAAAAATGTGGTACTCAGTAAGGGTAATTTTTTTCAGACCAAGCAGAGGGAAAAAATTATGGAATCACTCAATTCTGAGGAAAAAAATATGGAATCATGAAAAACAAACACACAAAAGAACACTCAATACATCACTAGTATTTTGTCGCACCACCTCTGGCTTTAATAACAGCTTGCAGTCTCTGAGGCATGGACTTAATGAGTGACAAACAGTACTCTTCATCAATCTGGCTCCAACTTTCTCTGATTGCTGTTGCCAGATCAGCTTAGCAGGTTGGAGCCTTGTCATGGACCATTTTCTTCAACTTCCACCAAAGATTTTCAATTGGTTTGAGATCCGGACTATTTGCAGGCCATGACATTGACCTTATGTGTCTTCTTTCAAGGAATGTTTCCACAGTTTTTGCTCTATGGCAGGATCCATTATCATCTTGAAAAATGATGTCATCATCCCCAAACATCCTTTCAATTGATGGGATAAGAAAACTGTCCAAAATATCAATGTAAACTTGGGCATTTATTGAAGATGTAATGACAGCCATCTCCCAGTGCCTTTACCTGACATGCAGCCCCATATCATCAATGACTGTGGAAATTTGCATGTTCTCTTCATGCAGTCATCTTTATAAATCTCATTGGAACGGCACCAAGCAAAAGTTCCAGCATCATCACCTTGCCCAATGCAGATTCGCGATTCATCACTGAATATGACTTTCATCCAGTCATCCACAGTCCACAATTGCTTTTCCTTAGCCAATTGTAACCTTGTTTTTTTCTGTTTAGGTGTTAATGATGGCTTATGTTTAGCTTTTCTGTATGTAAATCCCATTTCCTTTAGGCGGTTTCTTACAGTTCGGTCACAGACATTGACTCCAGTTTCCTCCCATTCGTTCCTCATTTGTTTTGTTGTGCATTTCCTGTTTTGGAGACATATTGCTTTAAGTTTCCGGTCTTGATGCTTTGATGTCTTCCTTGGTCTACCAGTATGTTTGCCTTTAACAACCTTCCCATGTTGTTTGTATTTGGTCCAGATTTTAGACACAGCTGACTGTGAACAACCAACATCTTTTGCAACATTGTGTGATGATTTACCTTCTTTTAAGAGTTTGATAATCCTCTCCTTTGTTTCAATTGACATCTCTCGTGTTAGAGCCATGATTCATGTCAGTCCACCTGGTGCAACAGCTCTCCAAGGTGTGATCACTCCTTTTTAGATACAGACTAACGAGCAGATCTAATTTGATGCAGGTGTTAGTTTTGGAAATTAAAATTTACTGGGTGATTCCATAATTTTTTCCTCAGAATTGAGTGATTCCATAATTTTTTCCCTCTGCTTGGTCTGAAAAAAATTACCCTTATTGAGTACCACATTTTTTATCTTGATTTCTTTTAGTGTTTCTTAAAGCCCTAAAGTTGCCATTTGAAATAACTTTAGTTTTGTGCCATGTCTGTGATCTGCTTTTTTTCAACAACATTAAACAGCTGAATGAACGTCCTCCGAGCCCGGTGAGTCCATAATTTTTGCCAGGGGTTGTAAATTCCTGTGTTATGCTGACCTCTCATTCTATGTTCATTTACATTTATTAGTACAGTCATGGAGGACCCCTTTAATCTCTTTAGAACAAAGCCAATTTTGGTCTTAAAGACACAGCAGTATTTTTCTATTTTTTATTGTTGAAATTCAAGAGCTGTAACTTTTTGATCTTCGTTTGACATTGCGGTTTGAGGCCATATATTGATATGAAGGCTATTGCAATCAATGGGGTTACAGAGGGAGCCTCCTGGTTTTGTCAAACCACTTAGTTGCCATTGACTGTGGCATCTGAGGGGTTAAAGAGTAACTGTCCTTTTTTTTTAAAACTATCCTCCAGTCATTGTGAAATTATGAATTTTCTAATATACTTCATTACTTTTTTTTCCCAAACTCTACACAGCAGTGCTGTGTCAGTGTTCAGTTTATGCTCCTTTATAAGCTGCTTTCAACTGCTGCTTGGCAAGATCTGTTCATTATATTCATACAGTCTATGTATGGGACTTTACCTATTCGAGCCTCTCTGCTCCCCATCCTTATACTTGGATAGGAAAAGTACTGTATATAGACTGTTTGAATGCAGTGTACAGATATTGACTGATCAGCAGATGAAAGCAGCTTTTAAAGGAGCATAAACAGAGCATTCAAAGAGCACTGTATTTGGAAGAGAAAGAAGGAAAATAAAGTAATTAAGTATTTTACGAAAATGTATAACTATGTGATGACTGCAGGATAATTAAATAAAAAAATTGTGATTCTTTAAAATGTACAACTAAGGGCAGAAAGGCATCAAATGTTTGTCCCTAATTAGAAAAACATGGCAGCTTTTGTAGTGATAAAGTGGAAGTAGTAATGAAAATGAAGGAAAAAAATATACTATGCATATGTATAAAGAATGCGTTACCGTTCGATTTTGCAAAAGCTCCATAGCTGCTAAAATAGCCACTGAGACTACTGCTTGGACCCAGTTACCAGAGGACACAGGAGATCAGGAGTGCAGTCGGATGACATAGGGAGAGACAAGCAGCACAGAGCGATAAAACAAAAGCAGCTCGGAGTTTTCAGTGCAGATGTGCTTTAATAAAATGTTATTATCGGAATCACTTCCATTATCAGCGGGGGAGATCTGAAAATAGGACATGGCTGTCTGTGTATTTCACAGTTGTCAGCAGTCTGCAGCCTGTTTACCACCATCTATAGCTCTTGCGAAACCGCGGGGGAGGGGGGAATTAAAGTACCCTGCTCTATCTTTGGATTGTTCCTGCTGATCAGAAGAACAATTCTGCTAATTACAATATATTGAGGAATTGTGATTTATGCAATTTTCTAAATATTTCTTTTATCTCCAAAAATAGGATGTCTTAATGGATCTTGGTCGGGTTTGGGGCATATTTAGGCTTTTCTTCATCTTAGAGAGGGCTTGTCCCAAAAATAACATATATCACCTAATCAGGATGGGTGATTTTATATATATATAAAATAGATATGTGTATATATATATACAGTACAGACCAAAAGTTTGGACACACCTTCTCATTTAAAGATTTTTCTGTATTTTCTTGACTATGAAAATTGTACATTCACACTGAAGGCATCAAAACTATGAATTAACACATGTGGAATTATATACTTAGCAAAAAAGTGTGAAACAACTGAAAATATGTCTTATATTCTAGGTTCTTCAAAGTAGCCACCTTTTGTTTTGATGACTGCTTTGCACACTCTTGGCATTCTCTTGATGAGCTTCAAGAGGTAGTCACCGGAAATGGTTTTCACTTCACAGGTGTGCCCTGTCAGGTTTAATAAGTGGGATTTCTTGCCTTGTAAATGGGGTTGGGTCCATCAGTTGTGTTGTGCAGAAGTCTGGTGGATATACAGCTGATAGTCCTACTGAATAGACTGTTAGAATTTGTATTATGGCAAGAAAAAAGCAGCTAAGTAAAGAAAAACGAGTGGCCATCATTACTTTAAGAAATGAAGGTTAGTCAGTCCGAAAAATTGGGAAAACTTTGAAAGTGTCCCCAAGTGCAGTTGCAAAAACCATCAAGCGCTACAAAGAAACTGGCTCACATGAGGACCGCCCCAGGAAAGGTAGACCAAGAGTCACCTCTGCTTCTGAGGATAAGTTTATCCGAGTCACCAGCCTCAGAAATCGCAGGTTAACAGCAGCTCAGATTAGAAACCAGGTCAATGCCACACAGAGTTCTAGCAGCAGACACATCTCTTCAAGAACTGTTAAGAGGAGACTTTGTGCAGCAGGCCTTCATGGTAAAATAGCTGCTAGGAAACCACTGCTAAGGCAACAAGCAGAAGAGACAAGTTTGGGCTAAAGAACACAAGCAATAGACATTAGACCAGTGGAAATCTGTGCTTTGGTCTGATGAGTCCAAATTTGAGATCTTTGGTTCCAACCACCGTGTCTTTGTGCAACGCAGAAAAGGTGAACGGATGGACTCTACATGCCTGGTTCCCACCGTGAAGCATGGAGGAGGAGGTGTGATGGTGTGGGGGTGCTTTTCTGGTGACACTGTAGGGGACTTATTAAAAATTGAAGGCATACTGAACCAGCATGGCTACCACAGCATCTTGCAGCGGCATGCTATTCCATCCGGTTTGCGTTTAGTTGGACCATCATTTATTTTTCAACTGGACAATGACCCCAAACACACCTCCAGGCTGTGTAAGGGCTATTTGACCAAGAAGGAGAGTGAAGGGGTGCTACGCCAGATGACCTGGCCTCCACAGTCACCAGACCTGAACCCAATCGAGATGGTTTGGGGTGAGCTGGACCGCAGAGTGAAGGCAAAAGGGCCAACAAGTGCTAAGCATCTCAGTGAACTCCTTCAAGATTGTTGGAAGACCATTTCCGGTGACTACCTCTTGAAGTTCATCAAGAGAATGCCAAGAGTGTGCAAAGCAGTCATCAAAGCAAAAGGTGGCTACTTTGAAGAACCTAGAATATAAGACATATTTTCAGTTGTTTCACACTTTTTTGTTAAGTATATAATTCCACATGTGTTAATTCATAGTTTTGATGCCTTCAGTGTGAATGTATAATTTTTATAGTCATGAAAATACAGAAAAATCTTTAAATGAGACGGTGTGTCCAAACTTTTGGTCTGTACTGTATATAGATATATATAGATATATATAGATGAAATATAACAGAGTCCTCTAGCCAGCAGGGCCTTTGCCGGCTGCTGATAGTTCTGTGAAGTTTCAGCAACACCAGTCCTCCGGTGTTGCTCTCTGGCGTCAGCCATACACAGCCTGGAGACTTAAATCTCCAGACCACACACTCCACCCAGGAGAACAAACTGACTGAATATTTAAAGCTTGCCCAGCCACACCCTGAGGTGGAGGTATGGGGAATGACTTCCCTCCCATCTCTACATCATTCCCATAAAACCACACCCTTTAAAAGAGGTAAACCCCAGCATATAACATGCTGGCAGAAATTCAGTAAGTCTCAGTTCACACAGGTAAGCACCCTGAGTGACACATACCTCCCCTCGCATATAACACCAGTGACTCTGTCACAATATATATATCTATATATATCTATATACAGTACAGACCAAAAGTTTGGACACACCTTCTCATTTAAAGATTTTTCTGTATTTTCATGACTATGAAAATTGTACATTCACACTGAAGGCATCAAAACTATGAATTAACACATGTGGAATTATATACTTAACAAAAAAGTGTGAAACAACTGAAAATATGTCTTATATTCTAGGTTCTTCAAAGTAGCCACCTTTTGCTTTGATGACTGCTTTGCACATTCTTGGCATTCTCTTGATGAGCTTCAAGAGGTAGTCACCGGAAATGGTCTTCCAACAATCTTGAAGGAGTTCCCAGAGATGCTTAGCACTTATTGGCCCTTTTGCCTTCACTCTGCAGTCCAGCTCACCCCAAACCATCTCGATTGGGTTCAGGTCTGGTGACTGTGGAGGCCAGGTCATCTGGCGTAGCACCCCATCACTCTCCTTCTTGGTCAAATAGCCCTTACACAGCCTGGAGGTGTGTTTGGGGTCATTGTCCTGTTGAAAAATAAATCATGGTCCAACTAAACACAAACCAGATGGAATAGCATGCCACTGCAAGATGCTGTGGTAGCCATGCTGGTTCAGTATGCCTTCAATTTTGAATAAATCCCCAACAGTGTCACCAGCAAAGCACCCCCACACCATCACACCTCCTCCTCCATGCTTCACGGTGGGAACCAGGCATGTAGAGTCCATCCGTTCACCTTTTCTGCATCGCACAAAGACACGGTGGTTGGAACCAAAGATCTCAAATTTGGACTCATCAGACCACAGCACAGATTTCCACTGGTCTAATGTCCATTCCTTCTGTTCTTTAGCCCAAACTTGTCTCTTCTGCTTGTTGCCTGTCCTCAGCAGTGGTTTCCTAGCAGCTATTTTACCATGAAGGCCTGCTGCACAAAGTCTCCTCTTAACAGTTGTTGTAGAGATGTGTCTGCTGCTAGAACTCTGTGTGGCATTGACCTGGTCTCTAATTTGAGCTGCTGTTAACCTGCGATTTCTGAGGCTGGTGACTTGGATAAACTTATCCTCAGAAGCAGAGGTGACTCTTGGTCTTCCTTTCCTGGGGCGGTCCTCATGTGAGCCAGTTTCTTTGTAGCACTTGATGGTTTTTGCAACTGCACTTGGGGACACTTTCAAAGTTTTCCCAATTTTTCGGACTGACTGACCTTCAGTTCTTAAAGTAATGTTGGCCACTCGTTTTTCTTTACTTAGCTGCTTTTTTCTTGCCATAATACAAGTTCTAACAGTCTATTCAGTAGGACTATCAGCTGTGTATCCACCAGACTTCTGCACAACACAACTGATGGTCCCAACCCCATTTATAAGGCAAGAAATCCCACTTACTAAACCTGACAGGGCACACCTGTGAAGTGAAAACCATTTCCGGTGACTACCTCTTGAAGCTCATCAAGAGAATGCCAAGACTGTGCAAAGCAGTCATCAAAGCAAAAGGTGGCTACTTTGAAGAACCTAGAATATAAGACATATTTTCAGTTGTTTCACACTTTTTTGGTAAGTATATAATTCCACATGTGTTAATTCATAGTTTTGATGCCTTCAGTGTGAATGTACAATTTTCATAGTCAAGAAAATACAGAAAAATCTTTAAATGAGAAGGTGTGTCCTACCTTTTGGTCTGTACTGTATATCTATATATGTATACAGAATCACTGGGGGTCCCAAAGTCCCCTGTGTTAATGGAGTGGTAGTGAGCATGTGTGATTATTACTCCTTTTACCACTTATAGGAGAGGTGGGCACACATGCTCACTATCACCCAATTCACACAAGGGAATTTGCCTCCCCCTCCCCCCCCCCCCCGTTAACAGGATCAATGGGGGTCTCACACATTTATCATCTACTCTGATGATGGGTGATAAATCTTATTTATGGGACAACACCCTTAAAGTTAATGTCATCTAATAAAAAACTGTGTGTTGATTAAATTTCTAACATAACTTTACAGCGCCTGGGTCTCCTTCATTCCTCATAGAATACTTTGTTAATCATATCATTAAAATACTTCTGTTTACCTGCAGACACCACTAGGGGGAGTTTAAGAGCTTTCTGAATATATTATGCAGTAGGCTCCTTTGCTCCCCCTTGTGGTGGTTGCAGACAGTTTAAATTTTGTATTTTATACAGTATGTTGTTTCTTTTTGTAATCGGTAATAATCATACTGTAGTCACTGATTTGTAAGTGTTACTTTATTTTTTCCCAGAATATCCATTACTCGAGTCACTGCTGACATCTCGCTTGCCAAACGTTCAGTATTAAATAATCCAAGTAAACATGCAATTATAGAAAGGTCTAATACACGGTCAAGTTTAGGTAAGTTCTATTCAGTTTCTTCTCTTTCATTTTTTTTTCATTAAAAGTTTTACTATTGTATTATTTTTCACAAGATAGTCTCCTCCTTTTCTATAGGTTTTGCAAGGGTGAACTGTACATGGAAACCAAGTAGCTCTTGAAGGGAATCTGTCAGCAGGTTATTGTTATGTAATCTGAGAGCAGCATGATGAAGGGACTGAGACCATGATTCCAGTAATGTGTCACTTACTGGGCTGCTTTTTTGATGAAATCACAGTTTTATGTGCTAGCAACTCTCTGAATGTTGAGCCCTGTATATCCCCGCCCACTCCACTAAATGGCAGCTTTCTGTGGATACTGTGCATAGGCAGAAAGTTGCTAATCAGTGGTGGGGACTGGGTTATACAGAGCTCATGAAAATGGAGTACTACATGGAGGTGTACTAGTCCTCTAGTGATAATCACCTACAGGGAATTTGATCAAAACTACAGTAAGCAGCCCAGTAAGTGACAAGTCACTGGAATCAGGGCCTCTGTCTCTACATTATGCTGCTCTTACATTAGGTGGAAAAAATCTGGTGACAGATTCCCTTTAACAGAGCTTTCATGGACAGTTTTTGTGCAAGCCACTCCGCTTAACAGGTCCCAGAGGTGGCCTGGCCTTAACCCTTTCACTTCAATCTAGAATCTAGAAATCTATACTTACAACTGGGTCCCCTGGATTGCGTCCACAGAAAAGCTGCCTAGCAGGAGAGCTATCTTTAAAATTGGTGGCTTGTTGTCAGACAAATAAGACCTATCCTTTTGAAGTTGTAATTGTGAGACAGTTGAGTTAAATGAATGGAAAAGCCCTTTTAATGATACAATTCTGATAAGCTAGGGGGAGCCACCTGCATATAAATGTATACAGCTTCCATGTTACTTATTGGGTGCTGTATACATTTGTATGCACTGAGCTCCCCCTAGTGGCAGCTCAGCTTCCATGTAACTTATTATGTGCTGTATACATTTGTATGCACTGAGCTCCCCCTAGTGGCAGCTCAGCTTCCATGTAACTTATTGGGTGCTGTATACATTTGTATGCACTGAGCTCCCCCTAGTGGCAGCTCAGCTTCCATGTAACTTATTGGGTGCTGTATACATTTGTATGCTCTGAGCTCCCCCTAGTGGCAGCTCAGCTTCCATGTAACTTATTGGGTGCTGTATACATTTGTATGCACTGAGCTCCCCCTAGTGGCAGCTCAGGTTCCATGTAACTTATTGGGTGCTGTATACATTTGTATGCACTGAGCTCCCCCTAGTGGCAGCTCAGCTTCCATGTAACTTATTGGGTGCTGTATACATTTGTATGCACTGAGCTCCCCCTAGTGGCAGCTCAGCTTCTATGTAACTTATTGGGTGCTGTATACATTTGTATGCTCTGAGCTCCCCCTAGTGGCAGCTCAGCTTCCATGTAACTTATTGGGTGCTGTATACATTTGTATGCACTGAGCTCCCCCTAGTGGCAGCTCAGCTTCCATGTAACTTATTGGGTGCTGTATACATTTGTATGCACTGAGCTCCCCCTAGTGGCAGCTTCTGGGAGTCAGAAATGTATAGTTTTACTGGTCATGTTAAGATGAGCACCGGGTGCAGCTTAGTGTTTCTTAGTTATTCTTTTCCCTGTTTTGGTAACAGGACTCCTAACAGTGTCTGTAATGTGAGACCTTTGCTGTCATGTGTCTATCCCCATTTCATACACACACCAGTGATATCTACCCTCAATCTGCATGTGTTCCTCATAATGGTTGTAGTTTATATCATTATTCTCTCCATTAATGCCCCCCCACCTCAGATGGTTTTGGTATGTACTTGATACACTGTATTGTGCTTGCAGTGTATTGTTTTCTGTGTGTGCGGTGATACCTATATAGACACATTGTCAGCCCCTCCGACCTCCGACCGCTGCAGCCCCTTGTATAATGTAGAGCATAATACCAGCCGAAAGGTGATTGTAGCAGACTGTCTACATTATAACTGTGGCGCATCGTCCGTTTCTACTCAAAGTAAATTTTGCCTTTAAAGAGGACCTGTCAAAAGTGACCAGTTTTTTTCTCCTATATTATTACAGCTCCTCTCCTGAGTATTCTGCCGTTTTTTGCTTTCAAATCCGCCATACAGCTCCAGAGATATGGAACGTTTTATTTTGTGCTAATGTTTAATGGGCGTTAACAAGGGGGCGTGGCTCTCAGTATAGTTATGCAGATCAGCCCAAGGACACGCCCCTGAGGAGCCTGTGAGCCACACCCCCAAAATAAAAAGGCCCATATCTTTGGAACTGTATGGCAGATTTAAAAAAAAAAAAGGACTGTTAACCGGAGCAGTGGGGATAAAATAGGAGTGAAAACTGGTAACTTTGGACCTGATGACAGGTCCTCTTTAGGTGTTATATCGTGCGTGTATTATGTGTTTACTATACTACTTTGCTACAGGTTGCTCAAGACTTCAGACCATTGATTTCAACTCCCGTTAAATTATTCTAGCTGTACAACTACAACCTTCAGCATGCTTTCGTCTAATCAAAGCAAAAGTAGTGATTAAAATAAAAATACACATGGCAATATAATAAAAGAAACAGCAGATCACTGAAAAGCTCAATACTATACTAAACCAATAAAAAATGTTTTCTCAGATGAGAAGGTGGAAAACAAAATTCTCCATCTTCTCCATTCTGTCAGTCCGTGAAAATTGGACTGCACTCAGATGTCATCAAAGTGCAGTCTGATGTTTTGCACGGACTCATTGACTTGCATGGCTGAGTGTGAACTGTATATCGAATCAAACCCGGGCATGCAGTGATTTTTCTTTCCCCAAATTCGCTCTGTCTGAGGAAACAATCGGACATGAACACAGCCTTATAGAATAACATTGGTCCGACTGCGATCCGATGTTTTGTCAGATTGCCCTTGGACCGAAAATACGGTCATGTGCACAAGTCCTAAAGATTTAACCAGATTTTATAGCAAACGTAATTCTGCCGGAAAATCTGACATGGTGGGAATGGAAATGGATTTTGACGTGTTATCTTCTCCAAAAACATTTTGACAAATATTTGCCTGTCTATCAAAACATTGAGTGGGAGTATAAAATGGGAGAGGCACTTTTTGTGGATTGCATGATGGTATTATGTGGGCACTATATGGCAGTATCATTTAAAGACTGTATGGGAGAGGGGTAGGTAGCATCAAAATATGTTTTACAGGGAAAGCCATAAACTTTACTACTGTCATGTCTGCCAGCAATGGGTTTGTGCACACAAAGTCTTTTTCAGGTGAATTACGCCTGGAACCCACCCGAAAAAGCGCTAGAAAAATGTCAAAAAGAATGAACATATACACAGGAATGGCAAAACAACTTGCTGTGCAGATATTTCATCTTTTGTCACCTCGTTTAACAGCTTCAGGCTTCGAAAGCCCCTAAGTAGCTAAAAGAGGTGACCATGATTCTGGCAGGTTCTGCTAAGAAGCCGCCACTATTTTATATATAGCATGTATAAAAAGATGCTGGTAGCAAAAGACACTGCCATTGTTTGCCTAGAGTGTCTTCTGCTTCAAAAACGATGCAGGTATGCGGGGGCCTAAAAGACGTTGCGTGCACATATCCTAAGACTAAGTTTACTCAAGTTCTGAACTTTGCAGACTAGTCCTGTTTGAAGGTTGTGCAGGTCTGTGTTCTCATCCACATAGCAAGGAGCTGCCTTCTATTTACATGCAATACTTTGGTCTACAAATTGGACCAGACTAACGTATGCTGCCATTTTTTTTTCCAAGGAGATCTGAGATCCATGTGGAAAATAGCCCTTTACATTAATCTGTGTGCTGTCCATGTGCAGTCTGTTACACAGAAGGACAGCACCCAGACCAAAAATATACAAGTGTGAACTTAGGCTAATAGCAATAACATGGTTTGTCTCTTTGATGACTTTTACTTCATCAGTTATGGGGAACCTATCAGCACTTTCTTATATGTGGAAATAATAATATATATGGCTATATAGGAGCTTGTCCCCCAATAAAAATGATACCTTTTTTGTCCAGATCTGATGTGCCAGTCATGAGAAATCTCATGTAGAAGACTGGAGGTGCAGTGGGGGCGTGTCAATGCATGTAGGCTGCTTGTAACACTCCCCCTGTGCTCTAACATTCTAATTTGCATATGACTTCAACGCTAGATTTCTCATGACTGGCACATTAGATCTCAATAAAAAAGGTATCATTTTTATTGGGGGACCAGTGCCTAAACAGCCATACCACTACTTTCATATTTAAAAATATGCTGACAGGTTCCCTTTCAGGATATCGTTACTGATGCCTTAAAACTTTATAGAGGATTTTTTTTTAATTTGCTGTTTAAACTTCTACAATGTTATTGTTGCATGTGTTTGAGGGTCTGTGGTGGTTGTGTTACAAATGACTTTATTCTATACATGAAGAATAGATAATTGGTTGAAGGGCCAGACTCCTCTAGGGTCGGCTTATGATCAAAAGGATCCAAAATTGCCATTATCTGTCGAATGAAAATCAGAAGGCCCCCCATACATATTTCACTGTCGACTGAGCCTGCCAATATTGTCAGCTGCCAGATGGGGAAGAAGATATATTCTGTCCAATCAATGAGGACCCCAGCAGCACGGATTAGCAACAGCATTGGGTTACAAGAAAAAGTAGAAAGTTATGAGAATAGATAATTGGTTGAAGGGCCAGACTCCTCTTGTGTCGGCTTATCTTGCCAAGAACAAAAGGATCCAAAATTGCCATTATCTGTCGAATGAAAATCAGGAAGTCACCATACAATTTCACTGTCGGCTGAGCCTGCCAATATTGTCAGCTGCCAGAGGGGGAAGAAAATATACTGCTCAAAAAAAGGGAACACTTAAACAACAGAATATAACTCCAAGTAAATCAAACTTCTGTGAAATCAAACTGTCCACTTAGGAAGCAACACTGATTGACAATCAATTTCACATGCTGTTGTGCAAATGGAATAGACAATAGATGAAAATTATTGGCAATTATCAAGACACCCTCAATAAAGGAGTGGTTTTGCAGGTGGGGACCACAGACCACATCTCAGTACCAATGCTTTCTGGCTGATGTTTTGGTCACTTTTGAATGTTGGTTGTGCTTTCACACTTGTAGTAGCATGAGATGGACTCTGCAACCCACAGAAGTTGCTCAGGTAGTGCAGCTCATCCAGGATGGCACATCAATGCGAGCTGTGGCAAGAAGGTTTGCTGTGTCTGTCAGCGTAGTGTCCAGAGGCTGGAGGCGCTACCAGGAGACAGGCCAGTACACTAGGAGACATGGAGGGGACCGTAAGAGGGCAACAACCCATCAGCAGGACTGCTACCTCCGCCTTTGTGCAAGGAGCAACAGGAGGAGCACTGCCAGAGTCCTGCAAAATGACCTCCAGCTGGCCACAAATGTGCGTGTGTCTGCACAAACGGTTAGAAACTGACTCCATGAGGGTGGTATGAGGGCACGACGTCCACAGATGGGGGTTGTGCTCACAGTCCAACACCGTGCAGGACGCTTGGCATTTGCCACAGAACACCAGGATTGGCAAAGTCGCCACTGGCGCCCTGTGCTCTTCACATATGAAAGCAGGTTCACACTGAGCACATGTGACAGACGTGACAGAGTCTGGAGACGCCGTGGAGAGCGATCTGCTGCCTGCAACATCCTTCAGCATAACTGGTTTGGCAGTGGGTCAGTAATGGTGTGGGGTGGCATTTCTTTGGAGGGCCGCACAGCCCTCCATGTGCTCACCAGAGGTGGCCTGACTGCCACTAGGTACCGAGATGAGATCCTCAGACCCCTTGTGAGACCATAAGCTGGTGCGGTTGGCCCTGGGTTCCTCCTAATGCAGGACAATGCCAGACCTCATGTGGCTGGAGTGTGTCAGCAGTTCCTGCAAGATGAAGGCATTGAAGCTATGGACTGGCCCGCCCGTTCCCCAGACCTGAATCCGATTGAGCACATCTGGGACATCATGTCTCGCTCCATCCACCAACGTCACGTTGCACCACAGACTGTCCAGGAGTTGGCGGATGCTTTAGTCCAGGTCTGGGAGGAGATCCCACAGGAGACCATCCGCAACCTCATCAGGAGCATGCCCACGCGTTGTAGGGAGGTCATACAAGCACGTGGAGGCCACACACAATACTGAGCCTCATTTTGACTTGTTTTAATGACATTACACCAAAGTTGGATCAGCCTGTAGTGTGTTTTTACACTTTAATTTTGGGGGTGACTCCAAATCCAGGCCTCCATTGGTTAATAAATTTGATTTCCATTGATGATTTTTGTGTGATTTTGTTGTCAGCACATTCAACTTTGTACAGAACAAAGTATTCAATGAGAATATTTCATTCATTCAGATCTAGGATGTGTTATTTGAGTGTTCCCTTTATTTTTTTGAGCAGTGTATATTCTGTCCAATGAGTGCCCCAGCTGCATGGATTAGCAACATCATTGGGTTACAAGAAAAAAGTAGAAAGTTATGAGAATAGATAATTGGTTGAAGTGCCAGACTCCTCTAGTGTCGGCTTATCTCGGCAAGAACAAAAGGATCCAAAATTGACATTATCTGTTTAGGGAAAATCAAGAGGCCCCCATACACGGTTACACTGTTGGCTGAGGCTGCCAATATTGTCAGCTGCCAGATGGGGAAGAAGATATATTCTGTCCAATCAATGAGGACCCCAGCTGCACGAATTAGCAACAAAAAAAGGGATACAAAAAAAGCAGAAAGTTCTGAAAAAGTATTTTTATTTATGTAAAAAAAAAATGTAAATTCCTTTAAAACAGCTTTTAACAGCCTTACAGGACGTCTGGTACGCAAATGATTGGATCTTTTGAGCCTGCTGTAGACATTGTTTTTGCTGCTGACCAAAATCTAATCTGAAAAGACAAGTGGATAAATGCGTCACTGAACTGTTCTTGTATACAGCAGGTTGTCTTGTTGATTGTACACAAGTAACTTTTGTTTTATTTCCTTTTTCTTTATTGGCAGCGGAAGTTCAGAGTGAAATTGAGCGGATCTTTGAATTAGCCAGAACGTTGCAGCTCGTAGTCCTAGATGCCGACACCATAAACCATCCAACGCAACTTGGCAAAACCTCCCTAGCCCCCATTATAGTTTATGTCAAGATTTCTTCTCCGAAGGTAAGCCTGTGACAGATATACATTTAAGTGGGCTATTATCATAAACTGGGTAACATAAATCATAGGGCCACATTGCAAAACCTCAATATTCCCCACACCTTCATTGAAAACTACAAAAATTGCATTACATATTTTTATATCTTTATAGTAGTCAAAACTCTAATTTTCATCTATAGAACTGCAGATACCTTTCAATTCACACATAAAATGAAATGCTAGAACTTTGGCTGCATGAAGCCACCACTAGGGGGAGCTCACTACACATGGTTTGAATTGGCTACTACCGATCTCAATAGTACTCGTAAGACATCCATCCAATGAGATCCTCATAGTGTAGACAGTAAAAAAAAATGAGGTACACAACTGCTGACAGTAAATATAGAACACATTAGTTCCGAAAAAGTTTTTAACGTGATTGGATGATATAGAAAAGTCTACATATTGTTGTCACAGTTAAAGGGATGTTTCCAACTCAGACTTCTGTGTCAGATAGATGAGGGTGCCACCTCCGAAACAAACACTTATGTTGAGACTGGGTACCCCATTTCACTTTGGAGTACCAAAATGTTAAAAGGGTATCCTAAAGTCAAGTTTGAAAGTTCATGATCGCTGAAGGTCTGACCACTGGAACCCCCTCCGATTCTGAGAACCAGGGATCTGAAGAGCCTATGAATGGAGCAGTGGTCGATCATGATCCATTCTTACGAGAGTGCCGAAGACCAGCCAAGCGCAACACTCAGCAATATCCGAATGAATGGAGAGGCAGTGCGAATGATCAACCTCCGCTTCATTCAGAGACCCGGTTCTCGGAATCAGAGGGTGCCAATCGGTCGGACCCCCAGCAATCGGGAAGCTGTCTTTTCAAACTTTATTATACCCCTTTAAGCATGCTTATATGGCTTTTTTCTTAATTCCTATAAAAATAATTCCCTTAGAAATGTAGGAAGAGAGCCTTGCATGGGGGTGCTGGTTCCAGAATTGGGACCCCTATCGAACAGACCTTTATTACGTATCCTGTGGACATGCCATAATAACTGAGAAGGAAATACCCATTTATCTGTAGAAGTTTTCAATTTTAAAAGAAAAGTGAACGACTAGATACCCAAGTTATAGAATAGAATGACAATTTTGTGAATACCGCTGGATTTATTTTTTAATTTTGCCTAACATTTGGTCGAGTATTTTTTAGATATATTTGTTTCATTGGTTCCTAATGTTTTTTTTCTATCTTCTTTTCCAGGTTTTACAGAGGTTGATAAAATCAAGAGGAAAATCTCAGGCTAAACATCTAAATGTCCAAATGGTGGCAGCTGACAAACTAGCGCAGTGTCCTCCAGTAAGTTCTCCATTTTATTTGATCTCCCCTTCCTTTCCTTCTCTTTTGTTTTTTTAGATCATTGGAGCTTGAGAACGAAAAAATGGAGAGAACCAGAACCTTAAAAGGGTTGTTTCATAATTGCAGTGCAGGAGCGCACCGCTCCCCTGCCTCCCTGCTTGTTGGGTAGCGGTGTGCTCCTGATTGATTGACAGTTTGGACCACCAGTTTCAAAGCATCGCCGGCCTGAATGGAGTAGGAGCCCGCTTCTGTTTGATAACACCCAGCTGTCAATTTATTTTTACACTTCTAGGAGGAATAACAGAGGAACAGCACATTGTATAGTTATAGAATTATAAGGAAAAAATTTTCCATTATGACGAACACTAGCCTTTACCAAAGCAGAGGCTGCGTTCACCCGTTGCGACCCCATTGGGATTTTTTTCCCACGAGCACTGTTGACCTGAAACTTTTTTTGCTAAAATTGCAGAAAACCTCATCAAAACAAAACAAAAACCACAACTTGTGAACACAGCCTAAAAGCTGTAAGATCAGCCTATGTGTGGACAGCTTTACTAACGTGTAAATGTTTTTCCCTGGCAAACAAAAGAAATTACGATTGAAAATTTAATGGTATGAATTGGATAACTAGCATAAAATATCTCACCATGCAAATGGGGTCTTCAAGTTCCCTGCTCTGAGATCCGTCAACAAAAAGCAATTTATAGACCAGATTAATTTAGCAATGGGGATTTTACCTTGTAATTGTCCTTATGTCTGGGCCTCGTCCCCTGTGAGTTGAGGTCTGGGTTCAGTCTCATGAATATCTAAGCTGGTAACAAGCCGTGTACAGGCGGCAGCTCCTCATGTCCTGGGAGAGCCGCCAGTATGATAGAGGATAATATAGTAAACCAATATGAATCATTTACACCGGAGGTCACCTGGTACAAAGGCAATTTTTTTTACGTCTTATTTACATACAGTTTACAGTTATGGCCAAAAGTGTTGGCACCCTTGAAATTGTTCCAGAAATTAAATATTTCTCCCAGAAAATTATTGCAATTACATATGTAAGAAGAGAAGAAGAGGCAAATTGGACATAATTTCACACAAAACCCTAAAAATGGGCTGGACAAAATTGTTGGCACCCCCAACTTAATATTTGGCTGCACAGCCTTTGGAATAAATAACTGCAATCAACCGCTTCCTATAACCATCAACAAGCTTCTTACACCCCTCAACTGGAATTTTGGACCACTCTTCTTTTGCAAACTGCTCCAGGTCTCTCATATGTGAAGGCGCCTTCTCCCAACTGCAATTTTAAGATCTCTCCACAGGATTTAGATTTGGACTCATTGCTGTCACTTCAGAACTCTCCAGCACTTTGTTTCCATCCATTTCTGGGGGCTTCTTGACGTATGTTTGAGGTCATTGTCCTGCTGGAAGACCATGACCTAGGATACAAACCCAGCTTTTTGACACTGAGCACTACATTGCGGTCCAAAATCCTTAGGTAATCTTCAGATTTCATGATGCCTTGTACACAGTCAAGACACCCAGTGGCAGAAGCAGCGAAACAACCCAAAAATATCTTTAAATCTCCACCATATTTGACTGTAGGTACTGTGTTCTTTTCTTTGTAGGCCTCATTCCATTTTCAGTAAACGTTAGAATGATGTGCTTCACCAAAAAGCTGTATCTTAGTCTCATCTGTCCACAAAACGCTTTCCCAGAAGGATTTTGGCTTACCCACTTAAATTTTGGCAAACCGCAGTCTAGCTTTTTTATGTCTGGGTCAGCAGTGAGGTCCTCCTTTGTCTCTATAGCGTTTCATTCAAATGTCGACGTAAAGATCGCACTGACACTGATGCACCCTGAGCCTGCAGGACAGCTTGAATTTCTTTGGAACTTGATTGGGGCTTGTTATCCACCTTCCGAACTATCCTGCTTTGCAACCTTTCATCAATTTTTCTCTGCCGTCCACGTCCAGGGAGATTAGCTACAGTGCCATGGGTTGTAAACTTCTCGATTATGTTGCGCACTGTGGACAAAGGAACATCAGGATCTATGGAGATGGACTTGTCACAATGCAAATATTGAGTCAACTTTTCCCTTTTTTATCTGGTTTCAGATGTTATTTTTATATTGCCCACACCTGTTACTTGCCACAGGTGAGTTTTAATGAGCATCATATGTTTGAAACAAAGTTGTTTACCCACAGTTTTGGAAAGGTGCCAAAAATTTTGTCCTCTCATTTTTGGGGTTTTGTGTGAAATTATGTTAAGGAAATAAACATGTGTATAACAAAATGTGTAATTGCAATAATTTTCTGGGAGAAATACTTAATTTTTGGAGCAATTTTAAGGATAACACTTTCAGGCATGACTGTATCTGATGGGGTCACCCGAGGGAAAACATCAAGTCCTGCTCGGATATTGTTATTTAGGAATTACAGAAGATTGGTAGGTAATAATATATATTAAAATAATATAATTCAAAAAGAAAATTCAGGACAATGAGAATGAGTTCCTAGGCTAAAGGCCCTCATACATATTAGACTAGACTAATGTCGGCTGAACCCGCCGATATTGACACGTTTGGCTGACAATCTAATGTGTATGGAAAGCATCGACCGACTTATGGTCAGATGAGATGTCGATTGGGCATGTCTGAGTTCCAATTGCCGATCACATTGTTCTCCCGGAGATAAGCCACCACCCAATGTGTTAGTCGGCGACTTTCTCATGGAGAACAAAGGAGTGCTCGGCCAAATGGACGCTCCTGTGTTTGGGAGAGTCGGCCGAGATGACTGTTGGCCGATCGATCAACCGAAGCATCGTACGGCCAACAGCCATGTCATCGAATGTGAATAGCTGGCTAAAGGGTGATGTTTTGGAGAAAGCGTTAGAACTGCAGTCATTCTTGTTAGGCCACGGCCCCACTATCAGTATTTGGTCAGTATTCGGTCAGTATTTTTTCTCAGGAGTAGAAGCAAAAACCAGGAGTGGGTGATAAATGCAGAATTGGTGACTTGTTTCTATTATCCATTTTCTCTGATTGTTCCTCACCTGGTTTTGTCTCCCACTCCTGAGAAAAAATACTGACCGAATACTGACCAAATACTGATAGTGGGGCCATGGCCTTAGGCAAGAGAAAGCACCCAACTTACCTAGTAAAATCCAAAGCAATATCATGTCCTGATATTCACGTTGCTGGACTTTGAGGATAAAGTCTCACCTAGTGGTTGCCACAGTGGTTTACACTTAGGGCCTGATTTCATTATTGAATTTGTGTCTTTTTTGTCTAATTTTTCATGTTTTATGCCTGTTTTTGATTTTTTCTTCTTTAAATTTGCTCTTTTTAAAAGTCTGTTTTCTATGTGGTCGCTTGTTTTTATGTTTTATGTTCGCCATTGTCGTCATGTTTTTTTTTTGTTTTCCAGACGTTTGCAGTTGCTTCATCAATTGCAATTTTTTTTTTTAAGTTGCTAAATTTTTGCACAAATGTACTCCAATCCCACCTCTGGAGTGATTTTCTGCTCAAGTTTTTTGAACTTTTAGCTGAACCTTCGGCTTGATAGAAAAAATCTCAACATAGGTTAAGGACAAAAATGAACAGCATGTTTGGTTTCATGCAAAATGCGTGAGCCTCGTCTGCCGTTTTGAAAAATTTGCCACAAAAACCATTTACGATTGCCACAAGACAAAAAAAATAAAAGTGACATAAAATAAAATTAGAATAATTTATTACAGTCCCTTTTGACGGAGCAGGCATTGGGCCATTTCACAGCAAGACAATGGTCATGTTAAATAAGACCCTACCTTTATTGACACTCGGTGCGCGCTGTATTGACACAACAACGTTCCAGAGATTCCTTCAGTTAGTCTGAGTTCTGACACCCAATTGCCAAAAAATCTGCAGCAAAATCTACAGATACATCATGCCCTGGGGATTCTCTGCAATAAAAAAATGGTCTTCACCTGTTGAGCCCCAAAATTTTGCAGTAGGCCAATTTGATGCTAGGTTTGAAACCAATCACTGAAAGGGGAACCTAAAAGTGGTTGTCCTTTTATAGCTTACTGATCAATGAGGATTTGACCACTGAGAGCAGCTCCTATCGACAGAGGCAGAAATTTTTCTCTGATGGAGCAAATTTTTATCTCCTATGGTGCTAACTTTGGTACCAATCATTGGAAGGGACAACTAAAAGGGATTGTTCGATCATAATTTACTGATCAGTTGGGGGTCTGATCGCTGGGACGAACATTGAACAACAGAGCCGGAAATTTTTATTTGCGATGGGGAACTTTTGTCCACATTGCAAAATGGATCGGAGGGACGGATGCCCACCTGTCGCTCCATTCATTCTGTATGAGTGCACGGCAGACCCATAGGGAATGAATGGAGCAATGGTCGGCCATGCGCACTGCTGCGCCATTCTAACAGGGATAAAAGTTCCCTATTCTGCTGATCAGGGTTGATCCTAGTGGTCGGACACCCTCCAATTGATATGTTTTCACCTATCCTCCGGACAACTTGTTTTCAATTTCTAATTTTGGATTATATTAGGAATGGACATTAGACACTCAGAGTAATTTACTTTGGTGGACACCTATACACCAGTGCAACATCTGACCACGGTGGACCTTCAGCAATAGTTATGGAGTTCAGATTGTACATGTAATTCATACCATTTCCTTAAGTCTCCTCTCTTCGTTTTTTAGGAAATGTTTGATGTTATTTTGGATGAAAACCAACTTGAAGATGCTTGTGAACATCTAGCAGACTATCTAGAGGCCTACTGGAAAGCCACCCACCCCCCTAGCAGCAATCCACCAAATGCACTCATATCTCGGACATTAACTACAGCAACGATTCCTGCAGCACCTTCCTCGGCCACGAATGCACAGGTAATCTGAGAAAGGCATGATGTGAATCGGTGTAGTCTAAGACTTCATCTATAACGTGTCTGGTCATCATAATATAAATGTCGGCCAAACCCTCCAAGTTTGGCAGAACTAACTATTTAATGTGTATGAGGTGCCATGCTAGAAAGTCACTGCATATGTCAGGGAAAAAAAAGGATTGGGAATATTGATTTTTTACACTCCCGATCCTTTAGTCATCATAGTTGTAGCTTAAGAGGTGAGGAGATACTGGCTCTCATTGAAGATACAAAACTTAGTATGGAGACTTTTTTCAAGGCAATTCTCCACGACTCAAAATACATCACTGTTGTTTTTTTGACAGAGATGAGTTATAGTTTTATGGGTACCATTTTTTTGTACATATAATTTACTGGCTAAATTAAAAAAAAATAATTCTGAAACCTATTAACTATGTCTCTAAATTGGCTGACCTGGTTGAATTTGTTAGGTAACTTTGACAGCTGTAGGCCTATCAGCACATTTCAAAGGGAGTTGATATATTGATATATTGTGACAGAGGGAGCTTTCTCCCTCTGTCAAACACCTTTAGATCCAAAATTCTCAATTGACCATAGCGTCTAAGGGGTTAAACTGAGAGTATGGGAGTTATATCCAATCACAGTTGAGGCTGGAGCCTGACATTAAGGGATAATATATCTATAATACATTATGCAATGGAGCTTATAAATATGGATGTATATGGAGGCAAGTTATGGACCCATAGAATTCTTTAGGTTCCATATTAAGAAATTTGTTCAACAAGAAGCCATGATATAGCCGTGTGTTAGGGCTTATGTATCTAGGTCCCTTATTTCCTACTAAAAGGTTTTGAGATATGAACTGGAAATACTTCCAATATTCAAGATATTTCTAAGCTATGTTGTATTTTTGATTCTTTTTTTAGGGCTCCCAGGCAGAACAGAAAAATGATCCTCCACCGCCTGAAAGAACCGGATCCGTGGAAGAGGAAGCTCCTCCCGAAGAGAAAGTGACGAGAAAGTCTCAACATCGATCTTCCTCCTCCGCGCAGCACCACAATCATCGAAGTGGAGTAAGCAGAGGCCTATCCAGACAGGACACATTTGATAACGAGACACAGGAAACCAGAGACTCCGTTTACTTAGAGCCAAAGGATGATTTCTCTTCCGAGCATGCTGATCCTCAGGAATCCCACCGGGATCACAATCATAGAGACGAATCGCACGGAGGTGGTAGCGAACATAGACACAAAGAGTCTCGACATCGGACAAATGAGCAGGACAAAGAGCAGGACCACAACGAATGCAACAAACCCCGCAGTCGCCACAAATCGAGAGAACGACACGGCGAAAGGGACGGAGAGGTTTCCAGGAAACGCAACGATAACGAGTGGAACCGGGAAGTTTACATCCGTCAGTAACTTTCGACACCTTTCTATGTGTTGACTGTTTTTTTTTTTTTCAATCTTGTATAAAACCCCTTACAAATTGTTTTGAACCCAATGTTGTAAAACATCTAGCGCCCCTTCCGTATTTTCTATATTTTTCTTCTTTTTTTCGACTCTTTTTGTCTTTTTTTTCTTTTCTTTTCGGTTTTTGCCGATCCGGTTCTAGCCTAGGATAATTCTTTTCACTTTGACTTTCCATGGTTCCTTGAGAAATCTGTTACCAAACCATGTGTTTAGCCGTTTTCTGTGACAACCACTTGAATGCTGTACGTTGCCATCAAGATATTGTTGCTGTTCTAAAGCAAGTGATGATGTTTTGTAACCTCCTATTTTTTAGAAGAAACCTATTTCTGGCATCGAAAAATGGTGATTTCACGTTCTTTTTTTTCCTTCCGTATGTGTTCCACTTTTGCACTGTTAGATCTCTATATTAATAATCTGTTGTGGCTGCAGAAGTGATATCAGACTTGTGAAGAGACTACTAAAACTTTGCATTTATTTTTGTATTTTTGGAATGCACCCACCTACTTTGAATGTTGATTTCCAAGCCACTATTTATTTTATTTTTTATGCCATTGTTTTTTTTGTTTGTTTTCGGCCTCCCGTCGTCTTTGTTTGAGAGCAGAGTTAAATATTGCCTTATACTCACGATGTTTCAGATGAATTTTCTATGTGATGTTTCTTCTATGTTGGGTATGTTTTTTGTTGTTTTCTTAGCCCTGCATGGTTAATCGTTCGATTGTACGGCGTTGTACGTTTTTACATCATGCTTCAATAGTCAGTGACTGGAATTAGCATGGAGAAATAATGGTATAGGACTCTTTCAATTGATCAATAGGTAGTAAAAAAAAAAACTGTATGTGAATCGGCTACTTTACTGGAGATCAACGGAAACAGAAAAGTGGTTGATTTATCGATAGTTAGGTCATCTTTTTAATATTATCTGTACGTAATTTATTTTCTTGCAGAACCACTGATATAAAGGGGAAATTTCAAAGGTTAAAGGGAATCTGTCAGTAAGATCAACCCGCCTGAAGAGATTTAAAAAGTAAATTATTCGACACCTTTATATCTTTTAACTGTTGCCGCATTCTTAAGAAATTAGCTTTTAATTAATGTAAATGAGGCATTAAGTGCTCTGTGCATGACAAGAGCACTTCCCAAGCCTCGACATTACGAGGTTGTTTTCTGACCCAGCACTAACCTCTTTAGCTTGATTGACAGCTCACTGTCCGATTTCATTGCATGGTGCCTAACGTCACACAGTGAGTTAACAATCAAGATAAAGAGGCTGGTACTGGCCGAGGAAACAAGCTGTGGAGGCAGAAGCTCTGGAAGTACTATGTCACGCCCAGAGCACTTAGCATTTTAATTTATATACAAATTAGACATTAAGTGCTCTGGACGTGATGTAGCACTTCCCACGCCTCTGTCTCCTGAATTTATTTACCCAACCAGCACCTTTATTTTGATTGATAGCTCACTATCTGTGTGACGTCAGGTGCCAGGCATGGAAATCAGATAGTGAGGTAACAATCGTGAAAAAGAGGCTGGTGCTGTGCAGAGAAAAAACCATGGTAGGCAAAGGCTCAGGAAGTGCTCTGTCACGCCCAGAGCACTTAACGCTTCATTTATATGAATTCAAATGATAATTACTCAGGAATGCAGCAACAGATAAAAGATATGCTTATATATGAGGTTTGAGGAGCAGGATTGATCTCACTGACTGCTGGCATAAAAATGGGCTGATCTCAGAGTCTTTTTCGTATTCCTCTCTCTCTATGTGACTAAATAAAAATGTTTAATGGCTCTTCCAGATTAGAAAATATAAGTTTAACTTTTCATCTAGAAATAGCGCCACTTTTTCTATGGGCCGTGTCTGGTATTACAGCCCGGCCTTATTCACATGAATAGATAAGACCTGATATACTAGACACTGCCCATAAAAAGGTGCTGATTTTGGCCAAAAATACTTTTATTATTTATTTTTAATTTAGGACGACACTTCTAACATTTTTGCAGGTGTAACTGAAAAATATCATTTTTGCTGCCACTCTAGACGTAAAAATCCCAAATGACTAATCTGTAAATAACGCACACAAATCACCAGATTTTGGGGTCAGGCTTGAACTTCTTCACCTTTTCGTAAGTGACGGGAGATGTGGAATATACCAAAAATAGCTCCTGGCATACAATGGAGGAAGGCAATTTGTAATCAGAGGGAGTGTAACCATATCGGGTGCAGACATTGGAGATACACCCAGGGCTCAACAGCAACTCAGCCACATCAGTGAAAACCAGTACTACAAGAGATACGGGATAATTTTTGGGGAACCAGTACTACAAGGGATATGGGATAATTTTTGGGGAACCAGTACTACAAGGGATATGGGATAATTTTTGGGGAACCAGTACTACAAGGGATATGGGATAATTTTTGGGGAACCAGTACTACAAGGGATATGGGATAATTTTTGGGCCCTGCAATAGATTTTAGTAAGGGGCTGTAGAGATCAAGTTATGACTTGTGTCATTAGAACAAGGATGATCAAGTTACGCCTCTGAGCCGCCCCACAAGGATAATCTTCAGTACTGGGATCCTATGCCATAAAAGTACTTTGGCTAAAATAATAGGGGACTGCATTGTAAGAAGTTTTGTAATGTGGTAAAGGAGTTTCCTGAGCTCCAACAAGCTTCAACCTACTCCAAATGGCTACCACCAACAGTATATGACTTTTAGTGGGTTTTTCGCCATTATCCAAGTTGCTTTCTCTAGGTGTCCATGTGTGCAATATTATGAGTACGATTTTATAAAGGAAACTGTTAAATAATCACACGCACTGTATGAAAAGAACCTTGCTGAAGTCAAGGAGGCGGAGCAGCTCCTCAGAAGAGTCAAGATAGCTATGTCCTAATCCCGCCCCCTATGGCTTGATTGACAATAATGTCGACAGGATGCATCATCTCAAGCCTGACCAAAATCCTGCTTTGACAAGCTAGAAGTTTTTTGCCTTCCTCTGGATTAACACATAAGAGTATAAGTTAAACTTGAATCTTTTTTTCAGCCCTAAAACCAATACGCGGATCTCAGACAAGCATGAGGCAATATGTCAGTTGGATCAACCCTCCTAAGCGGTCTATATGGGAATGTAATTGAATAAAGTGATACCTTGATATCTGTGATCTGATGTCTTAGTAAAGAGAAATCCACATTTTTCTTAATATGTAAATGAGCTGTTAAGACCTATGGGCCGGACATAGATCTCCCAGAGAATCTGCCTCCAGAGCTTATTTTAAGGGTGCGTTACCAGTGTGAGACATGTAGATGAGGAGAGCAAACTATCAGTCATTACATGTCTCACACTGATAATGCCCTTTTTATTTAAAATAAGCTCAGGAGGCAGATTCTCTGGGAGATCTATGTCCGGCCCATAGATCTTAACAGCTCATTTACATATTAAGAAAAACATGGTAACATAGTAACATAGTTTGTAAAGCCGAATAAAGACTTGCGTCCATCAAGTTCGACCTGTTAGTTCTGTAATTGCTAAAGTTGATCCAGAGGAGGGCAAAAACCCCAAATGATTATGCAATCTTCACCTGAGGAAAAATTCCCTCCCGACTCTGAAACCAGCAGTCAGAATAAATCCCTGTATCAACCTACTATTTTATTTTATTTTTAAGTATATGCTGAAATCTGCCTGGTATCTAGAAAAGCATCCAGTCCCCGCTTGAACTGGTGTAGTGAATCCGACATTACCGTCTCCTCACTCAGTGAATTCCATATTCTCACTGCTCTTACCGTAAAGAACCCCTTCCTATGCTGGTGCTGAAACCTTTTCTCTTCCAGTCTTAGTGAGTGCCCTCTTGTTACCGTAATATCCCTCCTTTTGAACAAATCCCGGGCAAGGTCTCTATACTGTCCCCTAACATATTTGTACACATTTATTATGTCCCCCCTCAACCTTCTCTTTTCCAGGCTGAATAGTCCTAGTTTTGCCAACCTCTCTGGGTATTGCAGTCCCTCCATTCCCTTTATTAATTTTGTTGCCCTCCTTTGTACCTTTTCAAGCTCATTTATATCCTTTCTATATATTGGGGCCCATAACTGAGCACAGTATTCCAAGTGTGGTCTGACCAGTGCTTTGTACAGTGGAAGAACAATGTTCTCATCCTTTGCAGCTATACCTCTTCTGATACATCCCATTACCCTGTTTGCCCTTACAGCAGCCGCCTGACTTTGGGCACTCCAATTTAGTTTGCTATCAATTAAGATGCCCAAGTCCTTCTCCATCTCTGAATTCCCCAATGATTTCCCATTCAGTGAGTACTGGTGACTTCCATTTTTCCTTCCCATATGTATGACCTTACATTTCTCCTCGTTAAACCTCATTTGCCATTTAATGCTCCACCTACCCAGCTTATCCAAATCCCTCTGTAGGTCTTCACTATCCTCTTTTGTATTAATTGTTTTACATAACTTTGTGTCATCTGCAAATATTGATATTTTACTATTTATCCCGTTGACTATGTCGTTAATAAAGATATTAAATAACATTGGGCCTAGTACAGACCCCTGTGGTACCCCACTAGTGACGCTTACCCAATCTGAGTATATTCCATTTATAACCACCCTCTGCCTTCTATCCTTTAGCCAGTTAGCTACCCACTTGCAGACATTTTCCCCCAGCCCCATCATTCTCATTTTGTATACCAACCTATTATGTGGCACGCTATCGAACTCTTTTGAGAAGTCGAGATACACGACATCCACTGGTTCCCCCTGATCTACTCGAGAGCTAACCTCCTCGTAGAAGTCAATCAGGTTTGTTTGGCAGGAGCGATTCCTCGTGAATCCATGTTGGTTCGGGATTAAAAGATTATTAGCATCAAGATGCTCCGTAATTGCCTCTTTAATGAAGCTTTCAAAAATTTTGCCCACAACGGACGTCAGACTCACCGGCCGATAGTTTCCGGCGTCACTTTTCGCTCCCTTTTTGAATATTGGCACTACATTCGCCTGTCGCCAATCAAGTGGCACAGACCCAGTCTCAACAGAGTCCTTAAATATAAGATATAACGGTCTGTCTATCACATTACTTAGTTCCCTTAGTACCCGTGGGTGTATGCCATCAGGTCCTGGATTTCCCTGGAATAAGACATCAGATCACAGATATCAAGGTGTCATTTTATTCAGCTTTCTATGAGCTACATGCCCATATAGACGGCTTAGGAGGGACGATCCTACTGACAGATGCCCTTTAAGAATTTCTTTCAAGCTGTGTTAAGACCGTTTGGGACATGGCCACCTTGACTCTTCGCAGGGCCACTTCTTTGACACCAGTAAGACAAGTTTGACAGTAATATGGCACTCTAGCAGACCATTGCTGCCCACAGTGAGTAAGTAAGATGTGTCAAGGGACCACAGGTCCATGGGAGCGTGCAGATATTAACTGCAAGTATATTACAGATTGCTACTTGTAGTCATTCAGAGGGCGTTGGGTTTTATTATTAGGGATCAGAATAGGGATTTGTAATTTAGCTTTTGGGGTATTTAGACTAAATTTGGGTTGCCTAGGGATGTCTGTACATAATAAAAACAGTGCATTGAATTCAGAAGGTACCATGTAATGCTTGATATTCCCTGCGGGGGCACTGTAGGCAATTCAAATTCTCTTACTGTTAGGTTGTCTTACAGATTACAGTGCTTTACTGGAACCCCCCAGCAGCAAGTCACATTGTGATTACCAAATTTGCAGGTTAATCTTGCAAAGCACAGAACCCCTATAATAATATACAGATATACAGCCGGGAAATCATAGGGAATGCGATACGCTCATTACTTCCCTGCAGACCATCTCTATCTCATTTGCAGACTATAGGTGGCTTCTGTTAATAGTGTGTAGTTATATGCAACCAAAGATGCTTCAGATTATGAAACCTTCACTCCCTGGATGTCTTGTGGCAGGCATGCTGGGATTTGTAGTTTCATCCCAGTTACAGATCTATAGAATGCCTTGGTTAGTATATTTGAAATCAGAGCTAAAAAAGCATCTTAAAGGGGATCTGTTACCAGACTTTTGCTATGTAATCTGAGAGCAGCATGATGTAGGGGCAGAGACCCTGATTCCAGCGATGTGTCACTTATTAGGCTGCTTGTTGTAGTTTCAATAAAATCAGTGTTTTATCCATAGGAGATTATCACTAGAGGACTAGTTGTCTAGTGCTATATAGTCCTCCTGCTCTGTGTAACCCCGCCCCCACTCCTAATTGTCAGCTTTCTGCCAATCAATGGTGTGGGCGGGGTTATACTCAGCTCAGTATTTAGAGAACTGCTAGATCTGCAGTAGAGAAAACAGTAATTTTAGCAGAAGTACAGCAAGCAGCCCAGTAAGTGATATATCGCTGGAATCAGGGTTCCAGCCCCTACATTTTGCTGCTCTCAGATAACACAGCAAAAACCTGGTGTTAGATTCCCTTTAAGTACATATTCATCCTGGGTAATGGAAATTCCTAGCTATTACTGGCTGAAGTTTGGTACCACAATATATAAAAAAAAATGCTTCTAATGCATTTCCCCCAACATTTTCATATCTCTGAATTGTATCCACATTTCCCAGATCTCTTCATTGATTCAATGCAAAAACTCAGTCTCCCCCCCCCCCCCCAAAAAAAGCTAAAGCTACAACATGGCCTTCTCCATTGTGTATCAGCAGTAAAACTCTCCCGTAATCTCCCAAACCTTTAATAAACCGTTCAGAAGTCATACATATACCTGTACATATATACAGAAAATATCTATATTTATATTTGTGATATTTAAGAGAAAATATTAGACTGAAATATACACTTGCACCGGTGAGTATTATCATTGCCAAGCAGCATTTTCATTGTAACCACTAAATTATCAAGTTCCGTAATTCCATTGTTTGGGTTAATGACAACACACTTTGGTAAAATGTTTTATGTTTTTTTGTTTTTGTTTTGTTTTTTCAATGAAAAAAAAAGAGATTTAAATATAAGCTTTGTTGAATACTGTATATGCATATTTGTGGAAAGTATCTTTATTTTCAAGAATCCTATTTGTAAGCATTTGTATATACTTCAAAAACGGCCTTTGTAGATATTGGACTGTAGGTTTCCGTAGACATGTCGGACTGTTAATTGGATTTATTTATTTATTATGCTATATTACAAATGGTGGCTGTGAAAAAAAACAAAACATAAACATGTTATTATTAACATGTACAAATCTACAACAAACAAGAGAATGATGTTACAATAAATTGAGTGTTTTTATTCTATCCTTCACGTCAAAAGCAGATTTCAATTCCTTTAATTTGGCATCTGACTAATTTGTTTTGAGCACTGAACTGTAACAAAATGTGGACTCTCATTGCACTGTCTATGGCTGGATGAAGAAGGAGTTAACTGAGAAACCACCAGTAGTCTCATATCTTCTTCCGAGGAGGTGAAATCTGAGAAGGGAGAATTTACTCTTAATTTATAATGGCAGATTTTGCATTAACATTTTATTTTGTGAGTTTTTTTATATATATATATTTTTCATACAATAATCCTAAAATACAGAAATACTAATCCAGTACGAAAGATGCCAGATTAAAGAATTCTTACTGAATAAAAATGTTTATGCGTACAGTATTTAGGTATGGTTTACGTCTGCCGATCAGGACCTCCCATGTACATACATTTGAGAACAGGACTTGTGGATTGCAGCGATATACATAACCTTATCTTATCATGAAACCTCAGAGTAATCTGTGCATACCCTATAAAACCAATCTGGATGTGTAGTCTGAAGCCCCCGTATAACATGAGTCGGGATGTGTAGTCTGAAGCCCCCATATAAAACGAGTCAGGATGTGTAGTCTGAAGCCCCCGTATAACACGAGTCTGGATGTGTAGTCTGAAGCCCCCATATAACACAAGTCTGGATGTGTAGTCTGAAGCCCCCGTATAACACGAGTCTGGATGTGTAGTCTGAAGCCCCCATATAACACGAGTCTGGATGTGTAGTCTGAAGCCCCCATACAACACGAGTCAGGATGTGTAGTCTGAAGCCCCCGTATAACAGCAGTCTGGATGTGTAGTCTGGAGTCACCTTATAACAGCAGTCTGGAGGTGTAGTCTGGAGCCCCCCTATAACAGCAGTCTGGAGGTGTAGTCTGCAGCCCCCCTATAACAGCAGTCTGGATGTGTAGTCTGGAGCCCCCCTATAACAGCAGTCTGGATGTGTAGTCTGGAGCCCCCTATAACAGAAGTCTGGATGTGTAGTCTGGAGCCCCCTATAACAGCAGTCTGGATGTGTAGTCTGCAGCCCCCCTGTAACAGCAGTCTGGATGTGTAGTCTGGAGCCCCCCTATAACAGCAGTCTGGATGTGTAGTCTGGAGCCCCCTATAACAGCAGTCTGGATGTGTATTCTGGAGCCGCCTATAACAGCAGTCTGGATGTGTAGTCTGGAGCCCCCCTATAACAGCAGTCTGGATGTGTAGTCTGGAGCCCCCTATAACAGAAGTCTGGGTGTGTAGTCTGGAGCGCCCCTATAACAGCAGTCTGGAGGTGTAGTCTGCAGCCCCCTATGACAGCAGACTGGATGTGTAGTCTGGAGCCCCCCTATAACAGCAGTCTGGATGTGTGGTCTGGAGCCCCCTATAACAGCAGTCGCAATGTGTAGTCTGCAGCCCCCCTATGACAGCAGACTGGATGTGTAGTCTGGAGCCCCCTATAACAGCTGTCTGGATGTGTAGTCTGTAGCCCCCCTATAACAGCAGTCTGGATGTGTAGTCTGGAGCCCCCCTATAACAGCAGTCTGGATGTGTAGTCTGGAGCCCCCTATAACAGCAGTCTGGAGGTGTAGGAGCCCCCTATAACAGTGACGCGCCCTGGGCCTATGTGATGTAGCGTTGCGCACGCAGGGACTACCCGGAGCCGGATCTGATAGGGGTAGTAGTCTCGTGGCGGTGACCCGGTCCGTGCCCAGGGAGTCAGACTAAGTGGCGGTATATTAGCAGTAGATGTAGGACGACTACGCCACCCGTTGAATGCAGCTATGGAGCTGCCGCTGCAGGGCAAACCGCTGAGGCCGGTGGGAGGATGGTGCAGCGTGGATGGTATAACCCCCAACGGGAGGGGTATGGCCTCAGGGCAGCCGACGTGGATGATGGGGGTAGCAGGAATCACTCAGAGACGATACGGTGTAGTTCAGGGTCTTTACTGGTGACAAAGATAGACCCTCCCGGAGTACTGGCTAGCGGTCGGGGCCTGGTCAGTCCTTGAGCAGATGGGATCCCCCTTGGCCAGGCGGAGTTGTAGGCCTCCCCAACTAATTGTACTCTTCTGGCTACCTTGCTAGAGGCGGGTAAAGGTAGCCCACGTCCCTGAGTGTACCGTGTGGTGCTCACCCGTATGGCCGGTGACTCGGGGCCTTCTAGTAGCTTCCGCTCCACGACGGCGGTGCTGGTCCCACACGTGTGACCGAGCCTTCGGGTTTCTGGGCCAGAGGACCTGAAATCCCCTGCCGGTCGGTTTCTGCTGCTGGGTAGGAGTTAGTCCCCACAGCCTCGGACTCCGGGTCCGGTAAGAAATCTTCAATCAGGGCGAGCTCTACAGCTTCCAGCCCCTGACCTCCTCTTAGCACGACTCCCACAGAGCTCCTGATCTTTCTTTCCTATTACTGCTTCTCTTCTTCTCTCTACTCTTCTTCCTAACCCTGCCTCAGCCCCAGGTTTATATAGGGGAAGTCCTTCCCCTCCCAGGACTGGGCAGGAGGTGTGGCATGCATAGGATTCCTGACCAAGAGACCTCCCACCTGCTCTCAGACATAACACTGCTGTTACTGTGGAAACCAGACCCCTGGGGTGCCACAACAGCAGTCTGGAGGTGTAGTCTGGAGCCCCCCTATAACAGCAGTCTGGAGGTGCAGTCTGAAGCCCCCTATAACAGCACTCTGGATGAGTAGTATGAAGCCCCCTATAACAGCAGTCTGGATGACTAGTCTGGAGCCGCCTATAACAGCAGTCTGAATGTGTAGTCTGGAGCCCCCTATAACAGCAGTCTGCATGTGTAGTCTGGAGCCCCCTATAACAGCAGTCTGCATGTGTAGTCTGGAGCCCCCTATAACAGCAGTCTGGGTGTGTAGTCTGGAGCCCCCCTATAACAGCAGTCCGGATGTGTAGTCTGAAGCCCCCCTTAACAGCAGTCTGATGGTGTAGTCTGGAGCTCCCCTATAACAGCTGTCTGGAGGAGCAGTCTGAAGCCCCCTATAACAGCAGTCTGGAAGCGCACTCTGAAGCCCCCTATAACAGCAATCTGGGTGTGTAGTCTGGAGCCCCCCTATAAGAGCAGTCTGGATGTGTAGTCTGAAGCCCCCTATAACAGCAGTCTGGAGGTGTAGTCTGGAGCCCCCTATAACAGCAGTCTGGAGGTGCAGTCTGAAGCCCCCTATAACAGCAGTCTGGAAGTGCACTCTGAAGCCCCCTATAACAGCAGTCTGGATGTATAGTCTGTAGCCTACTATAACAGCAGTCTGGATGAGTAGTCTGGAGCCCCCTATAACAGCAGTCTGCATTTGTAGTCTGGAGCCCCCTATAACAGCAGTCTGGAGGTGTAGGAGCCCCCTATAACAGTGACGCGCCCTGGGCCTATGTGATGTAGCGTTGCGCACGCAGGGACTACCCGGAGCCGGATCTGATAGGGGTAGTAGTCTCGTGGCGGTGACCCGGTCCGTGCCCAGGGAGTCAGACTAAGTGGCGGTATATTAGCAGTAGATGTAGGACGACTACGCCACCCGTTGAATGCAGCTATGGAGCTGCCGCTGCAGGGCAAACCGCTGAGGCCGGTGGGAGGATGGTGCAGCGTGGATGGTATAACCCCCAACGGGAGGGGTATGGTCTCAGGGCAGCCGACGTGGATGATGGGGGTAGCAGGAATCACTCAGAGACGATACGGTGTAGTTCAGGGTCTTTACTGGTGACAAAGATAGACCCTCCCGGAGTACTGGCTAGCGGTCGGGGCCTGGTCAGTCCTTGAGCAGATGGGATCCCCCTTGGCCAGGCGGAGTTGTAGGCCTCCCCAACTAATTGTACTCTTCTGGCTACCTTGCTAGAGGCGGGTAAAGGTAGCCCACGTCCCTGAGTGTACCGTGTGGTGCTCACCCGTATGGCCGGTGACTCGGGGCCTTCTAGTAGCTTCCGCTCCACGACGGCGGTGCTGGTCCCACACGTGTGACCGAGCCTTCGGGTTTCTGGGCCAGAGGACCTGAAATCCCCTGCCGGTCGGTTTCTGCTGCTGGGTAGGAGTTAGTCCCCACAGCCTCGGACTCCGGGTCCGGTAAGAAATCTTCAATCAGGGCGAGCTCTACAGCTTCCAGCCCCTGACCTCCTCTTAGCACGACTCCCACAGAGCTCCTGATCTTTCTTTCCTATTACTGCTTCTCTTCTTCTCTCTACTCTTCTTCCTAACCCTGCCTCAGCCCCAGGTTTATATAGGGGAAGTCCTTCCCCTCCCAGGACTGGGCAGGAGGTGTGGCATGCATAGGATTCCTGACCAAGAGACCTCCCACCTGCTCTCAGACATAACACTGCTGTTACTGTGGAAACCAGACCCCTGGGGTGCCACAACAGCAGTCTGGAGGTGTAGTCTGGAGCCCCCCTATAACAGCAGTCTGGAGGTGCAGTCTGAAGCCCCCTATAACAGCACTCTGGATGAGTAGTATGAAGCCCCCTATAACAGCAGTCTGGATGACTAGTCTGGAGCCGCCTATAACAGCAGTCTGAATGTGTAGTCTGGAGCCCCCTATAACAGCAGTCTGCATGTGTAGTCTGGAGCCCCCTATAACAGCAGTCTGCATGTGTAGTCTGGAGCCCCCTATAACAGCAGTCTGGGTGTGTAGTCTGGAGCCCCCCTATAACAGCAGTCCGGATGTGTAGTCTGAAGCCCCCCTTAACAGCAGTCTGATGGTGTAGTCTGGAGCTCCCCTATAACAGCTGTCTGGAGGAGCAGTCTGAAGCCCCCTATAACAGCAGTCTGGAAGCGCACTCTGAAGCCCCCTATAACAGCAATCTGGGTGTGTAGTCTGGAGCCCCCCTATAAGAGCAGTCTGGATGTGTAGTCTGAAGCCCCCTATAACAGCAGTCTGGAGGTGTAGTCTGGAGCCCCCTATAACAGCAGTCTGGAGGTGCAGTCTGAAGCCCCCTATAACAGCAGTCTGGAAGTGCACTCTGAAGCCCCCTATAACAGCAGTCTGGATGTATAGTCTGTAGCCTACTATAACAGCAGTCTGGATGAGTAGTCTGGAGCCCCCTATAACAGCAGTCTGCATTTGTAGTCTGGAGCCCCCTATAACAGCAGTCTGGAGGTGTAGGAGCCCCCTATAACAGTGACGCGCCCTGGGCCTATGTGATGTAGCGTTGCGCACGCAGGGACTACCCGGAGCCGGATCTGATAGGGGTAGTAGTCTCGTGGCGGTGACCCGGTCCGTGCCCAGGGAGTCAGACTAAGTGGCGGTATATTAGCAGTAGATGTAGGACGACTACGCCACCCGTTGAATGCAGCTATGGAGCTGCCGCTGCAGGGCAAACCGCTGAGGCCGGTGGGAGGATGGTGCAGCGTGGATGGTATAACCCCCAACGGGAGGGGTATGGTCTCAGGGCAGCCGACGTGGATGATGGGGGTAGCAGGAATCACTCAGAGACGATACGGTGTAGTTCAGGGTCTTTACTGGTGACAAAGATAGACCCTCCCGGAGTACTGGCTAGCGGTCGGGGCCTGGTCAGTCCTTGAGCAGATGGGATCCCCCTTGGCCAGGCGGAGTTGTAGGCCTCCCCAACTAATTGTACTCTTCTGGCTACCTTGCTAGAGGCGGGTAAAGGTAGCCCACGTCCCTGAGTGTACCGTGTGGTGCTCACCCGTATGGCCGGTGACTCGGGGCCTTCTAGTAGCTTCCGCTCCACGACGGCGGTGCTGGTCCCACACGTGTGACCGAGCCTTCGGGTTTCTGGGCCAGAGGACCTGAAATCCCCTGCCGGTCGGTTTCTGCTGCTGGGTAGGAGTTAGTCCCCACAGCCTCGGACTCCGGGTCCGGTAAGAAATCTTCAATCAGGGCGAGCTCTACAGCTTCCAGCCCCTGACCTCCTCTTAGCACGACTCCCACAGAGCTCCTGATCTTTCTTTCCTATTACTGCTTCTCTTCTTCTCTCTACTCTTCTTCCTAACCCTGCCTCAGCCCCAGGTTTATATAGGGGAAGTCCTTCCCCTCCCAGGACTGGGCAGGAGGTGTGGCATGCATAGGATTCCTGACCAAGAGACCTCCCACCTGCTCTCAGACATAACACTGCTGTTACTGTGGAAACCAGACCCCTGGGGTGCCACAACAGCAGTCTGGAGGTGTAGTCTGGAGCCCCCCTATAACAGCAGTCTGGAGGTACAGTCTGAAGCCCCCTATAACAGCACTCTGGATGAGTAGTATGAAGCCCCCTATAACAGCAGTCTGGATGACTAGTCTGGAGCCGCCTATAACAGCAGTCTGAATGTGTAGTCTGGAGCCCCCTATAACAGCAGTCTGCATGTGTAGTCTGGAGCCCCCTATAACAGCAGTCTGCATGTGTAGTCTGGAGCCCCCTATAACAGCAGTCTGGGTGTGTAGTCTGGAGCCCCCCTATAACAGCAGTCCGGATGTGTAGTCTGAAGCCCCCCTTAACAGCAGTCTGATGGTGTAGTCTGGAGCTCCCCTATAACAGCTGTCTGGAGGAGCAGTCTGAAGCCCCCTATAACAGCAGTCTGGAAGCGCACTCTGAAGCCCCCTATAACAGCAATCTGGGTGTGTAGTCTGGAGCCCCCCTATAAGAGCAGTCTGGATGTGTAGTCTGAAGCCCCCTATAACAGCAGTCTGGAGGTGTAGTCTGGAGCCCCCTATAACAGCAGTCTGGAGGTGCAGTCTGAAGCCCCCTATAACAGCAGTCTGGAAGTGCACTCTGAAGCCCCCTATAACAGCAGTCTGGATGTATAGTCTGTAGCCTACTATAACAGCAGTCTGGATGAGTAGTCTGGAGCCCCCTATAACAGCAGTCTGCATTTGTAGTCTGGAGCCCCCTATAACAGCAGTCTGGATGTGTAGTCTGGAGCCCCCTATAACAGCAGTCTGGAGGTGTAGGAGCCCTCTATAACAGCAGTCTGGATGTGTAGTCTGGAGCCCCCTATAACAGCAGTCTGGAGGTGTAGTCTGGAGCCCCCCCTATAACAGCAGTCTGGAGGTGCAGTCTGAAGCCCCCTACAACAGCAGTCTGGAGGTGTAGTCTGGAGCCCCCTATAATAGCAGTCTGGGTGTGTAGTCTGGAGCCCCCCTATAACAGCAGTCCGGATGTGTAGTCTGAAGCCCCCCTATAACAGCAGTCTGGATGTGTAGTCTGAAGCTCCCTATAACAGCAGTCTGGATGTATAGTCTGTAGCCTACTATAACAGCAGTCTGGATAAGTAGTATGGAGACCCCCTATAACAGCAGTCTGGATGTGTAATCTGGAGCCCCCTATAACAACAGTCTGGATGTGTAGTCTGGAGCCCCTATAACAGCAGTCTGGATGTGTATTCTGGAGCCCCCTATAACAGCATTCTGGATGTGTAGTATGGAGCCCCCCTATAACAGCATTCTGGATGTATAGTCTGTAGCCCCCCTATAACAGCAGTCTGGATAAGTAGTATGGAGCCCCCTATAACAGCAGTCTGGATGTATAGTCTGGAGCCCCCCTATAACAGCAGTCTGGATGTGTAGTTTGAAGCCCCCCTATAACAGCAGTCTGGATGAGTAGTCTGGAGCCCCCCTATAACAGCAGTCTGGATGTGTAGTCTGCTGCCCCCTGTAACAGCTGTCTGGATGTGTAGTCTAGAGCACCCCTATAACAGCAGTCTGGATGTGTAGTCTGGAGCCCCCCTATAACAGCAGTCTGGATGTATAGTCTGGAGTCCCCCCTATAACAGCAGTCTGGATGTGTAGTCTGAAACCCCCCTATAACAGCAGTCTGGATGTGTAGTCTGAAACCCCCCTATAACAGCAGTCTGGATGTGTAGTCTGGAGCCCCCTATAACAGCAGTCTGGATGTGTAGTCTGGAGCCTCCCTATAACAGCAGTCTGGATGTGTAGTCTGGAGCCCCCCTATAACAGCAGTCTGGATGTATAGTCTGGAGCCCCCCTATAACAACAGCCTGGAGCCCCCAATAACAGCAGTCTGGATGTGTAGTCTGGAGCCCCCTATAACAGCAGTCTGGAGCCCCCCTATAACAGCAGTATGGATGTGTAGTCTGGAGCCCCCTATAACAGCAGTCTGGATGTGTAGTCTGGAGCCCCCCTATAACAGCAGTCTGGATGTGTAGTCTGGTGCCACCCTATAACAGCAGTCTGGATGTGTAGTCTGGAGCTCCCCTATAACAGCAGTCTGGATGTGTAGTCTGGAGCCCCCCTATAACAGCAGTCTGGATGTGTAGTCTGGAGCACCCCTATAACAGCAGTCTGGATGTGCAGTTTGGAGCCCCCTATAACAGCAGTCTGGATGTGTAGTCTGGAGCACCCCTATAACAGCAGTCTGGATGTGTAGTTTGGAGCCCCCTATAACAGCAGTCTGGATGTGTAGTCTGGAGCCCCCTATAACAGCAGTCTGGATGTGTAGTTTGGAGCCCCCTATAACAGCAGTCTGGATGTGTAGTCTGGAGCCCCCTATAACAACAGTCTGGAGCCCCCCTATAACAGCAGTCTGGATGTGTAGTCTGGAGCCCCCCTATAACAGCAGTCTGGATGTGTAGTCTGGAACCCTCTATAACAGCAGTCTGGATGTGTAGTCTGGAGCCCCCTATAACAGCAGTCAGGATGTGTAGACTGTAGCCTCCCTAAAACAGCAGTCTGGATGTGTAGTCTGGAGCCCCCCTATAACAGCAGTCTGGATGTGTAGTGTGGAGCCCCCTATAACAGCAGTCTGGATGTGAAGTCTGGAGCCCCCTATAACAGCAGTCTGGATGTGTAGTCTGGAGCCCCCCTATAACAGCAGTCTGGATGTGTAGTCTGGAGCCCCCTATAACAGCTGTCTGGATGTGTAGTCTGGAGCCCCCCTATAACAGCAGTCTGGATGTGTAATCTGGAGCCCCCCTATAAAGGCAGTCTGGATGTGTAGTCTGGAGCCCCCCTATAACAGCAGTCTGGATGTGTAGTCTGGAGCCCCCCTATAACAGCAGTCTGGATGTGTAGTCTGGAGCCCCCTATAACAGCAGTCTGGATGTGTAGTCTGGAGCCCCCTATAACAGCAGTCTGGATGTGTAGTCTGGAGCCCCCCTATAACAGCAGTCTGGATGTGTAGTCTGGAGCCCCCTATAACAGCAGTCTGGATGTGTAGTCTGGAGCCCCCTATAACAGCAGTCTGGATGTGTAGTCTGGAGCCCCCCTATAACAGCAGTCTGGATGTGTAGTATGGAGCGCCCGATAACAGCAGTCTTGATGTGTAGTCTGGAGCCCCCCTATAACAGCAGTCTGGATGTGTAGTCTGGAGCCCCCCTATAACAGCAGTCTGGATGTGTAGTCTGGAGCCCCCCTATAACAGCAGTCTGGATGTGTAGTCTGGAGCCCCCCTATAACAGCAGTCTGGATGTGTAGCCTGGAGCCCCCTATAACAGCAGTCTGGATGTGTAGGAGCCCACTATAACAGCAGTCTGGAGGTGCAGTCTTAAGCCCCCTATAACAGCAGTTTGGATGAGTAGTCTGGAGCCCCCTATAACAGCAGTCTGGATGTGTAGGAGCCCACTATAACAGCAGTCTGGAGGTGCAGTCTTAAGCCCCCTATAACAGCAGTCTGGATGTGTAGTCTGGAGCCCCCTATAACAGCAGTCTGGAGGTGTAGGAGCCCACTATAATAGCAGTCTGGAGGTGCAGTCTTAAGCCCCCTATAACAGCAGTTTGGATGAGTAGTATGAAGCCCCCTATAACAGCAGTCTGGATGACTAGTCTGGAGCCCCTTATAACAGCAGTCTGAATGTGTAGTCTGGAGCCCCCTATAACAGCTGTCTGCATGTGTAGTCTGGAGCCCCCCTTTAACAGCAGTCTGCATGTGTAGTCTGGAGCTCCCTATAACAGCAGTCTGGGTGTGTAATCTGGAGCCCCCCTATAACAGTAGTCTGGATGTGTAGTCTGGAGCCCCCCTATAGCAGCAGTCTGGATGTGTAGTCTGGAGCCCCCTATAACAGCAGTCTGGATGGGTAGTCTGAAGCCCCCCTATAACAGCAGTCTGGATGTGTAGTCTGGAGCCCCCCTATAACAGCAGTCTGGATGTGTAGTCTGAAGCCCTCTATAACAGCAGTCTGGATGAGTAGTATGAAGCCCCCTATAACAGCAGTCTAGATGACTAGTCTGGAGCCCCCTATAACAGCAGTCTGCATTTGTAGTCTGGAGCCCCCCTATAGCAGCAGTCTGGAGGTGTAGTCTGGAGCCCCCTATAACAGCAGTCTGCATTTGTAGTCTGGAGCCCCCTATAACAGCAGTCTGCATTTGTAGTCTGGAGCCCCCCTATAACAGCAGTCTGGATGTGTAGTCTGGAGCCCCCTATAACAGCAGTCTGGATGTGTAGTCTGGAGCCCCCTATAACAGCAGTCTGGAGGTGTAGGAGCCCTGTATAACAGCAGTCTGGATGTGTAGTCTGGAGCCCCCTACAACAGCAGTCTGGAGGTGTAGTCTGGATCCTCCCTATAACAGCAGTCTGGATGTGTAGTCTGAAGCCCCCCTATAACAGCAGTCTGGATGAGCAGTATGGAACCCCCCTATAACAGCATTCTGGATGTATAGTCTGTAGCCCCCCTATAACAGCAGTCTGGATAAGTAGTATGGAGCCCCCTATAACAGCAGTCTGGATGTGTAGTCTGGAGCCCCCCTATAACAGCAGTCTGGATGAGTAGTTTGAAGCCCCCCTATAACAGCAGTCTGGATATGTAGTCTGGAGCCCCCCTACAACAGCAGTCTGGATGTGTAGTCTGGAGCCCCCCTATAACAGCAGTCTGGATGTGTTGTCTGGAGCCCCCTATAACAGCAGTCTGGATGTGTAGTCTGGAGCCCCCTATAACAGCAGTCTGGATGTGTAGTCTGGAGCCCCCTATAACAGCAGTCTGGAGGTGTAGGAGCCCTGTATAACAGCAGTCTGGATGTGTAGTCTGGAGCCCCCTACAACAGCAGTCTGGAGGTGTAGTCTGGAGCCTCCCTATAACAGCAGTCTGGATGTGTAGTCTGAAGCCCCCCTATAACAGCAGTCTGGAT
Organism: Phyllobates terribilis; assembly: GCF_046119375.1. Classification (NCBI taxonomy): domain Eukaryota; kingdom Metazoa; phylum Chordata; class Amphibia; order Anura; family Dendrobatidae; genus Phyllobates; species Phyllobates terribilis. The sequence continues at coordinate 69,240,329 of NW_027362764.1, forward strand.
GAGCAGTATGGAACCCCCCTATAACAGCATTCTGGATGTATAGTCTGTAGCCCCCCTATAACAGCAGTCTGGATGTGTAGTCTGGAGCCCCCCTATAACAGCAGTCTGGATGAGTAGTTTGAAGCCCCCCTATAACAGCAGTCTGGATATGTAGTCTGGAGCCCCCCTACAACAGCAGTCTGGATGTGTAGTCTGGAGCCCCCCTATAACAGCAGTCTGGATGTGTTGTCTGGAGCCCCCTATAACAGCAGTCTGGATGTGTAGTCTGGAGCCCCCCTATAACAGCAGTCTGGATGTGTAGTCTGGAGTCCCCCTATAACAGCAGTCTGGATGTGTAGTCTGGAGCCCCCTATAACAGCAGTCTGGATGTGTAGTCTGGAGCCCCCTATAACAGCAGTCTGGATGCGTAGTCTGGAGCCCCCCTATAACAGCAGTCTGGATGTGTAGTCTGGAGACCCCCTATAACAGCAGTCTGGATGTGTAGTCTGGAGCCCCCCTATAACAGCAGTCTGGATGTGTAGTCTGGAGCCCCCTATAACAGCAGTCTGGATGTGTAGTCTGGAGACCCCCTATAACAGCAGTCTGGATGTGTAGTCTGTAGCCCCCCTATAACAGCAGTCTGGTTGTGTAGACTGGAGCCCCCCTATAACAGCAGTCTGGATGTGTAGTCTGGAGCCCCCCTATAACAGCAGTCTGGATGTGTAGTCTGTAGCCCCCCTATAACAGCAGTCTGGATGTGTAGTCTGGAGCCCCCTATAACAGTAGTCTGGATGTGTAGTCTGGAGCCCACCTATAACAGCAGTCTGGATGTGTAGTCTGGAGCCCCCTATAACAGCAGTCTGGATGTGTAGTCTGTAGCCCCCCTATAACAGCAGTCTGGATGTGTAGTCTGGAGCCCCCTATAACAGTAGTCTGGATGTGTAGTCTGGAGCCCACCTATAACAGCAGTCTGGATGTGTAGGAGCCCTCAATTTCAGCAGTCTGGATGTGTAGTCTGGAGCCCCCTATAACAGTAGTCTGGATGTGTAGTCTGGAGCCCCCCTACAACAGCAGTCTGGAGGTGCAGTCTGAAGCCCCCTATAACAGCAGTCTGGATGTGTTGTCTGGAGCCCCCCTATAACAGCAGTCTGGATGTGTTGTCTGTAGCCCACTATAACAGCAGTCTGAATAAGTAGTATGGAGTCCCCCTATAACAGCAATCTAGATGTGTAGTCTGGAGCCTCCCTATAACAGCAGTCTGGATGTGTAGTCTGAAGCCTCCCTATAACAGCAGTCTGGATGAGTAGTATGGAGCCCCCCTATAACAGCATTCTGGATGTATAGTCTGTAGCCCCCCTATAACAGCAGTCTGGATGTGTAGTCTGAAGCCCCCCTATAACAGCAGTCTGGATGTTTAGTCTGGAGCCCCCTATAACAGCAGTCTGGATGTGTAGTCTGGAGCCCCCTATAACAGCAGTCTGGATGTGTAGTCTGGAGCCCCCTATAACAGCAGTCTGGATGTGTAGTCTGGAGCCCCCCTATAACAGCAGTCTGGATGTGTAGTCTGGAGCCCCCCTACAACAGCAGTCTGGATGTGTAGTCTGGAGCCCCCCTATAACAGCCGTCTGGATGTGTAGTCTGGAGCCCCCTATAACAGCAGTCTGGATGTGAAGTCTGGAGTCCCCCTATAACAGCAGTCTGGATGTGTAGTCTGGAGCTCCCCTATAACAGCAGTCTGGATGTGTAGTCTGGAGCCCCCTATAACAGCAGTCTGGATGTGTAGTCTGGAGCCCCCCTATAACAGCAGTCTGGATGTGTAGTCTGGAGCCCCCTATAACAGCAGTCTGGATGTGTAGTCTGGAGCCCCCTATAACAGCAGTCTGGATGTGTAGTCTGGAGCCCCCTATAACAGCAGTCTGGATGTGTAGTCTGGAGGCCCCCTATAACAGCAGTCTGGATGTGTAGTCTGGAACCCCCCTATAACAGCAGTCTTAATGTGTAGTCTGGAGCCCTCCTATAACAGCAGTCTGGATGTGTAGTCTGGAGCCCCCCTATAACAGCAGTCTGGATGTGTAGTCTGGAGCCCCCTATAACAGCAGTCTGGATGTGTTGTCTGGAGCCACCTATAACAGCAGTCTGGATGTGTAGTCTGGAGCCCACCTATAACAGCAGTCTGGATGTGTAGTCTGGAGCCCCCTATAACAGCAGTCTGGATGTGTAGGCTGGAGCCCCCCTATAACAGCAGTCTGGATGTGTAGTCTGTAGCCCCCCTATAACAGCAGTCTGGATGTGTAGTCTGGAGCCCCCCTATAACAGCAGTCTGGATGTGTAGTCTGGAGCCCCCCTATAACAGCAGTCTGGATGTGTAGTCTGGAGCCCCCTATAACAGCAATCTGGATGTGTAGACTGGAGCCCCCCTATAACAGCAGTCTGGATCTGTAGTCTGGAGCCCCCCTATAACAGCAGTCTGGATGTGTAGTCTGGAGCCCCCTATAACAGCAGTCTGGATGTGTAGTCTGTAGCCCCCCTATAACAGCAGTCTGGATGAGTAGTCTGGAGCCCCCCTATAACAGCAGTCTGGATGTGTAGTCTGGAGCCCCCCTATAACAGCAGTCTGGATGTGTAGGAGCCCTCTATAACAGCAGTCTGGAGGTGTAGTCTGGAGCCCCCCTATAACAGCAGTCTGGAGGTGCAGTCTGAAGCCCCCTATAACAGCAGTCTGGAGGTGTAGTCTGTAGCCCCCCTATAACAGCAATCTGGATGTATAGTCTATAGCCCAATATAACAGGAGTCTGGATAAGTAGTATGGAGTCCCCCTATAACAGCAGTCTGGATGTGTAGTCTGAAGCCCCCCTATAACAGCAGTATGGATGAGTAGTATGGAGCCCCCCTATAACAGCATTCTGGATGTATAGTCTGGAACCCCCCTATAACAGCAGTCTGGAGGTGCAGTCTGAAGCCCCCTATAACAGCAGTCTGGAGGTGTAGTCTGTAGCCCCCCTATAACAGCAATCTGGATGTATAGTCTATAGCCCAATATAACAGCAGTCTGGATGTGTAGTCTGGAGCCTCCCTATAACAGCAGTCTGGATGTGTAGTCTGAAGCCCCCCTATAACAGCAGTATGGATGAGTAGTATGGAGCCCCCCTATAACAGCATTCTGGATGTATAGTCTGTAGCCCCCCTATAACAGCAGTCTGGATGTGTAGTCTGAAGCCCCCCTATAACAGCCGTCTGGATGTTTAGTCTGGAACCCCCCTATAACAGCAGTCTGGATGTTTAGTCTGGAGCCCCCTATAACAGCAGTCTGGATGTGTAGTCTGGAGCCCCCTATAACAGCAGTCTGGATGTGTAGTCTGGAGCCCCCTATAACAGCAGTCTGGATGTGTAGTCTGGAGCCCCCTTATAACAACAGTCTGGATGTGTAGTCTGGAGCCCCCTATAACAGCTGTCTGGATGTGTAGTCTGGAGCCCCCCTATAACAGCAGTCTGGATGTGTAGTCTGGAGCCCCCCTATAACAGCAGTCTGGATATGTAGTCTGGAGCCCCCCTACAACAGCAGTCTGGATGTGTAGTCTGGAGCCCCCCTATAACAGCAGTCTGGATGTGTAGTCTGGAGCCCCCTATAACAGCAGTCTGGATGTGTAGTCTGGAGCCCCCCTATAACAACAGTCTGGATGTGTAGTCTGGAGCCCCCTATAACAGCAGTCTGGATGTGTAGTCTGGAGCCCCCTATAACAGCAGTCTGGATGTGTAGTCTGGAGCCCCCCTATAACAGCAGTCTGGATGTGTAGTCTGGAGCCCCCCTATAACAGCAGTCTGGATGTGTAGTCTGGAGCCTCCCTATAACAGCCGTCTGGATGTGTAGTCTGGAGCCCCCCTATAACAGCAGTCTGGATGTGTAGTCTGGAGCCCCCCTATAACAGCAGTCTGGATGTGTAGTCTGGAGTCCCCCTATAACAGCAGTCTGGATGTGTAGTCTGGAGCCCCCTATAACAGCAGTCTGGATGTGTAGTCTGGAGCCCCCTATAGCAGTAGTCTGGATGTGTAGTCTGGAGCCCCCTATAACAGCAGTCTGGATGTGTAGGTGCCCTCTATAACAGCACTCTGGAGGTGTAGTCTGGAGGACCCCTATAACAGCAGTCTGGATGTGTAGGTGCCCTCTATAACAGCACTCTGGAGGTGTAGTCTGGAGGACCCCTATAACAGCAGTCTGGATGTGTAGTCTGGAGCCCCCTATAACAGCAGTCTGGATGTGTAGTCTGGAGCCCCTAGAACAGTAGTCTGGATGTGTAGTCTGGAGCCCCGCTATAACAGCAGTCTGGATGTGTAGTCTGGAGCCCCCTATAACAGCAGTCTGGATGTGTAGTCTGTAGCCCCCCTATAACAGCAGTCTGGATGTGTAGTCTGGAGCCCCCTATAACAGCAGTCTGGATGTGTAGGAGCCCTCTATAACAGCAGTCTGGAGGTGTAGTCTGGAGCCCCCCTATAACAGCAGTCTGGATGTGTTGTCTGGAGCCCCCTATAACAGCAGTCTGGATGTATAGTCTATAGCCCAATATAACAGCAGTCTGGATAAGTAGTATGGAGTCCCCCTATAACAGCAGTCTGGATGTGTAGTCTGGAGCCTCCCTACAACAGCAGTCTGGATGTGTAGTCTGAAGCCCCCCTATAACAGCAGTATGGATGAGTAGTATGGAGCCCCCCTATAACAGCATTCTGGATGTATAGTCTGTAGCCCCCCTATAACAGCAGTCTGGATGTGTAGTCTGAAGCCCCCCTATAACAGCAGTCTGGATGTTTAGTCTGGAACCCCCCTATAACAGCAGTCTGGATGTTTAGTCTGGAGCCCCCTATAACAGCAGTCTGGATGTGTAGTCTGGAGCCCCCTATAACAGCAGTCTGGATGTGTAGTCTGGAGCCCCCTATAACAGCAGTCTGGATGTGTAGTCTGGAGCCCCCTTATAACAACAGTCTGGATGTGTAGTCTGGAGCCCCCTATAACAGCTGTCTGGATGTGTAGTCTGGAGCCCCCCTATAACAGCAGTCTGGATGTGTAGTCTGGAGCCCCCCTATAACAGCAGTCTGGATATGTAGTCTGGAGCCCCCCTACAACTGCAGTCTGGATGTGTAGTCTGGAGCCCCCCTATAACAGCAGTCTGGATGTGTAGTCTGGAGTCCCCCTATAACAGCAGTCTGGATGTGTAGTCTGGAGCCCCCTATAACAGCAGTCTGGATGTGTAGTCTGGAGCCCCCTATAACAGCAGTCTGGATGTGTAGTCTGGAGCCCCCCTATAACAGCAGTCTGGATGTGTAGTCTGGAGCCCCCCTATAACAGCAGTCTGGATGTGTAGTCTGGAGCCCCCTATAGCAGTAGTCTGGATGTTTAGTCTGGAGCCCCCTATAACAGCAGTCGGGATGTGTAGGTGCCCTCTATAACAGCACTCTGGAGGTGTAGTCTGGAGCCCCCCTATAACAGCAGTCTGGATGTGTAGTCTGGAGCCCCCTATAACAGCAGTCTGGATGTGTAGTCTGGAGCCCCTAGAACAGCAGTCTGGATGTGTAGTTTGGAGCCCCCTATAACAGCAGTCTGGATGTGTAGTCTGGAGCCCCCTATAACAGTAGTCTGGATGTGTAGTCTGGAGCCCCACTATAACAGCAGTCTGGATGTGTAGTCTGGAGCCCCCTATAACAGCAGTCTGGATGTGTAGTCTGGAGCCTCCTATAACAGCAGTCTGGCTGTGTAGTCTGGAGCCCCCCTATAACAGCAGTCTGGATGTGTAGTCTGCAGCCCCCCTATAACAGCAGTCTGGATGCGTAGTCTGGAGCCCCCTATAACAGCAGTTTGGATGTGCAGTCTGGAGCCCCCCTATAACAGCAGTCTGGATGTGTAGCCTGGAGCCCCCCTATAACAGCAGTCTGGATGTGTAGTCTGGAGCCCCCCTATAACAGCAGTCTGGATGTGTAGTCTGGAGCCCCCTATAACAGAAGTCTGGATGTGTAGTCTGGACCCCCCTATAACAGCAGTCTGGAGGTGTAGTCTGGAGCCCCCTATAACAGCAGTCTGGATGTGTACTCTGGAGCCCCCTATAACAGCAGTCTGGATGTGCAGTCTGGAGCCCCCTATAACAGCAGTCTGGTTGTGTAGTCTGGAGCCCCCTATAACAGCAGTCTGGATGTGTAGTCTGGAGCCCCCCTATAACATCAGTCTGGATGTGCAGTCTGGAGCCCCCTATAACAGCAGTCTGGATGTGCAGTCTTGACCTCCTATAACAGCACTCTTTATGTGTAGTCTGGAGCCCCCCTATAGCAGCAGTCTGGATGTGTAGTCTGGAGCCCCCCTATAACAGCAGTCTGGATGTGTAGTCTGGAGCCCCCCTATAACAGCAGTCTGGATGTGTAGTCTGGAGCCCCCTATAACAGCAGTCTGGATGTGTAGTCTGGAGCCCCCTATAACAGCAGTCTGGATGTGTATTCTGAAGCCTACCTATAACAGCAGTCTGGATGTGTAGTCTGGAGCCCCCCTATAACAGCAGTCTGGATGTGTAGTCTGGAGCCCCCCTATAACAGAAGTCTGGATGTGTAGTCTGGAGCCCCCCTGTAACAGCAGTCTGGATGTGTAGTCTGGAGCCCCCTATAACAAAAATCTGGATGTGTAGTCTGGACCCCCCTATAACAGCAGTCTGGAGGTGTAGTCTGGAGCCCCCTATAACAGCAGTCTGGATGTGTACTCTGGAGCCCCCTTTAACAGCAGTCTGGATGTGCAGTCTGGAGCCCCCTATAACAGCAGTCTGGTTGTGTAGTCTGGAGCCCCCTATAACAGCAGTCTGGATGTGTAGTCTGGAGCCCCCCTATAACATCAGTCTGGATGTGCAGTCTGGAGCCCCCTATAACAGCAGTCTGGATGTGTAGTCTTGACCTCCTATAACAGCACTCTGGATGTGTAGTCTGGAGCCCCCTATAGCAGCAGTCTGGAGCCCCCTATAACAGCAGTCTGGATGTGTAGTCTGGAGCCCCCCTATAACAGCAGTCTGGATGTGCAGTCTGGAGCCCCCCTATAACAGCAGTCTGGATGTGTAGTGTGGAGCCCCCCTATAACAGTATTCTGGATGTGTAGTCTGGAGCCCCCTATAACAGCAGTCTGGATGTGTAGTCTGGAGCCCCCCTATAACAGCAGTCTGGATGTGTAGTCTGAACCCCACTATAACAGCAGTCTGGATGTGTAGTCTGGAGCCCCCCTATAATAGCAGTCTGGATGTTTAGTCTGGAGCCCCCCTATAACAGCAGTCTGGATGTGTAGTCTGGAGCCCCCCTATATTAGCAATCTGGATGTGTAGTCTGGAGCCCCCCTATAACAGCTGTCTGGATGTGTAGTCTGGAGCCCCCCTATAACAGCAGTCTGGATGTGTAGTCTGGAGCCTCCCTATAACAGCAGTCTGGATGTGTAGTCTGGAGCCCCCCTATAACAGCAGTCTGGATGTGTAGTCTGGAGCCCCCCTATAACAGCAGTCTGGATGTGTAGTCTGGAGCCCCCTATAACAGCAGTTTGGATGTGTAGTCTGGAGCCCCCTATAACAGCAGTCTGGATGTGTAGTCTGGAGCCCCCTATAACAGCAGTCTGGATGTGTAGTCTGGAGCCCCCCTATAACAGCAGTCTGGATCTGTAGTCTGGAGCCCCCCTATAACAGCAGTCTGGATGTGTAGTCTGGAGCCCCCTATAACAGAAGTCTGGATGTGTAGTCTGGACCCCCCTATAACAGCAGTCTGGAGGTGTAGTCTGGAGCCCCCTATAACAGCAGTCTGGATGTGTACTCTGGAGCCCCCTATAACAGCAGTCTGGATGTGTAGTCTGGAGCCCCCCTATAACAGCAGTCTGGATGTGTAGTCTGGAGCCCCCTATAACAGCAGTCTGGATGTGTAGTCTGTAGCCCCCCTATAACAGCAGTCTGGATGAGTAGTCTGGAGCCCCCCTATAACAGCAGTCTGGATGTGTAGTCTGGAGCCCCCCTATAACAGCAGTCTGGATGTGTAGGAGCCCTCTATAACAGCAGTCTGGAGGTGTAGTCTGGAGCCCCCCTATAACAGCAGTCTGGAGGTGCAGTCTGAAGCCCCCTATAACAGCAGTCTGGAGGTGTAGTCTGTAGCCCCCCTATAACAGCAATCTGGATGTATAGTCTATAGCCCAATATAACAGGAGTCTGGATAAGTAGTATGGAGTCCCCCTATAACAGCAGTCTGGATGTGTAGTCTGGAGCCTCCCTATAACAGCAGTCTGGATGTGTAGTCTGAAGCCCCCCTATAACAGCAGTATGGATGAGTAGTATGGAGCCCCCCTATAACAGCATTCTGGATGTATAGTCTGTAGCCCCCCTATAACAGCAGTCTGGATGTGTAGTCTGAAGCCCCCCTATAACAGCAGTCTGGATGTTTAGTCTGGAACCCCCCTATAACAGCAGTCTGGATGTTTAGTCTGGAGCCCCCTATAACAGCAGTCTGGATGTGTAGTCTGGAGCCCCCTATAACAGCAGTCTGGATGTGTAGTCTGGAGCCCCCTATAACAGCAGTCTGGATGTGTAGTCTGGAGCCCCCTTATAACAACAGTCTGGATGTGTAGTCTGGAGCCCCCTATAACAGCTGTCTGGATGTGTAGTCTGGAGCCCCCCTATAACAGCAGTCTGGATGTGTAGTCTGGAGCCCCCCTATAACAGCAGTCTGGATATGTAGTCTGGAGCCCCTCTACAACAGCAGTCTGGATGTGTAGTCTGGAGCCCCCCTATAACAGCAGTCTGGATGTGTAGTCTGGAGCCCCCTATAACAGCAGTCTGGATGTGTAGTCTGGAGCCCCCCTATAACAACAGTCTGGATGTGTAGTCTGGAGCCCCCTATAACAGCAGTCTGGATGTGTAGTCTGGAGCCCCCTATAACAGCAGTCTGGATGTGTAGTCTGGAGCCCCCCTATAACAGCAGTCTGGATGTGTAGTCTGGAGCCCCCCTATAACAGCAGTCTGGATGTGTAGTCTGGAGCCTCCCTATAACAGCCGTCTGGATGTGTAGTCTGGAGCCCCCCTATAACAGCAGTCTGGATGTGTAGTCTGGAGCCCCCCTATAACAGCAGTCTGGATGTGTAGTCTGGAGTCCCCCTATAACAGCAGTCTGGATGTGTAGTCTGGAGCCCCCTATAACAGCAGTCTGGATGTGTAGTCTGGAGCCCCCTATAACAGCAGTCTGGATGTGTAGTCTGGAGCCCCCCTATAACAGCAGTCTGGATGTGTAGTCTGGAGCCCCCCTATAACAGCAGTCTGGATGTGTAGTCTGGAGCCCCCTATAGCAGTAGTCTGGATGTGTAGTCTGGAGCCCCCTATAACAGCAGTCTGGATGTGTAGTCTGGAGCCCCCCTATAACAGCAGTCTGGATGTGTAGTCTGGAGCCCCCCTATAACAGCAGTCTGGATGTGTAGTCTGGAGCCTCCCTATAACAGCAGTCTGGATGTGTAGTCTGGAGCCCCCCTATAACAGCACTCTGGAGGTGTAGTCTGGAGGACCCCTATAACAGCAGTCTGGATGTGTAGTCTGGAGCCCCCTATAACAGCAGTCTGGATGTGTAGTCTGGAGCCCCTAGAACAGTAGTCTGGATGTGTAGTCTGGAGCCCCGCTATAACAGCAGTCTGGATGTGTAGTCTGGAGCCCCCTATAACAGCAGTCTGGATGTGTAGTCTGTAGCCCCCCTATAACAGCAGTCTGGATGTGTAGTCTGGAGCCCCCTATAACAGTAGTCTGGATGTGTAGTCTGGAGCCCCCCTATAACAGCAGTCTGGATGTGTAGGAGCCCTCTATAACAGCAGTCTGGAGGTGTAGTCTGGAGCCCCCCTATAACAGCAGTCTGGAGGTGCAGTCTGAAGCCCCCTATAACAGCAGTCTGCAGGTGTAGTCTGTAGCCACACTATAGCAGCAGTCTGGATGTGTTGTCTGGAGCCCCCTATAACAGCAGTCTGGATGTATAGTCTATAGCCCAATATAACAGCAGTCTGGATAAGTAGTATGGAGTCCCCCTATAACAGCAGTCTGGATGTGTAGTCTGGAGCCTCCCTACAACAGCAGTCTGGATGTGTAGTCTGAAGCCCCCCTATAACAGCAGTATGGATGAGTAGTATGGAGCCCCCCTATAACAGCATTCTGGATGTATAGTCTGTAGCCCCCCTATAACAGCAGTCTGGATGTGTAGTCTGAAGCCCCCCTATAACAGCAGTCTGGATGTTTAGTCTGGAACCCCCCTATAACAGCAGTCTGGATGTTTAGTCTGGAGCCCCCTGTGATGAAAACCGGCCGGTGGGTGCAGCTCTCTGGCGCCCCCTTACCTCTCAGGTCAGTCAAGGTACTGCACCTAGAGAAAGTAGTTCCAGGTAGCTGCAACCAGCGCAGGGAACACGGTAGTGTGTTATCCCTTCAACGTCACTAAACCGTAACGTCACTACACAGCACAACTCGCTAGCGCCCTCTTAGCCTCAGGTCAGTCAAGGAACTGCACCTAGGATAAGCGGTCGCCAGGGAGACTGTCCTGTAACCTACTGGGTATCGGGGCCCTCTGTAGTGAGGGCGGTATATATATCTTCCTTGGCCGCGCCAGGAATATATATATCTGAACCTCCGACCGTCACTACCAGCCTTCCCCAATCCCCAGTTGGTATGCTGCCACCAGTCCCTATTTTAGATATACGCCCAGTCCGTGAATGGGCCTATATCGGGTCAGGAACCAACCCTGGGTAGCGTTTTTGGCTTGAGCCGAGCTCACACGGACGTGCGTTCGTTATGCAGAATAAAAGGCAGGCCCACAATTACTTGAGGTAATTGATTATAATAATACACTAGATACACGATATACAACTAAATATACACAGGTATAAGGTCAGGCTAAACTATACAACAATGGAATACAACACACAGAATCACCACAGCATATCAGTTACCGGTTTCTTGATTTTCTTGTGACGCAGGGAGAGGATTCTGCGGTCGCAGGCACGGTTCTTTGTTACAGGCTGAGGCCTACCACCGCATGGTCAGACTGCTCCTCCCCTTGGTGGCCTCAGCTGGTGCTCAGATGTTCAGCACCCCACTCTTGGGTCAAGACTGACTTGTCTCTTGTCTGTCCTGCTATCTTACCTGCCCCGTCCCGCCCACTGCTGGTGAGGTCAGCTGGCTCAGTCTCCACCCTCAGGTCTAACTTCGATCAGAAGCCCAAATTCTATGGAACCCAATAACTTCTTCTGGGATGGTCTCATGATACCCCCAGGGGTTCCCATGGATTCGGGCCGCCGTAACCGACCTTTTGATATCAATTATGATACCATACGGTCCTCAGGAATGGCTCCGCGCTATATCTTGGCTTCCAGAGCACGTACAAACGTCTACCGCGGAGGCTTGTGTGCGCAATGGCTCCGGGACGCCGTGATATTTTTTTATTGGCCCATCCCACGCAACATGCGTGTACTGTTCATGTTTCTATATCTTATGCCTCCATGCTTGTGACAGACAAAGAAACTAGTCCTATGGGACAAATGGTCAGGTACAGATAGACGAAGCACCCCCCCCTGCTGGCTGTGTTTCCTCTCGAAGTCTTTGAAGCTCCTAGCATTCAAGTGTTAAGTAGGCTTCTTATCTTACAGGAGCCTGGATGGGGGGAAACTATCTAGTTGACGTTTTAACAGAAGGTCCCAAGGGTGGGGGCTGCTGAAGTGTGGCCATCCCTGGATATGATTTATCATTACCAAGATGGCGGCTACGGGTTCATCACACCTCCCCCTATACGAGGGCGCGAGGGGGTAGCACATTCCTGTGTTCCCCCGTGCGTCCTTCTGCACCCTCCCCTTGCCGGGATAACCCGTCAGCGCTACCGTGGTCACGGCCTCTTCTGTGGCGAATGGAGAAGTGGTACTGCTGGAGAGCGAGGCTCCAGCGTAGCAACCTGCCATTCGACCCAGAGACCGTGTGTAACCAGCTGAGGGGGTTGTGGTCCGTCTCCACGGTGAAATGGCTCCCGTACAAGTAGGGCTGCAGACGCTGCAGGGCCCATACAATTGCCAGGCATTCTTTTTCCACCGTGGAGTAAGCCACCTCCCGGGGCAGTAGCTTCCTGCTCAGGTACAAGACAGGATGTTCCTGGCCTGTCGTGTTGACCTGACTTAGCACAGCACCGAGGCCAAAGTCACTGGCGTCGGTCTGTACCACAAACGGCCGGTCGAAGTCGGCAGCTTGCAGTACAGGGGAGCTACTTAGGGCGGCCTTGAGTGCCCCGAAAGCTGTCTCGCAGGCGACTGTCCAGTCGACTGCGACGGGCAGCTTCTTCTTGGTGAGGTCCGTCAGGGGCTTGGCCAGGGTGCTATAGTGTGGGACGAACCTCCTATAGTACCCGGCGGTCCCCAAGAAGGACATCACCTGCTTTTTGGTCCTAGGAGTGGGCCAGGATGCGATGGCATCCACTTTCCCCGGTTCTGGCTTCAGAACCCCCCCGCCTACCCGGTGTCCCAGGTAGAGGACCTCACTCATGCCCAGCTGGCACTTTTCCGGCTTGATGGTCAAGCCTGCCCGGTGGATCCGACCGAGCACCTGCCGCAGGTGCTCTAGGTGATCCTCCCAAGTGGGACTGAAGACTGCAATATCGTCCAAGTACGCAGCCGCGTACCCTTCAAGTCCCTCAAGCAGCGTATTGACCATCCGCTGAAAAGTGGCAGGGGCATTCTTCATGCCGAATGGCATCACTGTGGACTCGTACAGTCCAAAAGGGGTGATAAAGGCAGAGCGTTCCCTTGCCGCGGGGGTCAGAGGAATCTGCCAGTACCCCCGGCTCAGATCCATGATGGTCAGGTACTTAGCCCCGGCCATCCGATCGAGCAGGTCATCGATGCGTGGTATGGGGAACGCATCGGTGGCCGTTACAGCGTTGAGCCCCCGGTAGTCCACGCAGAACCGTGTAGTTCGGTCCTTCTTTGGTACGAGGACTACAGGCGAGGCCCACGCGCTGCTGGATGCCTGGATCACCCCCAGCTTCAGCATCTCGTCTATCTCTTGGCGCATGTTTCCCTGCACCTCGAAAGAGACCCGATATGCTGAACGCCGGATCGGCGGGTGATCGCCAGTGTCCACGTCGTGGACAGCCATCTCAGTCCTTCCGGGCAGACTGCTGAACAGCCCCCGGAAGGGGTGCAGGGTGGTCCCCAGCTGGGACCGTTGGTCCTCCGTGAGCTGGTGGCCAACCCCCACATCCTCGATGGACCCACCCGCCTTGGCTTGGGTGAGCAGATCCAGGAGGGTTTCTACCTCTCCTTCCTCGGGAAGGTTGCACACTGGGTGGGCAGTCGCTTCCCGCTCATGATGAGCCTTCATCATGTTCACGTGGAAGGCCTTCCTCCTTCCACGGGCGTGATCCAGGGTGACCAGATAGGTGACGGCATTGAGTTTCTGGTGCACGAAGTAGGGACCTTCCCAGGCTGCCTGAAGCTTGTTCTGTGGTACGGGGACCAGTACCCACACCTTTTGACCCACCTGGTAGGTCCTCTCCCAAGCATTCTGGTCGTACCACCGCTTCTGGTCGGCCTGGGCCTGGGCCATATTGTCCTGCACCAGCTTTGCCAAGGCCATCATCCTGTCCCGGTGGCGCACGACATACTCGATGACCGACACCTCGGGGGTGGCCAAATCCCCTTCCCATGCTTCCTTCACCAGAGCCAGGGGGCCCCGTACCCGTCGCCCGTACAGGAGCTCAAAGGGGGAGAACCCCGTTGAGGCCTGCGGAACCTCCCGGTAAGCAAATAGGAGGTGTGGGAGGTAACGCTCCCAGTCTCTCCCGTGGGAGTCGACCAACATCTTAAGCATCTGCTTTAAGGTGCCATTGAACCGCTCACACAGGCCATTAGTCTGTGGGTGATACGGGCTGGCCACCAGATGTTGCACCTGCATTTGCTTACAGAGGGACTCCATCAGCCGCGACATGAACTGGGTCCCTCGGTCGGTGAGCATTTCTTGGGGGAAACCCACTCTGGAGAAGATCTCCAGTAAGGCGGTAGCCACCTTGTCGGCCCGAATGGACGACAAAGCTACCGCTTCCGGGTACCGGGTGGCATAGTCCACTACCGTGAGTATGAAGCATTTCCCGGAGTGGCTGGGAGTGGACAGAGGTCCAATAAGATCCACAGCGACCCTCGAGAAAGGCTCTTCGATGATTGGCAGAGTTACCAGTGGGGCTTTGGGGCGCGGCCCCGCCTTCCCCACCCTCTGACAGGTGTCACACGAACGGCAGTAGGCACCCACCGCGGCTCCCATCCCAGGCCAGTAGAAATGCTGAGCTATCCTGGCCTTGGTTTTAGCGATCCCTAAGTGTCCGGCCATCGGAATCTCGTGTGCGATCCGCAACAATTCCGCCCTGAACGGATAGGGTACCACTAACTGTCGGTCCCTGGGCCACGCCTCCGGTGAACCCTGCTGGACCGTTACCCGGTACAGCCGTCCCTGGTCCCAGACCACCCGCTCGCAGTCTGACTCCATGGGAGGCTGTGCCGCCTGTTCCTTGAGAGCTTTCAGGCTGTCGTCTGCTTCCAACGCAGCCTGAAATTCCTGACTTGATGTGGCCAGAATCGACGAAACTGCCACATCCTCCGTCAGCCCCTCCGGGCATGTCACCTGGCCGCTGTCTGACCCGGCAGACACTTGGTCAGAAGTGGGGAAGCCGTCGGACCTCTGCAAGGCTCCTTGGGCTCCGGCGCTCCCACTCCTGGTGACAGCGGCTATGACCGCTGTGACCGTGGGTAGTGCCTGCTTCCCCTCTGTTTCTGACCAAGCCGCCCGATCAGGCAGGCTTCCTAGGCCTTTGGACATCTCGGATGTGGGGAACTCCTGCCCTGGGGTCTTACCTGGCGGCTCCTCTCTTGGGACACCCCCACCTCCCATGGCCTGTTCCTCCCCCTGCAGTGGGCCTATACTCAGCAGCCTGGATACCCCTGGGAGCCCTACACTGCCGGTAGCTGCCCCCCTCTCCATCCCTGAGCTTCCCTCTACAGAATCCTGCCCGCCCCCTCCCTCACCGGAGGACAAGAGGTCACGGCACGCCGGCTGAGCACCTCTGCGGGCATCCCCACACTCCCCACCTGCTTTCACTAACCCTGTTTGTGTTGTGTCTGTGCAGGTGTTACCCTCAGGTTTCACTCCCTCCTCCTCAGCAGGACACACACTACATACAACATGGTTGGCATTAGCAGCAGACAAATCAATACACTCTTGGGGGGCCGAACTTGGGGGTTCAGAGGGTACATACTGCGATACTAGACGCCCCAAGTCGGTCCCTAATAAAACATTTGCGGGAATATTTGGCGTTACTCCCACCTCCCGCATCCCCCTTCCGGCACCCCAGTCCAAATACACCATGGCAACGGGAAGTGCCGGCTCCACGCCTCCAACCCCGGAGACGGAAAGAGTCTTTCCTGGTACCAAGTCCTGGGGGGACACCACCTCAGGCCGTACCAGTGTTCGTTCAGCGCCCGTGTCCCGCAGTCCCATGACCGCAGAACGGCCTATGGTGACGGGTTGGATGTTGTCCAGGGACCTACCACCACCCCCTCCCACACACAAAACATTGGGCGCTCTCTGGGACTGGGATGGGGTCTTTTGGCGCTGGGGACACTCAGCCCTAAAGTGTCCTGGTTTGTTGCATAGATGACAACGTCTTACGTCTGGTCCTTGCCTGGAGAGGGCAACAGGGGGATACACCCCTTGTGTTCTAGGGGCCGGGGAAACAGGGGCATGACTGGGCTTACCCCCTCTCCAGGTGCTGCTGGCAGACTTCTTCAGCTCAGGCGCCCTGTTATTGGCATACTCGTCTGCCAGGGCGGCTGTAGCAGAAGCCCCTGTTGGTTTTCGGTCACGGAGGAACTGTCGGAGGTCCTCTGGGCAGTTCCACAAAAACTGCTCCGTGACGAACAGTTCCTGGACCTCCTGGCGGGTAGTAAGCGCTAGACCCGAGGTCCAGTGCTCTGCGGCTCTCAACAGCGCCCGCATATGATCGGTCCAGGTGTCCTTGGGGCCACGCAGCAGGCTCCGGAACTTCTGGCGGTACGACTCGGGAGTGAGGTTGTACTGCCGGATCAGGGCCCGCTTGATGCAGTCGTAGTTCTGTACCTCCCCGGCAGGTAAGTCCCCCAAGGCATCCAGGGACTTACCCCTCAAACGGGGGGTCAGGTATCTGGCCCACTGATCCCGGGCCAGATGGTGCTGAAGACAGGTCCGTTCAAATGCCACCAGAAAGGAGTCCAGGTCCCCATCCTTCTCCAGTAGAGGGAAGTCCTCAGCTCGGACTTTGGACGACTTGGTCTCCTGATGGGTTGGTTGCTCTAGCGGAAGCCCCCGCTGGGCCAGGTCCAGTTGGTGCTGGCGCTCCGCAGCTCGCTCTGCACGCTCCGCAGCCTCCCGGCGCTCTGCAGCTTCACGCTCCGCAGCCTCCCGGCGCTCTGCAGCTTCGCGCTCCTCCTCCGCTGCCTTCTCTGATGCTGCCAGGAGGGTTTTGTAGACGGCATCGCCATGAGACTGGAGACTTGCCATAGCCGCTTGTAAAAGGGCTTGTGATCTGGACAGGCTGGGCTGGGTAGGTGGTGGGCAGCCCACTGCGGGACCGTATACTGGGGACTGGCTCCCTGAGGTGCCCGGGCTGGACTCCTCCTCGCCATGAGTAACAATGTCCTCCCCTCCTGCCACACGGACCGTAGCATTAGCCTCCTGCAGGGTCTTGCTCCTGGTGCCGTCTGCCATCTTGGTAACCGACACCGCTGCAACCCTGAGTTTGCACACACCTTGTTATACTTTTAGCCTGACCGTCTAACGTTGGGCTGACCTTAAGACTCCAGCAGTGGAAGTTACCACTGGCAGTCTTTAGTGCCTGGGAGTAGGGGTCCCACAACACTATTATTCTGCAATCCCACCGCTCTGCCACCAATGTGATGAAAGCCGGCCGGTGGGTGCAGCTCTCTGGCGCCCCCTTACCTCTCAGGTCAGTCAAGGTACTGCACCTAGAGAAAGTAGTGCCAGGTAGCTGCAACCAGCGCAGGGAACACGGTAGTGTGTTATCCCTTCAACGTCACTAAACCGTAACGTCACTACACAGCACAACTCGCTAGCGCCCTCTTAGCCTCAGGTCAGTCAAGGAACTGCACCTAGGATAAGCGGTCGCCAGGGAGACTGTCCTGTAACCTACTGGGTATCGGGGCCCTCTGTAGTGAGGGCGGTATATATATCTTCCTTGGCCGCGCCAGGAATATATATATCTGAACCTCCGACCGTCACTACCAGCCTTCCCCAATCCCCAGTTGGTATGCTGCCACCAGTCCCTATTTTAGATATACGCCCAGTCCGTGAATGGGCCTATATCGGGTCAGGAACCAACCCTGGGTAGCGTTTTTGGCTTGAGCCGAGCTCACACGGACGTGCGTTCGTTATGCAGAATAAAAGGCAGGCCCACAATTACTTGAGGTAATTGATTATAATAATACACTAGATACACGATATACAACTAAATATACACAGGTATAAGGTCAGGCTAAACTATACAACAATGGAATACAACACACAGAATCACCACAGCATATCAGTTACCGGTTTCTTGATTTTCTTGTGACGCAGGGAGAGGATTCTGCGGTCGCAGGCACGGTTCTTTGTTACAGGCTGAGGCCTACCACCGCATGGTCAGACTGCTCCTCCCCTTGGTGGCCTCAGCTGGTGCTCAGATGTTCAGCACCCCACTCTTGGGTCAAGACTGACTTGTCTCTTGTCTGTCCTGCTATCTTACCTGCCCCGTCCCGCCCACTGCTGGTGAGGTCAGCTGGCTCAGTCTCCACCCTCAGGTCTAACTTCGATCAGAAGCCCAAATTCTATGGAACCCAATAACTTCTTCTGGGATGGTCTCATGATACCCCCAGGGGTTCCCATGGATTCGGGCCGCCGTAACCGACCTTTTGATATCAATTATGATACCATACGGTCCTCAGGAATGGCTCCGCGCTATATCTTGGCTTCCAGAGCACGTACAAACGTCTACCGCGGAGGCTTGTGTGCGCAATGGCTCCGGGACGCCGTGATATTTTTTTATTGGCCCATCCCACGCAACATGCGTGTACTGTTCATGTTTCTATATCTTATGCCTCCATGCTTGTGACAGACAAAGAAACTAGTCCTATGGGACAAATGGTCAGGTACAGATAGACGAAGCACCCCCCCCTGCTGGCTGTGTTTCCTCTCGAAGTCTTTGAAGCTCCTAGCATTCAAGTGTTAAGTAGGCTTCTTATCTTACAGGAGCCTGGATGGGGGGAAACTATCTAGTTGACGTTTTAACAGAAGGTCCCAAGGGTGGGGGCTGCTGAAGTGTGGCCATCCCTGGATATGATTTATCATTACCAAGATGGCGGCTACGGGTTCATCACACCCCCTATAACAGCAGTCTGGATGTGTAGTCTGGAGCCCCCTATAACAGCAGTCTGGATGTGTAGTCTGGAGCCCCCTATAACAGCAGTCTGGATGTGTAGTCTGGAGCCGCCTTATAACAACAGTCTGGATGTGTAGTCTGGAGCCCCCTATAACAGTTGTCTGGATGTGTAGTCTGGAGCCCCCCTATAACAGCAGTCTGGATGTGTAGTCTGGAGCCCCCCTATAACAGCAGTCTGGATATGTAGTCTGGAGCCCCCCTACAACTGCAGTCTGGATGTGTAGTCTGGAGCCCCCCTATAACAGCAGTCTGGATGTGTAGTCTGGAGTCCCCCTATAACAGCAGTCTGGATGTGTAGTCTGGAGCCCCCTATAACAGCAGTCTGGATGTGTAGTCTGGAGCCCCCTATAACAGCAGTCTGGATGTGTAGTCTGGAGCCCCCCTATAACAGCAGTCTGGATGTGTAGTCTGGAGCCCCCCTATAACAGCAGTCTGGATGTGTAGTCTGGAGCCCCCTATAGCAGTAGTCTGGATGTTTAGTCTGGAGCCCCCTATAACAGCAGTCGGGATGTGTAGGTGCCCTCTATAACAGCACTCTGGAGGTGTAGTCTGGAGCCCCCCTATAACAGCAGTCTGGATGTGTAGTCTGGAGCCCCCTATAACAGCAGTCTGGATGTGTAGTCTGGAGCCCCTAGAACAGCAGTCTGGATGTGTAGTTTGGAGCCCCCTATAACAGCAGTCTGGATGTGTAGTCTGGAGCCCCCTATAACAGTAGTCTGGATGTGTAGTCTGGAGCCCCACTATAACAGCAGTCTGGATGTGTAGTCTGGAGCCCCCTATAACAGCAGTCTGGATGTGTAGTGTGTAGCCCCCTCTAACAGCAGTCTGGATGTGTAGTCTGGAGCCTCCTATAACAGCAGTCTGGCTGTGTAGTCTGGAGCCCCCCTATAACAGCAGTCTGGATGTGTAGTCTGCAGCCCCCCTATAACAGCAGTCTGGATGCGTAGTCTGGAGCCCCCTATAACAGCAGTTTGGATGTGCAGTCTGGAGCCCCCCTATAACAGCAGTCTGGATGTGTAGCCTGGAGCCCCCCTATAACAGCAGTCTGGATGTGTAGTCTGGAGCCCCCCTATAACAGCAGTCTGGATGTGTAGTCTGGAGCCCCCTATAACAGAAGTCTGGATGTGTAGTCTGGACCCCCCTATAACAGCAGTCTGGAGGTGTAGTCTGGAGCCCCCTATAACAGCAGTCTGGATGTGTACTCTGGAGCCCCCTATAACAGCAGTCTGGATGTGCAGTCTGGAGCCCCCTATAACAGCAGTCTGGTTGTGTAGTCTGGAGCTCCCTATAACAGCAGTCTGGATGTGTAGTCTGGAGCCCCCCTATAACATCAGTCTGGATGTGCAGTCTGGAGCCCCCTATAACAGCAGTCTGGATGTGCAGTCTTGACCTCCTATAACAGCACTCTTTATGTGTAGTCTGGAGCCCCCCTATAGCAGCAGTCTGGATGTGTAGTCTGGAGCCCCCCTATAACAGCAGTCTGGATGTGTAGTCTGGAGCCCCCCTATAACAGCAGTCTGGATGTGTAGTCTGGAGCCCCCTATAACAGCAGTCTGGATGTGTAGTCTGGAGCCCCCTATAACAGCAGTCTGGATGTGTATTCTGAAGCCTACCTATAACAGCAGTCTGGATGTGTAGTCTGGAGCCCCCCTATAACAGCAGTCTGGATGTGTAGTCTGGAGCCCCCCTATAACAGAAGTCTGGATGTGTAGTCTGGAGCCCCCCTGTAACAGCAGTCTGGATGTGTAGTCTGGAGCCCCCTATAACAGAAATCTGGATGTGTAGTCTGGACCCCCCTATAACAGCAGTCTGGAGGTGTAGTCTGGAGCCCCCTATAACAGCAGTCTGGATGTGTACTCTGGAGCCCCCTTTAACAGCAGTCTGGATGTGCAGTCTGGAGCCCCCTATAACAGCAGTCTGGTTGTGTAGTCTGGAGCCCCCTATAACAGCAGTCTGGATGTGTAGTCTGGAGCCCCCCTATAACATCAGTCTGAATGTGCAGTCTGGAGCCCCCTATAACAGCAGTCTGGATGTGTAGTCTTGACCTCCTATAACAGCACTCTGGATGTGTAGTCTGGAGCCCCCTATAGCAGCAGTCTGGAGCCCCCTATAACAGCAGTCTGGATGTGTAGTCTGGAGCCCCCCTATAACAGCAGTCTGGATGTGCAGTCTGGAGCCCCCCTATAACAGCAGTCTGGATGTGTAGTGTGGAGCCCCCCTATAACAGTATTCTGGATGTGTAGTCTGGAGCCCCCTATAACAGCAGTCTGGATGTGTAGTCTGGAGCCCCCCTATAACAGCAGTCTGGATGTGTAGTCTGAACCCCACTATAACAGCAGTCTGGATGTGTAGTCTGGAGCCCCCCTATAATAGCAGTCTGGATGTGTAGTCTGGAGCCCCCCTATAACAGCAGTCTGGATGTGTAGTCTGGAGCCCCCCTATATTAGCAATCTGGATGTGTAGTCTGGAGCCCCCCTATAACAGCTGTCTGGATGTGTAGTCTGGAGCCCCCCTATAACAGCAGTCTGGATGTGTAGTCTGGAGCCTCCCTATAACAGCAGTCTGGATGTGTAGTCTGGAGCCCCCCTATAACAGCAATCTGGATGTGTAGTCTGGAGCCCCCCTATAACAGCAGTCTGGATGTGTAGTCTGGAGCCCCCTATAACAGCAGTTTGGATGTGTAGCCTGGAGCCCCCTATAACAGCAGTCTGGATGTGTAGTCTGGAGCCCCCTATAACAGCAGTCTGGATGTGTAGTCTGGAGCCCCCCTATAACAGCAGTCTGGATCTGTAGTCTGGAGCCCCCCTATAACAGCAGTCTGGATGTGTAGTCTGGAGCCCCCTATAACAGAAGTCTGGATGTGTAGTCTGGACCCCCCTATAACAGCAGTCTGGAGGTGTAGTCTGGAGCCCCCTATAACAGCAGTCTGGATGTGTACTCTGGAGCCCCCTATAACAGCAGTCTGGATGTGCAGTCTGGAGCCCCCTATAACAGCAGTCTGGTTGTGTAGTCTGGAGCCCCCTATAACAGCAGTCTGGATGTGTAGTCTGGAGCCCCCCTATAACATCAGTCTGGATGTGCAGTCTGGAGCCCCCTATAACAGCAGTCTGGATGTGTAGTCTTGACCTCCTATAACAGCACTCTGGATGTGTAGTCTGGAGCCCCCCTATAACAGCAGTCTGGATGTGTAGTCTGGAGCCCCCCTATAACAGCAGTCTGTATGTGTAGTCTGGAGCCCCCTATAGCAGCACTCTGGATGTGTAGTCTGGAGCCCCCTATAGCAGCAGTCTGGATGTGTAGTCTGGAGCCCCACTATAACAGCAGTCTGGAGACCCCTATAACAGCAGTCTGGATGTGTAGTCTGGAGCCCCCTATAACAGCAGTCTGGATGTGTAGTCAGGAGCCCCCCTATAACAGCAGTCTGGTTGTGTAGTCTGCAGCCCCCCCTATAATAGCAGTCTGGATGCGTAGTCTGGAGCCCCCTATAACAGCAGTCTGGATGTGCAGTCTGGAGCCCCCCTATAACAGCAGTCTGGATGTGCAGTCTGGAGCCTGCCTATAACAGCAGTCTGGATGTGTAGTGTGGAGACCCCCTATAACAGTAGTCTGGATGTGTAGTCTGGAGCCCCCTATAGCAGCAGTCTGGATGTGTAGTCTGGAGCCCCCCTATAACAGCAGTCTGGATGTGTAGTCTGGACCCCACTATAACAGCAGTCTGGATGTGTAGTCTGGAGCCCCCCTATAAAAGCAGTCTGGATGTGTAGTCTGGAGCCCCCCTATAACAGCAGTCTGGATGTGTAGTCTGGAGCCCCCCTATATTAGCAGTCTGGATGTGTAGTCTGGAGCCCCCCTATAACAGCTGTCTGGATGTGTAGTCTGGAGCCCCCCTATAACAGCAGTCTGGGTGTGTAGTCTGGAGCCCCCCTATAACAGCAGTCTGGATGTGTATTCTGAAGCCCCCCTATAACAGCAGTCTGGATGAGTACTATGGAGCCCCCCTATAACAGTGTGACACCCCAGGGGTCTGGTTGCCACAGTGATAGAGATATTATGTCTGAGAGCAGGTGGGAGGTCCTTTGGTAAGGGATCCTGTGCATGCCACACCTCCTGCCCAGTCTTGGGAGGGGAAGAACTTCCCCTATATAAACCCGGGGCTGAAGCAGGGTGAGCAGTCAAGGAGAGTAGAGACAAGAAACAGCAGAAGCAATACTACTACGAGTCAGGGGCTGGCAGCTGCAGAGCTCGCCCTGACTGAGAAGATTTCTTACCGGACCCGGAGTCCGAGGCTGTGGGGACTAATCTCTACCCAGCAGCAGAAGCCGACCGGCAGGGGATTGCAGGTCCTCTGGCCCAGAAACCCGAAGGCACGGTCACACGCGTGGGACCAGCACCGCCATCGTGGAGCGGAAGCCATTAGAAGGCCCCGAGTCACCGGCCATACGGGTGAGCACCACACGGTACACTCAGGGACGTGGGCTACTTATATCCGCTTCTAGCAAGGTAGCCAGAAGAGTACAGTCAGTTTGGGAGGCCTACAACTCCGCCTGGCCAGGGGGGATCCCATCTGCTCAAGGACTGACCAGGCCCCGTTCACTAGCAAGTACTCCGGGAGGGTCTATCGTTGTTACCAGTAAAGACCCTGAATTACACCGCACCGTCTCTGAGTGGTTCCTGCTACCCCCATCATCCACATCTGCTGCCCTGAGGCCATACCCCTCCCGTTGGGGGTTATACCATCTACGCTGCACCATCCATCCACCGGCCTCAGCGGACTGTCCTGCAGCGGCAGCTCCATAGCTGCATTCAACGGGTGGCGTAGTCGTCCTACATCTACCGCTGTTACATCGCCGCTCAGTTTGACTCCCTGGGCACGGACCGGGTCACCGCCACGAGACTACAACCCTCAAGAGATCCGGCTCCGGGTAAGCTCCCGCGTGCGCAACGCAGCGCGACACAGGCCCAGGGGCGCGTCAACTTTGGCGTAGTCAGCAGGATTTCGTGCCCGCAACCACCGGGTACTGCGTGCCTGAAAAAGAGACTTTTAAAACTTACCATCCGTGAAGTTTTCCCGCCATCGGTGAAGATTCCCGCCATCCGGCGCCATTTTCAGCCTTCTTCCCGCCATCTGTGAAGATTCCTGCCATCCGGCGCCATCTTCAGCCTTCTTCCCGCCATCCATGGAGTCTTCCCGCCGTTGGACGCCATCTTGAGGACGCCGCGCGGGAAGAAGAGGGGCGTGGACTCCGAAAGCGCGCGAGAACTGAAGCCCCGCCTCACGTCCGGACGTTGCGTAAGGTCCTGGAAGGAGCCCAGCAGACGCCGACGTCACCGGAGCGCGACGGAAGGTCCTCAACCCTGACGATCCACTGCGGAGCCGCGGCCTACGGAAGAGGATCATCGCAAGGTAGGCCACGGTCCACTAGGGGGGAGAAGGATGTCGGATACGGAGGAGAGCTTCACCGCTTCAACCCCCGCCAGCGCCACCGCTGTTGCGGTCATGCCTTTCACCATGCCCTATATCCCGGGGGCAGCCTGGCTACCCCAGTACTCAGGGGAGTCACATACCCTGCATGACTTTAGAGAAAAGCTGGATAGCCTCTTCCAGGTGTACCCCCTCACAGAAGAGCAAAAAGTGAGCATCCTGGTGGCCCAACTAACCGGGGCAGCCAAAAGGGAAGTAAAATCCTGGCCACCTGGGAGGAAGACTGTCGCAGGGATACTAACCCGGCTGAAGGACACCTTTGATACCCGCACCTCAGCCGAGATTAAGCTTAGATTCTACGGGTGCAAGCAGCGAGCGCATGAGAGTATAAGGGACTATGCACTAAACCTACAAGAGGCCCTGAGGGCCATTAAGCAGACCGACCCTGATGGAGTGTGAAACGAGGACAGGCTGTTGACCGAACAATTTATAGAGGGACTATATTGTAATGCCCACCGAACCCAGTTGCGGGCGATGGCCTTACAGGATCCCCATCTGGGCTTTGCACAGTTCAAGGACAGAGCCATCCGGGTGCTCCGAGAACCGGCACCGGGTGGAGTTGTGACCCACAAGCGCCCTGCTATCACTTACCACCAGGAGGCGGCGCCCTTGTCGGCAGGGCCTGTGGGAGCTGATGCGCAGGCTTTGGACAATGACCCGGCTCCAGACCTACACCATCAGGTCCAAGAGCTAGCTAAGAGCGTTGCTGCGCTAACCCGAACTGTGCAGTCTTTACAGGCTTCCACCCCAGGGAAGATCCAGCTGGCATCCGGACCGGAGGACATCCCGTGGCGTCGGCCAAGGAGGACCCCACCGGCCAGAGGAAGACCCAGTGACCGATACAGCGAAGACGGACGACCCATCTGCCGCCGCTGCAATCAACCCGGACATATGGCAAGGTACTGTTCTTTAAACGGGCACAACCTGGGGTAGAGGGCCAACCCCCAGGAAAAAGATCACCAGGCCCATCGAACTGGCGCGACAGATATGTGGGAGGACGTCCAGTCTTGCCTGTGGTACTGGATGGCATTCCCATGAGTGCCCTACTGGACACCGGGTCACAGGTCACCACCATCCCGTACGTGCTCTTTAAGCAGTACTGGAATGACTCGGATATTACCCGCTACCCTGACGACGACTTGAGTATCATCGCCAGCAATGGCCAGCCCGTGCCACAGATCGGATTTAAAGAGGTGACCATCAAAATCGGTAGAGTCGAACTGGCAGCACAGGGACTGATCATTGTAGATATTGACAAACATGAGAGTCACCCAAAAATAACTCTAGGAACTAATGTAATTGAAAATTGTCTTGCAGAGGTGATTTTCCTTTTACAGCAGGTTGCCAAGAACGCCAGCTCCGGCGAGCAGCGGGTGCTCCAGAAAGAGATCCGGGCACTGATGCGACGGCAACAGGTGGAACTCTCCGGCGGTGAGATTGGTAGCGTAAGAATGTGTGACCCTTTTCCTATTGCCATGCCCCCAAAAAGTGAAATGATGATTTGGTGCCGTGCAGCTATTGGTCTGAGAGGTAGAGATTACCAGGCAATGGTAGAACCAGTTTACTCAGACAGTAGGCCCACCATCTTGACAGCACGGGGGGTGGTTAATGTACGCCATGGGAGGGTGCCCGTTCGCATAATCAATATCGGGAAGAGGGAAGTGTACCTGCCCCGGTATGCCACGCTAGCCAAATTATATACCATTAACCAAAATGCTATACAATCTGTGGAACCCTTGCCTCCATCTCACCCGGAGGAAGGTAACGGCTCTAAGAAAACAATGGAGGACTGGTGTCAGCAACTACATTTGGGTACTGACTCCACTCCCTCACATCAGAAGCAGGGAGTCTATCGGGTGGTTCAAGAGTACGAGAGAGTGTTTAGTAAACACCCGTTAGACTTCGGGCGAGTCAAGGGGGTAGAACACCACATCCCCACGGGAGACCATCCTCCCATAAAAGAGAGGTATCGACCCGTACCCCCTGCACACTACCAACACGCCAAGGGGATGCTTAGAGACATGAAGGAGGCTGGGGTGATCAGGGATAGCTGTAGCCCCTGGGCAGCTCCACTAGTCTTAGTCAGAAAAAAAGACAACACCATGAGGATGTGTGTAGATTACCGGAAAATCAACCGTATCACACACAAGGATGCGTACCCCTTACCAAGGATAGAGGAGTCATTGGCTGCTTTAAGATCTGCTAACTTCTTCTCTACCTTGGATCTCACTAGCGGGTACTGGCAGGTTCCTGTAGCAGAGGCGGACCGGGAGAAGACCGCATTCACCACCCCGATGGGACTTAGTGAGTTCACCTGCATGCCGTTCGGACTCTGC
This sequence comes from Phyllobates terribilis, assembly GCF_046119375.1. NCBI lineage: Eukaryota > Metazoa > Chordata > Amphibia > Anura > Dendrobatidae > Phyllobates > Phyllobates terribilis. Next base: position 69,266,639 of record NW_027362764.1, read on the forward strand.
AACGCACCAGGAACCTTCCAACGACTAATGGAGTGTTGTCTGGGCCACAGAAACATCGAGACGGTCCTGTTGTACCTGGACGATGTCATCGTATATTCGAAGACGTATGAGGACCACCTGAAACACCTGGCGGAAGTGTTCGAAGCTCTGGCGAGTTACGGCCTAAAGGTGAAACCCTCCAAGTGTCACCTCCTGAAACCAAAGGTGCAGTACCTGGGACACGTGGTGAGCGCTGACGGAGTGGCTCCCGACCCTGATAAGATCACCGCAATTAAGGAATGGCCAAGCCCCTCCAGCGTAAAAGAAGTGCGGCAGTTCCTCGGGTTGGTAGGCTACTACCGAAGGTTTATTCCCGGTTTCACGAAAAAGGCAGCACCTATGCAGGACCTCCTGATAGGCCAGTCCCGGAAGGCCAAGAACCAGAAGCCGCCCTTCAAATGGGAGGAGCTGGAAGAAGAGTCCTTCCGCCAGCTGAAGATGGCCCTCACGGGGGACGAAATCCTGGCGTACCCGGATTATAGCCAGCCCTTTATCCTCTACACCGACGCCAGTAACATCGGGCTAGGAGCCGTACTGTCCCAGATCCAGCAGGGGAAGGAACGAGTAATCGCCTACGCCAGCCGAAAGCTGCGACCCACCGAAAGGAATCCCGAGAATTACAGCTCATTTAAGCTAGAGTTCCTGGCCGTAGTATGGGCAGTCACCGAGCGCTTTAAGCATTACCTCGCTTCTTCCCGGTTCACCGTGTACACGGATAACAACCCGTTGACACACCTGGACACGGCAAGACTCGGTGCCCTGGAGCAGAGGTGGATGGCCCGTCTGTCCAACTACGAGTTCACAATCAAATACCGGGCCGGACGCTCCAATACCAACGCGGATGCCCTGTCCAGGATGCCCAACCTGCCGGACGAAGGAGAAGATCCGGAGGGACTGGAAGAAGTTGAACTCCCTGCGTTCCACCGTCATGGGACTATCCAGTATTCCCACCGGGTAAGGAGTAAGCAGGCTGCTACGTTGAACCCCTTACCTCACTACAACTGGGCGGAAACGCAAGACAGCGACCCTGCCGTCCGACTGGTGAAGGAGATGCTGACTCGCCCGGAGGCTTGCCTTGAACCAGACGCTCCGGAGGAAGCCAAACAACTATGGGCAGAGAAGAGTCGACTGTTCCTTTACAAGGGGAAGTTGTGCCGCAGAATGGTTAACTCCCGGACGCATGAACTACTCTGGCAAGTAGTGGTGCCACGAAGAGATGCAGCCATGGTGATGGAGGCATACCACGATGGAGCTGGACACTTCGGGTGGAAGAAGCTGGAGTTCCTGCTGCGTGAGCGATTCCACTGGGTAGGCATGAGGGGAACCATTGAGAAGTGGTGCAGAGACTGTGGCCCGTGCAACCTAAGAAGGAAGGACCGTGCCAGCCAGAAGACTCCCCTGCAGTCCATCGTCACCCGGCAGCCGTTGGAACTGGTAGCCTTGGATCATGTAAAACTGACCCCAAGCAGAAGTGGCTACGTCTACGCACTAACCATCGTGGATCACTACTCCCGGTTCTTGGTTGTCGTCCCCGTCAAGGACTTAACAGCTCGAACAGCAGCGAGAGCCTTCCAGCAGCATTTCTGCCGTCCACACGGGTACCCGGACCAAGTGTTGACAGACCAGGGACCTGCCTTTGAAGCGGAGGTCTTCCAAGAATTCTGCACTCTGTATGGCTGCCGGAAGATAAGGACGACACCCTATCATCCGCAAACTAATGGACTTTGTGAGAAAATGAACCAGGTGGTAATGGATCTTCTGAAAACGTTGCCCCTGGAAGAACGCAGTCTGTGGCCTGAGAAGCTGCCCGATCTGGTGGACCTATACAACCACATCCCGGTAGGTTCCACCAACTGTACCCCGGCTTACCTAATGAAGGCAAGACCTGGTAAGTTACCTGTTGACCTGGAAATGGGAGTCCTGACACCCGAGGACACTTCACCAGAAGCAGACTGGGACACAGAGAGGCAGCAGCAGTACCGGAGAGTACAGGAGAGCGTGGAGCGAAGTCTCTGTCAGGCTAGGGAAAGACAAGAGAAAACTTACAACCAGTATGCTCCCGCTGTTCCCCTGGTACCCGGAGAGCAGGTCTTGAAGAGGAAGAGACGGCTCCACAAGTTGGACGACCAGTGGGAGAAGGACCCGTACACCGTACTGCCCTCAAGCCACGAGAACCCGAAGGTTTGTACCATCAGTAAAGACGGAGGGGAAACTACAGCCATTGTATCCCGGGACCACCTGAAGAAGTGTCCCGAACAACTGAGGAACCCTGAAGAGGAACAAGAAGACCATCGACCCGTAGAGGAAAGGGAAGATATGGTTAGTACTGTGCTCGGGGACTTCCCTCGGTCTTGGACTCAAGTCAATGGTGCAGTTGTGGTACCCGTACTCACCTTCCTCCAACCAGCATCCCAAGCACCTACGGAGCAACAGGTAGAGCTGGAAGAACAGCCGGTCCAGGAGGCAGAAGACTCCACACAAGCAGAACAGGAGGATCAACCCTCTGCTTATAGTGAGCCTGCCGTACCCCTAGTGAGACAAAGAGCCGGTAGACAGCTGCCCAGTTTACCCTTGACAGCTCCTACACCCTGTAGTTCAGGGCCAGACAGTCAGCTCCGTAGGTCCACTAGGGCCACTAGAGGCCAGTTACCCGCACGGTGGAGGATTTGAAGTGTATAAATTGTTTTATTTATGTTTACCTGTGTATTGTTGCTTGTGTATAATTTTGTGTTTCTAGTTATTTGTAGGAGTCCTTGGTGGATTTACCGGGAATCCTTGTACATAGTTGGAGCGTAACCCAGGACGGACTAAAGACTGTTAAGGACTCGGGGTAGGACAGACCCCTACCTGGTTACGTCTCCCTGTTTTGGTGAAATGGACACCTTGCTTTCTTCAAAGACTGCACCCGGTTACGGACATGCCGTGACCACCTTTATGTGTTTCTTTATTGTATTGTTATTGTTATATCTTGTTATGTTTTTCTAAAATATGTTTAGTCCCGGAGTACTAAATTTCACTAGGGGGGAATGTGACACCCCAGGGGTCTGGTTGCCACAGTGATAGAGATATTATGTCTGAGAGCAGGTGGGAGGTCCTTTGGTCAGGGATCCTGTGCATGCCACACCTCCTGCCCAGTCTTGGGAGGGGAAGAACTTCCCCTATATAAACCCGGGGCTGAAGCAGGGTGAGCAGTCAAGGAGAGTAGAGACAAGAAACAGCAGAAGCAATACTACTACGAGTCAGGGGCTGGCAGCTGCAGAGCTCGCCCTGACTGAGAAGATTTCTTACCGGACCCGGAGTCCGAGGCTGTGGGGACTAATCTCTACCCAGCAGCAGAAGCCGACCGGCAGGGGATTGCAGGTCCTCTGGCCCAGAAACCCGAAGGCACGGTCACACGCGTGGGACCAGCACCGCCATCGTGGAGCGGAAGCCATTAGAAGGCCCCGAGTCACCGGCCATACGGGTGAGCACCACACGGTACACTCAGGGACGTGGGCTACTTATATCCGCTTCTAGCAAGGTAGCCAGAAGAGTACAGTCAGTTTGGGAGGCCTACAACTCCGCCTGGCCAGGGGGGATCCCATCTGCTCAAGGACTGACCAGGCCCCGTTCACTAGCAAGTACTCCGGGAGGGTCTATCGTTGTTACCAGTAAAGACCCTGAATTACACCGCACCGTCTCTGAGTGGTTCCTGCTACCCCCATCATCCACATCTGCTGCCCTGAGGCGATACCCCTCCCGTTGGGGGTTATACCATCTACGCTGCACCATCCATCCACCGGCCTCAGCGGACTGTCCTGCAGCGGCAGCTCCATAGCTGCATTCAACGGGTGGCGTAGTCGTCCTACATCTACCGCTGTTACATCGCCGCTCAGTTTGACTCCCTGGGCACGGACCGGGTCACCGCCACGAGACTACAACCCTCAAGAGATCCGGCTCCGGGTAAGCTCCCGCGTGCGCAACGCAGCGCGACACAGGCCCAGGGGCGCGTCAACAGCAGTCTGGCTGTATAGTCTGGAGCCCCCCTATAACAGCAGTCTGGATGTGTAGTCTGGAGCCCCCTATAACAGCAGTCTGGATGTGTAGTCTGGAGCCCCCCTATAACAGCAGTCTGGATGTGTAGTCTGGAGCCCCCTATAACAGCAGTCTGGATGTGTAGTCTGGAGCCCCCCTATAACAGCAGTCTGGATGTGTAGTCTGGAGCCCCCTATAACAGCAGTCTGGATGTGTAGTCTGGAGCCCCTCTATAACAGCAGTCTGGATGTGTAGTCTGGAGCCCCCCTATAACAGCAGTGTGGATGTTTAGTCTGGAGCCCCCCTATAACAGCAGTCTGGATGTGTAGTCTGGAGCCCCCTATAGCAGCAGTCTGGATGTGTAGTCTGGAGCCCCCCTATAACAGCAGTCTGGATGTGTAGTCTGGAGCCTCCCTATAACAGCAGTATGGATGTGTAGTCTGCAGCCCCCCTATAACAGCTGTCTGGATGTGTAGTCTGGAGCCCCCCTATAACAGCAGTCTGGGTGTGTAGTCTGGAGCCCCCCTATAACAGCAGTCTGGATGTGTAGTCTGGAGACCCCTATAACAGCAGTCTGGATGTGTAGTCTGGAGCCCCCCTATAACAGCTGTCTGGATGTGTAGTCTGGAGCCCCCCTATAACAGCAGTCTGGGTGTGTAGTCTGGAGCCCCCCTATAACAGCAGTCTGGATGTGTAGTCTGAAGCCCCCCTATAACAGCAGTCTGGATGAGTAGTATGGAGCCCCCTATAACAGCAGTCTGGCTGTATAGTCTGGAGCCCCCCTATAACAGCAGTCTGGATGTGTAGTCTGGAGCCCCCTATAACAGCAGTCTGGATGTGTAGTCTGGAGCCCCCCTATAACAGCAGTCTGGATGTGTAGTCTGGAGCCCCCCTATAACAGCAGTCTGGATGTGTAGTCTGGAGCCCCCTATAACAGCAGTCTGGATGTGTAGTCTGGAGCCCCCCTATAACAGCAGTCTGGATGTGTAGTCTGGAGCCCCCCTATAACAGCAGTCTGGATGTGTAGTCTGGAGCCCCCCTATAACAGCAGTCTGGATGTGTAGTCTGGAGCCCCCCTATATTAGCAGTCTGGATGTGTAGTCTGGAGCCCCCCTATAACAGCTGTCTGGATGTGTAGTCTGGAGCCCCCCTATAACAGCAGTCTGGGTGTGTAGTCTGGAGCCCCCCTATAACAGCAGTCTGGATGTGTAGTCTGAAGCCCCCCTATAACAGCAGTCTGGATGAGTAGTATGGAGCCCCCCTATAACAGCACTCTGGCTGTATAGTCTGGAGCCCCCCTATAACAGCAGTCTGGATGTGTAGTCTGGAGCCCCCTATAACAGCAGTCTGGATGTGTAGTCTGGAGCCCCCCTATAACAGCAGTCTGGATGTGTAGTCTGGAGCCCCCCTATAACAGCAGTCTGGATGTGTAGTCTGAAGCCCCCCTATAACAGCAGTCTGGATGAGTAGTATGGAGCCCCCCTATAACAGCACTCTGGCTGTATAGTCTGGAGCCCCCCTATAACAGCAGTCTGGATGTGTAGTCTGGAGCCCCCTATAACAGCAGTCTGGATGTGTAGTCTGGAGCCCCCCTATAACAGCAGTCTGGATGTGTAGTCTGGAGCCCCCTATAACAGCAGTCTGGATGTATAGTCTGGAGCCCCCCTATAACAGCAGTCTGGATGTGTAGTCTGGAGCCCCCTATAACAGCAGTCTGGATGTGTAGTCTGGAGCCCCTCTATAACAGCAGTCTGGATGTGTAGTCTGGAGCCCCCCTATAACAGCAGTCTGGATGTGTAGTCTGGAGCCCCCCTATAACAGCAGTCTGGATGTTTAGTCTGGAGCCCCCCTATAACAGCAGTCTGGATGTGTAGTCTGGAGCCCCCTATAGCAGCAGTCTGGATGTGTAGTCTGGAGCCCCCCTATAACAGCAGTCTGGATGTGTAGTCTGGAGCCTCCCTATAACAGCAGTCTGGATGTGTAGTCTGCAGCCCCCCTCTAACAGCTGTCTGGATGTGTAGTCTGGAGCCCCCCTATAACAGCAGTCTGGATGTGTAGTCTAGAGCCCCCCTATAACAGCAGTCTGGATGTGTAGTCTGAAGCCCCCCTATAACAGTAGTCTGGATGTGTAGTCTGGAGCCCCCTATAACAGCAGTCTGGATGTGTAGTCTGGACCCCACTATAACAGCAGTCTGGATGTGTAGTCTGGAGCCCCCCTATAATAGCAGTCTGGATGTGTAGTCTGGAGCCCCCCTATAACAGCAGTCTGGATCTGTAGTCTGGAGCCCCCCTATAACAGCAGTCTGGATGTGTAGTCTGGAGCCCCCCTATAACAGGTGTCTGGATGTGTAGTCTGGAGCCCCCCTATAACAGCAGTCTGGATGTGTAGTCTGAAGCCCCCCTATAACAGCAGTCTGGATGAGTAGTATGGAGCCACCCTATAACAGCAGTCTGGCTGTATAGTCTGGAGCCCCCCTATAACAGCAGTCTGGATGTGTAGTCTGGAGCCCCCTATAACAGCAGTCTGGATGTGTAGTCTGGAGCCAACCCCAATAGCAGCAGTCTGGATGTGTAGTCTGGAGCCCCCTATAACAGCAGTCTGGATGTGTAGTCTGGAGCCCCCCTATAACAGCAGTCTGGGTGTGTAGTCTGGAGCCCCCCTATAACAGCAGTCTGGATGTGTAGTCTGAAGCCCCCCTATAACAGCAGTCTGGATGAGTAGTATGGAGCCCCCTATAACAGCAGTCTGGCTGTATAGTCTGGAGCCCCCCTATAACAGCAGTCTGGATGTGTAGTCTGGAGCCCCCTATAACAGCAGTCTGGATGTGTAGTCTGGAGCCCCCCTATAACAGCAGTCTGGATGTGTAGTCTGGAGCCCCCTATAACAGCAGTCTGGATGTGTAGTCTGGAGCCCCTCTATAACAGCAGTCTGGATGTGTAGTCTGGAGCCTCCCTATAACAGCAGTCTGGATGTTTAGTCTGGAGCCCCCCTATAACAGCAGTCTGGATGTGTAGTCTGGAGCCCCCTATAGCAGCAGTCTGGATGTGTAGTCTGGAGCCCCCCTATAACAGCAGTCTGGATGTGTAGTCTGGAGCCTCCCTATAACAGCAGTCTGGATGTGTAGTCTGGAGCCCCCTATAGCAGCAGTCTGGATGTGTAGTCTGGAGCCCCCCTATAACAGCAGTCTGGATGTGTAGTCTGGAGCCTCCCTATAACAGCAGTATGGATGTGTAGTCTGCAGCCCCCCTATAACAGCTGTCTGGATGTGTAGTCTGGAGCCCCCCTATAACAGCAGTCTGGGTGTGTAGTCTGGAGCCCCCCTATAACAGCAGTCTGGATGTGTAGTCTGGAGCCCCCCTATAACAGCAGTCTGGATGTGTAGTCTGGAGCCCCCCTATAACAGCTGTCTGGATGTGTAGTCTGGAGCCCCCCTATAACAGCAGTCTGGGTGTGTAGTCTGGAGCCCCGCTATAACAGCAGTCTGGATGTGTAGTCTGGAGCCTCCCTATAACAGCAGTCTGGATGTTTAGTCTGGAGCCCCCCTATAACAGCAGTCTGGATGTGTAGTCTGGAGCCCCCTATAGCAGCAGTCTGGATGTGTAGTCTGGAGCCCCCCTATAACAGCAGTCTGGATGTGTAGTCTGGAGCCTCCCTATAACAGCAGTCTGGATGTGTAGTCTGGAGCCCCCTATAGCAGCAGTCTGGATGTGTAGTCTGGAGCCCCCCTATAACAGCAGTCTGGATGTGTAGTCTGGAGCCTCCCTATAACAGCAGTATGGATGCGTAGTCTGCAGCCCCCCTATAACAGCTGTCTGGATGTGTAGTCTGGAGCCCCCCTATAACAGCAGTCTGGGTGTGTAGTCTGGAGCCCCCCTATAACAGCAGTCTGGATGTGTAGTCTGGAGCCCCCCTATAACAGCAGTCTGGATGTGTAGTCTGGAGCCCCCCTATAACAGCTGTCTGGATGTGTAGTCTGGAGCCCCCCTATAACAGCAGTCTGGGTGTGTAGTCTGGAGCCCCCCTATAACAGCAGTCTGGATGTGTAGTCTGAAGCCCCCCTATAACAGCAGTCTGGATGAGTAGTATGGAGCCCCCTATAACAGCAGTCTGGCTGTATAGTCTGGAGCCCCCCTATAACAGCAGTCTGGATGTGTAGTCTGGAGCCCCCTATAACAGCAGTCTGGATGTGTAGTCTGGAGCCCCCCTATAACAGCAGTCTGGATGTGTAGTCTGGAGCCCCCTATAACAGCAGTCTGGATGTGTAGTCTGGAGCCCCCCTATAACAGCAGTCTGGATGTGTAGTCTGGAGCCCCCTATAACAGCAGTCTGGATGTGTAGTCTGGAGCCCCCCTATAACAGCAGTCTGGATGTGTAGTCTGGAGCCCCCCTATAACAGCAGTCTGGATGTGTAGTCTGGAGCCCCCCTATAACAGCAGTCTGGATGTGTAGTCTGGAGCCCCCCTATATTAGCAGTCTGGATGTGTAGTCTGGAGCCCCCCTATAACAGCTGTCTGGATGTGTAGTCTGGAGCCCCCCTATAACAGCAGTCTGGGTGTGTAGTCTGGAGCCCCCCTATAACAGCAGTCTGGATGTGTAGTCTGAAGCCCCCCTATAACAGCAGTCTGAATGAGTAGTATGGAGCCCCCCTATAACAGCAGTCTGGCTGTATAGTCTGGAGCCCCCCTATAACAGCAGTCTGGATGTGTAGTCTGGAGCCCCATATAACAGCAGTCTGGATGTGTAGTCTGGAGCCCCCCTATAACAGCAGTCTGGATGTGTAGTCTGGAGCCCCCTATAACAGCAGTCTGGATGTGTAGTCTGGAGCCCCCCTATAACAGCAGTCTGGATGTGTAGTCTGCAGCCCCCTATAACAGCAGTCTGGATGTGTAGTCTGGAGCCCCTCTATAACAGCAGTCTGGATGTGTAGTCTGGAGCCCCCCTATAACAGCAATCTGGATGTTTAGTCTGGAGCCCCCCTATAACAGCAGTCTGGATGTGTAGTCTGGAGCCCCCTATAGCAGCAGTCTGGATGTGTAGTCTGGAGCCCCCCTATAACAGCAGTCTGGATGTGTAGTCTGGAGCTTCCCTATAACAGCAGTCTGGATGTGTAGTCTGCAGCCCCCCTTTAACAGCTGTCTGGATGTGTAGTCTGGAGCCCCCCTATAACAGCAGTCTGGATGTGTAGTCTGGAGCCCCCCTATAACAGCAGTCTGGATGTGTAGTCTGAAGCCCCCCTATAACAGTAGTCTGGATGTGTAGTCTGGAGCCCCCTATAACAGCAGTCTGGATGTGTAGTCTGGACCCCACTATAACAGCAGTCTGGATGTGTAGTCTGGAGCCCCCCTATAATAGCAGTCTGGATGTGTAGTCTGGAGCCCCCCTATAACAGCAGTCTGGATGTGTAGTCTGGAGCCCCCCTATAACAGCAGTCTGGATGTGTAGTCTGGAGCCCCCCTATAACAGCTGTCTGGATGTGTAGTCTGGAGCCCCCCTATAACAGCAGTCTGGGTGTGTAGTCTGGAGCCCCCCTATAACAGCAGTCTGGATGTGTAGTCTGAAGACCCCCTATAACAGCAGTCAGGATGAGTAGTATGGAGCCACCCTATAACAGCAGTCTGGCTGTATAGTCTGGAGCCCCCTATAACAGCAGTCTGGAGGTGTAGCCTGGAGCCCTCTATAACAGCAGTCTGGATGTGTAGTCTGGAGCCCCCTATAACAGCAGTCTGGATGTGTAGTCTGGAGCCCCCTATAACAGCAGTCTGGATGTGTAGTCTGGAGCCAACCCCAATAGCAGCAGTCTGGATGTGTAGTCTGGAGCCCCCTATAACAGCAGTCTGGATGTGTAGTCTGGAGCCCCCCTATAACAGCAGTCTGGGTGTGTAGTCTGGAGTCCCCCTATAACAGCAGTCTGGATGTGTAGTCTGAAGCCCCCCTATAACAGCAGTCTGGATGAGTAGTATGGAGCCCCCTATAACAGCAGTCTGGCTGTATAGTCTGGAGCCCCCCTATAACAGCAGTCTGGATGTGTAGTCTGGAGCCCCCTATAACAGCAGTCTGGATGTGTAGTCTGGAGCCCCCCTATAACAGCAGTCTGGATGTGTAGTCTGGAGCCCCCCTATAACAGCAGTCTGGATGTGTAGTCTAGAGCCCCCTATAACAGCAGTCTGGATGTGTAGTCTGGAGCCCCCTATAACAGCAGTCTGTATGTGTAGTCTGGAGCTCCCCTATAACAGCAGTCTGGATGTGTAGTCTGGAGCCCCCTATAACAGCAGTCTGGATGTGTAGTCTGGAGCACCCCTATAACAGCAGTCTGGATGTGTAGTCTGGAGCCCCCTATAACAGCAGTCTGGATGTGTAGTCTGGAGCCCCCCTATAACAGCAGTCTGGATGTGTAGTCTGGAGCCCCCCTATAACAGCAGTCTGGATGTGTAGTCTGGAGCCCCCCTATAACAGCAGTCTGGATGTGTAGTCTGGAGCCCCCTATAACAGCAGTCTGGATGTGTAGTCTGGAGCCCCCCTATAACAGCAGTCTGGATGTGTAGTCTGGAGCCCCCCTATAACAGCAGTCTGGATGTGTAGTCTGCAGCCCCCCTATAACAGCAGTCTGGATGCGTAGTCTGGAGCCCCCTATAACAGCAGTCTGGATGTGCAGTCTGGAGCCCCCTATAACAGCAGTCTGGATGTGTAGTCTGGAGCCCCCCTATAGCAGCAGTCTGGATGTTTAGTCTGGATCCCCCCTATAACAGCAGTCTGGATGTGTAGTCTGAAGCCCCCCTATAACAGTAGTCTGGATGTGTTGTCTGGAGCCCCCTATAACAGCAGTCTGGATGTGTAGTCTGGACCCCACTATAACAGCAGTCTGGATGTGTAGTCTGGAGCCCCCCTATAATAGCAGTCTGGATGTGTAGTCTGGAGCCCCCCTATAACAGCAGTCTGGATGTGTAGTCTGGAGCCCCCCTATAACAGCTGTCTGGATGTGTAGTCTAGAGCCCCCCTATAACAGCAGTCTGGGTGTGTAGTCTGGAGCCCCCCTATAACAGCAGTCTGGATGTGTAGCCTGGAGCCCCCTATAAGAGCAGTCTGGATGTGTAGTCTGGAGCCCCCCTATAACAGCAGTCTGGATGTGTAGTCTGGAGCCCCCTATAACAGCAGTCTGGATGTGTAGTCTGGAGCCCCCCTATAGCAGCAGTCTGGATGTGTAGTCTGGAGCCCCCTATAACAACAGTCTGGATGTGTAGTCTGGAGCCCCCCTATAACAGCAGTCTGGATGTGTAGTCTGGAGCCCCCCTATAACAGCAGTCTGGATGTGTAGTCTGGAGCCCCCCTATAACAGCAGTCTGGAGCCCCCTATAACAGCAGTCTGGACGTGTAGTCTGGAGCCCCCTATAACAGCAGTCTGGATGTGTAGTCTGGAGCCCCCCTACAACAGCAGTCTGGATGTGTAGTCTGGAGCCCCCCTATAACAGCAGTCTGGATGTGTAGTCTGGAGCCCCCCTATTACAGCAGTCTGGATGTGTAGTCTGGAGCCCCCTATAACAGCAGTCTGGATGTGTAGTCTGGAGCCCCCTATAACAGCAGTCTGGATGTGTAGTCTGGAGCCCCCTATAACAGCAGTCTGGAGCCGCCCTATAACAGCAGTCTGGATGTATAGTCTGGAGCCCCCCTATAACAGCAGTCTGGATGTGTAGTCTGGAGCCCCCCTATAACAGCAGTCTGGATGTGTAGTCTGGAGCCCCCCTATAACAGCAGTCTGGATGTGTAGTCTGGAGCCCCCCTATAACAGCAGTCTGGATGTGTAGTCTGGAGCCCCCCTCTAACAGCAGTCTGGATGTGTAGTCTGGAGCCCCCCTATAACAGCAGTCTGGATGTGTAGTCTGGATCCCCCCTATAACAGCAGTCTGGATGTGTAGTCTGGAGCCCCCTATAACAGCAGTCTGGATGTGTAGTCTGGAGCCCCCTATAACAGCAGTCTGGATGTGTAGTCTGGAGCCCCCTATAACAGCAGTCTGGATGTGTAGTCTGGAGCCCCCTATAACAGCAGTCTGGATGTGTGGTCTGGAGCCTCCCAATAACAGCAGTCTGGATGTGTAGTCTGGAGCCCCCCTATAACAGCAGTCTGGATATGTAGTCTGGAGCCCCCTATAACAGCAGTCTGGATGTGTAGTCTTGAGCCCCCTATAACAGCAGTTTGGATGTGTAGTCTGGAGCCCCCCTATAACAGCAGTCTGGATGTGTAGTCAAGAGCCCCCCTATAACAGCAGTCTGGATATGTAGTCTGGAGCCTCCCTATAACAGCAGTCTGCATGTGAAGTCTGGAGCCCCCTATAACGGCAGTCTGGATGTGTAGTCTGGAGCCTCCCTATAACAGCAGTCTGGATGTGTAGTCTGGAGCCCCCCTATAACAGCAGTCTGGATGTGTAGTCTGGAGCCTCCCTATAACAGCAGTCTGGATGTGTAGTCTGGAGCCCCCCTATAACAGCAATCTGGACATGTAGTCTGGAGTCCGCCTATAACAGCAGTCTGGATGTGTAGTCTGGAGCCCCCCTATAACAGCAGTCTGGATATGTAGTCTGGAGGCCCCTATAACAGCAGTCTGGATGTGTAGTCTTGAGCACCCTATAACAGCAGTTTGGATGTGTAGTCTGGAGCCCCCCTATAACAGCAGTCTGGATGTGTAGTCAAGAGCCCCCCTATAACAGCAGTCTGGATGTGTAGTCTGGAGCCTCCCTATAACAGCAGTCTGGATGTGAAGTCTGGAGCCCCCCTATAACGGCAGTCTGGATGTGTAGTCTGGAGCCTCCCTATAACAGCAGTCTGGATGTGTAGTCTTGAGCACCCTATAACAGCAGTTTGGATGTGTAGTCTGGAGCCCCCCTATAACAGCAGTCTGGATGTGTAGTCTGGAGCCCCCCTATAACGGCAGTCTGGATGTGTAGTCTGGAGACTCCCTATAACAGCAGTCTGGATGTGTAGTCTGGAGCCCCCCTATAACAGCAGTCTGGATGTGTAGTCTGGAGCCTCCCTATAACAGCAGTCTGGATGTGTAGTCTGGAGCCACCCTTTAACAGCAGTCTGGATGTGTAGTCTGGAGCCACCCTTTAACAGCAATCTGGATATGTAGTCTGGAGTCCGCCTATAACAGCAGTCTGGATGTGTAGTCTGGAGCCCCCCTATAACAGCAGTCTGTAAGTGTAGTCTGGAGCCCCCTCTAACAGCAGTCTGGATGTGTAGTCTGGAGCCCCCTATAACAGCAGTCTGAATGTGTAGTCTGGAGCCCCCTATAACAGCAGTCTGGATGTGTAGTCTGGAGCCCCCCTATAACAGCAGTCTGGATGTTTAGTCTGGAACCCCCCTATAACAGCAGTCTGGATGTGTAGTCTGGAACTCCTATAACAGCAGTCTGGATGTGTAGTCTGGAGCCCCCTATAATAGCAGTCTGGATGTGTAGTCTGGAGCCCCCCTATAACAGCAGTCTGGATGTGTAGTCTGGAGCCACCTATAAAAGCTGTCTGGATGTGTAGTCTGGAGCCCTCCTATAACAGCAGTCTGGATGTGTAGTCTGGAGCCCCCCTATAATAGCAGTCTGGATGTGTAGTCTGGAGCCCCACTACAACAGCAGTCTGGATGTGTAGTCTGGAGCCCCCCTATAACAGCAGTCTGGATGTGTAGTCTGGAGCCCCCTATAACAGCAGTCTGGATGTGTAGTCTGGAGCCCCCTATAACAGCAGTCTGGATGTGTAGTCTGGAGCCCCCTATAACAGCAGTCTGGATGTGTAGTCTGGAGCCCCCTATAACAGCAGTCTGAAAGTGTAGTCTGGAGCCCCCCTATAACAGCAGTCTGGATGTGTAGTATGGAGCCCCCTATAACAGCAGACTGGATGTGTAGTCTGGAGCCCCACTATAACAGCAGTCTGGGTGTGTAGTCTGGAGCCCCCCTATAACAGCAGTCTGGATGTGTAGTCTGAAGCCCCCCTATAACAGCAGTCTGGATGAGTAGTATGGAGCCCCCCTATAACAGCAGTCTGGCTGTTTAGTCTGGAGCCCCCCTATAACAGCTGTCTGGATGTGTAGCCTGCTGCCCCCTATAACAGCAGTCAGGATGTGTAGTCTGGATCCCCCCTATAACAGCAGTCTGGATGTGTAGTCTGGAGCCCCCTATAATAGCAGTCTGGATGTGTAGTCTGGAGCCCCCCCTATAACAGCAGTCTGGATGTGTAGTCTGGAGCCCCCTATAACAGCAGTCTGGATGTGTAGTCTGGAGCCCCCCTATAACAGCAGTCTGGATGTGTAGTCTGGAGCCCCCCTATAAGAGCAGTCTGGATGTGTAGTCTGGAGCCCCCCTATAACAGCAGTCTGGATGTGTAGTCTGGAGCCCCCTATAACAGCAGTCTGGATGTGTAGTCTGTAGCCCCCCTATAACAGCAGTCTGGATGTGTATAGTCTGTAGCCCCCCTATAACAGCAGTCTGGATGCGTAGTCTGGAGCCCCCCTATAAGAGAAGTCTGGATGTGTAGTCTGGAGCCCCCCTATAACAGCAGTCTGGATGTGTAGTCTGGAGCCCCCTATAACAGCAGTTTGGATGTGTAGTCTGGAGCCCCGCTATATCAGCAGTCTGGATGTGTAGTCTGGAGCCCCCCTATATCAGCAGTCTGGATGTGTAGTCTGGAGCCCCCCTATAATAGCAGTCTGGATGTGTAGTCTGGAGCCTCCCTATAACAGCAGTCTGGATGTGTAGTCTGGAGCCCCCCTATAAAAGCAGTCTGGATGTGTAGTCTGGAGCCCCCTATAACAGCAGTCTGGATGTGTAGTCTGGAGCCCCCCTATAACAGCAGTCTGGATGTGTAGTCTGGAGCCCCCCTATAGCAGCAGTCTGGATGTGTAGTGTGGAGCCCCCTATAACAGCAGTCTGGATGTGTAGTCTGGAGCCCCCTATAACAGCAGTCTGGATGTGTAGTCTGGAGCCCCCTATAACAGCAGTCTGGATGTGTAGTCTGGAGCCCCCCTATAACAGCAGTCTGGATGTGTAGTCTGGAGCCCCCTATAACAGCAGTCTGATTGTGTAGTCTGGAGCCCCCTATAACAGCAGTCTGGGTGTGTAGTCTGGAGCCTCCCTATAACAGCAGTCTGGATGTGTAGTCTGGATCCCCCTATAACAGCAGTCTGGATGTGTAGTCTGGAGCCTCCCTATAACAGCAGTATGGATGTGTAGTCTGGAGCCCCCCTATATCAGCAGTCTGGATGTGTAGTCTGGAGCCCCCCTATAATAGCAGTCTGGATGTGTAGTCTGGAGCCTCCCTATAACAGCAGTCTGGATGTGTAGTCTGGAGCCCCCCTATAAAAGCAGTCTGGATGTGTAGTCTGGAGCCCCCTATAACAGCAGTCTGGATGTGTAGTCTGGAGCCCCCCTATAACAGCAGTCTGGATGTGTAGTCTGGAGCCCCCCTATAGCAGCAGTCTGGATGTGTAGTGTGGAGCCCCCTATAACAGCAGTCTGGATGTGTAGTCTGGAGCCCCCTATAACAGCAGTCTGGATGTGTAGTCTGGAGCCCCCTATAACAGCAGTCTGGATGTGTAGTCTGGAGCCCCCCTATAACAGCAGTCTGGATGTGTAGTCTGGAGCCCCCTATAACAGCAGTCTGATTGTGTAGTCTGGAGCCCCCTATAACAGCAGTCTGGGTGTGTAGTCTGGAGCCTCCCTATAACAGCAGTCTGGATGTGTAGTCTGGATCCCCCTATAACAGCAGTCTGGATGTGTAGTCTGGAGCCTCCCTATAACAGCAGTATGGATGTGTAGTCTGGAGCCCCCCTATAACAGCAGTCTGGATGTGTAGTCTGGAGCCTCCCTATAACAGCAGTCTGGATGTGTAGTCTGGAGCCCCCCTATAACAGCAGTCTGGATGTGTAGTCTGGAGCCCCCCTATAACAGCAGTCTGGATGTGTAGTCTGGAGCCCCCCTATAACAGCAGTCTGGAAGTGTAGTCTGGAGCCCCCTATAACAGCAGTCTGGATGTGTAGTCTGGAGCCCCCTATAACAGCCGTCTGAATGTGTAGTCTGGAGCCCCCTATAACAGCAGTCTAGATGTGTAGTCTGGAGCCCCCCTATAACAGCAGTCTGGATGTTTAGTCTGGAACCCCCCTATAACAGCAGTCTGAATGTGTAGTCTGGAACTCCTATAACAGCAGTCTGGATGTGTAGTCTGGAGCCCCCCTATAACAGCAGTCTGGATGTGTAATCTGGAGCCCCCTATAAAACCTGTCTGGATGTGTAGTCTGGAGCCCCCCTATAAGAGCAGTCTGGATGTGTAGTCTGGAGCCCCCCTATAATAGCAGTCTGGATGTGTAGTCTGGAGCCCCCCTACAACAGCAGTCTGGATGTGTAGTCTGGAGCCCCCCTATAACAGCAGTCTGGATGTGTAGTCTGGAGCCCCCTATAACAGCAGTCTGGATGTGTAGTCTGGAGCCCCCTATAACAGCAGTCTGGATGTGTAGTCTGGAGCCCCCCTATAACAGCAGTCTGGATGTGTAGTCTGGAGCCCCCCTATAACAGCAGTCTGGATGTGTAGTCTGGAGCCCCCTATAACAGCAGTCTGGATGTGTAGTCTGGAGCCCCCTATAACAGCAGTCTGGATGTGTAGTCTGGAGCCCCCCTATAACAGCAGTCTGGATGTGTAGTCTGGAGCCCCCTATAACAGCAGTCTGGATGTGTAGTCTGGAGCCCCCCTATAACAGCAGTCTGGATGTGCAGTATGGAGCCCCCTATAACAGCAGTCTGCACGTGTAATCTGGAGCCCCCCTATAACAGCAGTCTGGATGTGTAGTCTGGAGCCCCCCTATAACAGCAGTCTGGATGTGTAGTCTGGAGCCCCCTTATAACAGCAGTCTGGATGTGCAGTCTGGAGCCCCCCTATAACAGCAGTCTGGATGTGTAGTCTGGAGCCACACTATAGCAGCAGTCTGGATGTTTAGTCTGGAGCCCCCCTATAACAGCAGTCTGGATGTGTAGTCTGGAGCCCCCCTATAACAGCAGTCTGGATGTGTAGTTTGGAGTCCCCTATAACAGCAGTCTGGATATGTAGTCTGGACCCCCCTATAACAGCAGTCTGGATGTGTAGTCTGGAGCCCCCTATAACAGCAGTCTGGATGTGTAGTCTGGAGCCCCTCTATAACAGCAGTCTGGATGTGTAGTCTGGAGCCCCCCTATAAGAGCAGTCTGGATGTGTAGTCTGGAGCCCCCCTATAACAGCAGTCTGGATGTGTAGTCTGGAGCCCCCTATAACAGCAGTCTGGATGTGTAGTCTGTAGCCCCCCTATAACAGCAGTCTGGATGTGTATAGTCTGTAGCCCCCCTATAACAGCAGTCTGGATGCGTAGTCTGGAGCCCCCCTATAAGAGAAGTCTGGATGTGTAGTCTGGAGCCCCCCTATAACAGCAGTCTGGATGTGTAGTCTGGAGCCCCCTATAACAGCAGTTTGGATGTGTAGTCTGGAGCCCCGCTATATCAGCAGTCTGGATGTGTAGTCTGGAGCCCCCCTATATCAGCAGTCTGGATGTGTAGTCTGGAGCCCCCCTATAATAGCAGTCTGGATGTGTAGTCTGGAGCCTCCCTATAACAGCAGTCTGGATGTGTAGTCTGGAGCCCCCCTATAACAGCAGTCTGGATGTGTAGTCTGGAGCCCCCTATAACAGCAGTCTGGATGTGTAGTCTGGAGCCCCCCTATAACAGCAGTCTGGATGTGTAGTCTGGAGCCCCCCTATAGCAGCAGTCTGGATGTGTAGTGTGGAGCCCCCTATAACAGCAGTCTGGATGTGTAGTCTGGAGCCCCCTATAACAGCAGTCTGGATGTGTAGTCTGGAGCCCCCTATAACAGCAGTCTGGATGTGTAGTCTGGAGCCCCCCTATAACAGCAGTCTGGATGTGTAGTCTGGAGCCCCCTATAACAGCAGTCTGATTGTGTAGTCTGGAGCCCCCTATAACAGCAGTTTGGATGTGTAGTCTGGAGCCCCCCTATAACAGCAGTCTGGGTGTGTAGTCTGGAGCCTCCCTATAACAGCAGTCTGGATGTGTAGTCTGGAGCCCCCTATAACAGCAGTCTGGATGTGTAGTCTGGAGCCTCCCTATAACAGCAGTATGGATGTGTAGTCTGGAGCCCCCCTATAACAGCAGTCTGGATGTGTAGTCTGGAGCCTCCCTATAACAGCAGTCTGGATGTGTAGTCTGGAGCCCCCCTATAACAGCAGTCTGGATGTGTAGTCTGGAGCCCCCCTATAACAGCAGTCTGGATGTGTAGTCTGGAGCCCCCCTATAACAGCAGTCTGGAAGTGTAGTCTGGAGCCCCCTATAACAGCAGTCTGGATGTGTAGTCTGGAGCCCCCTATAACAGCCGTCTGAATGTGTAGTCTGGAGCCCCCTATAACAGCAGTCTAGATGTGTAGTCTGGAGCCCCCCTATAACAGCAGTCTGGATGTTTAGTCTGGAACCCCCCTATAACAGCAGTCTGAATGTGTAGTCTGGAACTCCTATAACAGCAGTCTGGATGTGTAGTCTGGAGCCCCCCTATAACAGCAGTCTGGATGTGTAATCTGGAGCCCCCTATAAAACCTGTCTGGATGTGTAGTCTGGAGCCCCCCTATAAGAGCAGTCTGGATGTGTAGTCTGGAGCCCCCCTATAATAGCAGTCTGGATGTGTAGTCTGGAGCCCCCCTACAACAGCAGTCTGGATGTGTAGTCTGGAGCCCCCCTATAACAGCAGTCTGGATGTGTAGTCTGGAGCCCCCTATAACAGCAGTCTGGATGTGTAGTCTGGAGCCCCCTATAACAGCAGTCTGGATGTGTAGTCTGGAGCCCCCCTATAACAGCAGTCTGGATGTGTAGTCTGGAGCCCCCCTATAAGAGGAGTCTGGATGTGTAGTCTGGAGCCCCCTATAACAGCAGTCTGGATGTGTAGTCTGGAGCCCCCTATAACAGCAGTCTGGATGTGTAGTCTGGAGCCCCCCTATAACAGCAGTCTGGATGTGTAGTCTGGAGCCCCCTATAACAGCAGTCTGGATGTGTAGTCTGGAGCCCCCCTATAACAGCAGTCTGGATGTGCAGTATGGAGCCCCCTATAACAGCAGTCTGGACGTGTAATCTGGAGCCCCCCTATAACAGCAGTCTGGATGTGTAGTCTGGAGTCCCCCTATAACAGCAGTCTGGATGTGTAGTCTGGAGCCCCCTTATAACAGCAGTCTGGATGTGCAGTCTGGAGCCCCCCTATAACAGCAGTCTGGATGTGTAGTCTGGAGCCACACTATAGCAGCAGTCTGGATGTTTAGTCTGGAGCCCCCCTATAACAGCAGTCTGGATGTGTAGTCTGGAGCCCCCCTATAACAGCAGTCTGGATGTGTAGTTTGGAGTCCCCTATAACAGCAGTCTGGATATGTAGTCTGGACCCCCCTATAACAGCAGTCTGGATGTGTAGTCTGGAGCCCCCCTATAACAGCAGTCTGGATGTGTAGTCTGGAGCCCCCCTATAACAGCAGTCTGGATGTGTAGTCTGGAGCCCCCTATAAGAGCAGTCTGGATGTGTAGTCTGGAGCCCCCCTATATCAGCAGTCTGGATGTGTAGTCTGGAGCCCCCCTATATCAGCAGTCTGGATGTGTAGTCTGGAGCCCCCCTATAACAGCAGTCTGGATGTGTACTCTGGAGCCCCCCTATAACAGCAGTCTGGATGTGTAGTCTGGAGCCCCCTATAACAGCAGTCTGGATGTGTAGTCTGGAGCCCCCCTATAACAGCAGTCTGGATGTGCACTCTGGAGCCCCCCTATAGCAACAGTCTGGATGTGTAGTCTGGGGCCCCCCTATAACAGCAGTCTGGATGTGTAGTCTGGAGCCCCCTATAAGAGCAGTCTGGATGTGTAGTCTGAAGCCCCCTATAACAGCAGTCTGAATGTGTAGTCTGGAGCCCCCTATAACAGCAGTCTGGATGTGTAGTCTGGAGCCCCCCTATAACAGCAGTCTGGATGTGTAGTCTGGAGACCCCTATAACAGCAGTCTGGATGTGTAGTCTGGAGCCCCCCAATAAAGCTGTCTGGATGTGTAGTCTGGAGCCCCCTATAACAGCAGTCTGGATGTGTAGTCTGGAGCCCCCTATAACAGCAGTCTGGATGTGTAGTCTGGAGCCCCCCTATAACAGCAGTCTGGATGTGTAGTCTGGAGCCCCCCTATAAGAGCAGTCTGGATGTGTAGTCTGGAGCCCCCCTATAAGAGGAGTCTGGATGTGTAGTCTGGAGCCCCCTAGAACAGCAGTCTGGATGTGTAGTCTGGAGCCCACCTAGAACAGCAGTCTGGATGTGTAGTCTGGAGCCCCCTAGAACAGCAGTCTGGATGTGTAGTCTGGAGCCCCCTAGAACAGCAGTCAGGATGTGTAGTCTGGAGCCCCCCTATAACAGCAGTCTGGATGTGTAGTCTGGAGTCCCCCTATAACAGCAGTCTGGATGTGTAGTCTGGAGCCCCCTATAACAGCAGTCTGGATGTGTAGTCTGGAGCCCCCTATAACAGCAGTCTGGATGTGTAGTCTGGAGCCCCCCTATAACAGCAGTCTGGATGTGTAGTCTGGAGCCCCCCTATAACAGCAGTCTGGATGTGTAGTCTGGAGCCCCCTATAACAGCAGTCTGGATGTGTAGTCTGGAGCCCCCCTATAACAGCAGTCTGGAAGTGTAGTCTGGAGCCCCCTATAACAGCAGTCTGGATGTGTAGTCTGGAGCCCCCTATAACAGCAGTCTAAATGGGTAGTCTGGAGCCCCCTATAACAGCCGTCTGGATGTGTAGTCTGGAGCCCCCTATAACAGCAGTCTGGATGTTTAGTCTGGAACCCCCCTACAACAGCAGTCTGGATGTGTAGTCTGGAGCCCCCCTATAATAGCAGTCTGGATGTGTAGTCTGGAGCCCCCCTATAACAGCAGTCTGGATGTTTAGTCTGGAACCCCCCTATAACAGCAGTCTGGATGTGTAGTCTGGAGCCCCCTATAATAGCAGTCTGGATGTGTAGTCTGGAGCCCCCCTATAACAGCAGTCTGGATGTGTAGTCTGGAGCCCCCTATAAAAGCTGCCTGGATTTGTAGTCTGGAGCCCCCCTATAACAGCAGTCTGGATGTGTAGTCTGGAGCCCCCCTATAATAGCAGTCTGGATGTGTAGTCTGGAGCCCCCCTACAACAGCAGTCTGGATGTGTAGTCTGGAGCCCCCCTATAACAGCAGTCTGGATGTGTAGTCTGGAGCCCCCTATAACAGCAGTCTGGATGTGTAGTCTGGAGCCCCCTATAAAAGCAGTCTGGATGTGTAGTCTGGAGCCCCCCTATAACAGCAGTCTGGTATTGTAGTCTGGAGCCCCCCTATAACAGCAGTCTGGATGTGTAGTCTGGAGCCCCCCTATAACAGCAGTCTGGATGTGTTGTCTGGAGCCCCCCTATAACAGCTGTCTGGATGTGTAGTCTGGAGCCCCCCTATAACAGCAGTATGGGTGTGTAGTCTGGAGCCCCCCTATATCAGCAGTCTGGATGTGTAGTCTGAAGCCCCCCTATAACAGCAGTCTGAATGAGTAGTATGGAGCCGCCCTATAACAGCAGTCTGGCTGTATAGTCTGGAGCCCCCTATAACAGCAGTCTGGATGTGTAGTCTGGAGCCCCCCTATAACAGCAGTCTGGATGTGTAGTCTGGAGCCCCCTATAACAGCAGTCTGGATGTGTAGTCTGGAGCCCCCCTATAGCAGCAGTCTGGATGTGTAGTCTGGAGCCCCCCTATAACAGCAGTCTGGATGTGTAGTCTGGAGCCCCCTATAACAGCAGTCTGGATGTGTAGTCTGTAGCCCCCTTATAACAGCAGTCTGGATGTGTAGTCTGTAACCCCTCTATAACAGCAGTCTGGATGTGTAGTCTGGAGCACCCCTATAACAGCAGTCTGGATGTGTAGTCTGGAGCCCCCCTATAACAGCAGTCTGGATGTGTAGTCTGGAGCCCCCCTATAAGAGCAGTCTGGAGCCCCCCTATAACAGCAGTCTGGATGTGTAGTCTGGAGCCCCCTATAAGAGCAGTCTGGATGTGTAGTCTGGAGCCCCCCTATATCAGCAGTCTGGATGTGTAGTCTGGAGCCCCCCTATATCAGCAGTCTGGATGTGTAGTCTGGAGCCCCCCTATAACAGCAGTCTGGATGTGTAGTCTGGAGCCCCCCTATAACAGCAGTCTGGATGTGTAGTCTGGAGCCCCCTATAACAGCAGTCTGGATGTGTAGTCTGGAGCCCCCCTATAACAGCAGTTTGGATGTGCACTCTGGAGCCCCCCTATAGCAGCAGTCTGGATGTGTAGTCTGGAGCCCCCCTATAACAGCAGTCTGGATGTGTAGTCTGGAGCCCCCTATAACAGCAGTCTGGATGTGTAGTCTGTAGCCCCCTTATAACAGCAGTCTGGATGTGTAGTCTGTAACTCCTCTATAACAGCAGTCTGGATGTGTAGTCTGGAGCACCCCTATAACAGCAGTCTGGATGTGTAGTCTGTAGCCCCCCTATAACAGCAGTCTGGATGCGTAGTCTGGAGCCCCCCTATAAGAGAAGTCTGGATGTGTAGTCTGGAGCCCCCCTATAACAGCAGTCTGGATGTGTAGTCTGGAGCCCCCTATAACAGCAGTTTGGATGTGTAGTCTGGAGCCCCGCTATATCAGCAGTCTGGATGTGTAGTCTGGAGCCCCCCTATATCAGCAGTCTGGATGTGTAGTCTGGAGCCCCCCTATAATAGCAGTCTGGATGTGTAGTCTGGAGCCTCCCTATAACAGCAGTCTGGATGTGTAGTCTGGAGCCCCCCTATAACAGCAGTCTGGATGTGTAGTCTGGAGCCCCCTATAACAGCAGTCTGGATGTGTAGTCTGGAGCCCCCCTATAACAGCACTCTGGATGTGTAGTCTGGAGCCCCCCTATAGCAGCAGTCTGGATGTGTAGTGTGGAGCCCCCTATAACAGCAGTCTGGATGTGTAGTCTGGAGCCCCCTATAACAGCAGTCTGGATGTGTAGTCTGGAGCCCCCTATAACAGCAGTCTGGATGTGTAGTCTGGAGCCCCCCTATAACAGCAGTCTGGATGTGTAGTCTGGAGCCCCCTATAACAGCAGTCTGATTGTGTAGTCTGGAGCCCCCTATAACAGCAGTTTGGATGTGTAGTCTGGAGCCCCCCTATAACAGCAGTCTGGGTGTGTAGTCTGGAGCCTCCCTATAACAGCAGTCTGGATGTGTAGTCTGGAGCCCCCTATAACAGCAGTCTGGATGTGTAGTCTGGAGCCTCCCTATAACAGCAGTATGGATGTGTAGTCTGGAGCCCCCCTATAACAGCAGTCTGGATGTGTAGTCTGGAGCCCCCCTATAACAGCAGTCTGGATGTGTAGTCTGGAGCCCCCCTATAACAGCAGTCTGGATGTGTAGTCTGGAGCCCCCCTATAACAGCAGTCTGGAAGTGTAGTCTGGAGCCCCCTATAACAGCAGTCTGGATGTGTAGTCTGGAGCCCCCTATAACAGCCGTCTGAATGTGTAGTCTGGAGCCCCCTATAACAGCAGTCTAGATGTGTAGTCTGGAGCCCCCCTATAACAGCAGTCTGGATGTTTAGTCTGGAACCCCCCTATAACAGCAGTCTGAATGTGTAGTCTGGAACTCCTATAACAGCAGTCTGGATGTGTAGTCTGGAGCCCCCCTATAACAGCAGTCTGGATGTGTAATCTGGAGCCCCCTATAAAACCTGTCTGGATGTGTAGTCTGGAGCCCCCCTATAAGAGCAGTCTGGATGTGTAGTCTGGAGCCCCCCTATAATAGCAGTCTGGATGTGTAGTCTGGAGCCCCCCTACAACAGCAGTCTGGATGTGTAGTCTGGAGCCCCCCTATAACAGCAGTCTGGATGTGTAGTCTGGAGCCCCCTATAACAGCAGTCTGGATGTGTAGTCTGGAGCCCCCTATAACAGCAGTCTGGATGTGTAGTCTGGAGCCCCCCTATAACAGCAGTCTGGATGTGTAGTCTGGAGCCCCCCTATAACAGCAGTCTGGATGTGTAGTCTGGAGCCCCCTATAACAGCAGTCTGGATGTGTAGTCTGGAGCCCCCTATAACAGCAGTCTGGATGTGTAGTCTGGAGCCCCCCTATAACAGCAGTCTGGATGTGTAGTCTGGAGCCCCCTATAACAGCAGTCTGGATGTGTAGTCTGGAGCCCCCCTATAACAGCAGTCTGGATGTGCAGTATGGAGCCCCCTATAACAGCAGTCTGGACGTGTAATCTGGAGCCCCCCTATAACAGCAGTCTGGATGTGTAGTCTGGAGCCCCCCTATAACAGCAGTCTGGATGTGTAGTCTGGAGCCCCCTTATAACAGCAGTCTGGATGTGCAGTCTGGAGCCCCCCTATAACAGCAGTCTGGATGTGTAGTCTGGAGCCACACTATAGCAGCAGTCTGGATGTTTAGTCTGGAGCCCCCCTATAACAGCAGTCTGGATGTGTAGTCTGGAGCCCCCCTATAACAGCAGTCTGGATGTGTAGTTTGGAGTCCCCTATAACAGCAGTCTGGATATGTAGTCTGGACCCCCCTATAACAGCAGTCTGGATGTGTAGTCTGGAGCCCCCCTATAACAGCAGTCTGGATGTGTAGTCTGGAGCCCCCCTATAACAGCAGTCTGGATGTGTAGTCTGGAGCCCCCTATAAGAGCAGTCTGGATGTGTAGTCTGGAGCCCCCCTATATCAGCAGTCTGGATGTGTAGTCTGGAGCCCCCCTATATCAGCAGTCTGGATGTGTAGTCTGGAGCCCCCCTATAACAGCAGTCTGGATGTGTACTCTGGAGCCCCCCTATAACAGCAGTCTGGATGTGTAGTCTGGAGCCCCCTATAACAGCAGTCTGGATGTGTAGTCTGGAGCCCCCCTATAACAGCAGTCTGGATGTGCACTCTGGAGCCCCCCTATAGCAACAGTCTGGATGTGTAGTCTGGGGCCCCCCTATAACAGCAGTCTGGATGTGTAGTCTGGAGCCCCCTATAAGAGCAGTCTGGATGTGTAGTCTGAAGCCCCCTATAACAGCAGTCTGAATGTGTAGTCTGGAGCCCCCTATAACAGCAGTCTGGATGTGTAGTCTGGAGCCCCCCTATAACAGCAGTCTGGATGTGTAGTCTGGAGACCCCTATAACAGCAGTCTGGATGTGTAGTCTGGAGCCCCCCAATAAAGCTGTCTGGATGTGTAGTCTGGAGCCCCCTATAACAGCAGTCTGGATGTGTAGTCTGGAGCCCCCTATAACAGCAGTCTGGATGTGTAGTCTGGAGCCCCCCTATAACAGCAGTCTGGATGTGTAGTCTGGAGCCCCCCTATAAGAGCAGTCTGGATGTGTAGTCTGGAGCCCCCCTATAAGAGGAGTCTGGATGTGTAGTCTGGAGCCCCCCTATAACAGCAGTCTGGATGTGTAGTCTGGAGTCCCCCTATAACAGCAGTCTGGATGTGTAGTCTGGAGCCCCCCTAGAACAGCAGTCTGAATGTGTAGTCTGGAGCCCCCTAGAACAGCAGTCTGGATGTGTAGTCTGGAGCCCCCTAGAACAGCAGTCAGGATGTGTAGTCTGGAGCCCCCCTATAACAGCAGTCTGGATGTGTAGTCTGGAGTCCCCCTATAACAGCAGTCTGGATGTGTAGTCTGGAGCCCCCTATAACAGCAGTCTGGATGTGTAGTCTGGAGCCCCCTATAACAGCAGTCTGGATGTGTAGTCTGGAGCCCCCCTATAACAGCAGTCTGGATGTGTAGTCTGGAGCCCCCCTATAACAGCAGTCTGGATGTGTAGTCTGGAGCCCCCTATAACAGCAGTCTGGATGTGTAGTCTGGAGCCCCCCTATAACAGCAGTCTGGAAGTGTAGTCTGGAGCCCCCTATAACAGTAGTCTGGATGTGTAGTCTGGAGCCCCCTATAACAGCAGTCTAAATGGGTAGTCTGGAGCCCCCTATAACAGCCGTCTGGATGTGTAGTCTGGAGCCCCCTATAACAGCAGTCTGGATGTTTAGTCTGGAACCCCCCTACAACAGCAGTCTGGATGTGTAGTCTGGAGCCCCCTTTAATAGCAGTCTGGATGTGTAGTCTGGAGCCCCCCTATAACAGCAGTCTGGATGTTTAGTCTGGAACCCCCCTATAACAGCAGTCTGGATGTGTAGTCTGGAGCCCCCTATAATAGCAGTCTGGATGTGTAGTCTGGAGCCCCCCTATAACAGCAGTCTGGATGTGTAGTCTGGAGCCCCCTATAAAAGCTGCCTGGATTTGTAGTCTGGAGCCCCCCTATAACAGCAGTCTGGATGTGTAGTCTGGAGCCCCCCTATAATAGCAGTCTGGATGCGTAGTCTGGAGCCCCCCTACAACAGCAGTCTGGATGTGTAGTCTGGAGCCCCCCTATAACAGCAGTCTGGATGTGTAGTCTGGAGCCCCCTATAACAGCAGTCTGGATGTGTAGTCTGGAGCCCCCTATAAAAGCAGTCTGGATGTGTAGTCTGGAGCCCCCCTATAACAGCAGTCTGGTATTGTAGTCTGGAGCCCCCCTATAACAGCAGTCTGGATGTGTAGTCTGGAGCCCCCCTATAACAGCAGTCTGGATGTGTTGTCTGGAGCCCCCCTATAACAGCTGTCTGGATGTGTAGTCTGGAGCCCCCCTATAACAGCAGTATGGGTGTGTAGTCTGGAGCCCCCCTATATCAGCAGTCTGGATGTGTAGTCTGAAGCCCCCCTATAACAGCAGTCTGAATGAGTAGTATGGAGCCGCCCTATAACAGCAGTCTGGCTGTATAGTCTGGAGCCCCCTATAACAGCAGTCTGGATGTGTAGTCTGGAGCCCCCCTATAACAGCAGTCTGGATGTGTAGTCTGGAGCCCCCTATAACAGCAGTCTGGATGTGTAGTCTGGAGCCCCCCTATAGCAGCAGTCTGGATGTGTAGTTTGGAGCCCCCCTATAACAGCAGTCTGGATGTGTAGTCTGGAGCCCCCTATAACAGCAGTCTGGATGTGTAGTCTGTAGCCCCCTTATAACAGCAGTCTGGATGTGTAGTCTGTAACCCCTCTATAACAGCAGTCTGGATGTGTAGTCTGGAGCACCCCTATAACAGCAGTCTGGATGTGTAGTCTGGAGCCCCCCTATAACAGCAGTCTGGATGTGTAGTCTGGAGCCCCCCTATAAGAGCAGTCTGGATGTGTAGTCTGGAGCCCCCCTATAACAGCAGTCTGGATGTGTAGTCTGGAGCCCCCTATAAGAGCAGTCTGGATGTGTAGTCTGGAGCCCCCCTATATCAGCAGTCTGGATGTGTAGTCTGGAGCCCCCCTATATCAGCAGTCTGGATGTGTAGTCTGGAGCCCCCCTATAACAGCAGTCTGGATGTGTAGTCTGGAGCCCCCCTATAACAGCAGTCTGGATGTGTAGTCTGGAGCCCCCTATAACAGCAGTCTGGATGTGTAGTCTGGAGCCCCCCTATAACAGCAGTTTGGATGTGCACTCTGGAGCCCCCCTATAGCAGCAGTCTGGATGTGTAGTCTGGGGCCCCCCTATAACAGCAGTCTGGATGTGTAGTCTGGAGCCCCCCTATAACAGCAGTCTGGATGTGTAGTCTGGAGCCCCCTATAACAGCAGTCTGGATGTGTAGTCTGTAGCCCCCTTATAACAGCAGTCTGGATGGGTAGTCTGGAGCCCCCTATAAAAGCTGCCTGGATGTGTAGTCTGGAGCCCCAATATAACAGCAGTCTGGATGTGTAGTCTGGAGCCCCCCTATAATAGCAGTCTGGATGTGTAGTCTGGAGCCCCCCTACAACAGCAGTCTGGATGTGTAGTCTGGAGCCCCCCTATAACAGCAGTCTGGATGTGTAGTCTGGAGCCTCCTATAACAGCAGTCTGGATGTGTAGTCTGGAGCCCCCTATAACAGCAGTCTGGATGTGTAGTCTGGAGCCCCCCTATAACAGCAGTCTGGATGTGTAGTCTGGAGCCCCCCTATAACAGCAGTCTGGATGTGTAGTCTGGAGCCCCCCTATAACAGCAGTCTGGATGTGTTGTCTGGAGCCCCCCTATAACAGCTGTCTGGATGTGTAGTCTGGAGCCCCCCTATAACAGCAGTCTGGGTGTGTAGTCTGGAGCCCCCCTATATCAGCAGTCTGGATGTGTAGTCTGAAGCCCCCCTATAACAGCAGTCTGGATGAGTAGTATGGAGCCGCCCTATAACAGCAGTCTGGCTGTATAGTCTGGAGCCCCCTATAACAGCAGTCTGGATGTGTAGTCTGGAGCCCCCCTATAACAGCAGTCTGGATGTGTAGTCTGGAGCCCCCTATAACAGCAGTCTGGATGTGTAGTCTGGAGCCCCCATATAGCAGCAGTCTGGATGTGTAGTCTGGAGCCCCCTATAACAGCAGTGTGGATGTGTAGTCTGGAGCCCCCTATAACAGCAGTCTGGATGTGTAGTCTGTAGCCCCCTTATAACAGCAGTCTGGATGTGTAGTCTGTAGCCCCCCTATAACAGCAGTCTGGATGTGTGGTCTGGAGCCCCCCTATAAGAGCAGTCTGGATGTGTAGTCTGGAGCCCCCCTATAACAGCAGTCTGGATGTGTAGTCTGGAGCCCCCTATAAGAGCAGTCTGGATGTGTAGTCTGGAGCCCCCCTATATCAGCAGTCTGGATGTGTAGTCTGGAGCCCCCCTATATCAGCAGTCTGGATGTGTAGTCTGGAGCCCCCCTATAACAGCAGTCTGGATGTGTAGTCTGGAGCCCCCCTATAACAGCAGTCTGGATGTGTAGTCTGGAGCCCCCTATAACAGCAGTCTGGATGTGTAGTCTGGAGCCCCCCTATAACAGCAGTCTGGATGTGCACTCTGGAGCCCCCCTATAGCAGCAGTCTGGATGTGTAGTCTGGGGCCCCCCTATAACAGCAGTCTGGATGTGTAGTCTGGAGCCCCCCTATAACAGCAGTCTGGTTGTGTATTCTGGAGCCCCCCTATAACAGCAGTCTGGATGTGTAGTCTGGAGCCCCCCTATAACAGCAGTCTGGATGTGTTGTCTGGAGCCCCCCTATAACAGCTGTCTGGATGTGTAGTCTGGAGCCCCCCTATAACAGCAGTCTGGGTGTGTAGTCTGGAGCCCCCCTATATCAGCAGTCTGGATGTGTAGTCTGAAGCCCCCCTATAACAACAGTCTGGATGAGTAGTATGGAGCCGCCCTATAACAGCAGTCTGGATGAGTAGTATGGAGCCGCCCGATAACAGCAGTCTGGCTGTATAGTCTGGAGCCCCCTATAACAGCAGTCTGGATGTGTAGTCTGGAGCCCCCCTATAACAGCAGTCTGGATGTGTAGTCTGGAGCCCCCTATAACAGCAGTCTGGATGTGTAGTCTGGAGCCCCCCTATAGCAGCAGTTTGGATGTGTAGTCTGGAGCCCCCTATAACAGCAGTCTGGATGTGTAGTCTGTAGCCCCCTTATAACAGCAGTCTGGATGTGTAGTCTGTAGCCCCCCTATAACAGCAGTCTGGATGTGTAGTCTGGAGCCCCCCTATAAGAGCAGTCTGGATGTGTAGTCTGGAGCCCCCCTATAACAGCAGTCTGGATGTGTAGTCTGGAGCCCCCTATAAGAGCAGTCTGGATGTGTAGTCTGGAGCCCCCCTATAACAGCAGTCTGGATGTGTAGTCTGGAGCCCCCCTATAACAGCAGTATGTGTGTGTAGTCTGGAGCCCCCCTATATCAGCAGTCTGGATGTGTAGTCTGAAGCCCCCCTATAACAGCAGTCTGGATGAGTAGTATGGAGCCGCCCTATAACAGCAGTCTGGCTGTATAGTCTGGAGCCCCCTATAACAGCAGTCTGGATGTGTAGTCTGGAGCCCCCCTATAACAGCAGTCTGGATGTGTAGTCTGGAGCCCCCTATAACAGCAGTCTGGATGTGTAGTCTGGAGCCCCCATATAGCAGCAGTCTGGATGTGTAGTCTGGAGCCCCCCTATAACAGCAGTCTGGATGTGTAGTCTGGAGCCCCCTATAACAGCAGTCTGGATGTGTAGTCTGTAGCCCCCTTATAACAGCAGTCTGGATGTGTAGTCTGTAGCCCCTCTATAACAGCAGTCTGGATGTGTAGTCTGGAGCCCCCCGATAAGAGCAGTCTGGATGTGTAGTCTGGAGCCCCCCTATAACAGCAGTCTGGATGTGTAGTCTGGAGCCCCCCTATAACAGCAGTCTGGATGTGTAGTCTGGAGCCCCCCTATAACAGCAGTCTGGATGTGTAGTCTGGAGCCCCCTATAAGAGCAGTCTGGATGTGTAGTCTGGAGCCCCCCTATATCAGCAGTATGGATGTGTAGTCTGGAGCCCCCCTATATCAGCAGTCTGGATGTGTAGTCTGGAGCCCCCCTATAACAGCAGTCTGGATGTGTAGTCTGGAGCCCCCCTATAACAGCAGTCTGGATGTGTAGTCTGGAGCCCCCTATAACAGCAGTCTGGATGTGTAGTCTGGAGCCCCCCTATAACAGCAGTCTGGATGTGCACTCTGGAGCCCCCCTATAGCAGCAGTCTGGATGTGTAGTCTGGGGCCCCCCTATAACAGCAGTCTGGATGTGTAGTCTGGAGCCCCCCTATAACAGCAGTCTGGATGTGTAGTCTGGAGCCCCCTATAACAGCAGTCTGGATGTGTAGTCTGTAGCCCCCTTATAACAGCAGTCTGGATGTGTAGTCTGTAGCCCCTCTATAACAGCAGTCTGGATGTGTAGTCTGGAGCCCCCCTATAAGAGCAGTCTGGATGTGTAGTCTGGAGCCCCCCTATAACAGCAGTCTGGATGTGTAGTCTGGAGCCCCCTATAATAGCAGTCTGGATGTGTAGTCTGGAGCCCCCCTATAACAGCAGTCTGGATGTGTAGTCTGGAGCCCCCTATAACAGCAGTCTGGATGTGTAGTCTGGAGCCCCCTATAACAGCTGTCTGGATGTGTAGTCTGGAGCCCCCTATAACAGCAGTCTGGATGTGTAGTCTGGAGCCCCCCTATAACAGCAGTCTGGATGTGTAGTCTGGAGCCCCCCTATAACAGCAGTCTGGATGTGTAGTCTGGAGCCCCCCTATAACAGCAGTCTGGATGTGTTGTCTGGAGCCCCCCTGTAACAGCTGTCTGGATGTGTAGTCTGGAGCCCCCCTATAAGAGCAGTCTGGATGTGTAGTCTGGAGCCCCCCTATATCAGCAGTCTGGATGTGTAGTCTGAAGCCCCCCTATAACAGCAGTCTGGATGAGTAGTATGGAGCCGCCCTATAACAGCAGTCTGGCTGTATAGTCTGGAGCCCCCTATAACAGCAGTCTGGATGTGTAGTCTGGAGCCCCCCTATAACAGCAGTCTGGATGTGTAGTCTGGAGCCCCCTATAACAGCAGTCTGGATGTGTAGTCTGGAGCCCCCCTATAGCAGCAGTCTGGATGTGTAGTCTGGAGCCCCCCTATAACAGCAGTGTGGATGTGTAGTCTGGAGCCCCCTATAACAGCAGTCTGGATGTGTAGTCTGTAGCCCCCTTATAACAGCAGTCTGGATGTGTAGTCTGTAGCCCCCCTATAACAGCAGTCTGGATGTGTAGTCTGGAGCCCCCCTATAAGAGCAGTCTGGATGTGTAGTCTGGAGCCCCCCTATAACAGCAGTCTGGATGTGTAGTCTGGAGCCCCCTATAAGAGCAGTCTGGATGTGTAGTCTGGAGCCCCCCTATATCAGCAGTCTGGATGTGTAGTCTGGAGCCCCCCTATATCAGCAGTCTGGATGTGTAGTCTGTAGCCCCCCTATAACAGCAGTCTGGATGTGTAGTCTGGAGCCCCCCTATAACAGCAGTCTGGATGTGTAGTCTGGAGCCCCCTATAACAGCAGTCTGGATGTGTGGTCTGGAGCCCCCCTATAACAGCAGTCTGGATGTGCACTCTGGAGCCCCCCTATAGCAGCAGTCTGGATGTGTAGTCTGGGGCCCCCCTATAACAGCAGTCTGGATGTGTAGTCTGGAGCCCCCCTATAACAGCAGTCTGGATGTGTAGTCTGGAGCCCCCTATAACAGCAGTCTGGATGTGTAGTCTGTAGCCCCCTTATAACAGCAGTCTGGATGTGTAGTCTGTAGCCCCTCTATAACAGCAGTCTGGATGTGTAGTCTGGAGCCCCCCTATAAGAGCAGTCTGGATGTGTAGTCTGGAGCCCCCCTATAACAGCAGTCTGGATGTGTAGTCTGGAGCCCCCTATAATAGCAGTCTGGATGTGTAGTCTGGAGCCCCCCTATAACAGCAGTCTGGATGTGTAGTCTGGAGCCCCCTATAACAGCAGTCTGGATGTGTAGTCTGGAGCCCCCTATAACAGCTGTCTGGATGTGTAGTCTGGAGCCCCCTATAACAGCAGTCTGGATGTGTAGTCTGGAGCCCCCCTATAACAGCAGTCTGGATGTGTAGTCTGGAGCCCCCCTATAACAGCAGTCTGGATGTGTAGTCTGGAGCCCCCCTATAACAGCAGTCTGGATGTGTTGTCTGGAGCCCCCCTATAACAGCTGTCTGGATGTGTAGTCTGGAGCCCCCCTATAACAGCAGTCTGGGTGTGTAGTCTGGAGCCCCCCTATATCAGCAGTCTGGATGTGTAGTCTGAAGCCCCCCTATAACAGCAGTCTGGATGAGTAGTATGGAGCCGCCCTATAACAGCAGTCTGGCTGTATAGTCTGGAGCCCCCTATAACAGCAGTCTGGATGTGTAGTCTGGAGCCCCCCTATAACAGCAGTCTGGATGTGTAGTCTGGAGCCCCCTATAACAGCAGTCTGGATGTGTAGTCTGGAGCCCCCCTATAGCAGCAGTCTGGATGTGTAGTCTGGAGCCCCCCTATAACAGCAGTGTGGATGTGTAGTCTGGAGCCCCCTATAACAGCAGTCTGGATGTGTAGTCTGTAGCCCCCTTATAACAGCAGTCTGGATGTGTAGTCTGTAGCCCCCCTATAACAGCAGTCTGGATGTGTAGTCTGGAGCCCCCCTATAAGAGCAGTCTGGATGTGTAGTCTGGAGCCCCCCTATAACAGCAGTCTGGATGTGTAGTCTGGAGCCCCCTATAAGAGCAGTCTGGATGTGTAGTCTGGAGCCCCCCTATATCAGCAGTCTGGATGTGTAGTCTGGAGCCCCCCTATATCAGCAGTCTGGATGTGTAGTCTGTAGCCCCCCTATAACAGCAGTCTGGATGTGTAGTCTGGAGCCCCCCTATAACAGCAGTCTGGATGTGTAGTCTGGAGCCCCCTATAACAGCAGTCTGGATGTGTGGTCTGGAGCCCCCCTATAACAGCAGTCTGGATGTGCACTCTGGAGCCCCCCTATAGCAGCAGTCTGGATGTGTAGTCTGGGGCCCCCCTATAACAGCAGTCTGGATGTGTAGTCTGGAGCCCCCCTATAACAGCAGTCTGGATGTGTATTCTGGAGCCCCCCTATAACAGCAGTCTGGATGTGTAGTCTGGAGCCCCCCTATAACAGCAGTCTGGATGTGTTGTCTGGAGCCCCCCTATAACAGCTGTCTGGATGTGTAGTCTGGAGCCCCCCTATAACAGCAGTCTGTGTGTGTAGTCTGGAGCCCCCCTATATCAGCAGTCTGGATGTGTAGTCTGAAGCCCCCCTATAACAACAGTCTGGATGAGTAGTATGGAGCCGCCCTATAACAGCAGTCTGGATGAGTAGTATGGAGCCGCCCTATAACAGCAGTCTGGCTGTATAGTCTGGAGCCCCCTATAACAGCAGTCTGGATGTGTAGTCTGGAGCCCCCCTATAACAGCAGTCTGGATATGTAGTCTGGAGCCCCCTATAACAGCAGTCTGGATGTGTAGTCTGGAGCCCCCCTATAGCAGCAGTCTGGATGTGTAGTCTGGAGCCCCCTATAACAGCAGTCTGGATGTGTAGTCTGTAGCCCCCTTATAACAGCAGTCTGGATGTGTAGTCTGTAGCCCCCCTATAACAGCAGTCTGGATGTGTAGTCTGGAGCCCCCCTATAAGAGCAGTCTGGATGTGTAGTCTGGAGCCCCCTTATAACAGCAGTCTGGATGTGTAGTCTGGAGCCCCCTATAAGAGCAGTCTGGATGTGTAGTCTGGAGCCCCCCTATATCAGCAGTCTGGATGTGTAGTCTGGAGCCCCCCTATATCAGCAGTCTGGATGTGTAGTCTGGAGCCCCCCTATAACAGCAGTCTGGATGTGTAGTCTGGAGCCCCCCTATAACAGCAGTCTGGATGTGTAGTCTGGAGCCCCCTATAACAGCAGTCTGGATGTGTAGTCTGGAGCCCCCCTAGAACAGCAGTCTGAATGTGTAGTCTGTAGCCCCCTATAACAGCAGTCTGGATGTGTAGTCTGGAGCCCCCCTAGAACAGCAGTCTGAATGTGTAGTCTGTAGCCCCCTAGAACAGCAGTCTGGATGTGTAGTCTGGAGCCCCCCTAGAACAGCAGTCTGGATGTGTAGTCTGGAGCCCCCTAGAACAGCAATCTGGATGTGTAGTCTGGAGCCCCCCTATAACAGCAGTCTGGATGTGTAGTCTGGAGCCCCCCTTTAACAGCAGTCTGGATGTGTAGTCTGGAGCCCCCTATAACAGCAGTCTGGATGTGTATTCTGGAGCCCCCTATAACAGCAGTCTGGATGTGTAGTCTGGAGCCCCCCTATAACAGCAGTCTGGATGTGTAGTCTGGAGCCCCCCTATAACAGCAGTCTGGATGTGTAGTCTGGAGCCCCCCTATAACAGCAGTCTGGATGTGTAGTCTGGAGCCCCCTATAACAGCAGTCTGGATGTGTAGTCTGGAGCCCCCCTATAACAGCAGTCTGGATGTGTAGTCTGGAGCCCCCTATAACAGCAGTCTGGATGTGTAGTCTGGAGCCCCCTATAACAGCAGTCTGAATGTGTAGTCTGGAGCCCCCCTATAACAGCAGTCTGGATGTGTAGTCTGCAGCCCCCCTATAACAGCAGTCTGGATGTGGAGTCTGGAGCCCCCTATAACAGCAGTCTGGATGTGTAGTCTGGAGCCCCCCTATAACAGCAGTCTGGATGTGTAGTCTAGAGCCCCCCTATAACAGCAGTCTGGATGTGTAGTCTGGAGCCCCCCTATAACAGCAGTCTGGATGTGTAGTCTGGAGCCCCACTATAGCAGCAGTCTGGATGTTTAGTCTGGAGCCCCCCTATAACAGCAGTCTGGATGTGTAGTCTGGAGCCCCCCTATAACAGCAGTCTGGATGTGTAGTTTGAAGCCCCCTATAACAGCAGTCTGGATGTGTAGTCTGGACCCCCCTATAACAGCAGTCTGGATGTGTAGTCTGGAGCCCCCCTATAACAGGAGTCTGGATGTGTAGTCTGGAGCCCCCCTATAACAGCAGGCTTGGTGTGTAGTCTGGAGCCCCCCTATAACAGCAGTCTGGATTTGTAGTCTGGAGCCCCCCTATAACAGCTGTCTGGATGTGTAGTCTGGAGCCCCCCTATAACAGCAGTCTGGGTGTGTAGTCTGGAGCCCCCCTATAACAGCAGTCTGGATGTGTAGACTGAAGCCCCCCTACAACAGCAGTCTGGATGAGTAGTATGGACCCCCCTATAACAGCAGTCTGGCTGTATAGTCTGGAGCTCCCCTATAACAGCAGTCTGGATGTGTAGTCTGGAGCCCCCTATAACAGCAGTCAGGATGTGTAGTCTGGAGCCCC
This sequence comes from Phyllobates terribilis, assembly GCF_046119375.1. Taxonomy (NCBI): domain Eukaryota; kingdom Metazoa; phylum Chordata; class Amphibia; order Anura; family Dendrobatidae; genus Phyllobates; species Phyllobates terribilis. The sequence goes on from NW_027362764.1 coordinate 69,302,367, forward strand.
CCTATAACAGCAGTCTGGATGTGTAGTCTGGAGCCCCCTATAACAGCAGTCTGGATGTGTAGTCTGGAGCCCACCTATAACAGCAGTCTGGAAGTGTAGTCTGGAGCCCCCTATAACAGCAGTCTGGATGTGTAGTCTGGAGCCACCCTATAACAGCAGTCTGGATGTGTAGTCTGGAGCCCCCCTATAACAGCAGTCTGGACGTGTAGTCTGGAGCCCCCCTATAACAGCAGTCTGGATGCGTAGTCTGGAGCCCCCTATAACAGCAGTCTGGATGCGTAGTCTGGAGCCCCCTATAAGAGCAGTCTGGATGCGTAGTCTGGAGCCCCCTATAACAGCAGTCTGGATGTGTAGTCTGGAGCCCCCCCTATAACAGCAGTCTGGATGTGTAGTCTGGAGCCCCCCTATAACAGCAGTCTGGATGTGTAGTCTGGAGCCCCCTATAACAGCAGTCTGGATGTGTAGTCTGGAGCCCCCTATAACAGCAGTCTGGATGTGTAGTCTGGAGCCCCCCTATAACAGCAGTCTGGATGTGTAGTCTGGAGCCCCCTATAACATCAGTCTGGATGTGTAGTCTGTAGCCCCCCTATAACAGCAGTCTGGATGTGTAGTCTGTAGCCCCCCTATAACAGCAGTCTGGATGTGTAGTCTGGAGCCCCCTATAACAGCAGTCTGGATGTGTAGTCTGGAGCCCCCTATAACAGCAGTCTGGATGTGTAGTCTGGAGCCCCCTATAACAGCAGTCTGGATGTGTAGTCTGGAGCCCCCTATAACAGCAGTCTGGATGTGTAGTCTGGAGCCCCCTATAACAGCAGTCTGGATGTGTAGTCTGGATCCCCCCTATAACAGCAGTCTGGATGTGTAGTCTGGATCCCCCCTATAACAGCAGTCTGGATGTGTAGTCTGGATCCCCCCTATAACAGCAGTCTGGATGTGTAGTCTGGAGCCCCCCTATAACAGCAGTTTAGATATGTAGTCTGGAGCCCCCCTATAACAGCAGTCTGGATGTGTAGTCTGGAGCCCCACTATAACAGCATTCTGGATGTGTAGTCTGGAGCCCCCCCTATAACAGCAGTCTGGATGTGTAGTCTGGAGCCCAATATAACAGCAGTCTGGATGTGTAGTCTGGAGCCCCCTATAACAGCAGTCTGGATGTGTAGTCTGGAGCCCCCTATAACAGCAGTCTGAATGTGTAGTCTGGAGCCCCCTATAACAGTAGTTTGGACGTGTAGTCTGGAACCCCCCTATAACAGCAGTCTGGATGTGTAGTCTGGAGCCCCCCTATAACAGCAGTCTGGATGTGTAGTCTGGACCCTCCCTATAACAGCAGTCTGGATGAGTAGTCTGGAGCCCCCCTATAAAGCAGTCTGGATGTGTAGTCTGGAGCCCCCTATAACAGCAGTCTGGATGTGTAGTCTGTAGCCCCCTATAACAGCAGTCTGGATGTGTAGTCTGGATACCCCCTATAACAGCAGTCTGGATGTGTAGTCTGGAGCCCCCCTATAACAGCAGTCTGGATGTGTAGTCTGGAGCCCCCTATAAGAGCAGTCTGGATGTGTAGTCTGGAGCCCCCCTATAAGAGCAGTCTGGATGTGTAGTCTGGAGCCCCCTAGAACACCAGTCTGGATGTGTAGTCTGGAGCCCCCCTAGAACAGCAGTCTGGATGTGTAGTCTGGAGCCCCCTATAACAGCAGTCTGGATGTGTAGTCTTGAGCCCCCTATAACAGCAGTCTGGATGTGTAGTCTGGAGCCCCCCTATAACAGCAGTCTGGATGTGTAGTCTGGAGCCCCCCTATAACAGCAGTCTGGATGTGTAGTCTGGAGCCCCCCTATAACAGCAGTCCGGATGTGTAGTCTGGAGCCCCCCTAGAACAGCAGTCTGGATGTGTAGTCTGGAGCCCCCTAGAACAGCAGTCTGGATGTGTAGTCTGGAGCCCCCCTAGAACAGCAGTCTGGATGGGTAGTCTGGAGCCCCCCTATAACAGCAGTCTGGATGTGTAGTCTGGAGCCCCCCTATAACAGCAGTCTGGATGTGTAGTCTGTAGCCCCCCTATAACAGCAGTCTGGATGTGTAGTCTGGAGCCCCCTATAACAGCAGTCTGGATGTGTAGTCTGGAGCCCCTTATAACAGCAGTCTGGATGTGTAGTCTGGAGCCCCCCTATAAAAGCAGTCTGGATGTGTAGTCTGGAGCCCCCCTATAACAGCAGTCTGGATGTGTAGTCTGGAGCCCCCTATAACAGCAGTCTGGATGTGTAGTCTGGAGCGGCGCTATAACAGCAGTCTGGATGTGTAGTCTGGAGCCCCGCTATAACAGCAGTCTGGATGTGTAGTCTGGAGCTCCCCTATAACAGCAGTCTGGATGTGTAGTCTGGAGCCCCCCTATAACAGCAGTCTGGATGTGTAGTCTGGAGCCCCCCTATAACAGCAGTCTGGATGTGTAGTCTGGAGCCCCCTATAACAGCAGTCTGGATGTGTAGTCTGGACCCTCTATAACAGCAGTCTGGATGTGTAGTCTGGAGCCCCCCTATAACAGCAGTCTGGATGTGTAGTCTGGAGCCCCCCTATAACAGCAGTCTGGATGTGTAGTCTGGAGCCCCCTATAACAGCAGTCTGGATGTGCAGTCTGGAGCCCCCTATAACAGCAGTCTGGATGTGTAGTCTTGACCCCCTATAACAGCAGTCTGGATGTGTAGTCTGGAGCCCCCCTATAACAACAGTCTGGATGTGTAGTCTGGAGCCCCCCTATAACAGCAGTCTGGATGTGTAGTCTGGAGCCCCCTATAACAGCAGTCTGGATGTGCAGTCTGGAGCCCCCTATAACAGCAGTCTGGATGTGTAGTCTTGACCCCCTATAACAGCAGTCTGGATGTGTAGTCTGGAGCCCCCTATAGCAGCAGTCTGGATGTGTAGTTTGGAGCCCCCTATAACAGCAGTCTGGATGTGTAGTCTGGAGCCCCCTATAACAGCACTCTGGATGTGTAGTCTGGAGCCCCCTATAGCAGCAGTCCGGATGTGTAGTCTGGAGCCCCCCTAGAACAGCAGTCTGGATGTGTAGTCTGGAGCCCCCTAGAACAGCAGTCTGGATGGGTAGTCTGGAGCCCCCCTAGAACAGCAGTCTGGATGGGTAGTCTGGAGCCCCCCTATAACAGCAGTCTGGATGTGTAGTCTGGAGCCCCCCTATAACAGCAGTCTGGATGTGTAGTCTGTAGCCCCCCTATAACAGCAGTCTGGATGTGTAGTCTGGAGCCCCCTATAACAGCAGTCTGGATGTGTAGTCTGGAGCCCCTTATAACAGCAGTCTGGATGTGTAGTCTGGAGCCCCCCTATAACAGCAGTCTGGATGTGTAGTCTGGAGCCCCCCTATAACAGCAGTCTGGATGTGTAGTCTGGAGCCCCCTATAACAGCAGTCTGGATGTGTAGTCTGGAGCCGCGCTATAACAGCAGTCTGGATGTGTAGTCTGGAGCCGCGCTATAACAGCAGTCTGGATGTGTAGTCTGGAGCCCCGCTATAACAGCAGTCTGGATGTGTAGTCTGGAGCTCCCCTATAACAGCAGTCTGGATGTGTAGTCTGGAGCCCCCCTATAACAGCAGTCTGGATGTGTAGTCTGGAGCCCCCCTATAACAGCAGTCTGGATGTGTAGTCTGGAGCCCCCTATAACAGCAGTCTGGATGTGTAGTCTGGACCCTCTATAACAGCTGTCTGGATGTGTAGTCTGGAGCCCCCCTATAACAGCAGTCTGGATGTGTAGTCTGGAGCCCCCCTATAACAGCAGTCTGGATGTGTAGTCTGGAGCCCCCTATAACAGCAGTCTGGATGTGCAGTCTGGAGCCCCCTATAACAGTAGTCTGGATGTGTAGACTGGAGCCCCCCTATAACAGCAGTCTGGATGTGTAGTCTGGAGCCCCCCTATAACAGCAGTCTGGATGTGTAGTCTGGAGCACCCTATAACAGCAGTCTGGATGTGTAGTCTGGAGCCCCCCTATAACAGCAGTCTGGATGTGTAGTCTGGAGCCACCTATAACAGCAGTCTGGATGTGTAGTCTGGAGCCCCCCTATAACAGCAGTCTGGATGTGTAGTCTGGAGGCCCCCTATAGCAGCAGTCTGGATGTGTAGTCTGGATCCCCCCTATAACAGCAGTCTGGATGTGTAGTCTGGAGCCCCCCTATGACAGCAGTTTGGATGTGTAGTCTGGAGCCCCCCTATAACAGCAGTCTGGATGTGTAGTCTGGAGCCCCCCTATAACAGCAGTCTGGATGTGTAGTCTGGAGCCCCCCCTATAACAGCAGTCTGGATGTGTAGTCTGGAGCCCCCCCTATAACAGCAGTCTGGATGTGTAGTCTGGAGCCCCCTATAACAGCAGTCTGGATGTGTAGTCTGGAGCCCCCTATAACAGCAGTCTGAATGTGTAGTCTGGAGCCCCCTATAACAGCAGTCTGGATGTGTAGTCTGGAACCCCCCTATAACAGCAGTCTGGATGTGTAGTCTGGAGCCCCCCTATAACAGCAGTCTGGATGTGTAGTCTGGAGCCCCCCTATAACAGCAGTCTGGATGTGTAGTCTGGAGCCCCCCTATAAAGCAGTCTGGATGTGTAGTCTGGAGCCCCCTATAACAGCAGTCTGGATGTGTAGTCTGGAGCCCCCTATAACAGCAGTCTGGATGTGTAGTCTGGAGCCCCCCTATAAAAGCAGTCTGGATGTGTAGTCTGGAGCCCCCCTATAAGAGCAGTCTGGATGTGTAGTCTGGAGCCCCCTAGAACAGCAGTCTGGATGTGTAGTCTGGAGCCCCCCTAGAACAGCAGTCTGGATGTGTAGACTGGAGCCCCGCTATAACAGCAGTCTGGATGTGTAGTCTGGAGCCCCTCTATAACAGCAGTCTGGATGTGTAGTCTGGAGCCCCCCCTATAACAGCAGTCTGGATGTGTAGTCTGGAGCCCCCCTATAACAGCAGTCTGGATGTGTAGTCTGGAGCCCCCCTATAACAGCAGTCTGGATGTGTAGTCTGGAGCCCCCTATAACAGCAGTCTGGATGTGTAGTCTGCACCCTCTATAACAGCAGTCTGGATGTGTAGTCTGGAGCCCCCCTATAACAGCAGTCTGGATGTGTAGTCTGGAGCCCCCCTATAACAGCAGTCTGGATGTGTAGTCTGGAGCACCCTATAACAGCAGTCTGGATGTGTAGTCTGGAGCCCCCTATAACAGCAGTCTGGATGTGTAGTCTGGAGCCCCCCTATAACAGCAGTCTGGATGTGTAGTCTGGAGCCCCCCTATAAGAGCAGTCTGGATGTGTAGTCTGGAGCCCCCTAGAACAGCAGTCTGGATGTGTAGTCTGGAGCCCCCCTAGAAGAGCAGTCTGGATGTGTAGTCTGGAGCCCCCCTAGAACAGCAGTCTGGATGTGTAGTCTGGAGCCCCCTAGAACAGCACTCTGGATGTGTAGTCTGGAGCCCCCCTAGAACAGCAGTCTGGATGTGTAGTCTGGAGCCCCGCTATAACAGCAGTCTGGATGTGTAGTCTGGAGCCCCGCTATAACAGCAGTCTGGATGTGTAGTCTGGAGCCCCCCCTATAACTGCAGTTTGGATGTGTAGTCTGGAGCCCCCCTATAACAGCAGTCTGGATGTATAGTCTGGAGCCCCCCTATAACAGCAGTCTGGATGTGTAGTCTGGAGCCCCCTATAACAGCAGTCTGGATGTGTAGTCTGCACCCTCTATAACAGCAGTCTGGATGTGTAGTCTGGAGCCCCCCTATAACAGCAGTCAGGATGTGTAGTCTGGAGCCCCCCTATAACAGCAGTCTGGATGTGTAGTCTGGAGCACCCTATAACAGCAGTCTGGATGTGTAGTCTGGAGCCCCCTATAACAGAAGTCTGGATGTGTAGTCTGGAGCCCCCCTATAACATCAGTCTGGATGTGCAGTCTGGAGCCCCCTATAACAGCAGTCTGGATGTGTAGTCTTGACCCCCTATAACAGCAGTCTGGATGTGTAGTCTGGAGCCCCCTATAGCAGCAGTCTAGATGTGTAGTCTGGAGCCCCCTATAACAGCAGTCTGGATGTGTAGTCTGGAGCCCCCTATAAGAGCAGTCTGGATGTGTAGTCTGGAGTCCCCTATAACAGCAGTCTGGATGTGTAGTCTGGAGCCCCCCTATAACAGCAGTCTGGATGTATACTCTGGAGCCCCCCTATAACAGCAGTCTGGATGTGTAGTCTGGAGCCCCCTAGAACAGTCTGGATGTGTAGTCTGGAGCCCTCCTAGAACAGTAGTCTGGATGTGTAGTCTGGAGCCCCCCTAGAACAGCAGTCTGGATGTGTAGTCTGGAGCCCCCTAGAACAGCAGTCTGGATGTGTAGTCTGGAGCCCCCCTAGAACAGCAGTCTGGATGTGTAGTCTGGAGCCCCGCTATAACAGCAGTCTGGATGTGTAGTCTGGAGCCCCTCTATACCAGCAGTCTGGATGTGTAGTCTGGAGCCCCCCCTATAACAGCAGTCTGGATGTGTAGTCTGGAGCTCCCCTATAACAGCAGTCTGGATGTGTAGTCTGGAGCCCCCCTATAACAGCAGTCTGGATGTGTAGTCTGGAGCCCCCTATAACAGCAGTCTGGATGTGTAGTCTGCACCCTCTATAACAGCAGTCTGGATGTGTAGTCTGGAGCCCCCCTATAACAGCAGTCTGGATGTGTAGTCTGGAGCCCCCCTATAACATCAGTCTGGATGTGTAGTCTGGAGCACCCTATAACAGCAGTCTGGATGTGTAGTCTGGAGCCCCCTATAACAGCAGTCTGGATGTGTAGTCTGGAGCCCCCCTATAACAGCAGTCTGGATGTGTAGTCTGGAGCCCCCCTATAAGAGCAGTCTGGATGTGTAGTCTGGAGCCCCCTAGAACAGCAGTCTGGATGTGTAGTCTGGAGCTCCCCTAGAAGAGCAGTCTGGATGTGTAGTCTGGAGCCCCCCTAGAACAGCAGTCTGGATGTGTAGTCTGGAGCCCCCTAGAACAGCACTCTGGATGTGTAGTCTGGAGCCCCCCTAGAACAGCAGTCTGGATGTGCAGTCTGGAGCCCCGCTATAACAGCAGTCTGGATGTGTAGTCTGGAGCCCCGCTATAACAGCAGTCTGGATGTGTAGTCTGGAGCCCCCCCTATAACTGCAGTTTGGAAGTGTAGTCTGGAGCCCCCCTATAACAGCAGTCTGGATGTGTAGTCTGGAGCCCCCCTATAACAGCAGTCTGGATGTGTAGTCTGGAGCCCCCTATAACAGCAGTCTGGATGTGTAGTCTGCACACTCTATAACAGCAGTCTGGATGTGTAGTCTGGAGCCCCCCTATAACAGCAGTCAGGATGTGTAGTCTGGAGCCCCCTTATAACAGCAGTCTGGATGTGTAGTCTGGAGCACCCTATAACAGCAGTCTGGATGTGTAGTCTGGAGCCCCCTATAACAGAAGTCTGGATGTGTAGTCTGGAGCCCCCCTATAACATCAGTCTGGATGTGCAGTCTGGAGCCCCCTATAACAGCAGTCTGGATGTGTAGTCTTGACCCCCTATAACAGCAGTCTGGATGTGTAGTCTGGAGCCCCCTATAGCAGCAGTCTGGATGTGTAGTCTGGAGCCCCCTATAGCAGCAGTCTGGATGTGTAGTCTGGAGCCCCCTAAAACAGCAGTCTGGATGTGTAGTCTGGAGCCCCCTATAACAGCAGTCTGGATGTGTAGTCTGGAGTCCCCTATAACAGCAGTCTGGATGTGTAGTCTGGAGCCCCCCTATAACAGCAGTCTGGATGTATAGTCTGGAGCCCCCCTATAACAGCAGTCTGGATGTGTAGTCTGGAGCCCCCTATAACAGCAGTCTGGATGTGTTGTCTGGAGCCCCCTATAACAGCAGTCTGGATGTGTAGTCTGGAGCCCCCTATAACAGCAGTCTTGATGTGTAGTCTGGAGCCCCCTATAACAGCAATCTGGATGTGTAGTCTGGAGCCCCCTATAACACCAGTCTGGATGTGTAGTCTGGACCCCCTATAACAGCAGTCTGGATGTGTTGTCTGGAGCCCCCTATAACACGAGTCAGGATGTGTAGTCTTGACCCCCTATAACAGCAGTCTGGATGTGTAGTCTGGAGCCCCCCTATAACAGCAGTCTGGATGTGTAGTCTGGAGCCCCCTATAGCAGCAGTCTGGATGTGTAGTCTGGAGCCCCCTATAACAGCAGTCTGGATGTGTAGTCTTGAGCCCCCTATAACAGCAGTCTGGATGTGTAGTCTGGAGCCCCCTATAGCAGCAGTCTGGATGTGTAGTCTGGAGTCCCCTATAACAGCAGTCTGGATGTGTAGTCTGGAGCCCCCTATAACAGCAGTCTGGATGTGTAGTCTGGAGCCCCCTATAGCAGCAGTCTGGATGTGTAGTCTGGAGCCCCCCTATAACAGCAGTCTGGATGTGTAGTCTGGAGCCCCCTATAACAGCAGTCTGGATGTTTAGTCTGGAGCCCCCTATAACAGCAGTCTGGATGTGTAGTCTGGAGCCCCCCTATAACAGCAGTCTGGATGTGTAGTCTGGAGCCCCCCTATAACAGCAGTCTGGATGTGTAGTCTGGAGCCCCCCTATAATAGCAGTCTGAATGTGTAGTTTGGAGCCCCCTATAACAGCAGTCTGGATGTGTAGTCTGGAGCCCCCTATAACAGCAGTCTGAATGTGTAGTCTGGAGCCCCCTATAACAGCAGTCTGGATGTGTAGTCTGGAACCCCCCTATAACAGCAGTCTGGATGTCTAGTCTGGAGCCCCCCTATAACAGCAGTCTGGATGTGTAGTCTGGAGCCCCCCTATAACAGCAGTCTGGATGTGTAGTCTGGAGCCCCCCTATAAAGCAGTCTGGATGTGTAGTCTGGAGCCCCCTATAACAGCAGTCTGGATATGTAGTCTGGAGCCCCCTATAACAGCAGTCTGGATGTGTAGTCTGGAGCCCCCCTATAAAAGCAGTCTGGATGTGTAGTCTAGAGCCCCCCTATAAGAGCAGTCTGGATGTGTAGTCTGGAGCCCCCTAGAACAGTCTGGATGTGTAGTCTGGAGCCCTCCTAGAACAGTAGTCTGGATGTGTAGTCTGGAGCCCCCCTAGAACAGCAGTCTGGATGTGTAGTCTGGAGCCCCCTAGAACAGCAGTCTGGATGTGTAGTCTGGAGCCCCCCCTAGAACAGCAGTCTGGATGTGTAGTCTGGAGCCCCGCTATAACAGCAGTCTGGATGTGTAGTCTGGAGCCCCTCTATAACAGCAGTCTGGATGTGTAGTCTGGAGCCCCCCCTATAACAGCAGTCTGGATGTGTAGTCTGGAGCTCCCCTATAACAGCAGTCTGGATGTGTAGTCTGGAGCCCCCCTATAACAGCAGTCTGGATGTGTAGTCTGGATCCCCCTATAACAGCAGTCTGGATGTGTAGTCTGCACCCTCTATAACAGCAGTCTGGATGTGTAGTCTGGAGCCCCCCTATAAGAGCAGTCTGGATGTGTAGTCTGGAGCCCCCCTATAACAGCAGTCTGGATGTGTAGTCTGGAGCACCCTATAACAGCAGTCTGGATGTGTAGTCTGGAGCCCCCTATAACAGCAGTCTGGATGTGTAGTCTGGAGCCCCCCTATAACAGCAGTCTGGATGTGTAGTCTGGAGCCCCCCTATAAGAGCAGTCTGGATGTGTAGTCTGGAGCCCCCTAGAACAGCAGTCTGGATGTGTAGTCTGGAGCCCCCCTAGAAGAGCAGTCTGGATGTGTAATCTGGAGCCCCCCTAGAACAGCAGTCTGGATGTGTAGTCTGGAGCCCCCTAGAACAGCACTCTGGATGTGTAGTCTGGAGCCCCCCTAGAACAGCAGTCTGGATGTGTAGTCTGGAGCCCCGCTATAACAGCAGTCTGGATGTGTAGTCTGGAGCCCCGCTATAACAGCAGTCTGGATGTGTAGTCTGGAGCCCCCCCTATAACAACAGTTTGGATGTGTAGACTGGAGCCCCCCTATAACAGCAGTCTGGATGTGTAGTCTGGAGCCCCCCTATAACAGCAGTCTGGATGTGTAGTCTGGAGCCCCCTATAACAGCAGTCTGGATGTGTAGTCTGCACCCTCTATAACAGCAGTCTGGATGTGTAGTCTGGAGCCCCCCTATAACAGCAGTCTGGATGTGTAGTCTGGAGCCCTCCCATAACAGCAGTCTGGATGTGTAGTCTGGAGCACCCTATAACAGCAGTCTGGATGTGTAGTCTGGAGCCCCCTATAACAGAAGACTGGATGTGTAGTCTGGAGCCCCCCTATAACATCAGTCTGGATGTGCAGTCTGGAGCCCCCTATAACAGCAGTCTGGATGTGTAGTCTTGACCCCCTATAACAGCAGTCTGGATGTGTAGTCTGGAGCCCCCTATAGCAGCAGTCTGGATGTGTAGTCTGGAGCCCCCTATAACAGCATTCTGGATGTGTAGTCTGGAGCCCCCTATAACAGCAGTCTGGATGTGTAGTCTGGAGCCCCCTATAACAGCAGTCTGGATGTGTAGTTTGGAGCCCCCCTATAACAGCAGTCTGGATGTGTAGTCTGGAGCCCCCCTATAACAGCAGTCTGGATGTGTAGTCTGGAGCCCCCTATAACAGCAGTCTGGATGTGTAGTCTGGAGCCCCCCTATAACAGCAGTCTGGATGTGTAGTCTGGAGCCCCCTATAACAGCAGTCTGGATGTGTAGTCTGGAGCCCCCCTATAACAGCAGTCTGGATGTGTAGTATGGAGCCCCCTATAACAACAGTCTGGACGTGTAGTCTGGAGCCCCCCTAGAACAGCAGTCTGGATGTGTAGTCTGGAGCCCCCCTATAACAGCAGTCTGGATGTGTAGTCTGGAGCCCCACTATAACAGCAGTCTGGATGTGTAGTCTGGAGCCCCCTATAACAGCAGTCTGGATGTGCAGTCTGGAGCCCCCTATAACAGTAGTCTGGATGTGTAGTCTGGAGCCCCACTATAACAGCAGTCTGGATGTGTAGTCTGGAGCCCCCTATAACAGCAGTCTGAATGTGTAGTCTGGAGCCCCCCTATAACAGCAGTCTGGATGTGTAGTCTGCAGCCCCCCTATAACAGCAGTCTGGATGTGTAGTCTGGAGCCCCCTATAACAGCAGTCTGGATGTGTAGTCTGGAGCCCCCCTATAACAGCAGTCTGGATGTGTAGTCTAGAGCCCCCCTATAACAGCAGTCTGGATGTGTAGTCTGGAGCCCCCCTATAACAGCAGTCTGGATGTGTAGTCTGGAGCCCCACTATAGCAGCAGTCTGGATGTTTAGTCTGGAGCCCCCCTATAACAGCAGTCTGGATGTGTAGTCTGGAGCCCCCCTATAACAGCAGTCTGGATGTGTAGTTTGAAGCCCCCTATAACAGCAGTCTGGATGTGTAGTCTGGACCCCCCTATAACAGCAGTCTGGATGTGTAGTCTGGAGCCCCCCTATAACAGGAGTCTGGATGTGTAGTCTGGAGCCCCCCTATAACAGCAGGCTTGGTGTGTAGTCTGGAGCCCCCCTATAACAGCAGTCTGGATTTGTAGTCTGGAGCCCCCCTATAACAGCTGTCTGGATGTGTAGTCTGGAGCCCCCCTATAACAGCAGTCTGGGTGTGTAGTCTGGAGCCCCCCTATAACAGCAGTCTGGATGTGTAGTCTGAAGCCCCCCTACAACAGCAGTCTGTATGAGTAGTATGGACCCCCCTATAACAGCAGTCTGGCTGTATAGTCTGGAGCTCCCCTATAACAGCAGTCTGGATGTGTAGTCTGGAGCCCCCTATAACAGCAGTCAGGATGTGTAGTCTGGAGCCCCCCTATAACAGCAGTCTGGATGTGTAGTCTGGAGCCCCCTATAACAGCAGTCTGGATGTGTAGTCTGGAGCCCACCTATAACAGCAGTCTGGATGTGTAGTCTGGAGCCCCCTATAACAGCAGTCTGGATGTGTAGTCTGGAGCCACCCTATAACAGCAGTCTGGATGTGTAGTCTGGAGCCCCCCTATAACAGCAGTCTGGACGTGTAGTCTGGAGCCCCCCTATAACAGCAGTCTGGATGCGTAGTCTGGAGCCCCCTATAACAGCAGTCTGGATGCGTAGTCTGGAGCCCCCTATAAGAGCAGTCTGGATGCGTAGTCTGGAGCCCCCTATAACAGCAGTCTGGATGTGTAGTCTGGAGCCCCCCCTATAACAGCAGTCTGGATGTGTAGTCTGGAGCCCCCCTATAACAGCAGTCTGGATGTGTAGTCTGGAGCCCCCCTATAACAGCAGTCTGGATGTGTAGTCTGGAGCCCCCTATAACAGCAGTCTGGATGTGTAGTCTGGAGCCCCCTATAACAGCAGTCTGGATGTGTAGTCTGGAGCCCCCCTATAACAGCAGTCTGGATATGTAGTCTGGAGCCCCCTATAACATCAGTCTGGATGTGTAGTCTGTAGCCCCCCTATAACAGCAGTCTGGATATGTAGTCTGTAGCCCCCCTATAACAGCAGTCTGGATGTGTAGTCTGGAGCCCCCTATAACAGCAGTCTGGATGTGTAGTCTGGAGCCCCCCTATATCAGCAGTCTGGATGTGTAGTCTGGAGCCCCCCTATATCAGCAGTTTGGATGTGTAGTCTGGAGCCCCCCTATAACAGAAGTCTGGATGTGTAGTCTGGAGCCCCCCTATAACAGCAGTCTGGATGTGTAGTCTGGAGCCCCCTATAACAGCAGTCTGGATGTGTAGTCTGGAGCCCCCCTATAACAGCAGTCTGGATGTGTCGTCTGGAGCCCCCTATAACAGCAGTCTGGATGTGTAGTCTGGAGCCCCCCTATAACAGCAGTCTGGATGTGTAGTCTGGATCCCCCCTATAACAGCAGTCTGGATGTGTAGTCTGGATCCCCCCTATAACAGCAGTCTGGATGTGTAGTCTGGATCCCCCCTATAACAGCAGTCTGGATGTGTAGTCTGGAGCCCCCCTATAACAGCAGTTTGGATATGTAGTCTGGAGCCCCCCTATAACAGCAGTCTGGATGTGTAGTCTGGAGCCCCACTATAACAGCATTCTGGATGTGTAGTCTGGAGCCCCCCCTATAACAGCAGTCTGGATGTGTAGTCTGGAGCCCCCTATAACAGCAGTCTGGATGTGTAGTCTGGAGCCCCCTATAACAGCAGTCTGGATGTGTAGTCTGGAGCCCCCTATAACAGCAGTCTGAATGTGTAGTCTGGAGCCCCCTATAACAGTAGTTTGGACGTGTAGTCTGGAGCCCCCCTATAACAGCAGTCTGGATGTGTAGTCTGGAGCCCCCCTATAACAGCAGTCTGGATGTGTAGTCTGGACCCTCCCTATAACAGCAGTCTGGATGAGTAGTCTGGAGCCCCCCTATAAAGCAGTCTGGATGTGTAGTCTGGAGCCCCCTATAACAGCAGTCTGGATGTGTAGTCTGTAGCCCCCTATAACAGCAGTCTGGATGTGTAGTCTGGATACCCCCTATAACAGCAGTCTGGATGTGTAGTCTGGAGCCCCCCTATAACAGCAGTCTGGATGTGTAGTCTGGAGCCCCCTATAAGAGCAGTCTGGATGTGTAGTCTGGAGCCCCCCTATAAGAGCAGTCTGGATGTGTAGTCTGGAGCCCCCTAGAACACCAGTCTGGATGTGTAGTCTGGAGCCCCCCTAGAACAGCAGTCTGGATGTGTAGTCTGGAGCCCCCTATAACAGCAGTCTGGATGTGTAGTCTGGAGCCCCCTATAACAGCAGTCTGGATGTGTAGTCTGGAGCCCCCCTATAACAGCAGTCTGGATGTGTAGTCTGGAGCCCCCCTATAACAGCAGTCTGGATGTGTAGTCTGGAGCCCCCCTATAACAGCAGTCCGGATGTGTAGTCTGGAGCCCCCCTAGAACAGCAGTCTGGATGTGTAGTCTGGAGCCCCCTAGAACAGCAGTCTGGATGTGTAGTCTGGAGCCCCCCTAGAACAGCAGTCTGGATGGGTAGTCTGGAGCCCCCCTATAACAGCAGTCTGGATGTGTAGTCTGGAGCCCCCCTATAACAGCAGTCTGGATGTGTAGTCTGTAGCCCCCCTATAACAGCAGTCTGGATGTGTAGTCTGGAGCCCCCTATAACAGCAGTCTGGATGTGTAGTCTGGAGCCCCTTATAACAGCAGTCTGGATGTGTAGTCTGGAGCCCCCCTATAAAAGCAGTCTGGATGTGTAGTCTGGAGCCCCCCTATAACAGTAGTCTGGATGTGTAGTCTGGAGCCCCCTATAACAGCAGTCTGGATGTGTAGTCTGGAGCCGCGCTATAACAGCAGTCTGGATGTGTAGTCTGGAGCCCCGCTATAACAGCAGTCTGGATGTGTAGTCTGGAGCTCCCCTATAACAGCAGTCTGGATGTGTAGTCTGGAGCCCCCCTATAACAGCAGTCTGGATGTGTAGTCTGGAGCCCCCCTATAACAGCAGTCTGGATGTGTAGTCTGGAGCCCCCTATAACAGCAGTCTGGATGTGTAGTCTGGACCCTCTATAACAGCAGTCTGGATGTGTAGTCTGGAGCCCCCCTATAACAGCAGTCTGGATGTGTAGTCTGGAGCCCGCCTATAACAGCAGTCTGGATGTGTAGTCTGGAGCCCCCTATAACAGCAGTCTGGATGTGCAGTCTGGAGCCCCCTATAACAGCAGTCTGGATGTGTAGTCTTGACCCCCTATAACAGCAGTCTGGATGTGTAGTCTGGAGCCCCCCTATAACAACAGTCTGGATGTGTAGTCTGGAGCCCCCCTATAACAGCAGTCTGGATGTGTAGTCTGGAGCCCCCTATAACAGCAGTCTGGATGTGCAGTCTGGAGCCCCCTATAACAGCAGTCTGGATGTGTAGTCTTGACCCCCTATAACAGCAGTCTGGATGTGTAGTCTGGAGCCCCCTATAGCAGCAGTCTGGATGTGTAGTTTGGAGCCCCCTATAACAGCAGTCTGGATGTGTAGTCTGGAGCCCCCTATAACAGCACTCTGGATGTGTAGTCTGGAGCCCCCTATAGCAGCAGTCCGGATGTGTAGTCTGGAGCCCCCCTAGAACAGCAGTCTGGATGTGTAGTCTGGAGCCCCCTAGAACAGCAGTCTGGATGGGTAGTCTGGAGCCCCCCTAGAACAGCAGTCTGGATGGGTAGTCTGGAGCCCCCCTATAACAGCAGTCTGGATGTGTAGTCTGGAGCCCCCCTATAACAGCAGTCTGGATGTGTAGTCTGTAGCCCCCCTATAACAGCAGTCTGGATGTGTAGTCTGGAGCCCCCTATAACAGCAGTCTGGATGTGTAGTCTGGAGCCCCTTATAACAGCAGTCTGGATGTGTAGTCTGGAGCCCCCCTATAACAGCAGTCTGGATGTGTAGTCTGGAGCCCCCCTATAACAGCAGTCTGGATGTGTAGTCTGGAGCCCCCTATAACAGCAGTCTGGATGTGTAGTCTGGAGCCGCGCTATAACAGCAGTCTGGATGTGTAGTCTGGAGCCGCGCTATAACAGCAGTCTGGATGTGTAGTCTGGAGCCCCGCTATAACAGCAGTCTGGATGTGTAGTCTGGAGCTCCCCTATAACAGCAGTCTGGATGTGTAGTCTGGAGCCCCCCTATAACAGCAGTCTGGATGTGTAGTCTGGAGCCCCCCTATAACAGCAGTCTGGATGTGTAGTCTGGAGCCCCCTATAACAGCAGTCTGGATGTGTAGTCTGGACCCTCTATAACAGCTGTCTGGATGTGTAGTCTGGAGCCCCCCTATAACAGCAGTCTGGATGTGTAGTCTGGAGCCCCCCTATAACAGCAGTCTGGATGTGTAGTCTGGAGCCCCCTATAACAGCAGTCTGGATGTGCAGTCTGGAGCCCCCTATAACAGTAGTCTGGATGTGTAGACTGGAGCCCCCCTATAACAGCAGTCTGGATGTGTAGTCTGGAGCCCCCCTATAACAGCAGTCTGGATGTGTAGTCTGGAGCACCCTATAACAGCAGTCTGGATGTGTAGTCTGGAGCCCCCCTATAACAGCAGTCTGGATGTGTAGTCTGGAGCCACCTATAACAGCAGTCTGGATGTGTAGTCTGGAGCCCCCCTATAACAGCAGTCTGGATGTGTAGTCTGGAGGCCCCCTATAGCAGCAGTCTGGATGTGTAGTCTGGATCCCCCCTATAACAGCAGTCTGGATGTGTAGTCTGGAGCCCCCCTATGACAGCAGTTTGGATGTGTAGTCTGGAGCCCCCCTATAACAGCAGTCTGGATGTGTAGTCTGGAGCCCCCCTATAACAGCAGTCTGGATGTGTAGTCTGGAGCCCCCCCTATAACAGCAGTCTGGATGTGTAGTCTGGAGCCCCCCCTATAACAGCAGTCTGGATGTGTAGTCTGGAGCCCCCTATAACAGCAGTCTGGATGTGTAGTCTGGAGCCCCCTATAACAGCAGTCTGAATGTGTAGTCTGGAGCCCCCTATAACAGCAGTCTGGATGTGTAGTCTGGAACCCCCCTATAACAGCAGTCTGGATGTGTAGTCTGGAGCCCCCCTATAACAGCAGTCTGGATGTGTAGTCTGGAGCCCCCCTATAACAGCAGTCTGGATGTGTAGTCTGGAGCCCCCCTATAAAGCAGTCTGGATGTGTAGTCTGGAGCCCCCTATAACAGCAGTCTGGATGTGTAGTCTGGAGCCCCCTATAACAGCAGTCTGGATGTGTAGTCTGGAGCCCCCCTATAAAAGCAGTCTGGATGTGTAGTCTGGAGCCCCCCTATAAGAGCAGTCTGGATGTGTAGTCTGGAGCCCCCTAGAACAGTCTGGATGTGTAGTCTGGAGCCCTCCTAGAACAGTAGTCTGGATGTGTAGTCTGGAGCCCCCTAGAACAGCAGTCTGGATGTGTAGTCTGGAGCCCCCTAGAACAGCAGTCTGGATGTGTAGTCTGGAGCCCCCCTAGAACAGCAGTCTGGATGTGTAGACTGGAGCCCCGCTATAACAGCAGTCTGGATGTGTAGTCTGGAGCCCCTCTATAACAGCAGTCTGGATGTGTAGTCTGGAGCCCCCCCTATAACAGCAGTCTGGATGTGTAGTCTGGAGCCCCCCTATAACAGCAGTCTGGATGTGTAGTCTGGAGCCCCCCTATAACAGCAGTCTGGATGTGTAGTCTGGAGCCCCCTATAACAGCAGTCTGGATGTGTAGTCTGCACCCTCTATAACAGCAGTCTGGATGTGTAGTCTGGAGCCCCCCTATAACAGCAGTCTGGATGTGTAGTCTGGAGCCCCCCTATAACAGCAGTCTGGATGTGTAGTCTGGAGCACCCTATAACAGCAGTCTGGATGTGTAGTCTGGAGCCCCCTATAACAGCAGTCTGGATGTGTAGTCTGGAGCCCCCCTATAACAGCAGTCTGGATGTGTAGTCTGGAGCCCCCCTATAAGAGCAGTCTGGATGTGTAGTCTGGAGCCCCCTAGAACAGCAGTCTGGATGTGTAGTCTGGAGCCCCCCTAGAAGAGCAGTCTGGATGTGTAGTCTGGAGCCCCCCTAGAACAGCAGTCTGGATGTGTAGTCTGGAGCCCCCTAGAACAGCACTCTGGATGTGTAGTCTGGAGCCCCCCTAGAACAGCAGTCTGGATGTGTAGTCTGGAGCCCCGCTATAACAGCAGTCTGGATGTGTAGTCTGGAGCCCCGCTATAACAGCAGTCTGGATGTGTAGTCTGGAGCCCCCCCTATAACTGCAGTTTGGATGTGTAGTCTGGAGCCCCCCTATAACAGCAGTCTGGATGTATAGTCTGGAGCCCCCCTATAACAGCAGTCTGGATGTGTAGTCTGGAGCCCCCTATAACAGCAGTCTGGATGTGTAGTCTGCACCCTCTATAACAGCAGTCTGGATGTGTAGTCTGGAGCCCCCCTATAACAGCAGTCAGGATGTGTAGTCTGGAGCCCCCCTATAACAGCAGTCTGGATGTGTAGTCTGGAGCACCCTATAACAGCAGTCTGGATGTGTAGTCTGGAGCCCCCTATAACAGAAGTCTGGATGTGTAGTCTGGAGCCCCCCTATAACATCAGTCTGGATGTGCAGTCTGGAGCCCCCTATAACAGCAGTCTGGATGTGTAGTCTTGACCCCCTATAACAGCAGTCTGGATGTGTAGTCTGGAGCCCCCTATAGCAGCAGTCTGGATGTGTAGTCTGGAGCCCCCTATAACAGCAGTCTGGATGTGTAGTCTGGAGCCCCCTATAAGAGCAGTCTGGATGTGTAGTCTGGAGTCCCCTATAACAGCAGTCTGGATGTGTAGTCTGGAGCCCCCCTATAACAGCAGTCTGGATGTATAGTCTGGAGCCCCCCTATAACAGCAGTCTGGATGTGTAGTCTGGAGCCCCCTATAACAGCAGTCTGGATGTGTTGTCTGGAGCCCCCTATAACAGCAGTCTGGATGTGTAGTCTGGAGCCCCCTATAACAGCAGTCTGGATGTGTAGTCTGGAGCCCCCTATAACAGCAGTCTGGATGTGTAGTCTGGAGCCCCCTATAACACCAGTCTGGATGTGTAGTCTGGACCCCCTATAACAGCAGTCTGGATGTGTTGTCTGGAGCCCCCTATAACACGAGTCTGGATGTGTAGTCTTGACCCCCTATAACAGCAGTCTGGATGTGTAGTCTGGAGCCCCCCTATAACAGCAGTCTGGATGTGTAGTCTGGAGCCCCCTATAGCAGCAGTCTGGATGTGTAGTCTGGAGCCCCCTATAACAGCAGTCTGGATGTGTAGTCTGGAGCCCCCTATAACAGCAGTCTGGATGTGTAGTCTGGAGCCCCCTATAGCAGCAGTCTGGATGTGTAGTCTGGAGTCCCCTATAACAGCAGTCTGGATGTGTAGTCTGGAGCCCCCTATAACAGCAGTCTGGATGTGTAGTCTGGAGCCCCCTATAACAGCAGTCTGGATGTGTAGTCTGGAGCCCCCCTATAACAGCAGTCTGGATGTGTAGTCTGGAGCCCCCTATAACAGCAGTCTGGATGTGCAGTCTGGAGCCCCCTATAACAGCAGTCTGGATGTGTAGTCTTGACCCCCTATAACAGCAGTCTGGATGTGTAGTCTGGAGCCCCCCTATAACAACAGTCTGGATGTGTAGTCTGGAGCCCCCCTATAACAGCAGTCTGGATGTGTAGTCTGGAGCCCCCTATAACAGCAGTCTGGATGTGCAGTCTGGAGCCCCCTATAACAGCAGTCTGGATGTGTAGTCTTGACCCCCTATAACAGCAGTCTGGATGTGTAGTCTGGAGCCCCCTATAGCAGCAGTCTGGATGTGTAGTTTGGAGCCCCCTATAACAGCAGTCTGGATGTGTAGTCTGGAGCCCCCTATAACAGCACTCTGGATGTGTAGTCTGGAGCCCCCTATAGCAGCAGTCCGGATGTGTAGTCTGGAGCCCCCCTAGAACAGCAGTCTGGATGTGTAGTCTGGAGCCCCCTAGAACAGCAGTCTGGATGGGTAGTCTGGAGCCCCCCTAGAACAGCAGTCTGGATGGGTAGTCTGGAGCCCCCCTATAACAGCAGTCTGGATGTGTAGTCTGGAGCCCCCCTATAACAGCAGTCTGGATGTGTAGTCTGTAGCCCCCCTATAACAGCAGTCTGGATGTGTAGTCTGGAGCCCCCTATAACAGCAGTCTGGATGTGTAGTCTGGAGCCCCTTATAACAGCAGTCTGGATGTGTAGTCTGGAGCCCCCCTATAACAGCAGTCTGGATGTGTAGTCTGGAGCCCCCCTATAACAGCAGTCTGGATGTGTAGTCTGGAGCCCCCTATAACAGCAGTCTGGATGTGTAGTCTGGAGCCGCGCTATAACAGCAGTCTGGATGTGTAGTCTGGAGCCGCGCTATAACAGCAGTCTGGATGTGTAGTCTGGAGCCCCGCTATAACAGCAGTCTGGATGTGTAGTCTGGAGCTCCCCTATAACAGCAGTCTGGATGTGTAGTCTGGAGCCCCCCTATAACAGCAGTCTGGATGTGTAGTCTGGAGCCCCCCTATAACAGCAGTCTGGATGTGTAGTCTGGAGCCCCCTATAACAGCAGTCTGGATGTGTAGTCTGGACCCTCTATAACAGCTGTCTGGATGTGTAGTCTGGAGCCCCTCTATAACAGCAGTCTGGATGTGTAGTCTGGAGCCCCCCTATAACAGCAGTCTGGATGTGTAGTCTGGAGCCCCCTATAACAGCAGTCTGGATGTGCAGTCTGGAGCCCCCTATAACAGTAGTCTGGATGTGTAGACTGGAGCCCCCCTATAACAGCAGTCTGGATGTGTAGTCTGGAGCCCCCCTATAACAGCAGTCTGGATGTGTAGTCTGGAGCACCCTATAACAGCAGTCTGGATGTGTAGTCTAGAGCCCCCCTATAACAGCAGTCTGGATGTGTAGTCTGGAGCCACCTATAACAGCAGTCTGGATGTGTAGTCTGGAGCCCCCCTATAACAGCAGTCCGGATGTGTAGTCTGGAGGCCCCCTATAGCAGCAGTCTGGATGTGTAGTCTGGATCCCCCCTATAACAGCAGTCTGGATGTGTAGTCTGGAGCCCCCCTATGACAGCAGTTTGGATGTGTAGTCTGGAGCCCCCCTATAACAGCAGTCTGGATGTGTAGTCTGGAGCCCCCCTATAACAGCAGTCTGGATGTGTAGTCTGGAGCCCCCCCTATAACAGCAGTCTGGATGTGTAGTCTGGAGCCCCCCCTATAACAGCAGTCTGGATGTGTAGTCTGGAGCCCCCTATAACACCAGTCTGGATGTGTAGTCTGGAGCCCCCTATAACAGCAGTCTGAATGTGTAGTCTGGAGCCCCCTATAACAGCAGTCTGGATGTGTAGTCTGGAACCCCCCTATAACAGCAGTCTGGATGTGTAGTCTGGAGCCCCCCTATAACAGCAGTCTGGATGTGTAGTCTGGAGCCCCCCTATAACAGCAGTCTGGATGTGTAGTCTGGAGCCCCCCTATAAAGCAGTCTGGATGTGTAGTCTGGAGCCCCCCTATAACAGCAGTCTGGATGTGTAGTCTGGAGCCCCCTATAACAGCAGTCTGGATGTGTAGTCTGGAGCCCCCCTATAAAAGCAGTCTGGATGTGTAGTCTGGAGCCCCCCTATAAGAGCAGTCTGGATGTGTAGTCTGGAGCCCCCTAGAACAGTCTGGATGTGTAGTCTGGAGCCCTCCTAGAACAGTAGTCTGGATGTGTAGTCTGTAGCCCCCTAGAACAGCAGTCTGGATGTGTAGTCTGGAGCCCCCTAGAACAGCAGTCTGGATGTGTAGTCTGGAGCCCCCCTAGAACAGCAGTCTGGATGTGTAGACTGGAGCCCCGCTATAACAGCAGTCTGGATGTGTAGTCTGGAGCCCCTCTATAACAGCAGTCTGGATGTGTAGTCTGGAGCCCCCCCTATAACAGCAGTCTGGATGTGTAGTCTGGAGCCCCCCTATAACAGCAGTCTGGATGTGTAGTCTGGAGCCCCCCTATAACAGCAGTCTGGATGTGTAGTCTGGAGCCCCCTATAACAGCAGTCTGGATGTGTAGTCTGCACCCTCTATAACAGCAGTCTGGATGTGTAGTCTGGAGCCCCCCTATAACAGCAGTCTGGATGTGTAGTCTGGAGCCCCCCTATAACAGCAGTCTGGATGTGTAGTCTGGAGCACCCTATAACAGCAGTCTGGATGTGTAGTCTGGAGCCCCCTATAACAGCAGTCTGGATGTGTAGTCTGGAGCCCCCCTATAACAGCAGTCTGGATGTGTAGTCTGGAGCCCCCCTATAAGAGCAGTCTGGATGTGTAGTCTGGAGCCCCCTAGAACAGCAGTCTGGATGTGTAGTCTGGAGCCCCCCTAGAAGAGCAGTCTGGATGTGTAGTCTGGAGCCCCCTAGAACAGCAGTCTGGATGTGTAGTCTGGAGCCCCCTAGAACAGCACTCTGGATGTGTAGTCTGGAGCCCCCCTAGAACAGCAGTCTGGATGTGTAGTCTGGAGCCCCGCTATAACAGCAGTCTGGATGTGTAGTCTGGAGCCCCGCTATAACAGCAGTCTGGATGTGTAGTCTGGAGCCCCCCCTATAACTGCAGTTTGGATGTGTAGTCTGGAGCCCCCCTATAACAGCAGTCTGGATGTATGGTCTGGAGCCCCCCTATAACAGCAGTCTGGATGTGTAGTCTGGAGCCCCCTATAACAGCAGTCTGGATGTGTAGTCTGCACCCTCTATAACAGCAGTCTGGATGTGTAGTCTGGAGCCCCCCTATAACAGCAGTCAGGATGTGTAGTCTGGAGCCCCCCTATAACAGCAGTCTGGATGTGTAGTCTGGAGCACCCTATAACAGCAGTCTGGATGTGTAGTCTGGAGCCCCCTATAACAGAAGTCTGGATGTGTAGTCTGGAGCCCCCCTATAACATCAGTCTGGATGTGCAGTCTGGAGCCCCCTATAACAGCAGTCTGGATGTGTAGTCTTGACCCCCTATAACAGCAGTCTGGATGTGTAGTCTGGAGCCCCCTATAGCAGCAGTCTGGATGTGTAGTCTGGAGCCCCCTATAACAGCAGTCTGGATGTGTAGTCTGGAGCCCCCTATAAGAGCAGTCTGGATGTGTAGTCTGGAGTCCCCTATAACAGCAGTCTGGATGTGTAGTCTGGAGCCCCCCTATAACAGCAGTCTGGATGTTTAGTCTGGAGCCCCCTATAACAGCAGTCTGGATGTGTTGTCTGGAGCCCCCTATAACAGCAGTCTGGATGTGTAGTCTGGAGCCCCCTATAACAGCAGTCTGGATGTGTAGTCTGGAGCCCCCTATAACAGCAGTCTGGATGTGTAGTCTGGAGCCCCCTATAACAGCAGTCTGGATGTGTAGTCTGGAGCCCCCTATAACACCAGTCTGGATGTGTAGTCTGGACCCCCTATAACAGCAGTCTGGATGTGTTGTCTGGAGCCCCCTATAACACGAGTCTGGATGTGTAGTCTTGACCCCCTATAACAGCAGTCTGGATGTGTAGTCTGGAGCCCCCCTATAACAGCAGTCTGGATGTGTAGTCTGGAGCCCCCTATAGCAGCAGTCTGGATGTGTAGTCTGGAGCCCCCTATAACAGCAGTCTGGATGTGTAGTCTGGAGCCCCCTATAACAGCAGTCTGGATGTGTAGTCTGGAGCCCCCTATAGCAGCAGTCTGGATGTGTAGCCTGGAGTCCCCTATAACAGCAGTCTGGATGTGTAGTCTGGAGCCCCCTATAACAGCAGTCTGGATGTGTAGTCTGGAGCCCCCTATAGCAGCAGTCTGGATGTGTAGTCTGGAGCCCCCCTATAACAGCAGTCTGGATGTGTAGTCTGTAGCCCCCTATAACAGCAGTCTGGATGTGTAGTCTGGAGCCCCCTATAACAGCAGTCTGGATGTGTAGTCTGGAGCCCCCCTATAACAGCAGTCTGGATGTGTAGTCTGGAGCCCCCCTATAATAGCAGTCTGGATGTGTAGTTTGGAGCCCCCTATAACAGCAGTCTGGATGTGTAGTCTGGAGCCCCCTATAACAGCAGTCTGAATGTGTAGTCTGGAGCCCCCTTTAACAGCAGTCTGGATGTGTAGTCTGGAACCCCCCTATAACAGCAGTCTGGATGTCTAGTCTGGAGCCCCCCTATAACAGCAGTCTGGATGTGTAGTCTGGAGCCCCCCTATAACAGCAGTCTGGATGTGTAGTCTGGAGCCCCCCTATAAAGCAGTCTGGATGTGTAGTCTGGAGCCCCCTATAACAGCAGTCTGGATATGTAGTCTGGAGCCCCCTATAACAGCAGTCTGGATGTGTAGTCTGGAGCCCCCCTATAAAAGCAGTCTGGATGTGTAGTCTGGAGCCCCCCTATAAGAGCAGTCTGGATGTGTAGTCTGGAGCCCCCTAGAACAGTCTGGATGTGTAGTCTGGAGCCCTCCTAGAACAGTAGTCTGGATGTGTAGTCTGGAGCCCCCCTAGAACAGCAGTCTGGATGTGTAGTCTGGAGCCCCCTAGAACAGCAGTCTGGATGTGTAGTCTGGAGCCCCCCTAGAACAGCAGTCTGGATGTGTAGTCTGGAGCCCCGCTATAACAGCAGTCTGGATGTGTAGTCTGGAGCCCCTCTATAACAGCAGTCTGGATGTGTAGTCTGGAGCCCCCCCTATAACAGCAGTCTGGATGTGTAGTCTGGAGCTCCCCTATAACAGCAGTCTGGATGTGTAGTCTGGAGCCCCCCTATAACAGCAGTCTGGATGTGTAGTCTGGAGCCCCCTATAACAGCAGTCTGGATGTGTAGTCTGCACCCTCTATAACAGCAGTCTGGATGTGTAGTCTGGAGCCCCCCTATAACAGCAGTCTGGATGTGTAGTCTGGAGCCCCCCTATAACATCAGTCTGGAGGTGTAGTCTGGAGCACCCTATAACAGCAGTCTGGATGTGTAGTCTGGAGCCCCCTATAACAGCAGTCTGGATGTGTAGTCTGGAGCCCCCCTATAACAGCAGTCTGGATGTGTAGTCTGGAGCCCCCCTATAAGAGCAGTCTGGATGTGTAGTCTGGAGCCCCCTAGAACAGCAGTCTGGATGTGTAGTCTGGAGCCCCCCTAGAAGAGCAGTCTGGATGTGTAGTCTGGAGCCCCCCTAGAACAGTAGTCTGGATGTGTAGTCTGGAGCCCCCTAGAACAGCACTCTGGATGTGTAGTCTGGAGCCCCCCTAGAACAGCAGTCTGGATGTGCAGTCTGGAGCCCCGCTATAACAGCAGTCTGGATGTGTAGTCTGGAGCCCCGCTATAACAGCAGTCTGGATGTGTAGTCTGGAGCCCCCCCTATAACTGCAGTTTGGAAGTGTAGTCTGGAGCCCCCCTATAACAGCAGTCTGGATGTGTAGTCTGGAGCCCCCCTATAACAGCAGTCTGGATGTGTAGTCTGGAGCCCCCTATAACAGCAGTCTGGATGTGTAGTCTGCACACTCTATAACAGCAGTCTGGATGTGTAGTCTGGAGCCCCCCTATAACAGCAGTCAGGATGTGTAGTCTGGAGCCCCCCTATAACAGCAGTCTGGATGTGTAGTCTGGAGCACCCTATAACAGCAGTCTGGATGTGTAGTCTGGAGCCCCCTATAACAGAAGTCTGGATGTGTAGTCTGGAGCCCCCCTATAACATCAGTCTGGATGTGCAGTCTGGAGCCCCCTATAACAGCAGTCTGGATGTGTAGTCTTGACCCCCTATAACAGCAGTCTGGATGTGTAGTCTGGAGCCCCCTATAGCAGCAGTCTGGATGTGTAGTCTGGAGCCCCCTATAGCAGCAGTCTGGATGTGTAGTCTGGAGCCCCCTATAACAGCAGTCTGGATGTGTAGTCTGGAGCCCCCTATAACAGCAGTCTGGATGTGTAGTCTGGAGTCCCCTATAACAGCAGTCTGGATGTGTAGTCTGGAGCCCCCCTATAACAGCAGTCTGGATGTATAGTCTGGAGCCCCCCTATAACAGCAGTCTGGATGTGTAGTCTGGAGCCCCCTATAACAGCAGTCTGGATGTGTTGTCTGGAGCCCCCTATAACAGCAGTCTGGATGTGTAGTCTGGAGCCCCCTATAACAGCAGTCTGGATGTGTAGTCTGGAGCCCCCTATAACAGCAGTCTGGATGTGTAGTCTGGAGCCCCCTATAACACCAGTCTGGATGTGTAGTCTGGAGCCCCCCTATAACAGCAGTCTGGATGTGTAGTCTGGAGCCCCCCTATAACATCAGTCTGGATGTGTAGTCTGGAGCACCCTATAACAGCAGTCTGGATGTGTAGTCTGGAACCCCCTATAACAGCAGTCTGGATGTGTAGTCTGGAGCCCCCCTATAACAGCAGTCTGGATGTGTAGTCTGGAGCCCCCCTATAAGAGCAGTCTGGATGTGTAGTCTGGAGCCCCCTAGAACAGCAGTCTGGATGTGTAGTCTGGAGCCCCCCTAGAAGAGCAGTCTGGATGTGTAGTCTGGAGCCCCCCTAGAACAGTAGTCTGGATGTGTAGTCTGGAGCCCCCTAGAACAGCACTCTGGATGTGTAGTCTGGAGCCCCCCTAGAACAGCAGTCTGGATGTGCAGTCTGGAGCCCCGCTATAACAGCAGTCTGGATGTGTAGTCTGGAGCCCCGCTATAACAGCAGTCTGGATGTGTAGTCTGGAGCCCCCCCTATAACTGCAGTTTGGAAGTGTAGTCTGGAGCCCCCCTATAACAGCAGTCTGGATGTGTAGTCTGGAGCCCCCCTATAACAGCAGTCTGGATGTGTAGTCTGGAGCCCCCTATAACAGCAGTCTGGATGTGTAGTCTGCACACTCTATAACAGCAGTCTGGATGTGTAGTCTGGAGCCCCCCTATAACAGCAGTCAGGATGTGTAGTCTGGAGCCCCCCTATAACAGCAGTCTGGATGTGTAGTCTGGAGCACCCTATAACAGCAGTCTGGATGTGTAGTCTGGAGCCCCCTATAACAGAAGTCTGGATGTGTAGTCTGGAGCCCCCCTATAACATCAGTCTGGATGTGCAGTCTGGAGCCCCCTATAACAGCAGTCTGGATGTGTAGTCTTGACCCCCTATAACAGCAGTCTGGATGTGTAGTCTGGAGCCCCCTATAGCAGCAGTCTGGATGTGTAGTCTGGAGCCCCCTATAGCAGCAGTCTGGATGTGTAGTCTGGAGCCCCCTATAACAGCAGTCTGGATGTGTAGTCTGGAGCCCCCTATAACAGCAGTCTGGATGTGTAGTCTGGAGTCCCCTATAACAGCAGTCTGGATGTGTAGTCTGGAGCCCCCCTATAACAGCAGTCTGGATGTATAGTCTGGAGCCCCCCTATAACAGCAGTCTGGATGTGTAGTCTGGAGCCCCCTATAACAGCAGTCTGGATGTGTTGTCTGGAGCCCCCTATAACAGCAGTCTGGATGTGTAGTCTGGAGCCCCCTATAACAGCAGTCTGGATGTGTAGTCTGGAGCCCCCTATAACACCAGTCTGGATGTGTAGTCTGGAGCCCCCTATAACAGCAGTCTGGATGTGTTGTCTGGAGCCCCCTATAACAGCAGTCTGGATGTGTAGTCTGGAGCCCCCTATAACAGCAGTCTGGATGTGTAGTCTGGAGCCCCCTATAGCAGCAGTCTGGATGTGTAGTCTGGAGCCCCCCTATAACAGCAGTCTGGATGTGTAGTCTGGAGCCCCCTATAACAGCAGTCTGGATGTTTAGTCTGGAGCCCCCTATAACAGCAGTCTGGATGTGTAGTCTGGAGCCCCCCTATAACAGCAGTCTGGATGTGTAGTCTGGAGCCCCCCTATAACAGCAGTCTGGATGTGTAGTCTGGAGCCCCCCTATAATAGCAGTCTGGATGTGTAGTTTGGAGCCCCCTATAACAGCAGTCTGGATGTGTAGTCTGGAGCCCCCTATAACAGCAGTCTGAATGTGTAGTCTGGAGCCCCCTATAACAGCAGTCTGGATGTGTAGTCTGGAACCCCCCTATAACAGCAGTCTGGATGTCTAGTCTGGAGCCCCCCTATAACAGCAGTCTGGATGTGTAGTCTGGAGCCCCCCTATAACAGCAGTCTGGATGTGTAGTCTGGAGCCCCCCTATAAAGCAGTCTGGATGTGTAGTCTGGAGCCCCCTATAACAGCAGTCTGGATATGTAGTCTGGAGCCCCCTATAACAGCAGTCTGGATGTGTAGTCTGGAGCCCCCCTATAAAAGCAGTCTGGATGTGTAGTCTGGAGCCCCCCTATAAGAGCAGTCTGGATGTGTAGTCTGGAGCCCCCTAGAACAGTCTGGATGTGTAGTCTGGAGCCCTCCTAGAACAGTAGTCTGGATGTGTAGTCTGGAGCCCCCCTAGAACAGCAGTCTGGATGTGTAGTCTGGAGCCCCCTAGAACAGCAGTCTGGATGTGTAGTCTGGAGCCCCCCTAGAACAGCAGTCTGGATGTGTAGTCTGGAGCCCCGCTATAACAGCAGTCTGGATGTGTAGTCTGGAGCCCCTTTATAACAGCAGTCTGGATGTGTAGTCTGCACCCTCTATAACAGCAGTCTGGATGTGTAGTCTGGAGCC
Source organism: Phyllobates terribilis (assembly GCF_046119375.1). NCBI lineage: Eukaryota > Metazoa > Chordata > Amphibia > Anura > Dendrobatidae > Phyllobates > Phyllobates terribilis. The sequence goes on from NW_027362764.1 coordinate 69,330,316, forward strand.
CCCCTATAAGAGCAGTCTGGATGTGTAGTCTGGAGCCCCCCTATAACAGCAGTCTGGATGTGTAGTCTGGAGCACCCTATAACAGCAGTCTGGATGTGTAGTCTGGAGCCCCCTATAACAGCAGTCTGGATGTGTAGTCTGGAGCCCCCCTATAACAGCAGTCTGGATGTGTAGTCTGGAGCCCCCCTATAAGAGCAGTCTGGATGTGTAGTCTGGAGCCCCCTAGAACAGCAGTCTGGATGTGTAGTCTGGAGCCCCCCTAGAAGAGCAGTCTGGATGTGTAATCTGGAGCCCCCCTAGAACAGCAGTCTGGATGTGTAGTCTGGAGCCCCCTAGAACAGCACTCTGGATGTGTAGTCTGGAGCCCCCCTAGAACAGCAGTCTGGATGTGTAGTCTGGAGCCTCGCTATAACAGCAGTCTGGATGTGTAGTCTGGAGCCCCGCTATAACAGCAGTCTGGATGTGTAGTCTGGAGCCCCCCCTATAACAGCAGTTTGGATGTGTAGACTGGAGCCCCCCTATAACAGCAGTCTGGATGTGTAGTCTGGAGCCCCCCTATAACAGCAGTCTGGATGTGTAGTCTGGAGCCCCCTATAACAGCAGTCTGGATGTGTAGTCTGCACCCTCTATAACAGCAGTCTGGATGTGTAGTCTGGAGCCCCCCTATAACAGCAGTCTGGATGTGTAGTCTGGAGCCCTCCTATAACAGCAGTCTGGATGTGTAGTCTGGAGCACCCTATAACAGCAGTCTGGATGTGTAGTCTGGAGCCCCCTATAACAGAAGACTGGATGTGTAGTCTGGAGCCCCCCTATAACATCAGTCTGGATGTGCAGTCTGGAGCCCCCTATAACAGCAGTCTGGATGTGTAGTCTTGACCCCCTATAACAGCAGTCTGGATGTGTAGTCTGGAGCCCCCTATAGCAGCAGTCTGGATGTGTAGTCTGGAGCCCCCTATAACAGCATTCTGGATGTGTAGTCTGGAGCCCCCTATAACAGCAGTCTGGATGTGTAGTCTCAAGCCCCCTATAACAGCAGTCTGGATGTGTAGTTTGGAGCCCCCCTATAACAGCAGTCTGGATGTGTAGTCTGGAGCCCCCCTATAACAGCAGTCTGGATGTGTAGTCTGGAGCCCCCTATAACAGCAGTCTGGATGTGTTGTCTGGAGCCCCCTATAACAGCAGTCTGGATGTGTAGTCTGGAGCCCCCTATAACAGCAGTCTGGATGTGTAGTCTGGAGCCCCCTATAACAGCAGTCTGGATGTGTAGTCTGGAGCCCCCTATAACAGCAGTCTGGATGTGTAGTCTGGACCCCCTATAACAGCAGTCTGGATGTGTTGTCTGGAGCCCCCTATAACACGAGTCTGGATGTGTAGTCTTGACCCCCTATAACAGCAGTCTGGATGTGTAGTCTGGAGCCCCCCTATAACAGCAGTCTGGATGTGTAGTCTGGAGCCCCCTATAGCAGCAGTCTGGATGTGTAGTCTGGAGCCCCCTATAACAGCAGTCTGGATGTGTAGTCTGGAGCCCCCTATAACAGCAGTCTGGATGTGTAGTCTGGAGCCCCCTATAGCAGCAGTCTGGATGTGTAGTCTGGAGTCCCCTATAACAGCAGTCTGGATGTGTAGTCTGGAGCCCCCTATAACAGCAGTCTGGATGTGTAGTCTGGAGCCCCCTATAGCAGCAGTCTGGATGTGTAGTCTGGAGCCCCCCTATAACAGCAGTCTGGATGTGTAATCTGGAGCCCCGCTATAACAGCAGTCTGGATGTGTAGTCTGGAGCCCCCCCTATAACAGCAGTCTGGATGTGTAGTCTGGAGCCCCCCTATAACAGCAGTCTGGATGTGTAGTCTGGAGCCCCCCTATAACAGCAGTCTGGATGTGTAGTCTGGAGCCCCCTATAACAGCAGTCTGGATGTGTAGTCTGGACCCTCTATAACAGCAGTCTGGATGTGTAGTCTGGAGCCCCCCTATAACAGCAGTCTGGATGTGTAGTCTGGAGCCCCCCTATAACAGCAGTCTGGATGTGTAGTCTGGAGCACCCTATAACAGCAGTCTGGATGTGTAGTCTGGAGCCCCCTATAACAGCAGTCTGGATGTGTAGTCTGGAGCCCCCCTATAACATCAGTCTGGATGTGCAGTCTGGAGCCCCCTATAACAGCAGTCTGGATGTGTAGTCTTGACCCCCTATAACAGCAGTCTGGATGTGTAGTCTGGAGCCCCCTATAGCAGCAGTCTGGATGTGTAGTCTGGAGCCCCCTATAACAGCAGTCTGGATGTGTAGTCTGGAGCCCCCTATAACAGCAGTCTGGATGTGTAGTCTGGAGCCCCCTATAGCAGCAGTCTGGATGTGTAGTCTGGAGCCCCCTATAACAGCAGTCTGGATGTGTAGTCTGGAGCCCCCTATAACAGCAGTCTGGATGTGTAGTCTGGAGCCCCCCTATCACAGCAGTCTGGATGTGCAGTCTGGAGCCCACCTATAACAGCAGTCTGGATGTGTAGTCTGGAGCCCCACTATAGCAGCAGTCTGGATGTGTAGTCTGGAGCCCCCCTATAACAGCAGTCTGGATGTGTAGTTTGGAGCCCCCTATAACAGCAGTCTGGATGTGTAGTCTGGACCCCCTATAACAGCAGTCTGGATGTGTAGTCTGGAGCCCCCCTATAACAGGAGTCTGGATGTGCAGTCTGGAGCCCCCCTATAACAGCAGTCTGGATGTGTAGTCTGGAGTCCACCTATAACAGCAGTCTGGATGTGTACTCTGGAGCCCCCCTATAACAGCAGTCTGGATGTGTAGTCTGGAGCCCCCCTATAACAGCAGTCTGGGTGTGTAGTCTGGAGCCCCCCTATAACAGCAGTCTGGATGTGTAGTCTGAAGCCCCCCTACAACAGCAGTCTGGATGAGTAGTATGGAGCCCCCCTATAACAGCGGTCTGGCTGTATAGTCTGGAGCCCCCCTATAACAGCAGTCTGGATGTGTAGTCTGGAGCCCCCTATAACAGCAGTCAGGATGTGTAGTCTGGAGCCCCCTATAACAGCAGTCTGGATGTGTAGTCTGGAGCCCCCCTATGTCAGCAGTCTGGATGTGTAGTCTGGAGCCCCCCTATTTCAGCAGTCTGGATGTGTAGTCTGGAGCCCCCCTATAACAGCAGTCTGGATGTGTAGTCTGGAGCCCCCCTATAACAGCAGTCTGGATGTGTAGTCTGGAGCCCCGCTATAACAGCAGTCTGGATGTGTAGTCTGGAGCCCCCCTATAACAGCAGTCTGGATGTGTTGTCTGGAGCCCCCTATAACAGCAGTCTGGATGTGTAGTCTGGAGCCCCCCTATAACAGCAGTCTGGATGTGTAGTCTGGAGGCCCCCTATAGCAGCAGTCTGGTTGTGTAGTCTGGATCCCCCCTATAACAGCAGTCTGGATGTGTAGTCTGGAGCCCCCCTATAACAGCAGTTTGGATGTGCAGTCTGGAGCCCCCCTATAACAGCAGTCTGGATGTGTAGTCTGGAGCCCCCCTATAACAGCAGTCTGGATGTGTAGTCTGGAGCCCCCCCTATAACAGCAGTCTGGATGTGTAGTCTGGAGCCCCCTATAACAGCAGTCTGGATGTGTAGTCTGGAGCCCCCTATAACAGCAGTCTGGATGTGTAGTCTGGAGCCCCCTATAACAGCAGTCTGAATGTGTAGTCTGGAGCCCCCTATAACAGCAGTCTGGATGTGTAGTCTGGAACCCCCCTATAACAGCAGTCTGGATGTGTAGTCTGGAGCCCCCCTATAACAGCAGTCTGGATGTGTAGTCTGGAGCCCCCCTACAACAGCAGTCTGGATGTGTAGTCTGGAGCCCCCCTATAAAGCAGTCTGGATGTGTAGTCTGGAGCCCCCTATAACAGCAGTCTGGATGTGTAGTCTGGAGCCCCCTATAACAGCAGTCTGGATGTGTAGTCTGGAGCCCCCCTATAACAGCAGTCTGGATGTGTAGTCTGGAGCCCCCCTATAAGAGCAGTCTGGATGTGTAGTCTGGAGCCCCCTAGAACAGCAGTCTGGATGTGTAGTCTGGAGCCCTCCTAGAACAGCAGTCTGGATGTGTAGTCTGGAGCCCCCCTAGAACAGCAGTCTGGATGTGTAGTCTGGAGCCCCCTAGAACAGCAGTCTGGATGTGTAGTCTGGAGCCCCCCTGGAACAGCAGTCTGGATGTGTAGTTTGGAGCCCCGCTATAACAGCAGTCTGGATGTGTAGTCTGGAGCCCCGCTATAACAGCAGTCTGGATGTGTAGTCTGGAGCCCCCCCTATAACAGCAGTCTGGATGTGTAGTCTGGAGCCCCCCTATAACAGCAGTCTGGATGTGTAGTCTGGAGCCCCCCTATAACAGCAGTCTGGATGTGTAGTCTGGAGCCCCCTATAACAGCAGTCTGGATGTGTAGTCTGCACCCTCTATAACAGCAGTCTGGATGTGTAGTCTGGAGCCCCCCTGTAACAGCAGTCTGGATGTGTAGTCTGGAGCCCCCCTATAACAGCAGTCTGGATGTGTAGTCTGGAGCACCCTATAACAGCAGTCTGGATGTGTAGTCTGGAGCCCCCTATAACAGCAGTCTGGATGTGTAGTCTGGAGCCCCCCTATAATAGCAGTCTGGATGTGTAGTCTGGAGCCCCCCTATAAGAGCAGTCTGGATGTGTAGTCTGGAGCCCCCTAGAACAGCAGTCTGGATGTGTAGTCTGGAGCCCCCCTAGAACAGCAGTCTGGATGTGTAGTCTGGAGCCCCCCTAGAACAGCAGTCTGGATGTGTAGTCTGGAGTCCCCTAGAACAGCAGTCTGGATGTGTAGTCTGGAGCCCCCCTAGAACAGCAGTCTGGATGTGTAGTCTGGAGCCCCGCTATAACAGCAGTCTGGATGTGTAGTCTGGAGCCCCGCTATAACAGCAGTCTGGATGTGTAGTCTGGAGCCCCCCCTATAACAGCAGTTTGGATGTGTAGTCTGGAGCCCCCCTATAACAGCAGTCTGGATGTGTAGTCTGGAGCCCCCCTATAACAGCAGTCTGGATGTGTAGTCTGGAGCCCCCTATAACAGCAGTCTGGATGTGTAGTCTGCACCCTCTATAACAGCAGTCTGGATGTGTAGTCTGGAGCCCCCCTATAACAGCAGTCTGGATGTGTAGTCTGGAGCCCCCCTATAACAGCAGTCTGGATGTGTAGTCTGGAGCCCCCCTATAACAGCAGTCTGGATGTGTAGTCTGGAGCCCCCTATAACAGAAGTTTGGATGTGTAGTCTGGAGCCCCCTATAACAGCAGTCTGGATGTGTAGTCTGGAGCCCCCTATAACAGCAGTCTGGATGTGTAGTCTGGAGCCCCCTATAACACCAGTCTGGATGTGTAGTCTGGACCCCCTATAACAGCAGTCTGGATGTGTAGTCTGGAGCCCCCTATAACACGAGTCTGGATGTGTAGTCTTGACCCCCTATAACAGCAGTCTGGATGTGTAGTCTGGAGCCCCCCTATAACAGCAGTCTGGATGTGTAGTCTGGAGCCCCCTATAACAGCAGTCTGGATGTGTAGTCTGGAGCCCCCTATAACAGCAGTCTGGATGTGTAGTCTGGAGCCCCCTATAACAGCAGTCTGGATGTGTAGTCTGGAGCCCCCTATAGCAGCAGTCTGGATGTGTAGTCTGGAGTCCCCTATAACAGCAGTCTGGATGTGTAGTCTGGAGCCCCCTATAACAGCAGTCTGGATGTGTAGTCTGGAGCCCCCTATAGCAGTAGTCTGAATGTGTAGTCTGGAGCCCCCCTATAACAGCAGTCTGGATGTGTAGTCTGGAGCCCCCTATAACAGCAGTCTGGATGTGTAGTCTGGAGCCTCCTATAACAGCAGTCTGGATGTGTAGTCTGGAGCCCCCTATAACAGCAGTCTGGATGTGTAGTCTGGAGCCCCCTATAACAGCAGTCTGGATGTGTAGTCTGGAGCCCCCTATAACAGCAGTCTGAATGTGTAGTCTGGAGCCCCCTATAACAGCAGTCTGGATGTGTAGTCTGGAGCCCCCCTATAACAGCAGTCTGGATGTGTAGTCTGGAGCCCCCTTATAACAGCAGTCTGGATGTGTAGTCTGGAGCCCCCTATAACAGCAGTCTGGATGTGTAGTCTGGAGCCCCCTATAACAGCAGTCTGGATGTGTAGTCTGGAGCCCCCTATAACAGCAGTCTGGATGTGTAGTCTGGAGCCCCCTAAAACAGCAGTCTGTTTGTGTAGTCTGGAGCCCCCTATAACACCAGTCTGGTTGTGTAGTCTGGACCCCCTATAACAGCAGTCTGGATGTGTAGTCTGGAGCCCCCTATAACACCAGTCTGGATGTGTAGTCTGGAGCCCCCTATAACAGCAGTCTGGATGTGTAGACTGGAGCCCCCTATAGCAGCAGTCTGGATGTGTAGTCTGGAGCCCCCTATAGCAGCAGTCTGGATGTGTAGTCTGGAGCCCCCTATAACAGCAGTCTGGATGTGTAGTCTGGAGCCCCCTATAACAGCAGTCTGGATGTGTTGTCTGGAGCCCCCTATAACAGCAGTCTGAATGTGTAGGCTGGAGCCCCCTATAACAGCAGTCTGGAGCCCCCCTATAACAGCAGTCTGGATGTGTAGTCTGGAGCCCCCCTATAACAGCAGTCTGGATGTGTAGTCTGGAGCCCCCTATAACAGCAGTCTGGATGTGTAGTCTGGAGCCCCCTATAACAGCAGTCTGGATGTGTAGTCTGGACCCCCTATAACAGCAGTCTGGATGTGTAGTCTGGAGCCCCCTATAACACCAGTCTGGATGTGTAGTCTGGACCCCCTATAACAGCAGTCTGGATGTGTAGTCTGGAGCCCCCTATAACACCAGTCTGGATGTGTAGTCTTGACCCCCCTATAACAGCAGTCTGGATGTGTAGTCTGGATCCACCTATAACAGCAGTCTGGATGTGTAGTCTGGAGCCCCCTATAACAGCAGTCTGGATGTGTAGTCTGGAGCCCCCCTATAACAGCAGTCTGGATGTGTAGTCTGGAGCCCCCTATAGCAGCAGTCTGGATGTGTAGTCTGGAGCCACCTATAACAACAGTCTGGATGTGTAGTCTGGAGCCCCCTATAACAGCAGTCTGAATGTGTAGTCTGGAGCCCCCTATAACAGCAGTCTGGATGTGTAGTCTGGAGCCCCCTATAACAGCAGTCTGGATGTGTAGTCTGGAGCCCCCCTATAACAGCAGTCTGGATGTGTAGTCTGGAGCCCCCCTATAACAGCAGTCTGGATGTGTAGTCTGGAGCCCCCTATAACAGCAGTCTGGATGTGTAGTCTGGAGCCCCCTATAACAGCAGTCTGGATGTGTAGTCTGGAGCCCATATAACAGCAGTCTGGATGTGTAGTCTGGAGCCCCCTATAACAGCAGTCTGGATGTGTAGTCTGGAGCCCCCCTATAACAGCAGTGTGGATGTGTAGTCTGGAGCCCCCTATAACAGCAGTCTGGATGTGTAGTCTGGAGCCCCCTATAACAGCAGTCTGGATGTGTAGTCTGGAGCCCCCCTATAACAGCAGTCTGGATGTGTAGTCTGGAGCCCCCCTATAACAGCAGTCTGGATGTGTAGTCTGGAGCCCCCTATAACAGCAGTCTGGATGTGTAGTCTGGAGCCCCCTATAACAGCAGTCTGGATGTGTAGTCTGGAGCCCCTATAACAGCAGTCTGGATGTGTAGTCTGGAGCCCCCTATAACAGCAGTCTGGATGTGTAGTCTGGAGCCCCTATAATAGCAGTCTTGATGTGTAGTCTGGAGCCCCCTATAACAGCAGTGTGGATGTGTAGTCTGGAGCCCCCTATAACAGCAGTCTGGATGTGTAGTCTGGAGCCCCCTATAACAGCAGTCTGGATGTGTAGTCTGTAGCCCCCTATAACAGCAGTCTGGATGTGTAGTCTGGACCCCCTATAACAGCAGTCTGGATGTGTAGTCTGGAGCCCCCTATAACAGCAGTCTGGATGTGTAGTCTGGAGCCCCCTATAACAGCAGTCTGGATGTGTAGTCTGGACCACCTATAACAGCAGTCTGGATGTGTAGTCTGGAGCCCCCTATAACAGCAGTCTGGATGTGTAGTCTGGAGCCCCCTATAACAGCAGTCTGGATGTGTAGTCTGGAGCCCCCTATAACAGCAGTCTGGATGTGTAGTCTGGAGCCCCCCAGAACAACAGTCTGGATTTGTAGTCTGGAGCCCCCTATAACAGCAGTCTGGATGTGTAGTCTGGAGCTCCCTATAACAGCAGTCTGGATGTGTAGTCTGGAGCCCCCTATAACAGCAGTCTATATGTGTAGTCTGGAGCCCCTATAACAGCAGTCTGGATGTGTAGTCTGGAGCCCCCTATAGCAGCAGTCTGGATGTGTAGTCTGGAGTCCCCTATAACAGCAGTCTGGATGTGTAGTCTGGAGCCCCCTATAACAGCAGTCTGGATGTGTAGTCTGGAGCCCCCTATAGCAGTAGTCTGAATGTGTAGTCTGGAGCCCCCCTATAACAGCAGTCTGGATGTGTAGTCTGGAGCCCCCTATAACAGCAGTCTGGATGTGTAGTCTGGAGCCCCCTATAACAGCAGTCTGGATGTGTAGTCTGGAGCCCCCCTATAACAGCAGTCTGGATGTGTAGTCTGGAGCCCCCCTATAACAGCAGTCTGGATGTGTAGTCTGGAGCCCCCCTATAATAGCAGTCTGGATGTGTAGTCTGGAGCCCCGCTATAACAGCAGTCTGGATGTGTAATCTGGAGCCCCGCTATAACAGCAGTCTGGATGTGTAGTCTGGAGCCCCCCCTATAACAGCAGTCTGGATGTGTAGTCTGGAGCCCCCCTATAACAGCAGTCTGGATGTGTAGTCTGGAGCCCCCCTATAACAGCAGTCTGGATGTGTAGTCTGGAGCCCCCTATAACAGCAGTCCGGATGTGTAGTCTGGACCCTCTATAACAGCAGTCTGGATGTGTAGTCTGGAGCCCCCCTATAACAGCAGTCTGGATGTGTAGTCTGGAGCCCCCCTATAACAGCAGTCTGGATGTGTAGTCTGGAGCACCCTATAACAGCAGTCTGGATGTGTAGTCTGGAGCCCCCTATAACAGCAGTCTGGATGTGTAGTCTGGAGCCCCCCTATAACATCAGTCTGGATGTGGAGTCTGGAGCCCCCTATAACAGCAGTCTGGATGTGTAGTCTTGACCCCCTATAACAGCAGTCTGGATGTGTAGTCTGGAGCCCCCTATAGCAGCAGTCTGGATGTGTAGTCTGGAGCCCCCTATAACAGCAGTCTGGATGTGTAGTCTGGAGCCCCCTATAACAGCAGTCTGGATGTGTAGTCTGGAGCCCCCTATAGCAGCAGTCTGGATGTGTAGTCTGGAGCCCCCTATAACAGCAGTCTGGATGTGTAGTCTGGAGCCCCCTATAACAGCAGTGTGGATGTGTAGTCTGGAGCCCCCTATAGCAGCAGTCTGGATGTGTAGTCTGGAGCCTCCTATAACAGCAGTCTGGATGTGTAGTCTGGAGCCCCCTATAACAGCAGTCTGGATGTGTAGTCTGGAGCCCCCTATAACAGCAGTCTGGATGTGTAGTCTGGAGCCCCCTATAACAGCAGTCTGAATGTGTAGTCTGGAGCCCCCTATAACAGCAGTCTGGATGTGTAGTCTGGAGCCCCCCTATAACAGCAGTCTGGATGTGTAGTCTGGAGCCCCCTTATAACAGCAGTCTGGATGTGTAGTCTGGAGCCCCCTATAACAGCAGTCTGGATGTGTAGTCTGGAGCCCCCTATAACAGCAGTCTGGATGTGTAGTCTGGAGCCCCCTATAACAGCAGTCTGGATGTGTAGTCTGGAGCCCCCTAAAACAGCAGTCTGTTTGTGTAGTCTGGAGCCCCCTATAACACCAGTCTGGTTGTGTAGTCTGGACCCCCTATAACAGCAGTCTGGATGTGTAGTCTGGAGCCCCCTATAACACCAGTCTGGATGTGTAGTCTGGAGCCCCCCTATAACAGCAGTCTGGATGTGTAGTCTGGAGCCCCCTATAGCAGCAGTCTGGATGTGTAGTCTGGAGCCCCCTATAGCAGCAGTCTGGATGTGTAGTCTGGAGCCCCCTATAACAGCAGTCTGGATGTGTAGTCTGGAGCCCCCTATAACAGCAGTCTGGATGTGTTGTCTGGAGCCCCCTATAACAGCAGTCTGAATGTGTAGGCTGGAGCCCCCTATAACAGCAGTCTGGAGCCCCCCTATAACAGCAGTCTGGATGTGTAGTCTGGAGCCCCCCTATAACAGCAGTCTGGATGTGTAGTCTGGAGCCCCCTATAACAGCAGTCTGGATGTGTAGTCTGGAGCCCCCTATAACAGCAGTCTGGATGTGTAGTCTGGACCCTCTATAACAGCAGTCTGGATGTGTAGTCTGGAGCCCCCTATAACACCAGTCTGGATGTGTAGTCTGGACCCCCTATAACAGCAGTCTGGATGTGTAGTCTGGAGCCCCCTATAACACCAGTCTGGATGTGTAGTCTTTACCCCCCTATAACAGCAGTCTGGATGTGTAGTCTGGATCCACCTATAACAGCAGTCTGGATGTGTAGTCTGGAGCCCCCTATAACAGCAGTCTGGATGTGTAGTCTGGAGCCCCCCTATAACAGCAGTCTGGATGTGTAGTCTGGAGCCCCCTATAGCAGCAGTCTGGATGTGTAGTCTGGAGCCACCTATAACAACAGTCTGGATGTGTAGTCTGGAGCCCCCTATAACAGCAGTCTGAATGTGTAGTCTGGAGCCCCCTATAACAGCAGTCTGGATGTGTAGTCTGGAGCCCCCTATAACAGCAGTCTGGATGTGTAGTCTGGAGCCCCCCTATAACAGCAGTCTGGATGTGTAGTCTGGAGCCCCCCTATAACAGCAGTCTGGATGTGTAGTCTGGAGCCCCCTATAACAGCAGTCTGGATGTGTAGTCTGGAGCCCCCTATAACAGCAGTCTGGATGTGTAGTCTGGAGCCCATATAACAGCAGTCTGGATGTGTAGTCTGGAGCCCCCTATAACAGCAGTCTGGATGTGTAGTCTGGAGCCCCCCTATAACAGCAGTGTGGATGTGTAGTCTGGAGCCCCCTATAACAGCAGTCTGGATGTGTAGTCTGGAGCCCCCTATAACAGCAGTCTGGATGTGTAGTCTGGAGCCCCCCTATAACAGCAGTCTGGATGTGTAGTCTGGAGCCCCCCTATAACAGCAGTCTGGATGTGTAGTCTGGAGCCCCCTATAACAGCAGTCTGGATGTGTAGTCTGGAGCCCCCTATAACAGCAGTCTGGATGTGTAGTCTGGAGCCCCTATAACAGCAGTCTGGATGTGTAGTCTGGAGCCCCCTATAACAGCAGTCTGGATGTGTAGTCTGGAGCCCCTATAATAGCAGTCTGGATGTGTAGTCTGGAGCCCCCTATAACAGCAGTGTGGATGTGTAGTCTGGAGCCCCCTATAACAGCAGTCTGGATGTGTAGTCTGGAGCCCCCTATAACAGCAGTCTGGATGTGTAGTCTGTAGCCCCCTATAACAGCAGTCTGGATGTGTAGTCTGGACCCCCTATAACAGCAGTCTGGATGTGTAGTCTGGAGCCCCCTATAACAGCAGTCTGGATGTGTAGTCTGGAGCCCCCTATAACAGCAGTCTGGATGTGTAGTCTGGACCACCTATAACAGCAGTCTGGATGTGTAGTCTGGAGCCCCCTATAACAGCAGTCTGGATGTGTAGTCTGGAGCCCCCTATAACAGCAGTCTGGATGTGTAGTCTGGAGCCCCCTATAACAGCAGTCTGGATGTGTAGTCTGGAGCCCCCCAGAACAACAGTCTGGATTTGTAGTCTGGAGCCCCCTATAACAGCAGTCTGGATGTGTAGTCTGGAGCTCCCTATAACAGCAGTCTGGATGTGTAGTCTGGAGCCCCCTATAACAGCAGTCTATATGTGTAGTCTGGAGCCCCCTATAACAGCAGTCTGGATGTGTAGTCTGGAGCCCCTATAACAGCAGTCTGGATGTGTAGTCTGGAGCCCCCTATAACAGCAGTCTGGATGTGTAGTCTGGAGCCCCCCTATAACAGCAGTCTGGATGTGTAGTCTGGAGCCCCCTATAACAGCAGTCTGGATGTGTAGTCTGGACCCCCTACAACAGCAGTCTGGATGTGTAGTCTGGAGCCCCCTATAACAGCAGTCTGGATGTGTAGTCTGGAGCCCCCTATAACAGCAGTCTGGATGTGTAGTCTGGAGCCCCCTATAATAGCAGTCTGGATGTGTAGTCTGGAGCCCCCCTATAACAGCAGTCTGGATGTGTAGTCTGGAGCCCCCCTATAACATCAGTCTGGATGTGTAGTCTGGAGCCCCCTATAACAGCAGTCTGGATGTGTAGTTTTGAGTTCCTCCTATAACAACTGACTCCTGGGTTCTCACAGAGCTCATTCAGTGGTCAGCGATAGACAATGCACCACAGAATATAGAAGGTAAAACAGTGTAAGATTTGTAGCAAAACCCAATTGCAAAAAATCTTTTAGGCAAAAATTCCTGCATTTAATAAAAATAAATGCAGTTGCCGATGTCCAGATGTTTGAAATGTGTTTAAGTCTCTAACTTGCTCCTGTGATACACACTTTTCAGCCAGCACTGACTTTCTCCTGTGGCACATCACTTCTGGTAATACATGCTGGATGTCAGATCTGTAAATTCAGGAGCTGCTTCCTTCACTGGCTGTCATGTATCAGCAGAGCTGCTGGTACTTTCGGATATAGTCACTGTATAATTTTCTCTTCTTTATGCTGACACTTACACCAATGCAGCCTGTGTATATGTGATTTCCCGGTTTCCCTGCAGATTCTACAATGGGTTCTCTTCCCTCTCTACTCTGATGTTTCTCTTCCTCCCTCTACAGCAATGGCAATTCAACTCTTCCCTTCCAAATCAAGCTGCTGTCCAATCTCTACTAAAAACAACAGCACAGCCAGCTATTTGAAGGAGCTGCACAGACTCCACAGCAGTCAAATGTTAGTGATTTTTAAATTAAATCTGTTTAAAAGGATGATCGTTTTACAAATAAACAACGAGAAAAAATTTGCAAAGCTGTACATCGCCTTTAAAGGGAATTTGACAGCAGGTTTTGGCTATGTAATATGATAGCTGCATGATGTAGGAGCAGAGACCCTGATTCCAGCAATGTGTCACTTGCTGGGCTGTATGCTGTCATTTTTATACTATCACAATTTTCTTTACGGTTCTCTGAAAGCTCAGCCTAGTATAACCCTGCCCACACCACTTATTGGCAGCTCTGTACACTGTGCATAGGCAGAAAACTGCTAATCAATGGGGGGGCGGGTTGGACCAAGAAGCACAAGACTTCATACAGCACTAAAAACGCATAATTAATATGTGATTTTATTAAAGAGGGTGCATCATTTCCAGAATAAAACCCTAGGGGTTACACACTCACCTGCCCATGATCTCTGAGCTCCCCCTAATGTCAGCTTGGTTGGTAGGGACCCTCGGTGTCACACGCTCTGACTATGCAGTGATTTGGCCAATCAGAGGACAACCAGCAACACGATTGCGTCAGTGCCGGTTATTATGTTACCCGCCCTGGTACGACTTATTCCTTTTAGTGGTTTCTATATGGTGATTTCACTTTTTTATCACCAACTGGACATTAATAGAAAATAATACACAGTCATCCGGTAGATCTGTCTTTCATTCCCGAATATCTGGCCCCTCATAACCCTTTTTGAATAATTTGGAGCAATAAATGTTAGCAAATACCTAAAATAAAAAGAGAAGTGACTTAAAAAAAACCCCACAACTGATGGATCGAGGCCAAAAAAAGAAAGGCTCTATACTCAAAATCACCAGATTAGAGATCAGGGCTGGAGCACCATCGTGTCGCACTGTGTTGTTCCTCTGTTAATCCTCCTGCAAAAATACTAACATATAGATACGGGATGTTATCATTCCCCTTTTTCCCATACTAAGTCTGACAATGGCAGCACTCATTGAACAGTGTCAGAAAGCGCAGCGCACACGCCGCAGGTCGGTTTATGCCGCGTAAAAAAAAAGCATGAAATTTCTATAAATTCCATCAACTTTGCTGGAACTGGAAGACGCTGAGTTTTGACAGAGAGAAAGCGCAGCATCAAAAATTCACCAAAAATGGTGGGAATTTAACATAAGGGCTCATTCACACATCCGATTTTTCCATGTGCGAGAAAATCAGACTGACGATTCTGATCTGACTTTGTTCAGACTGTAATCCGAGTCTCATCTGTTTTTCTCATAGTGGAAAGAAAAAAAAAAAGTTTCTCCATTTTGACAGTCCGTGAAAATAGGATGTCATCCAAGTCTGATTTTTTTCACAGATTTTTCCATGGACCCATAGACTTGCATTGCCGATTATGATCCGATATTTTCCGCAAAACACTTGTTCCAAGGAAAAAAAAGTCAGACATGTGCAGAACTCCATAGAATATCACAGGTACAAGTGCGATCCGTGAAAACGACAGATACCACTTGTACGAGAAAATCGGACGTATGAACGAAGAAGGGCACAATGAAACATTTTAAGAAAAGATGCTCCAGGATTGTTATTTCAAGGGGGACACAAGTTCTTCCCGTCACAGACATCGGAGGACAGCGGCCGGATCTCCTACAAGGTTTGCAGGAAGATGTCCCTTTATGCTGATGATATACGTTCCATCATTACAATATGACACTAGATTTCATATAAATAATGTAAAGCAGGAGATCTCCGTTAGCTAAAAGCCTCAATAAACAGACGCCGGCCCTCCCTTGTCAAGTGCCCTGGAGCACGCCGTAATCTTATTCCACTAATGAAATGTCTGTCATTTATTTTATCCTTCATAACTAGAATCAATTAACTTACCAAGGACTTCACCACCTTGTGTTGTTTCTCCTATGGCTATTATGGCTATTCTGCCCTTCATACACTAATTTCCATCTCCGAAAAAAATATAAAATTATGTCGTCAGTAGATTTCCTGTACGGCAGTATTCTCCACATTCATCTGGATGTAACATACTAATTAATAGGACAGGATGGCTGGTAATCGATCCTCTGGGGGTCACCAGGATGGGGGCGCATTGGTACATTGCAACAAAGTCCACACTATTCTGAGCCAATTTTTTTTTGTAATGAATTTGTTTTTTTTTCTGTTGGATTCCATATAAAAATTAATTGTGTTTTGCTTCATGGTACAGTGGACGTGTCAAGGTATTGTCTTCTAAAAGTATTGCCCCTTGTGGAGGGGATCTCCATGCATGGGGTCTGTCCACGTCTATACAAGCCAATACTAAGAAGTTATACAAGCTCTGGGCATGAGTCCTTTCTTTGTTCTGTTATTTCTTCTGGACATGTATGAATGTAGAGATATATATATATATATATATATATATATATATATATATATATATATATATATGTGTATGTATATATATATATATATATATATATATATATATATATACATACATATACATATATATATATATATGTGTATGTATATATATATATATATATACATATACATATATATGTATGTATATATATATATATATATACATATATATATGTATGTATATATATATATATATATATATATATACATATATACACAGTACAGGCCATATATATATTGTTAAGTATATAATTCCACATGTGTTAATTCATAGTTTTGATGCCTTCAGTGTGAATGTACAATTTTCAAAGTCATGAAAATACAGAAAAATCTTTAAATGAGAAGGTGTGTCCAAACTTTTGGTCTGTACATATACACACACATATATACACACACACACACACATATATATATATATACACACAAACACATATATATATACATACACATTGGGGAAAATAAGTATTTGATACACTGCCGATTTTGCAAGTTTTCCCATCTACAAAGAATG